>NC_140011.1:9861901-10543188 GCF_964263955.1 Coregonus lavaretus
AGAGTGTGGACAGCAGCCAGCTTCCATAACATACATTAGCTATCCACCACTAGACTGCTACAGCCGCTGCTGCTGTGTATGAGAATGGACTTTCTGGCTGCATCCCAAACCACTATTCTTCTTGTTCCTCCTCTATCTCTCTTCCTTCTTCTCCTCTTCCTTCTTCTCCTCCTCCTCCTCTCCCCTTCCCCCCTCTCCTTAACCCCTTCCTGTAATCTAACATAGAATGAACTGTAAAATATCACTTCTGTTGGCACTGAAAAATAATGCAATGATTGTGCATAAAGCCCCCTAGGTAATAACCTGGCTAGTTTCTGCACTTTCATTTTCAACCACAGAGGGCGGTAGAGGGTAACAAGGCCCCCATTATGCTGGCCCCTGAAGGTAATGGGTCAACAACACTTAGATAATGTCTGAAAATCATTGACTTCTGCCAAGTATATTGGAAAGCTCTCCCTACCTCCCTCACACTTCCCCCCTCTCTCTCTTTCTATCTCTCTCTTCCCCTCTCATTTTCATACACTAGCAAACACATTCCATTGACATCTCAGCTCTCCAGAGAAACTGCTGTTGTTGCTTCTGTTTAATCTCTGTTCAGAACAGAACACCAAAGAGCCACAATTCATCTCCCAGAGACAAGACGTGTAAAATAATGGTCCTGTAAGCTCCAACATAGGATGATTCACCATGACAGGCCTTGGAAGAAGAAAGACAACAACTTCTGATGAAACGTTTGACATGGTGCCCTCTCTTTTTGAAGGGAGTGAAAGAGGATAAAAGGAAAGATATTGAAATCATCAATCCTCCAAAAGAGGGAGCGCAAATAAGGTAGCCAGATCTAGAGAAACCTATTCTAAAAGCTTTTTAGATTCCGATTCATTTATTGGCACCTAACCCAAGGTTGATGGTTTGCTGTTTGAAGACTGTAGTAGAGCAGGCAGACTCAAAAATACTTCTGATCATTACAGGCTAGGACTGGTCTGTGTCAAACCTCACAATAAGTTACAATCCATATGTTGTAGGCACTCCAAAACTTCGTTACAGGTCAGCGTTCTCAATAAATTCCCATGTCAGAATCAAAACCCACTGGGCACACACTGATTGAATAGATGTTGAATTGACGTCTGTGCCCAGTGGGAAGAGGAAATCAATAGGCCATTAGAAAGAGAGAGGGGAGGGGTCAGTGTTCATGGTTGAACAGGTCAGCTGAAATAAGGGAATGTTAAGTAGTTGTCCAAGTGTGCAAGAGTAATGGACCTACATGTTTCTATGAGTCTCAAAATCTTAAGGAAACATGCATGCACACACACACACATACCAATCAAGTGCTAAAGATAGGCCTACATTTACTCAGCTTAAAGTGGCTTGCGAAAATATTCACCCCCCTTGGCATTTTTCCTATTTTGTTGCCTTACAACCTGGAATTAAAATGGATTTTGGGGGGGTATGTATCATTTGATTTACACAACATGCCTACCACTTTGAAGATGCTAAATTATGATTATTGTGAAACAAACAAGAAATAAGACAAAAAAAACAGAAAACTTGAGCCTGCATAACTATTCACCCCCAATTACAGCTGCAAGTCTCTTGGGGTATGTCTCTATAAGCTTGGCACATCTAGCCACTGGAATTTTTGCCCATTCTTCAAGGTAAAACTGCTCCAGCTCCTTCAAGTTGGATGGGTTCCGCTGGTGTACAGCAATCTTTAAGTCATACCACAGATTCTCAATTGGAATGAGGTCTGGGCTTTCACTAGGCCATTCCAAGACATTTAAATGTTTCCCCTTAAACCACTCGAGTGTTGCTTTAGCAGTATGCTTAGGGACATTGTCTTGCTGGACAGTGAACCTCCGTCCCAGTCTCAAATCTCTGGAAGACTGAAACAGGTTTCCCTCAAGGATTTCCCTGTATTTAGCGCCATCCATCATTCTTTCAATTATGACCAGTTTCCCAGTCCCTGCCGATGAAAAACATCCCCACAGCATGATGCTGCCACCACCATGCTTCACTGTGGGGATGGTGTTCTCAGGGTGATGAGAGGTGTTGGGTTTGCGCCAGACATAACGTTTTCCTTGATGGCCAAAAAGCTCCATTTTAGTCTCATCTGACCAGAGTACCTTCTTCGTTTGGGGAGTCTCCCACATGCCTTTTGGCGAACACCAACATTTTTTGCCTATTTTTTTCTTTAAGCAATGGCTTTCTTCTGGCCACTCTTCTGTAAAGCCCAGCTCTGTGGAGTGTACGGCTTAAAGTGGTCCTATGGACAGAGACTCCAATCTCTGCTGTGGAGCTTTGCAGCCCCTTCAGGGTTATCTTTGGTCTCTTTGTTGCCGCTCTGATTAATGCCCTCCTTGCCTGGTCCGTGAGTTTTGGTGGGTGGCCCCCTCTTGGCAGGTTTGTTGTGGTGCCATATTCTTTCAATTTTTTAATAATGGATTTAATGGTGCTCCGTGGGATGTTCAAAGTTTTGGATATTTTTTATAACTCAACCCTGATCTGTACTTCTCCACAACTTTGTCCCTGACCTGTTTGGAGAGCTCCTTGGCCTTCATGGTGCCGCATGCTTGGTGGTGCCCCTTGCTTAGTGGTGTTGCAGACTCTGGGGACTTTCAGAACAGGTGTATATATACTGAGATCATGTGATAGATCATGTGACACTTAGATTGCACACAGGTGGACTTTATTTAACTAATTATGTGACTTCTGAAGGTAATTGGTTGCACCAGATCTTATTTAGGGGCTTCATAGCAAAGGGGTAAATACATATGCACGCACCACTTTTCCGTTATTTATTTTTTTGAATTTATTGAAACATTTCACCTCACCAATTTGGAGTTTTTGTGTATGTCCATTACATGAAATTCAAATAAAAATCAATTTAAATTACAGGTTGTAATGCAACAAAATAGGAAAAACGCCAAGGGGGGTGAATACTTTTGCAAGGCACTGTATTATCGCATAATCACAGAAATGTCATAAATGGGAGAGTCTACAAAACACCATGCTTTCAAACACATCGTATACACTTTAGAGTCATAATCTAGCCTATATAAAACTATTCTTCACATGGGAAATGGTTTAAGATCATGTTGCAAGTTATTTGGGGGTCTCTCTATGGTATACCACCAGTAATAATATAATACAGACAGAAAACATATTAACATCCGGAAGTAGCATAGTCTCCCACTGTTCCTCCAGAAATAATAGTCCCACCACAGCACACATGTGGAGAGGGAGAGGGGTAAACCAGTTGTCCCAATAGAGGAGTGGAGGGGCACACATAGAGACAGAGGGGGCAGATGTTCTGCTGGATGGATAGAGAGGAGGACAATGGGACTATAACTAAAGAGGGCTTAGAAGTCATTGTCTCGGTCAGAGATCCTTCACATCATAGTAGAATAGAATAGAAGTGTGTAGTAGAATAGAAGTGTGGACCAAATGTTATGAGTAGGGCTAAGAGGAGACTTTCCTGACCATATGACCTGACGAGGAAAAATGTATTGGCGATAGGCCTAACTACGGCCCAGTCAGTTCACATGGTCAGAGACAAACTCCCGGCCCTTGTTACAAGGAATAAGTAATTCCACTGAAAAGTATCACATAGTATTAATATTAGGCTGATTAGGGTGATTTGGTTTCTCCTAAATGCTGATTAGGGTGATTTGGTTTCTCCTAAATAATAGATCAGGATAATAATCAGGAATCCGATCCTGATCTTAGCATCTTGAGGAAAGCTCCCCAGAGCTTGTTGCTGACATACTGAACTACTGGACCTATGCTCCAAGTCATATGATGTAGCCTAAAGTCCCTGGGACTTGTGGTCCTTCCAATTCATTATCAAAACTAAACATACAGAGCAAACGGTGAGGACCACAGGTCAGTATATCAGTATCAGTATTATCGCTGTTTTTCCCCAATCGGTCATTAGCTCTTTGTGATGAATATCCCATTGCTGCTAACAAGTCTACATGCACCAACAGAAGTTCTGGTCCTGGCCTGTCTAATAAACTACAGCACAATAGAGGAAAATGTCGGATTGCTCAGTAGTTTTCCTATTTTAAACAACCAACAAATGTCATGTCATGACATCTAACAATCTCCCCTCTCTCTCTCTCTCTCTCCCCCATTTCCCCTCTCCGTCTCCGTCTGATCTCAACACAAAGGCACAATAGAGCAGAGAGGAGAGTTGTACTCTGCAAAATAGTTTTTTTGTTTCCCTGTCTATGTCAATGCATTAGGCTACTTCAGCATGTCTCACGAGTATGGGCGTCCGACCACAAGGACAAATATTTAGTGGGAGATGCCGACCTGGGTCCTGAGCACACAGAGGCTTTGTCCAGAAAACTGGGTAGGAATAATACTCTCCACTGGAGGACTCAGTAACCCCTGGGCGGAGGGGACAGACACAGACACAAAAAGGGACACACACACCACACACACACACACACAGGGTTCCACTGGACAGTGAGTATCACCACAAACATTTGCCTTGGTGAACTAAAAGGCCTAAATGCACTTTAAGTGCCCCCTTCAACCCCATCGCCACCCGCCCTACTCCCCCTAAACAATGACTTTACACAAGACTGTAATCATTAACCTAGACTGGACCTCTCCCTTCCTTCCCTTCTCTTTATGTGGCAGTTTCAGCCTGTTCTGAACTACAAGCAATGACTCCTCATCACCCTGACTAAAACCAGCTCTGATCTTCCCCATGCAATATAAAAAGCCTATACGGCATTTAGAATGTAAGTTATGTAATACAGTGGCTTGCGAAAGTATTCACCCCCCTTGGCATTTTTCCTATTTTGTTGCCTTACAACCTGGAATTAAAATGGAGTTTTTGGGGGGTTTGTATCATTTGATTTTCACAACATGCCTACCACTTTGAAGATACAAAATACTTTTTATTATGAAACAAACAAGAAATAAGACAAAAAAACAGAACTTGAGCGTGCATAACTATTCACATCCCCAAAGTCAATACTTTGTAGAGCCACCTTTTGCAGTAATTACAGCTGCAAGTCTCTTGGGGTATGTCTCTATAAGCTTGGCACATCTAGCCACTGGGATTTTTGCCCATTCTTCAAGGCAAAACTGCTCCAGCTCCTTCAAGTTGAATGGGTTCTGCTGGTGTACAGCAATCTTTAAGTCATATCACAGAATCTCAATTGGATTGAGGTCTGGGCTTTGACTAGGCCATTCCAAGACATTTAAATGTTTTGCTTTAGCAGTATGCTTAGGGTCATTGTCCTGCTGAAAGGTGAACCTCCGTCCCAGTCTCAAATCTCAGGAAGACTGAAACAGGTTTCCCTCAATAATTTCCCTGTATTTAGCGCCATCTATCATTCCTTTAATTCTGACCAGTTTCCCAGTCCCTTCCGATGAAAAACATCCCCATGGATGGTGTTCTCGGGGTGATGAGAGGTGTTGGGTTTGCGCCAGACATAGCCTTCTTCCATATGTTTGGGGAGTCCCCCACACGCCTTTTGGCGAACACCAAACGTGTTTGCTTATTTTTTTCTTTAAGCAATGGCTTTCTTCTGGCCACTCTTCTGTAAAGCCCAGCTCTGTGGAGTGTACGGCTTAAAGTGGTCCTATGGACAGAGACTCCAATCTCTGCTGTAGAGCTTTGCAGCTCCTTCAGGGTTATCTTTGGTCTCTTTGTTGCCTCTCTGATTAATGCCCTCCTTGCCTGGTCCGTGAGTTTTGGTGGGCGGCCCTCTCTTGGCAGGTTTGTTGTGGTGCCATATTCTTTCAATTTTTTTATAATGGATTTAATGGTGCTCCATGGGATGTTCAAAGTGTCGGATATTTTTTTATAACCCAACCCTGATCTGTACTTCTCCACAACTTTGTCCCTGACCTGTTTGGAGAGCTCCTTGGTCTTCGTGCCGCTTGCTTGGTGGTGACCCTTGCTTAGTGGTGTTGTAGACTCTGGGGCCTTTCAGAACAGGTGTATATATACTGAGATCATGTGACAGATCATGTGACACTTAGATTGCACACAGGTGGACTTTATTTAACTAATTATGTGACTTCTGAAGGTAATTGATTGCACCAGATCTTATTTAGGGGCTTCATAGCAAAGGGGATGAATACATATGCAAGCACCACGTTTCCGTTATTTAAGTAATTTTTTTCATTTCACTTCACCAATTTGGACTATTTTGTGTATGTCCATTACATGAAATTAAATTACAGGTTGTAATGCAACAAAATAGGAAAAACGCCAAGGGGGATGAATACTTTTGCAAGGCACTGTGACATAGCCCAAATAACCTCTCTTAATATTTAGCCTCCTATAAGCATACTTTTGTTTCATCTGTCGGAGTTTTACACCAGCCAGTTGATCTGATGATAAAGTATTCAAAACGGTCCTCTAAAAATATGTATACACACACACATCCTTTTTTTGCATAAATGCAGCTGGCTGAGTGTGCTGCCATCAGCGTGTGTGTTAGCGCTGTTGTTTGCATGCCATGCACATATTTATAGAAACATGACAACGGCTAGTCAGCAATGTGTGAGTGTGTTGGTGTGTCTGTCCCACGTGTGTACGTGCATGCATACGTGTGCTTGCCTGGCATGTGTCCTTCCTTGTATGTGTATACTCAACAGAGTGTGTCCTGTAAAAGGCTATACTCAACAGAGTGTGTCCTGTAAAAGGCTATACTCAACAGAGTGTGTCCTGTAAAAGAATACAGCAAAGAGCTGCTGTTTTTATGCGTGAGTGTCACGACTTCCTCCGAAGCTACCACCTCTCCTTGTTTGGGCAGGCTTTGGCGTTCGTCGTCACCGGCCTTCTAGCCACTGCTGCTCCTCATCTCATCATTCCATTTGTTTTGTCTTGTTTTCACACACACCTGGTTCACATCACCTCATCAGTCTCTGTACAATTATTCCCTCTGCTCCCCCATGTCTTTGTGTGTTATTGTTCCATGTGGAGGTGTCGCTAGCTCGTGTTGTGCATTATGTTACTTTTGTCGCCGGGATATTCACCCGTGTGTTTTGTTTCCCCAGTGCGCATTGAAGTCGCATTGTATTTGGTTTTCACATTGCTGCGAACTACTGTATTGGATGAATAAACCGTATTCTGTGATTCACACCTTCTGCGCCTGACTCCATCTTCATCACCCACGAGTTCATGTTTACGTTTTTTTATTTTATAAGCCATAAAATGCGCTTCTCCTTTCTTCCACTTCCGCTTCAACCAGCACTGCAGCTGCAATGAATGAGTGTATCAAAAGACTTACATTGTTATTATTAGTGTTATTATTAGTGGAAATATATCACTTTCTCTGGTCATAGGAGTAACAACATGAATTTGTGCATGAGGCCAAAATAATGCGGTGTGACTCAAGTTTCGCCATCAGCTGGAAGACGGTGTCCCCTTTTTGGTCATGGTCAGTCTCAGTGGAGGGAGGGAGAGCAGAGGGATGGTGAGAGGCGGACCCTCTGCTGCTCTCTCCCTCTCTCCGCTGAAACTGACCATCAGATGCAGGCATCATCAGCAAAGTACAATTATTTACATTTATGCCCACTCAGCTGTGCCTCACAAGTAATACAACAACTGATCTATTACCGGTGTGATCATAAACCTTAAGTTATGAAATATAATTTGTAAATGGTCTGAGAAGAACAACATCGGGTTCTTGGTCACCTCGCTGACCAAGGCCCTTCTCCCCCGATTGCTCAGTTTGTACGGGCGGCCAGCTCTAGGAAGAGTCTTGGTGGTTCCAAACTTCTTCCATTTAAGAATGATGGAGGCCACCTTGTTCGTTGGGGACCTTCAATGCTGCAGACATTTTTTGGTACCCTTCCCCAGAACTGTGCCTCGACACAATCCTGTCTCGGAGCTCTACGGACAATTCCTTCGACCTCATGGCTTGGTTTTTGCTCTGACATGCACTGTCAACTGTGGGACCTTATATAGACAGGTGTGCCCAGTGACACAAGCCTACCAGACGAGCTAAACCAATTCTATGCTCGCTTCGGGGCAAGCAACACTGAAGCATGCATGAGAGCACCATCTGTTACGGATGACTATGTAATCACGCTCTCCGTAGCCGATGTGAGTAAGACTTTTAAGCAGGTCAACATTCACAAGGCCGCAGGACCAGATGGATTACCAGGACGTGTACTCCGAGCATGCGCTGACCAACTGGCAAGTGTCTTCACTGACATTTTCAACATGTCCCTGACTGAGTCTGTAATACCAACATGTTTCAAGGAGTCCACCATAGTCCCCGTGCCCAAGGACACTAAGATAACCTGCCTAAATGACTACCGACCCGTAGCACTCACGTCTGTAGCCATGAAGTGCTTTGAAAGGCTGGTCATGGCTCACATCAACACCATTATCCCAGAAACCCTAGACCCACTCCAATTTGCATACCGCCCCAACAGATCCACAGATGATGCAATCTCTATTGCACTCCACACTGCCCTTTCCCACCTGGACAAGAGGAACACCTACGTGAGAATGCTATTCATTGACTACAGCTCAGCGTTCAACACCATAGTGCCCTCAAAGCTCATCACTAAGCTAAGGATCCTGGGACTAAACACCTCCCTCTGCAACTGGATCCTGGACTTCCTGATGGGCCGCCCCCAGGTGGTAAGGGTAGGTAACAACACATCTGCCACGCTGATCCTCAACATGGGGGCCCCTCAGGGGTGCATGCTCAGTCCCCTCCTGTACTCCCTGTTCACCCATGACTGCATGGCCAGGCACGACTCCAACACCATCATTAAGTTTGCTGACGACACAACAGTGGTAGGCCTGATCACCGACAATGATGAGACAGCCTATAGGGAGGAGGTCAGAGACCTGGCCGTGTGGTGCCAGGATAACAACCACTCCCTCAACGTGACCAAGACAAAGGAGATGATTGTGGACTACAGGAAAAAAAGAGAGGACTGAGCATGCCCACATTCTCATCGATGGGGCTGTAGTTGAACAGGTTGAGAGCTTCAAGTTCCTTGGCGTCCACATCACCAACAAACTATCATGGTCCAAACACACCAAGACAGTCGTGAAGAGGGCACGACAAAGCCTATTCCCCCTCAGGAGACTGAAAAGATTTGGCATGGGTCCTCAGATCCTCAAAAAGTTATACAGCTGCACCATCGAGAGCATCCTGACTGGTTGCATCACCGCCTGGTATGGCAACTGCTCGGCCTCTGACCGTAAGGCACTACAGAGGGTAGTGCGTATGGCCCAGTACATCACTGGGGCCAAGCTTCCTGCCATCCAGGACCTCTATACCAGGCGGTGTCAGAGGAAGGCCCTCAAAATTGTCAAAGACTTCAGCCACTCTAGTCATAGACTGTTCTCTCTGCTACCGCACGGCAAGCGGTACCGGAGCGCCAAGTCTAGGTTCAAAAGGCTTCTCAACAGCTTCTACCCCCAAGCCATAAGACTCCTGAACAGCTAATCATGGCTACCCAGACTATTTGCACTGCCCCCCTATCCCCACCCCATCTTTTTACGCTGCTGCTACTCTGTTAATTATTTATGCATAGTCACTTTAACTCTACCCACATGTACATATTACCTCAACTACCTCAACTAGCCGGTGCCCCCGCACATTGACTCTGCACCGGTACCCCCCTGTATATAGCCTCCCTACTGTTATTTTATTTTACTTCTGCTCTTTTTTTCTCAACACTTTTTTGTTGTTGTTGTTTTATTTTACTTTTTTATTAAAAAATAAATGCATTGTTGGTTAAGGGCTGTAAGTAAGCATTTCACGGTAATAATATAATAATATAAATAATATGCCATTTAGCAGACGCTTTTTTGGTGGGAACTACCTGGTTTCCTGGGAGAACAGTGATTTATTTTTGGGATGGAACATTTGTAAAATACTAATAAGAACCTATAAACTTGGCCCATTACATTTTCTGCAAATTAAACTTTTTGTCCACCACCAAACTTGTAACAATCATATCTCCTGTCTCTTTTGAGCTACAGTCATGACATTTTGTACATATATGCATCTCCTCATGAGAAACAAGTGTCCCATAAGGATCTATAACCTCTGCCCATTCACAAATGGTGAACATTTTGAAAGGGTGTGTAGACCATCTATAGGCACTGTAATTCTATACAGATGCATTTAACAATTTATAATGTTGGCAATGTTTATTATTATTTACTTTTTTTAAATAATTAATTAAATGTATTGTCCCCCATGATGAAATCGTTGGGGGGGGGGGGGGGGGTGACTATGGATCTGTCTCCGCACATTCGTAAGTACGTCCGTACATTAGTCACACACGATATCTCACCACTGGTCCTATTTTGACAAAACTTGGGTGAATGATGCGTCTTGCCATGGAGATCCGACATTCACAAAATTACACATATTGGCGAAAGGGGAGCGCTATAGTAATAACTGAAAACTTCAATGCATCTCTCTATCAAGCAGTCAAGTCCGTTCTCTGACATCCCGTCCATTGTGAGCTATCAAGTTTGGATTTCCAGCGAGGGAAAAAATACTTAATTGTTTGAATAATTGTCAGTAATTGGCCCAAGGGTGGGGGTACTGAATCATTTGTGGGAGACAACATGGTTAGTGTTGCCTTGTTGAAGTTGGGAGCACCAGTGTTACCAATATTTTTTTAAATAATTTAGATCCCTGGCTGTGAGTCACTGTAACTGGAAAGGTGGTCCACGACTCATTCATTCAGGCCTTTACAGCAGAAATAATTTAGGCTTTGCTCATCATGTGACAAACAAATGAGCAGTCCCTGAGCTCAGAAGTTCAACTGATACCAAGTGACAGTAGAGTTGAACATGTAGATTTGTGTTAGTGTTACATAGCCTACATTTAATTTAAACCAAGTAAGTTTCCTTCAGACACAGTATCATGTATTTTTTTAAAGTTGTGCATTGCCGATTAAATTGCTTCTGAAGGTATTGTACGGGCTGTGGAGCTCAGATGTGTAACTGTCTCCTAACTATGACAGAGATGTTGAAAATCACTATGAGGAGAGAATCACCAGTTACTGATATACACTCACAGAGCTGGTAATCTTCATCTGCAGTAGGGTCTGCAGATACTCCTCAAATGGGGTCAGCTGCTGGGTCTCATGGCTCAACCGTGTCCCTGCACCCATCCCTGGGTTCGGCGCAGAGGCCCTTCTCAGCATATCCGTTTTCATCGTGTCTGTTTTGGGCGAGCACACAGGGTCCAGGAGTCCAAAGAACTCACTCCGCCTGCGAAACATGCTCATGATCCTTGCACTCCAATTTAGGAGAATGTTATAGAGCTGCCAAGGACTTTAATCCATTACAGAAGGTGAAAAATACAATGGAGGAAAATAATACAAGTTTTGACCTAGATGTCCTTCGTAGATCACAACAATAAGTCCAACAGACTGAAGATTATAACCAAAAAGAATGAAAGAACCAAATGGACAAAGATAGAACCCAAGGACGAAGAGAGACTTCCAGAACCAATCTAACCAGTCTAGAACTTTACCAGCCTTTACCCAGAATGCCCAGGGCTCTGAGATGACATTACTCAGTAGAAACCTGGTTTTGACGTGGTTATTAATCTGATTACAAACCCTTTCGCCTCACCCCGACCCCTCAGCTACACCACCGCCCAATCAAATGCCACCGTTCTCTCTGAGATTACTACATTGGCCAATGAACACACCTCAGCCATTGTTCTTAGAGCTGTTTTTCAGAGTTTGTTATTTTTGAAAGAGATCAAGGTCTTATTTCTTACATAATCGCATATTGTCTAGATTAAAAGGCTAACAAGGAAAATAAATATACATTTCTAGGATTAAACCAACCATGTGATAGAGCTATGCAGATGAAGAGTGGGTGGAAACAAATATAGCCTAAGCATACTGAACTATAGGCTTATAGGCTCTTGCTGGTATAATATATGAGGGAATTGGAACACATCCATACTGTATGAGGAAATTTGAACCCATCCAGCTTCCCAATACTCTAGAGCCCTCAAACTCAACTCTGGACCTCGAAGCCAGTTCCAATGTGTTTTTTCATTGTTCCCCTCTAATCAGGAGCTGATTTAGACCTGGGACACCAGGTGGGTGCAATTCATTATCAGGTAGAACAGAAAATCAGCAGGCTCTGGACCGTGTAGTGTAAGAGTAGAATACCCCTGTTCTAGAGGGTCTCTGTTCAAGATCTGATCTGCCAGATCTTGATAACATTGGGTGGGTGGGTGATATAGGAGGGAAGGGGAGGGTAATTCAGATTAGTCCACATCTGCCCAGCTGCACAGTGCAGGCCCTGTGTTGTTGTTACTGTAGGCCTTACAATGCTAGCTAGCGGTCCTACTGCTTTACATTCAGATAGGAGCAGCATCATCGAATCAACCTCAAGCCCCAAACATACAGCCAACTGGCAGCCTCCATTCCCTGCCCTGCTGCAGACTAGCACTCACGCTGAGCATAGGCGTGTTTAATGGGCAAGGGCGAGCAGTTAACAGTGAATGTAATGTCACAACAATGGCACCCCTGCCCAGAGGACCAGCTGTCCAGAGATAGCACTGTGGCTAAGTCCAAATTGGCACCATATTCCCTATGTAGTGCACTACTTCAGACCATAGTAGTGGTCAAAAGTAGTGCACTCTGTACAGTAGGTAATAGGTTGTCATTTCAGACGCAAGACTCAATCCCTCTCCAAGGCCACCAACACTAGGCTCATGCAGGCCCAGACCGCAGTCAGCAAGGGAAACTCTTCAGAGTATTTCAGCTATAAACTATCGTAACATGCAGGGGTGTCATGCACCCCAAAAATCTGAGGGTGCACAAAGGACGTGAGGATGGCTTTTTCCTGCAATCTAGAGCCATAATCATTATGCTTAGTTCTATGTAAAAAAATATGTTTATTTTTTGCATTTCTAAGCATACACTCTTAGACAAAAGGGTTCCAAAAGGGTTCTTCAGCTGTCCCAGAAAAGAACCCTTCTTGTCTTCAGGTAGAACCCTTTTGGGTTACATGTAGAACCCTCTGTAAAAAGGGTTCTACCTGGAACCAAAAAGGGTTCTTCAAATGGTTTTCCTATGGGGACAGCTGAATACCCCGGTATACGGTATACCGCCCAAGCCTACTACCAACCTTGCCAGCAAAGACAGTTAGACGAGCTAGCTACTCTAACTTGATTGATAGCCTGAAATGGCTTCTTAGTAGCTAGTTATGAGGTTGGGAGATTGGGAACCTATCTGGGCAAGCTAAAGACAGCTTCTAAAATTGCTAGGTGGCAAGTATTATTACAGAGAAACATTAAACAAAACATTTGCTTTCATTGAGGCTTGAATTGTGAGGATGACCACACAATTTATTTTCATCATGAGCCAAATCTATTGGTTTTCTACCCAAAGTTGCAAAGGAAATGTTGTGATCTATTTAATAAACACAAGAGACCAGCTAAATGGATTAAGGAGTGTGGTGGTGTAGCATGTACAGCGGCATCTATTGGTCAAAACCTGGTACTTTCACATTACTTTATGGTAAATAATTGCTCTGAACAGGGGGAAAAACATCACCAGATTCACAGGGAATACATTACACAGTATGGAGAAGCAATATTTCAGGCCGCAGCGTCATACTACTTGTCAAACATAGAGAACTGATGATACTGTATACTGGTTGTTGGGGTGGGATTGGCATGGGTGTGGGTTCCGTGTGTGGCAAAAACATTTTATAATAGATTCCTCATGTCTTACTCGTTGGTAGGAAGAAGTTTGGTCCAAATCAGATGTTGGGTTCTATATTTATTGAATTGTATCTGAATCCTATAAATTAAAATTACCAATTTGGGTGCAATCAATTAATTTCTCAGAAATACAATTTTAACAAAATCATTTTTCAGGAATGCCAATCTTACCTGTTTCTAACTACATAAACAATTTAAGATGGGGGGTGTCATGGCTTGCTGAGATGACATGGAACGACTCACCAAAGACCTCTGTTCATAAATAGCCCATAGCCTTTCACTGAAGGCTAGAGGAAGGAGTGTAGAGTAACTTTAGTAGAAGGGCTTCTCGTTTTACCATGGCCCTCCCAATCTTAGTTACCACTTCTTCATATCGCAGTCCAGCAAGACCACCAGGGTCAGTTCACACCCCAGGGTGAGGATCAAAGCACACCCTAGTAGGAATCCACCTCAATACGACCTCCTGCTAGCCCCTATACACCCAACACTCTATTTTGGGGGGCTCAGATTGCCTGTAGTGCATGTCTTTTAAGCAGCACGCACTCACTCACTCTCCAGGTAAACATGACAGTGTATGGTGTCTGTTCCCGTGTTTTCCTTTAGTCAAAACTCCAACACTACATAAATCTTCAACTAACGACATAGTACCTCTCTCTACATCACGTAGAGGCCCGGAAAGGCCGTGACCACATGCTGTATAGACATAAACACAGACAGAATGGAAAGTGCAAAATTGTGGCCATAAAGGTTAAAGTGTTGAGATGAGGCAGTACATAATTACTCTGTTTAGTTTATATGACAATGTTAGTTAGGCTTCTCCATCTCTGTGTTTCTAATGTATATAGGACACATCTTAATGCTCAGATACTTCCACAGTTGCTTTCTTTCTGCTTGCAGTAAATATGCCTGTAAGCTGATTTAGACCAGAACAACCACGTGAAGTAGCAAACAACCCTCAAGCCTTTCGTGAACTGACCCTTTCTCTCTCTCCAACCATCAGAGAGGGTTTCATGCAGTCTGGACTGGAGACATTTCTGTTTATTAGCCATTTAGTCAGTCGTGATTAGAGATATTTCCTAAACCACCAAATAAAGGAGTGCTGTTTTGGTTGTGTCTACTGCTCTGGCTCCTGGCTGTCACTCTGGCAAGTTCCTTTGGATGATCTGGCAGTACACCATGTCTATCCAGATATGATTTGAGACATGGTAGGTATGTGCAGAGAGGGATAAGATGACAATATGTTTGTGTGGTCAAACTTTACTGTACTTCCATGGGGCTAGTTGGAGACTAGCTGCATGCATGAGTATGTATCAAAGTAGTCCATTGTGGAATTGAGAACCAGGTCTTACGTAAGAGAGAGAGACACGTCAGCCTACTTATGCACCTTCCTCTCATTTTAAACTGAAAGCAGAAGGTAGGCTATTCAAGCTTAGCAGAGTATATAACATAAAGTCTGCTAAAACACAACGACATGTGCCAGAAGGAGGACCACAGTCACCCCTCTCTAACCAGGGCATTGTTTCAATTTCATTACACTTCACAGATCTATCACCCAGCCTGAGACTGTGCCTGTGGCTGGGGATGAAATGGGATGCCCTTGCAGAGGGTCCTTCTGGGGGAATGGATGTTGGCAGAGACATACTGGTTAATTAGGCTGCTATGGATGGAAGAGCAAAGATGTTCTGCAGAGATGAGAACATGAGACATGAAAGCGTCGGGCCACATAGGGTTACAGAGACTGCACTTTGGGGCAATGAGGTGGGTTCTACACTGCTGTACAATCTAACATAGACAGACATTTGGCTATTCATTTTGATTCAACAATTGAAAGTTAATGTGACGAATTTACGGATTTGAGGCGACAACCTTTAGACTTCCCGCACCAACATTTAGACTCACCTCACTAAAAAACCTCCCTGCACAGCTGTTAGTGAACCCCCTGAACCTCCTCTCTTTCTTCAGAGGATTAGATCCATGCCAGTTCCAGTCTTGAAAGGGGAGAAACAGAGAGAAAGAAAGAGAGGGGGAGGGAGAAAAATATATATCTAATGACACAGAGAGATACAGCAAGAGAGAGAGAGAGAGAGAGAGAGAGAGCGAGAGACAAAATTACAAAAAACTATGACAAAAGGGAAAGAAAGAGAGAGAAAAATGGGGTGGGGGAAGCAATGCAGGATGGATCTGCCTAAAAGGCTGTTTCATTCTTACTCAGCTACTTAGGCTAGCAGCCAGAGAGAGACAAATGAATTTAATTTAACTGACACAAGAGATAGGCCTGGGCCAAATCCTTAAACCCTGAATCACTTCACATCAAACGGCCATTAAATTCACCTGCCTTCCAAAGTACAGAGCCCTCGTGTGACGAGGTGTGAAAGAAGGAGTCAGGCGCAGGAGGTAAAATACCGAAGTCCAGAGTTTAATCCGTTTGCATAAATCAAACGCCCCAAGTGTCAAATGACACTGTACAAGGGAAAACATCCACCTTGGCAAATAACACAGTGAAATGTAGCTCAACCGAGCTACACGCTCTCACAACAAAACAATCACTCACAAAGACAAGGGGAACAGAGGGAACACATACTAATTAGGGGAATGAGCACCAGGTGTGTGTGATTGACAAGAGATGACAAGTGGTGATGAGAATGGGATCGGCAGTAGCTCTACTGTGAAATCGGTGGAACACTAGACATGCTTGCCAGCCGTAGAGCCCTTTACAAACACGTCTGTGACTTGTAGCATACCCTCTCTATCTGGTCCCTGAGACTCACTTGTTTCTGGAGGTGAGCCAATAGCTTTCGGACCGTTTCCTTGCATTCTTATCACTGGGTAGGGAAGACGAGGTGTAGGACTGATTTGTGATATCATACTGTGGCCAGTTTGATTATCTCTCTGTCATTTCACTATCATCCTTCACAGTACATTTCTAGACACATAGGCTACACTGCACGGTAAGACTCGATGCAGAACTCTGTGCAAAATGAGATAGAACTATCAGCGCATCGCAACAACTTCCTGTTTCAAACGTCTGTTTCCTCTCCAATTAAAAAACAGTTACTTCTCCCAGGGGACCAATCAATGGACCTGTTTCCTCTGAAAAAAAAAAGAATCCACACAACACCTGGCATAATGAACTGCTGCCTACGGTGATGGAAGAACAGGAACAATTTAAATACCTGATGGTGGAGATAAGAAAACAGACAGGCTGAGAGGCACACTGTTCATGTCATATTTATTATTTAAAAAATGTTAAGCTGATTCGTAGTCCTGTTCCAAGAAGGGTTTCTAATGAGAAGATTGTGATCAGCACTGGCAGTCTGTTTATATTAGCAGAGCTACAACAGCCACCATTTCTTTCTATACCACCCGCTTTTAAATGTACAGAGGAAAATATGTTCAATTCACC
The DNA here is from genome assembly GCF_964263955.1 of Coregonus lavaretus. Classification (NCBI taxonomy): domain Eukaryota; kingdom Metazoa; phylum Chordata; class Actinopteri; order Salmoniformes; family Salmonidae; genus Coregonus; species Coregonus lavaretus. Next base: position 9,879,014 of record NC_140011.1, read on the forward strand.
AGATGTAATGTTGACATTAGCTGGCCAGTACATTCAAATCAAAATCAAATCAAATCAAATGTTATTTGTCACATACACGTGTTTAGCAGATGTTATTGCGGGTGTAGCAAAATGCTTGTGCTTCTACCTCCGACAGTGCAGTAATATCTAACAAGTAATATCTAACAATTTCACAACATATACCCAATACACACAAATCTAGTAAGGAATGGAATTTAAGAATATATACACTGCTCAAAAAAATAAAGGGAACACTTAAACAACACAATGTAACTCCAATGTAACTGGCGCCCTGTGCTCTTCACAGATGAAAGCAGGTTCACACTGAGCACATGTGACAGACGTGACAGAGTCTGGAGACGCCATGGAGAACGTTCTGCTGCCTGCAACATCCTCCAGCATGACCGGTTTGGCGGTGGGTCAGTCATGGTGTGGGGTGGCATTTCGTTGGGGGGCCGCACAGCCCTCCATGTGCTCGCCAGAGGTAGCCTGACTGCCATTAGGTACCGAGATGAGATCCTCAGACCCCTTGTGAGACCATATGCTGGTGCGGTTGGCCCTGGGTTCCTCCTAATGCAAGACAATGCTAGACCTAATGTGGCTGGAGTGTGTCAGCAGTTCCTGCAAGAGGAAGGCATTGATGCTATGGACTGGCCCGCCCGTTCCCCAGACCTGAATCCAATTGAGCACATCTGGGACATCATGTCTCGCTCCATCCACCAACGCCACGTTGCACCACAGACTGTCCAGGAGTTGGCGGATGCCCAGGCGACCATCCGACACCTCATCAGGAGCATGCCCAGGCATTGTAGGGAGGTCATACAGGCACGTGGAGGCCACACACACTATTGAGCCTCATTTTGACTTGTTTTAAGGACATTACATCAAAGTTGGATCAGCCTGTAGTGTCGTTTTCCACTTTAATTTTGAGGGTGACTCCAAATCCAGACCTCCATGGGTTGATACATTTGATTTCCATTGATAATTTTTGTGTGATTTTGTTGTCAGCACATTCAACTATGTAAAGAAAAAAGTATTTAATAAGATTATTTCATTCATTCAGATCTAGGATGTGTTGTTTAAGTGTTCCCTTTATTTTTTGGAGCAGTGTACATATATGGACAAGCAATGACAGATCGGCATGGACTAAGATACAGTAGAATATTATAGAATAGAATACAGTATATACAAATGAGATGAGTAGTGCAAGATATGTAAACATTATTAAAGTGACTAGTGTTCCATTTCTTAAAGTGGTCAGTGATTTCAATAGGCAGCAGCAGCCTCAAATGTGCAAGTGATGGCTATTTAACAGTCTGATGGCCTTCAGATAGAAGCTGTTTTTCATTCTCTCAGTCCCAGCTTTGATGCACCTGTACTGACCTCGCCTTCTGGATGATAGCGGGGTGAACAGGCAGTGGCTCGGGTGGTTGATGTCCTTGATGATCTTTTTGGCCTTCCTGTGACATCGGGTGCTGTAGGTGTCTTGGAGGGCGTTCCGCAGACCGCACCACCCTCTGGAGAGCCCTGCAGTTGCCGTACCAGGCGGTGATACAGCCCAACAGGATGCTCTCAATTGTGCATCTGTAAAAGTTTGTGAGGGTTTTAGGTGCCAAGACAAATTTCTTCAGCCTCCTGAGGTTGAAGAGGCTCTGTTGCGCCTTCTTCACCACACTGTCTGCGTGGGTGGACCATTTCAGTTTGTCAGTGATGTGTATGCCAAGGAACTTGAAGCTTTCCACCTTCTCCACTGCGTTCCCGTCGATGTGGATAGGGGGGTGCACCCTCTGCTGTTTCCTGAAGTCCACGATCATCTCCTTTGTTTTGTTGACATTGAGTGAGTGGTTATTTTCCTGGCACCACACTCCCAGAGCCCTCACCTCCTCCCTGTAGGCGGTCTCGTCATTGTCTGCAAACTTGATGATTGAGTTGGAGGCGTGCTTGGCCACACAGTCATGGGTGAACAGGGAGTACAGGAGGGGGCTGAGCACGCACCTTTGTGGGGCACCAGTGTTGAGGATCAGCGAAGTGGAGATGTTGTTTCCTACCTTCACCACCTGGGGGCGGCCCGTCAGGAAGTCCAGGACCCAGTTGCACAGGGCGGGGTTCAGATCCAGGGCCTTGAACTTAATGATGAGCTTGGAGGGTACTATGGTGTTGAATGCTGAGCTATAGTCAATGAACAGCATTCTTACATAAGTAATCCTCTTCTCCAGATGGGATAGGGCAGTGTGCAGTGTGAAGGCGATTGCATCGTCTGTGAATCTATTGGGGCGGTAAGCAAATTGAAGTGGGTCTAGGGTGACAGGCAAGGTAGAGGTGATATGATCCTTGACTAGTCTCTCAAAGCGCTTCATGATGACAGAGGGGAGTGCTACGGGGCGATAGTCATTTAGTTCAGTTACCTTTGCTTTCTTGGGTACAGGAACAATGGTGGCCATCTTGAAGCATGTGGGAACAGCAGACTGGGAAAGGGAGAGATTGAATATGTCCGTAAACACACCAGCCAGCTGGTCTGCGCATACTCTGAGGACGCGGCTAGGGATGCTGTCTGGGCCGGCAGCCTTGCGGGGGTTAACATGCTTAAATCTCTTACTTACATCGGCCACAGAGAAGGAGAGGCCACAGTCCTAGGTAGTGGGACTCGTCAGTGGCACTGTGTTATCCTCAATGCGGGCGAAGAAGGTGTTTAGCTTGAGACATCGGTGTCGGCGACGTGGCTGGTTTTCCTTTTGTAGTCTGTGATTGTCTGTAGACCCTGCCACATACGTCTCGTGTCTGAGCCATTGAATTGCGACTCCACTTTGTCTCTATACTGATGTTTTGCCAGTTTAATTACCTTGCGGAGTGAGTAGCTACACTGTTTGTATTCTGCCATATACCCAGTCACTTTGCCATGGTTAAATGCGGTGGTTCACGCTTTCAGTTTTGTGCGAATGCTGCCATCTATCCACTGTTTCTGGTTAGGGTAGGTTTTAATAGTCGCAGTGGGCACAACATCACCTATACACTTCCTGATAAACTCAGTCACCGTTTCAGTGTATTCGTCAAAATTATTTTCGCAAGCTACCCGGAACATATCCCAGTCCGCGTTATCAAAACAAATTTGAAGCGTGGATTCCGATTGGTCAGACCAGCGTTGAATAGTCCTTAGCACGGGTACTTCCTGTTTGAGTTTCTGCCTATAGGAAGGGAGGAGCAAAATGGAGTCGTGGTCAGATTTGCCGAAAGGAGGGCGGGGGAGGGCCTTATAACCATCCCGGAAGTTTGAATAGCAATGGTCGAGGATTTTAGCAGCGCGAGTACAACAGTCGATATCTTGATAGAACTTCGGCAGCCGAGTCCTCAAATTTGCTTTGTTAAAATCCCTGGCTACAATAAATGCAGCCTCAGGATATGTGGTTTCCAGTTTGCATAAAGTCCAGTGAAGTTCTTTGAGGGCCGTCGTGATATCGGCTTGAGGGGGGATATACACGGCTGTGACTATAACCAAATACAATTATTTTGGGAGATAATACAGTCGGCATTTGATTGTGAGGTATTCTAGGTCGGGTGAAGAAAAGGACTTGAGTTCCTGTATGTTACTACAATTACACCATGAGTCATTAATCATGAAACACACACCTCCGCCCTTCTGTTTCCCGGAGAGATATTTATTCCTGTCTGCACGATGAACTGAGAACCCATCTGGCTGGACCGATTATGACAGAATATCCCCAGAGTGCCATGTTCCTGTGAAACAAAGTATGTTACAGGCATTGATGTCTCTCTGGAAAGAAATCCTTGCCCGGAGCTCGTCGACCTTGTTAACCAGAGATTGAACATTAGCGAGTAGTATACTTGGAAGCGGTGGGTGGTGTGCGCACCTCCTAAGTCGAACTATCAGGCCGTTCCGAGTGCCTCTCCTCCGCCGGCGATGTTTTGGGTCAGCCGCTGGAATCAGTTCAATTGCCCTGGGGAGAGCAAACAAAGGATCTGCTTCAGGAAAGTCGTATTCCTGGTCGTAATGCTGGTGAGTTACCGCCGCTCTGATATCCAATAGTTTTTCCCGGCTGTATGTAATGATACAAAACACTTTCTGAGCTTATAGTGTAAAAAATATATTAAAAAACAAAATTCCGCAAAGTTTCCTAAGAGCTAGTCGCGAGTCCGCCATCTTCGTCGGCGCCAGGTATGCAGAAACAAAGCTCCCTACTGGGGGCTGTCGATGAGGTCACAGAGAGAACTGTAATGAAACATTAGTTTATAGTAAAGAGGAAATAATGCAAACTTGAATGAGGAAGAAACATAGAACTAGGCCTACTGGACCTGGGAGGCGTTCTTCTTCTTTGTGTTAGCCAGGTGAAGCGAAGAATGAAAGTGGAACTTCATCCTTTCAGTATTTGGACTGGAGAAAATCAAACATTAATGAAACTTCTGGTACTTACAGAGCATTCGGAAAGTATTCAGACCCCTTGACTTTTTCCACATTTTGTTACGTTACTGCCTTATTCTAAAATTGATTAAATTGTTTTTTCCCCCTCATCAATCTACACACAATACCCCATAATGACAAAACAAAAACAGGTTTTTTGAAATGTTTGCACATTTATAAAAAAAAAAGCAACTGAAATATCAAATTTACATAAGTATTCAGACCCTTTACTCAGTACTTTCTTGAAGCACCTTTGGCAGCAATTACAGCCTCAAGTCTTCTTGGGTATGATGCTACAAGCATTGCACACCTGTATTTGGGGAGTTTCTCCCATTCTTTTCTCCAGATCCTCTCAAGCTCTGTCAGGTTGGATGGGGAGTGTCGCTGCACAGCTATTTTCAGGTCTCTCCAGAGATGTTCGATTGGGTTCAAGTCCGGGCTCTGGCTGGGCCATTCAAGGACATTCCGAGACTTGTCCCAAAGTCACTCCTGCATTGTCTTGGCTGTGTGCTTAGGGTCTTTGTCATGTTGGAAGGTGAACCTTCACCCCAGTCTGAGGTCCTGAGTGCTCTGGAGCAGGTTTTCATCAAGAATCTCTGTACATCTTTCCCTCGATCCTGACTAGTTTCCCAGTCCCTGCCGCTGAAGAACATCCCCACAGCATGATGCTGCCACCACCATGCTTCACCGTAGGGATGGTGCCAGGTTTCCTCCAGATGTGACGCTTGGCATTAAGGCCAAAGAGTTCAATCTTGTTTCATCAGACCAGAGAATCTCGTCTCTCATGGTCTGAGAGTCCTTTAAGTGCATTTTGGCAAACTCCAAACGGGCTGTCATGTGCCTTTTACTGAGGAGTGGCTTCCGTCTGGCCACTTTCCCATAAAGGCCTGATTGGTGGAGTGCTGCAGAGATGGCTGTCCTTCTGGAAGGTTCTCCCATCTCCATAGAGGAACTCTGGAGGTCTGTCAGAGTGACCATAGGGTTCTTGGTCACCTCCCTGACCAAGGCCCTTCTCCCCCGATTGCTCAGTTTGGACGGGCGGCCAGCTCTAGGAAGAGTCTTGGTGGTTCCAAACTTCTTCCATTTAAGAATGATGGAGGCCACTGTGTTCTTTGGGATCTTCAATGCTGCAGACATTTTTTGGTACCCTTCCCCAGATCTGTGCCTCGACATAATCCTGTCTCGGAGCTCTATGGACAATTCCTTCGACCTCATGGCTTGGTTTTTGCTCTGACATGCACTGTCAACTGTGGGACCTTATATAGAAAGGTGTGTGCCATTCCAAATCATGTCCAATCAATTTAATTTACCACAGGTGGACTCCAAGTTGCAGAAACATCTCAAGGATGATCAATGGAAACAGAATGCACCTGAGCTCAATTTCGAGTCTCATAGCAAAGGGTCTGAATCCTTATGTAAATAAGATATTTTGTTTTTTTTAATACATTTGCAAAAAATTCTAAAAACCTGTTTTTGCTTTGTCATTATGGGGTATTGTGTGTAGATTGATGAGAACAAAATGTATTTAATCAATTTTAGAATAAGGCTGTAAAGTACTCAAATGTGGAAAAAGTAAAGGGGTATGAATACTTTCCGAATGCACCGTACATGACCATTTGACTACATTAGTGAGAGGATAGTGATGCTGTCTCTTTGTCGTCCAAAGAAAAAGTCCTCCATTAGAACATCTGACAGCATGAGAATGAATAGGTCGACCTTCAGGCAATCGTCATTGTTGGAGACATGACACACTAGAACTGACTGATGCAATCATCAGCCAATCATTCGCCTTCTCCCTGAGAGAGGGCGAAATCAATGACGAGTCAGGAGTGATCAACCATGATGGCTGCACTCGATACAGATCAATCCTGCCAATCCATCCTCTATAAACAACTACACATTACTATAGTCTAGATACAGTGCAGGTTAAGTTCATTTTTTATATTAGATCTCGAGTGAAAAGTCATAGATATCCTGGGTCATCATCACTAGATGGATGAGCTGAGAGAGAGAGAGAGAGAGAGAGAGAGAGAGAGAGAGAGAGAGAGAGAGAGAGAGAGAGAGAGAGAGAGAGAGAGAGAGAGAGAGAGAGAGGACATTCTGTGGTCTGACGCAGAGATGAGTTGGAACATTGGAGGAAATCCTGTTCTCATATGACACGCAAACATCCAGTTTGCAAGAAAAAAGTGCTAGATTTATATTTTATATTGTTCCCAAACATCTGTACATCTCAACTTTCTATAAATGGTGAAGTCAACAACATCTTGGTTTGTTTGTGTTTTCTTCTTGCCAGCTTCTCAAGAGTCAATCTCAAACCAGATAAATATTTATTCAGTTCATGTTTTAGGTTGCTAAGCAACACGTGTGGTGCAAGAGCCAATAATCTGCATGATGTGGGCCCAGGGGCAACTTCTGCTTCAGAGAAACACTGGTAGCACTCACTTCTTCTGACTTCTCTCTCTGCGCTTGTGATCCAGGCTCATCGTGTGTAGGCCTACATCACTGATTAATACTGTGGAAACCTGCTGTGAATGTTTCAGTTCAACAAACTATTGGTTATTTCCTCAACACGAGCCTGTAGCCACATACAAAACACTGACTGTAGAGCACATCCACTTGACTCAAGAGATGCGCAAGCTATTAATAAACAAGTAGGCCGGCCTGCACATATCTTCAACTCACCCCAACCACTGCAAGTAAAAATATCAAGATATAATGCATTAAAAAAGACGTGTTTCCTTTTCAGCCCCAACTGAACGAACAGTAAGATAACCATTTAAATGATACTGCAATGATACTGCTCAACTGGACTGGATCTAAGGTTTTGATTGGGCTACTTACAGTAGCTAATTTACAATCTGGTGATTCCTTGTTGAGCAGTATCATTGCTCAAACTGAGTTGTTGTTTCATAAGCCTTGAGATGTGCGTGACAAGTTAAGGAAGAGAGCAATGATTGCGTTTAGTCTTTTCTGTCACAGCAAGGAATGCAGGGAGCCGACACAAGACATGTCAAATGACAGTCATTTGTTCCCCAATGTTGTTGACTGGGGGAACAAATAGCAGACAGCATTAGGGGGGGACCCGGTTCAGGTGATTCACACAGGTGGCTGTTAGGCAGCAGCACTCTTGTTCTCTCACGGTGTTGATGAGAGGGTTACAAAGACAGAGACAGACAGAGATGTCTCCTGACGATTACAGGTCCTACAGCACAGTGAGAAGGAAGACCTGAGTCATTCCCATAGGAACATGTCCCCAACAGTAGTAGGGGAGAGTGGGGGGAGACCAGACACTCCGACACCTGTCCTAAACAAGCTCAGTGTGTGTGGTAGACTAGCCTACACAAGATTAAACAGAATCCAATTGAATCATAGAGCCAAGGTTCTGCTATTTGTCATTGAAAACGTGGTTGAGAAGTTTTACTATTAGTATAGCCTGTAGTTGAGTTGGCTACCGGTTTCAGGAGAGCAGTTCCCTTTAGGGAAAGAGACTGAGAAACTGAGGAGGCACCTCCAGTGAAACCACACAATGACAGAAAGGCAGAAGTAATATGAAAAGCAACACATAATATCATGCAAATCATTAGGCTACTGCTCGTCTTTGCCTGGGGAAAATCTGCATATCTCTACATCTCTCCCATAATCTCTCCCTGTCTTTCTCACTCTTTCCCTAATTTCCCTAAAACACTGCACACCCTTTACTGCCTCTGCTCTTTCCTTCTCCCCCTTAATGCTTCAGTCTTCTCCTTCTCTCCTCCTCCTCCCCTGTGGAGAAATGTGGTTCTCCTTATCTCCTTCAATGCTCCTGAGCTATTTCTCTTTTGTCCCTCCTTCTATCCTTTGAGTCATGTGGAAAAATTAGATCAGAGGTTTCAGATCAGAGGTGAACCTATTCAGGCCTCCTTGGGGGTCAGAGAGGGAGTTAGGGAGGAGGGGGAGGGGGATACATTAATAACACTGCCACTCGGCAGGTGGGTGAAGGAGTTGTGAAGAGGGGGAGGAAGAGGAGGAGGGGGGGGGGGGGATGGGTAGAATGGAACCCCCCTGTCCCAACAGGGAAAGGGGACATTGGGCCTCTCTCCCCCACTAGGGTCCCAGTCCCCTGATCCCCCTCTTCTTTAAAGGAAAGGTTCACCCATTTTGAATGTCATATTGTTTTTGTGCATATCTGAGTGATGTTCTATTGATTCCCTGGGTAATTTCATTTTTTCATGTGTATCTGAGTTATTGGCGTTCATGCAGGCAGAAATCCGGCTGGTATTACGTAGCACCGTGATAAAGTCGCTCTCACTACACTGGAAGTTAATAAGAATATTACTTTTAGATCGCAAAAACGTCTATCATACATGTCAGACTTCATTACTGGCCAATGTCATAACTCGGGAGGATGTCTTCTCTCCAATGAGCCATTGATCATGTTTTTGCAATATTCCTACCTCGAGAAATGTGTAATTTAACGGAGGGTCTAGCACATTTTCCCTATTTGTCTGCCTCTTTAGTTCAGGGTGCATTGCATGGTGCAGTTGCCAGATATATTATAGAAAGGAGATAGGAATCCAATGAATGAAGGAATGTATCACCCCCCCCCCCCCCCCCCCCCCCCCACAGCAGACTGTCGACCAATTGTGTGCACACAGCCATGCAATCTCCATAGAAACATTGGCAGTAGAATGGCCTTACTGAAGAGCTCAGTGACTTTCAACGTGTCACTGTCATAGGATGCCACCTTTCCAACAAGTCAGTTCGTCACATTTCTGCCCTGCTAGAGCTGCCCCGGTCAACTGTAAGTGTGGAAGAACTTGACACCTACACAGAGCCGTGACCTCAACCCCATCGAACACCTTTGGGATGAATTGGAATGCCGACTTCGAGCCAGGCCTAATCGCCCAACATCAGTGCCCAACCTCACTAATGCTCTTGTGGCTGAATGGAAGCAAGTCCCCGCAGCAATGTTCCAACATCTAGTGGAAATCCTTCCCAGAACATTGGAGGCTGTTATAGTAGCAAAGGGGGGACCAACTCCATATTAATGCCCATTATTTTGGAATGAGATGTTCGACAAGCAGGTGTCCACATACTTTTGGTCATGTAGCGTAGCTATATTTGCTAGCTAGCTAGCTAGCCAGCCAGCCCATAGAGAGAGCATTGCATTGTGGATTTTGTAGTCGACTTGAGCTGCAACAGATTTCCACAATGATTTTCCATGTTGCTACCAACCTTGTTATAACGCCAAAATGAAACATTTGTTCACAAAATATATTGTTCTCAAATATTAGTGTTATTTAACACTGTACATTTAAAGGAATGAGTGGTTTTGGGTGGATTTTTCCTTTAAGACACACTCACTGAGAGGAAACAAGCAGGCTTGGGTTTCAGCCCTGGAAGAGCCCTGAAGGTCAAGTGAACAGCAGGGGGGACATGGCAAGGGAAGGGTGACCCTGGGGGAATCCAGGGCCAGACCAGGGGTGTGGAACGGAACGGCAGAGGAGAAGGAACTCAGGAAACTAGAGAGGAAAGCCGCATCTCAAACTCTAAAACCCTGGGCCATTCACAGCTCAGTACTGTACTCAGTACTTACCCAACAAGAGCTCAGCATTGTCTGTATCTATTACAACTATCGATGCATGAGCGCCATTCAAACAAACAAAGCCCATGAGGTTTAGATTAATCTCACTGAGTCTGGGACTCCAGCCCTGCCCCTGTGGCTGCAGTCTGGAACCCTCCACTACACTACACTAAAACAGTGTGAGAGAAAAGCAACTCGAGTTACTTTCAAAGGGCCTCCTCGAGTCCCCGACAAACCACTTTCCCCTTCTCTATTAAATTAACGGGTGTCGGGCCAACAGACAGGCATGTGGCTACAATTAGACCACTAGACCCAGGCTAACATTCCTCCCTCTGCTCCCCCGCTGCTGCTGTCCCCATCAGCCTGTCAGCTAAACATGCAGCTATTAAGTGCCAAGACTGGCACAGAAATGTAGGTACTGTAGCTACCCCCTGTCATGTTTGATCAATTTCTTGTTGTGGTGTTGTGGTTCAGCCAAAACTCACCCTCAGTTGCTGCTCTTTGAGCAGTGTCGCCCTCCCTGACTCCATCGGCCGGTCAAAGCGAGAGTGAGAGCTCCCTCAATGTGTGTATGGAGATGTGTGAGTATAAGTGAGAGTACCTATGTCTGTGTGTGTTTGTCTGTTTCCTTCTCATGCAAACCCTGGCCAAACTCCTATAAGAAGTGAAAAACTAAAAGGACTGTTGAACTTAAAAGTAATAACCACTAAAGGTTTCTGTCCTATTTCCCCTTTCAGAGCTGGGATTTGTGCAGTGTACTGTATAGTATGTGTATGGTATACTTGCTATGATCACTCTAGTGTAACTGAATTAAGAGCTTATTAACATTATAGGAACGTAAATGATTAGGCTTTCCTCTGACATGGAATGTTGGTAGGCTCAGTGGCGACCCATCATTCAGGGCAGGTGGGGCAGAGCCAGTGGCTAACTGCAAGCGTTACAAAGCAATCACTATTTTGCTTCCCCTGCCTGCTATTCGGTGGAGAGGGTGTGTGGTCCAAGTCTGGGTTTAAGGGTCTCTTTTCCAAGCTTAAAAGGATAAACATTCACACGCAACACCATGGGCCCGAAAAGGTTGAATACATTGGCCATGCTGTCAATCCAGCATGACTTCTGCCGCGTTCAAAACAACTGGAAACTCGGAACTGGGAAATCTCAGACTTCAGTGAGTTCAAGACAACTGGGAACTCGGAATGAAACGAGCTCCGACTGGGAAAATACATTTTTAAAGATCATCCAACTCGGAATTCCAAGTCGGGAACTCGGGCCTCTTTCTAGAGCTCCGACCTGAAGATCACTGACGTCATGATTCGACTTTGTTCCCAGTTGTCTTGAAAGCGCCATAGTAGCCCATGTGCCTCACCCTAATAATTTGGTCCCTTTCCCACTCAGAACTTAGCCTACTGTTCTGACTTGGTGGTGCACATGTAGCCTATAGCCTGTTTTAGAGAAATGTCATCATCGAATATTGTAAGAGCTTTCATTGTCTGCTTATATGCCCCCTTTATTTATCCTACGATTCTGACTTGGTGTACAGGGAGAACACTGTAAGAACGGCCCATGTTCTGAATTCTGTCGCTGTACATTTCAAAAGTGCTGAACAAATAGTTATATTGACTACGTCCTTCTTAGCTCGCTCATTAATGTCTTAATCGAAATAATGGATTGCCTCTTATCAGCTCATCGTTCCCTTATGCCATAGTTTGTACATCTCAATTGTTATATTGCTTATATAGGTCTATCTCATTAGTATCTTATTCATCATTTTAGGTAATGTTGGAATGATTTAATTGTTTTGCTTACTTTGTGTATTATAATTAGCTCATGTGCTTTTCGTCACGAGGAGGGGATACTATATAATGTTGTTGGGTCTGTAACCATGTTTGCCAGTGACAGTCTCTTCCCATTCAAATTTTTGTTTTCAACAAAAAGTTCAGTAATAAACCCATGTAATTCCAGTTGATATTGTGAGAGTTGTTTTGTTTGCGCAATGTGCTGTCTGTGCGTTGGTATATATAGTATACAAGTGGATCCTCATTATTTTTATTGTATTTTCCTTCCTTTTTAGACCACAAAGGCGCAATCAAATACTTCAAATGGTATGCTAACCGGGTCTCTCTCTCTCTGTGTGTTGACTTAAAAAATAGTAAAGTTAAGGCCTCAACATCTTGCTGAATTTATCTGAACTACATTTACATTTTAGTCATTTAGCAGACGCTCTTATCTAGAGCGACTTACAGTTAGTGAGTGCATAAATTTTTCAAACTGGCCCCCCGTGGGAATCGAACCCACAACCCTGGTGTTGCAAACGCCATGATCTACCAACTGAGGCCTAACTACCATCTATCTGAATTTCTGTCGGTGTCCATTTTGAAAGTGCTGAACGAATAGGCCTACCTCATCGCAGCTCGTTTGCTTGTCCTTGATAATAGAGCTAAGTGTTAATGGTATAAGAATAAACATTATGAATTTACTGAACATACATTTAATCATGTTTGTGTACAGTGGGGGGGAAAAGTATTTAGTCAGCCACCAATTGTGCAAGTTCTCCCACTTAAAAAGATGAGAGAGGCCTGTAATTTTCTTCATAGGTACATGTCAACTATGACAGACAAAATGAGAAAAAATATCCAGAAAATCACATTGTAGGATTTTTTATGAATTTATTTGCAAATTATGGTGGAAAATAAGTATTTGGTCAATAACAAAAGTTTCTCAATACTTTGTTATATACCCTTTGTTGGCAATGACACAGGTCAAAGGTTTTCTGTAAGTCTTCACAAGGTTTTCACACACTGTTGCTGGTATTTTGGCCCATTCCTCCATGCAGATCTCCTCTAGAGCAGTGATGTTTTGGGGCTGTCGCTGGGCAACACGGACTTTCAACTCCCTCCAAAGATTTTCTATGGGGTTGAGATCTGGAGACTGGCTAGGCCACTCCAGGACCTTGAAATGCTTCTTACGAAGCCACTCCTTCGTTGCCCGGGCGGTGTGTTTGGGATCATTGTCATGCTGAAAGACCCAGCCACGTTTCATCTTCAATGCCCTTGCTGATGGAAGGAGGTTTTCATTCAAAATCTCACGATACATGGCCCCATTCATTCTTTCCTTTACACGGATCAGTCGTCCTGGTCCCTTTGCAGAAAAACAGCCCCAAAGCATGATGTTTCCACCCCCATGCTTCACAGTAGGTATGGTGTTCTTTGGATGCAACTCGGCATTCTTTGTCCTCCAAACACGACGAGTTGAGTTTTTACCAAAAAGTTATATTTTGGTTTCATCTGACCATATGACATTCTCCCAATCCTCTTCTGGATCATCCAAATGCACTCTAGCAAACTTCAGATGGGCCTGGACATGTACTGGCTTAAGCAGGGGGACACGTCTGGCACTGCAGGATTTGAGTCCCTGGCGGCGTAGTGTGTTACTGATGGTAGGCTTTGTTACTTTGGTCCCAGCTCTCTGCAGGTCATTCACTAGGTCCCCCCGTGTGGTTCTGGGATTTTTGCTCACCGTTCTTGTGATCATTTTGACCCCACGGGGTGAGATCTTGCGTGGAGCCCCAGATCGAGGGAGATTATCAGTGGTCTTGTATGTCTTCCATTTCCTAATAATTGCTCCCACAGTTAATTTCTTCAAACCAAGCTGCTTACCTATTGCAGATTCAGTCTTCCCAGCCTGGTGCAGGTCTACAATTTTGTTTCTGGTGTCCTTTGACAACTCTTTGGTCTTGGCCATAGTGGAGTTTGGAGTGTGACTGTTTGAGGTTGTGGACAGGTGTCTTTTATACTGATAACAAGTTCAAACAGGTGCCATTAATACAGGTAACGAGTGGAGGACAGAGGAGCCTCTTAAAGATGAAGTTACAGGTCTGTGAGAGCCAGAAATCTTGCTTGTTTGTAGGTGACCAAATACTTATTTTCCACCATAATTTGCAAATAAATTCATAAAAAATCCTACAATGTGATTTTCTGGAAAAAATATTCTAAATTTGTCTGTCATAGTTGACGTGTACCTATGATGAAAATTACAGGCCTCTCTCATCTTTTTAAGTGGGAGAACTTGCACAATTGGTGGCTGACTAAATATTTTTTCCCCCACCGTATGGTTCAATAGTCAAAACTCATTTTGGCATTTGTTATTATTGAAGGAGAATGCGGTTCTTATCGACTTACACAAATCCACAAGGAGTCAGTAGAAACCACATTTGTTTAAGCAAGTCAGCCATATCAGCTATGTTTTTTTAAAAGGCAGTAAATGAGGCTGAATTAACTGTTTCGCTGCCAGACAAGGCAGGTGTAGCGGTGGTAAGTATTCACTCCATGGTGCTGAAAAGAAAGCTCTGCTGTTGGGACAGCTTTATGTAGGCCCTAACCGTTTGTCACCGTTATGTATTGTTTAGTGTTGTGTTGTGTAGTAGCTTTGCTAGCATGCATCTAAAAAAAGAATACATGCTAAAATCGCCACTGGCCTTGCTACAATATTAGGTGCAATCGTTAGCCTTTGTTTTGGGGCATTCCTCTCCTTGTTCCCTTGTCTTTCTTTCTTTTATAATCTATGTGACCATTTTTTCTTATAAAGGAGGTTAAATCCATAATGACATTCTATAGGGGCTTGTAGACCACAAGATAGGCTAAACCCATATAGCCTAGGCCTATATCTGGACCAGAGTCACCTTTCCAGCTAAAATAGTCTAAATCTGCTTTTTTTTAGTAAATCAGTTAAGACCCACCAGATAAACAACAACAACAGTTACAGATGTAGGATTTTAATTTGATCACTATTCTGTTGATTAGAATTTTCCAGCACAGCAGGAAATTCAAACTTGCAGTGTATTGTATATATGTTTAAAAAGGCTTCTAACGTTTGTAATTTCCACTTTAACATTGCAGACTCGATTTGCCCTAACGTAAAATGTATCAACCCCTACAAAAAAATATCCACAAATTATTATCCACATAATAATTAATATTTCCTGTTGATGCAGGACTATTTTCCTGCTGTAGCAAACTGGTTTAAATTAAGATCCTACATCTGTAGGCCTAGGTCCAGAACAAAAATTGACAGAGATATTCCTCTCCCTGACCTAATTCATACATGTCATGTGGATAATAACCGTTTTTTGAACTACCAATTACACCATCATGACCCGTAACTCTTTACCCCTGACTTTTATAGCCACGGGCAACAGTTCCAACATTCTTTAACATCAAAGGACCCAAACAACACCTCATGACCACCTCTCCACATTTCCAAATGTAGGCGTGTAAGATCCTCAACTGACCTAATTCTGCTTTGGCTATTTAATTTTGGGAGTGTTTCCTTTATTTAGACTATATGTAATTATATATTACAGCATACAAATTAATATTTAACAAAGGCTTCCAAATTGGCAGTGAGTGCAGGGCAAAACAGATCAAAAGGACATGGCTAAACACACAACCATTAAAGGTTTGATACTTGCTGCCACTCTGATCTGTTCACTATATACATTTAATTGTTAGGGAACTACTACCACATATCACTTAAATTGGTACAGCACTCTCACTAATGGGTGCAACAAGTATAGCCTCTTCTAAGGCACGCCTCAAAATGTGTTAAGGAGCCACAACAATACCATGCGCTCCAAAATTACAGTATGGTACTGTATTCTGTGGGGGTGGTACTGAATTGCAGTACATTACTTGCAGCACAGTAGCCAGTAAATTACTGTAGATTTACAGGAAAATATTTTTAGATTCCAAAAATACTAAACAAAACGGTATGGTATTGTATGGGTGCAACAAATATAGCCTCTTTCAAGGCTTCACTGTAATTCTACAGCAGTGTAACGGAACGCCATTGAGCCCCCATAATGCATTGCTTTTTACAGAACTGTTCTGTAATATAGAATTACAGTAGCTAACTGTGACAGTTTTGCTGTAACTTTACAGCAATTTGTTACAGTGTAGAGTTCAGTGCTTCTGCAGTTACAAAAAAATTTCCTGACCCCTGTCCCACTGCGAACCAATCACGGTTCACCACACTTGACTTCCTCCTTCAATAGCAGTGTTTGTGCGCAGCAGAGCCTCAGAGAAGAAAGAGAGAGGGGGTGCTGGCTGAGACTAAGGCTGTGCATACACAAGATACTGGTGTCCTTACTCAAGCCTTTTCTTACGCAAAAAAAAGAAGAAAAATTGGCATTTCTGAGGCAGATGAAATTAAGGCAGGGAGAATTTAGCCTACACCAACCGGGAAAGAGTAGTCTCAGAGATCTGTGGCAGCACACAGAGAGAGAGGTGAGAGAGAGGTGAGAGAGAGGTGAGAGAGAGAGAGAGAGAGAGAGAGAGAGAGAGAGAGAGAGAATAACAACAACTAGGCCTACTGTATAAGAACAATGAATTTGAAGCAGCAAGGCTTAGAGAAAGGATTTGTCCAAAAGAACTAAGAGCCAATAGAATGTGAGTTAGATTTACCGGGTCTGCACTGTTCAATACTTTCTCCTCTCTGTGTCGAGTGGAAAATACCTGTTTGCAGGTCAATATAAATCTGATTATTTCTGAAGTCAACCTCATGCAAGAGAAGAGAGAGAACCGAATGGATTTTCCAATAAACTGTCTAACTGAGACTCCCTTTACATCAGTGACAGGCTGTGTGCAGTGTAGGAGTCGCCTATGGATTACATCATTACTAGCTGAAGGGATGAGGCATTGGACCTAGTCATACTAGCCATGGACCTATTCCTTTTTATTTAGACATGACAAGATTCATCCCCAGTATCATTACATGGAGGTAGGCTATTATCTATCACTATGATTCTACACATATGGAATGCAATAACTCTAAACCTGTTATGTTAGCCCATCGGTAGTCTATTATTGGTATTACTCACTTGTAATGACACGCACACACACACACACACACACACACAAACAAACACATATACCTCAGTTTCATGTTTGATGAGAAATAAAAATAAGTTGAATGACCACATTGGCCTACAGCAACTACGTCGACCACAGTTGTGTGTTAAATTCACTCTCACAACCATTGGGAAAGCATTGGGGGAGCTGCTGCTTTGTTACAATGAAGCCAGAGTTCAAAACAGATAGTAACTAAAACCGATTCTAAATGACACAGAAAAGAGCAACTAACCAAAACAGCACCGTACCATTACTACCTAAATGGAACATTTTCTATTTAATGATGGTTAACCTAACCACATTATTTGGTTATTTCCCCGCCTTTTCTTCTCAAGACCAGCAGAAACATCAGAGAGCATCACAGGAAGTCTGTCCACTAGGTCTACAACTCTCTCCAGTGATGTTCTTCTCGAGTGGTTGAGAAACACAGAGATAGATAGAGACTCATTTTGTATCTGGGTTATATCCATCTAGACTCCTTTATATATCTCTGTGGTTGAGAAACACAGCTTGACTGTGACACTGACCTCACTTCCTGAAATATTACCTTCTCGCTCTGTGCTCAGGCCGAAAACACCATGAGCTGAACTTGATAACACCCATGTGGCAACCCACCACTCCTTCCCTGTCACGGATTCTGCCGAGGCTGCTCCTCCTCCTTGCTCGGGCAGGCTTCGGCGTTCGTCGTCCCCGGAGTACTAGCTACTGCCGATCGATGTTTTCGGTGTTTGTCTTGTGTTGTCTAGTTTATATACCTGTTGCTTATTAGTGTTGATTGTGTAGCATATAAGTTCCCTTGTTTTACGTTTGGCCTTTGTGTGTTATTGTGTATTGTCTCGTTGATGTTCGGCAAAGCTATTTCGCCTCATTACGCACAGGGTGTTTTTCCCCTCCAGTGTTTTGGAGACTTTTGTTTGTGCGTTTGCATTCAGTAAAGTAGTCATCCTGATTCTCTGTGTCCTGCGTCTGACTTCACTTGCCGCGTACACATCACCCTTTTGACATTCCCTGTCTGTCATACATCATTAAACATGATAAAACTGGCCTTGAAGACAGCAATCAGTGCAATAACATAGGAACAAATAACTGAACACTGGAAACATGTATTTGCCACTCTAGGTAGTCTGCTCTTGTGTCATCTTGGTTCTACACATATACCTACAACAGTAAGTTAAGATGCACTTGAAGAGTTTAATTCCAAAATGGTATATAATCATGTTCAGAAATGTTGGTAAATTAGCTTTTATTGTTTAAAGAAAGTATGAAAGAGATTTATGTGTTTTTCCCACTATCTAATCATGGCATGGGGTTGTTCAATGTTTAAAATCTATCAATTTAACTTCAGAGAGACAAATAATAATGTTTTTTTGCTAAATGCTATATATCCGCTTCTCTCTGAGATATAAGTAGTACTGCTAGGTTTTATATAATCAAATGTAACAAATAACTACATTTTTAACAATGAAATGTACAAATAATACATTTGTGAACTCAATATTTAGATTTTTTTTTTTATTCACTACAGTAATATGAGATATGTATGTAAAACATGTATTTACATTTCACATTTTAGTCATTTAGCAGTTGCTCTTATCCAGAGTGACTTACAGGAAGTGCATTCATCTTAAGATAGCTAGGTGAGCCAACCACATATCACAGTCATATATATAGGATACGAACATTCCATTCCAGCTAAACAATTGATATATAGTGTTTTGTATCTCAAATCTATGAATTAAAAATCTGAGAACACTAATATTTTAAACACACATGAGGGTACACATAAGCAAAAATGTCTGATGAAAAAACACAAATGTGAAAAATTGGTGGATATAGCGTTTTGGAAATAAACTCTTCACTTGTTTTACAAATGACAGCGCAGAGATGTCACCACAGGACAAAGGGCGAAGACAGTGCCTACCCCATCTTAAATTGGGTTTAGCATGACAACAAGGGACACTGAACACACTACCAGCTTTACCACTACTAGGCTACAGTACATCCCCAGCTCACACCTGTAGAGGTCCGTTTGGTTGTAACTGGGATTATTTTATTTTTTTATGAGTGTCTGGATCTCATTCAGCCCTATCAAAGCACTGAGCATCTAGTTGCAATACATTATTTGCAAACGCTCAGTCTCCGCTGTGAACACTAGCACTGTATGCTTTTCGGAGAGAAAGCAGACAGGAAAGCATTTGGAACACCCTGGGGCAATGCTCTATCACCATTTTCTGGGCAGCAGAGCAGTAGCATTTTGGTCAGGCAGTAAGCTAGCGGTTAAAAGCGTTGGGCCTGTAACGAAAGGTCGCTGGTTCGAATCCCCAAGACGACTAGGTGAGAAATCAGTTGATGTGCCCTTGAGCAAGGCACTGAACCCTAATTACTCTGGATTAGAGCATCTGTCCGCCAAATGACTAAACTGTAGTAAGAGAAATAGGGCTGACGTCATGGCATAAATACTAGGCCTCTGAAGTACTAACAGTGTTCTACTTGGACCAGGGAAATGATTGGAGAATAATTCAGGAGAACTGACCCCTTTGTAGCCCTCTTCTTCTTCCTGGCTCTCTCTACCTCCGTCTCTCTCATGAGGAGAAACACGTACCAGATTTAACCATCTCCAGACCCCGCGGTTTCTCCATCTGCTAAAACTGACTTCATATGTAGGAGGCAAGGAACGTAGCACAAACACACACACACGATTTCCCACGTCCCTGTTCCTATTACTGAGATTGATGCACGTTTCAGATGTGAAGTACACAACAGGCAATCAAGCAGGTTCAAATGGCATCCCACACTCTAACTTCACCAGTAAATGTGTAAACAGTGGCTCATTTTACAGCACAACAACAACATCTGAAACAAAAGGCAAACGTGGAATTCCACAGACTGTGACTGCTTATTAGGGCTCCGTAAAAATAGCTGTGGCAGTCCTGTAATCTTCCTTATTCTCATGCCGGAGTTTACGACACATTATGTGGGATTTGGGTTGTGTGTGTGTGTGTGTGTGTGTGTGTGTGTGTGTGTGTGTGTGTGTGTGTGTGTGTGTGTGTGTGTGTGTGTGTGTGTGTGTGTGTGTGTGTGTGTGGTCTGTTGTAGACCTGTATCTTGGAATCCATCACAGCTGAAGCCCCTTTTCGAATATAGTTTGTTCAGAATTAAGTTGCTTGCTTTTGGGCACCAAAAGCAGACAAGCTGAATTAAGTCAGAGCCTTTCTTCAAGGCTATTATACAGGGCTTGCTGTCTGTTGTAGCTCAACTAACTAGCTTACATTTTTCCTCACATTTTGGTAAAAAAGGCACACGAGTGGGTGGATGAAATGTGGCATCATAGCTGTGGAATTTGCAGTGGTATTCAGCTCCACCTCCTCTTCCTCTCTATTTAAAATCAAGTTGGACAGACAGCCATCACACGGTTTGGTTTCGCTGAATCAAGTGAGTTTATGACAATCCAGCATGGCACAACCAGTTTTGATTATAGTGCTCGCCTGATTGTTGGTTATTTGTGTGAGTATGTGTGAGACATTGGAGGAGAGCTGACTGGCCGCATTGTGAAGATCAGCTGTCATACAGCACAGTGAGTGAGTTATGTGTCACAGTAGGTTCTGAGAAACCACAGCCCTGGTATATCCTGTTCAACTTCCAACTGTCAACTCAGACTCTCCTATCTGTTGCAAAGACAAACCATATATAGGAAATGTGTAGGCCATCTAAATCTAAAACAAAATCCATAAGCACTGATTGAATCCATCATTTACCTGCTGCTCTTTTTGTTAAATATTCATACAATGTAGGCATCTTAGTATATTTGGTAATTTCACAGTTTCCAGCTACCACACTACCACCAAGCATTAATTGACATAACATAATGTGTAGTCAGTGTCAATATGTAGGCTATTATAATGTGTTCAGCTTTCTCGATAACCAGGGAGAGGGAGACCAATTAATATGGTCTGGAATGGAATAGTAGTGGAATAGATGAAGCACAAGCACTGCCTGGAAACATCAGACAGGGGTGTGTTTCAGATACGCATGTTAGTGTTATGTTGAATTGTCTTGAATTGAATGCATCGTAAAATAGCTCAGTGAATATCATCATTATGATGTACAATCTACAACAGCCACATGCACATCGGTCTGGAAAACCTAGCTGCCCCAGTTAGAACTGGACATATTGACCACATCAATACAATAGCCTAGGCTACATGTCAGTCAAGGCAGAGAACATGATAGCCTTCCATTTGAATTCGCCTTCATTGGCATGAACTTGATTGACTACTGGAAAAAATGGACGGTGTGGCTATATAGCAGTTATTACAATGTAGCTAATAAAAACTCGAGCTTGGTTTGCAAGCACTGTTGAGTCTTCGGGGTATTTCCCACTGTTGATAGCCACTGATAGACCGTTATCTGGGCTAATAAATAAAGACCTGGTACTTACCCATAGCTCTGACCCCCAGCTCATGGTTCAAAGGCGATTTCCTCGTAATAATCCACGATTCAGACGGTGTATCGATGCTAAACCACTGCGGCGGGTATTATCTTTTTCTTCCTTTGAGGTTGACGGTGTCTATGTGAGCGCCCTCCGAATTTGTCCTTCCCTCCTAGTGCGTAAATGCGTGTTTTTTTCACCTTCTCATTCTGTCTGTCTTCTACAAAATGGCCAGAAGCCGCAGCATAATCTTCAAACGGAGTGTGTGTGTGGTGCTGCTGTTCTGTGCAGAGTGCGGCCACCGCAATGACAGCGAATGAGGCCCGTGTACTCAGAAAACGCACGAGAGGATACGTAGTTGGGGGCGATGGAGCCACAGATGTTTGTAGTCTGGTGACGAGGAGGCAAAATTGTTTTCGTGTGAAAATTGATAATCACATTATGATATTTATTTTACACTGCGGTGACTGCCACAGATTTGCTCCTAAACGTCAGTGTTTTTAATGAATTAATTAACCATGATAATCATATGGTGTTACGATAATAACAAATTATCATAATATAAATTGGCCATATAATATAATAGCCATTATCGAGGTTATAAAGGTTATTTTGTGTGTTTGTCAACTTACTGGATATAATGTATATACTTTTAGACAACATTATTGAGCACAGTTTTCATCGGTATAGCAGTTTATAAAACGTCATTATAAGCAACACCATTCAGGATGAATGGAACGAACAGGAAAGATTCCCAGGGTCTGTGACGCCCTCCATCTGGTGGGAAGAAGACCCGGTAGCGAGCGTGGTGAAACAGAAGAGTCACTGTCTGAGTCTATATCCGACGAAGTGTACAGGAGGACATTAGTCTAAGGAGTGTGTAATATCAATGAAAGAAGTGGTGTGTGTAAACTGTATCAGAAGTGTCCGGTTCGAGAGAGGCAAGTTGAGGGGATTTGGGGGATGGAGGAGGGTTTGTTAGAAGTTAGTAGGGCTCTTATTATATTTGTGTCTCCCCTTCTCCTAGGCCTAATATATGGATCAGACAACGTCGTTTTTATTGATCTGTTTGTCAGTGTCAGCAGAGTAGGCTACCTTGTAATTTTGTCGTATTAAAAATGATTATGCTAATGTTTCCAGTCATATAAAGTGTAGTAGAATTGCATGAAATGTGTTTATCAAAGGCCATCAAGAAATGTATCTGATAGGCCTATAGCCTAGGCCTACGCTGCATTGAACAGTATTTTTTGCAAACAGTGATTGAGTTATATTATTACTAAATGATGACTATCCAATCTAATGATCACATTAGGAATAATAGGCTATTTTACATAAGTCTACAAATGCAAGGATGCATGGAATGCTTTATTAGGGTGCATGTTTATGATACAAATGTGCTGTTATAAAAACTAAAATCCCACGCGCCGCCTATGTTAAAATGTATTGCATGTGAAAAGTGATAGGACACATCTTTACCAGGCCTTGGCTACTAGGCCCACAGAGATCATATATGAAATTAATAGCGATTCTATATGTAATTCTATGATCTAGGCTATTTAAACAAATTGTGTGCGCGGCTGGGGGGCCCTTTACCGGTAACAAATAACGTTTACTTTCACCCCTGGTTTCTCTTATGTTTGTTTCTTTATAAATTTTTAAACTGTGATTGACTACACACTTCAGTACAGTATGTGGCGGCATGCACCTCTAATGTTTGTTTGCGGATCGCCATAATATTATATAATTTTTATTTAACTAGGCAAGTCAGTTAAGAACAAATTCTTATTTACAATGACAGCCTACCCCGGCCAAACCCGAACGACGCTGGGCCAATTGTGCGCCGCCCTATGGGACTCCCAATCACGGCGGGATTGTGATACAGCCTGGGTCTGCAGTGACCCCTCTAGCAATGAGATGCAGTGCCTTAGACCACTGCACCACTCAGGAGAAGAAGGTGAAGAAAGATAATAAGGTGTTGTTGTTGAGGACACACGTTGTCTAGGTTCAAGGGTTAATCATTACCAACAACATAGGATCCTTGGCTAGAGGGCTTCTCCTATGCATTGTCTAAGCACGGTGTAGAGTTGATCCATAGTTCGGGGAATGGTAAATGGCGGCTAGTAGTGCGGACGAAATGGAGGAAATTGAGAAAAAAATTGGTGAAGCAACAGCTGTGCTGGAATGCGAACAATATGGGTGTCAGTTCTGATGGTATGGAGCGGGAGGATGAGGGTCAAGGACCTGAATGTTCGGTAAGAGAGATCATGATACAGAAAGTAGTGGAGCGTCTAGTAAAGAAAGGATAAAGAGGGCCAAGGTAGGAAGCAAGAGTAATGATGTGTTGGAGTGAAAAGTGGTGATAGTGTTTGATGAGACCACAGGGCCTCACTTAGACCCTATCCAACTAACTAATGCCATAGAGAAAGAGGTAGGTGAAGTGAAATTAGCTTGGTTAATTGGAAATGGTAGATCGTTAATATTGTGTGATAGCCTGGCTCAGCAAGAGAAGATTTTGAAAATAGAAAAGCTTAATGGGAAGAATATTAAAAGCCATGTCCCCTGGTGGTTATGCTAGATTGAGGGGAGTCATCACTGGGGTCCCAATATCTATGTCCACAGAGATAATATTATAGAAAATGTGAAGGGAGGCAGAGTGATTGAGGCCAACAGGTTGATCAGTAGGAAAGAGAGTCAAAGAAGTGAAAGCTTATCAGTGATTCTGAGGTTTGAGAAAGTCTTGACGGGAAAAGTACAGATTGGATTCCTTAGTTTCAATGTTAGAGAATTTGTCCCATATGCACTGCAGTGTTTTAAGTGCCAACGATTGGGACATGTAGCTGCTCAGTGTAAAGGAAAGAAAAGATGTGCCAAGTGTGGCTGTTAAGCACTGTAATTGTGGGGGAGAACACAGTGCAGCATTTGGTGGATGCCAGGTACAGAGAGAGGCTAGAGAGGGTCAGAGATATAGGGTAAAATCAAATCAAATTGTATTTGTCACATACACATGTTTAGCAGATGTTATAGCTGGTGTATCGAAATGCTTGTGCTTCTAGCTCCGACAGTGCAGTAATATCTAACAATTTCACAACATATACCCAATACACACAAAACTAGTAAGGAATGGGATTTAAGAATATATACATATATGGACAAGCAATGACAGAGCGGCATGGACTAAGATACAGTAGAATATTATAGAATAGAATACAGTATATACATATGAGATGAGTAGTGCAAGATATGTAAACATTATTAAAGTGACTAATGTTCCATTTCTTAAAGTGACCAGTGATTTCAATAGGCAGCAGCAGCCTCTAATGTGCTAGTGATGGCTATTTAACATTCTGATGGCATTGAGATAGAAGTTGTTTTTCATTCATGTCCTTGATTATCTTTTTGGCCTTCCTGTGACATCGGGTGCTGTCTTGGAGGGCGGGTAGTTTGCCCCCGGTAATGCGTTCGGCAGACCGCACCACCCTCTGGGGAGCCCTGCGGTTGTGGGCGGTGCAGTTGCCGTACCAGGCGGTGATACAGCCCGACAGGATGCTCTCAATTGTGCATCTGTAAAAGTTTGTGAGGGTTTTAGGTGCTAAGCTGAATTTCTTCAGCCTCCTGAGGTTGAAGAGGCTCTGTTGCGCCTTCTTCAGTCATGATGTATCGTATGCAGAGGCTGTAAAACATATTGGTAGAGCTACAGTGCGGACTGATGGAGCTTACATGGATGTACCTGTAGTAAGTGTCTGTCGGGGCTGGTGCTTCTGATGGTCCTGGCATGGTTTCGAGGCCTGTTCAGTAATCTTGTGCTCATGAATGTACGGTGTCAAAGGACACTTTGATAATGAATAAAGTTGACTTCATAGCTTTTATTGGTAAGGTTATCAATACGACTTGGGTTGTGGAAAGCAGAAATGCCAGGTTGAAGGTTATTGTGGAGACGGCAAAATAGATATTGGGGCTAACAGATGTTACTGTTGAAATGGTTGTTGACATGCTGAACAATCCTAAGGGTGGAGTGTTTCAGCATGATCAAGTTTAATGGGGTTGGGGAGGGGGAATGGTGTTTTAGAAGTATTTTTTATGTTAGTGCAGAATTGGGCAGATCATGATTGATCGTACATTCCAGCACTGTAGGTGGCGGCATTCACTTAAACGATTGTTTGCGGACCGCCATGATATCATAGAAGAAGAGAAAGAAGACGAAGTTGTTTCTAGGAACCAAGCGCAACCACGGTTTCCTGTCGGACATTCACAATTGTGACACATTGCAGAAGTACACATTTCAGCACGGCATACAGAAAAACGTGTAGATATTTGTTTGTACAGCATAACGATTATGGCGACTTTGTAAGTATTAATTTAGGTCGTTGTAGAGGTGAACTATTGCTGTTCAAACCGTGATTAGGGATTACTTGTTTCGTTATCATTACTTGAGCAAATGTAGCTAGCTAATTTACTCATGATTGATCTCCTGTCCTGATCACATGTTAGCAAAACTAGCTAGCTAGCTAACTTCTACCAAAAAGCAAATTTACTGAGCAACAGGACGTTTGAAGTATAGTAGGCTGTCAAATATTAAGTCAAAGGTTAGCAATGTTTACTTTTTTAAAATGAGATGTGAAGACTAACGTTATAAGTAAAAGTCCAGGCTGCCATTACACTGCAACTAGTCTTTAGCAGCTGTAGTTAGCTAACGTTAGCTTGCATCTGCCTCCCACTCAAGAAATCAGAAGAGGAGAATTGACAGCCATATTTTCTAAATCAAAGCTCATAGCCCTCGAGATATGATGTCTAAAGTCAAGCCAGAGAAAACAGACTCTGCTGCTTCTTCTAAAACGCCAGAATCCAGTCAGGACCAAAAGAAAAAGAAACCTGTAAAGAAAAAGTTTTTTGAACACGCCAAGAAACAACCAGTGGCAAAAGATCAAGGTAAAACGAAGGCCTTGCTTCCGCCGAAAGATGCCCAACAGTTTTCAGCCAACTGGAAAACGTTACTAGAGGTAAGGACTGGGTTATGAGAAGTCAGAAATGTTGTGATAAAGATTTTGAATAGATGATACAGACCTGAAGGCATTGTTGCCAATGTCATCACTGTCTAAAATGGGATGATATGATGCTATTGATGGTTATTAGAGCTCTCTCTACTTGCAGGTGTTCAAATCCAACCCCATGCCAGTAAAAAATAAACCAGTTCAGCAGAACTCAAAGAAGGAAGTCCCTAAGAAAGCCACTAAAGACATTTCAAAAAAGGACAAGACTCATAAGAAACCTGCTAAAGACATTTCAAAGAAGGAAGAGGTGATGGTGGATAAGAAGCCTGCTAAAGACTTTTCAAAGACAGCGAGTGATGCCAAGGCAGCCAAGCCCATGCAGGTGAACAGTGGGAAAGCAGGGAAGGGCAGTGCCATTCCCAATAAATCCCAGGTGAATGGAAAAGGTCCAGGACCATCGGGGAGTGAACAGCCCAAAGCCAAGAAGAGGAAACAGAACAGTGCCCAGGTGGAGGGTAACGCACAGATGAACAAGAAGAAGAAAGTGGAGGAAAAGAAACCCACTGAGTAAGTCTGTCCAGTGTTACCAATATTGTTCATAAGCTAAATATCTGACAGGTGTGTGTAACTATTGAGATTTTGACTTCAAGAACCTCTCACTGTTGTGAAAAGCATGTGCACGGTCTGTGTGTTAAGTCACTTCTATAGTCAGTTGTCAAACTTGAGTACAAACCGAAGGTCAGATTATCACATTATTTCCACTGGCACCTCAGTTTTGGTTAATGTGTGTGGGGGTTAATACATATAATCTGTCCTCTACTAGATCGGACATGTGGTTTGATGATGTGGACCCTGATGACATTGAGGCCACAGTGGGAACAGAGGCAGCAGATATCATGAGGAAGATACAAGGCACTCGGAAGACAGATGCCCAGACCACAGAGAAGGCGCTGGTCAAGGACAGGGGGTTTGAAGGGTAAGTTAGAGGACACCAGCAGCTCCTAATAGTAAGGTCTACAGTGGTTTGCGAAAGTATTCACCCCCCTTGGCATTTTTCCTATTTTGTTGCCTTACAACCTGGAATTAAAATTGATTTTGGGGGGGTTTGTATAATTTGATTTACACAACATGCCTACCACTTTGAAGATGCTAAATATTTTTTGGGGTGAAACAAACAAGAAATAAGACAAAAAAAAACAGAACTTGAGCGTGCATAACTATTCACCCCTCCCAATGTCCATACTTTGTAGAGCCACCTTTTGCAGCAATTACAGCTGCAAGTCTCTTGGGGTATGTCTCTATAAGCTTGGCACATCTAGCCACTGGGATTTTTCCCATTCTTCAAGGCAAAACTGCTCGAGCTCCTTAAAGTTGGATGGGTTCCGCTGGTGTACAGCAATCTTTAAGTCATACCACAGATTCTCAATTGGATTGAGGTCTGGGCTTTGACTAGGCCATTCCAAGACATTTAAATGTTTCCCCTTAAACCACTCAAGTGTTGCTTTAGCAGTATGCTTAGGGTCATTGTCCTGCTGGAAGGTGAACCTCTGTCCCAGTCTCAAATCTCAGGAAGACTGAAACAGGTTTACTTCAAGAATTTCCCTGTATTTAGCGCCATCCATCATTCCTTCAATTCTGACCAGTTTCCCAGATTAAAAACATCCCCACAGCATGCTGCCACCACCACCAAGTTGCACTGTAGGGATGGTGTTCTCGGGGTGATGAGAGGTGTTGGGTTTGTGCCATTCCTTGATGGCCAAAAAGCTCAATTGTAGTCTCATCTGACCAGAGTACCTTCTTCCATATGTTTGGGGAGTCTCCCACATGGCTTTTGGCGAACACTTGTTTTTTTCTTTAAGCAATGGCTTTTTTCTGGCCACTCTTCCATAAAGCCCAGCTCTGTGGCGTGTATGGCTTAAAGTGGTCCTATGGACAGAGACTCCAATCTTCGCTGTGGAGCTTTGCAGCTCCTTCAGGGTTATCTTTGGTCTCTTTGTTGCCTCTGATTAATGCCCTCCTTGCCTGGTCCGTCAGTTTTGGTGGGCGGCCCTCTCCTGGCAGGTTTGTTGTGGTGCCATATTCTTTAAATGTTTAAATAATGGATTTAATGGTGCTCCGTGGGATGTTCACAACTTTGTCCCTGACCTGTTTGGCGAGCTCCTTGGTCTTCATGGTGCCGCTTGCTTGGTGGTGCCCCTTGCTTAGTGGTGTTGCAGAATCTGGGGCCTTTCAGAACAGGTGTGTGTATATATACAGAGATCATGTGATAGATCATGTGACACTTAGATTGCACACAGGTGGACTTTATTTAACTAATTATGTGACTTCTGAAGGTAATTGGTTGCACCAGATCTTATTCAGGGACTTCATAGCAAAGGGGGTGAATACATATGCACGCACCACTTTTCTGTTATTTATCTTTTGAAACAAGTTTTTTTTTTTTTTTCACTTCACCAATTTGGACTATTTTGTGTATGTCCATTACATGAAATCCAAATAAAAATCCATTTAAATTACAGGTTGTAATGCAACAGAATAGGGAAAACGCCAAGGGGGATGAATACTTTTGAAAGGCACTGTATATCTGCATGTGCTCTATGACAGCAGCAGCTGAGTTGGAAAAGTAGCGCTTTCTATCAAATATTATATGGACAGATCCTAGATTAGCAGTCCTACTCTGAGACACTTTGTGGATACGGGCCCTGAGCTTACTTCGCCATAAGTACAGAGCAGAACATTGTTGGCTCTCTTCAGTCTCTTGAATGAAATGATTTCTCTGGTGTGACCAAGGCTTTTTCTCTCCCTGTTCATCATGGCACCTGTCAGCCTAACCAAGGCGGTAGCTATGGACTGTGAAATGGTGGGTGTGGGGCCAGACGGAGAGGACAGCATCGTAGCCCGGGTCTCCCTTGTCAACCAGTTTGGGAAGTGCATCTACGACAAACACGTCAAGCCCACAGAGAAGGTGACGGACTACAGGACAGCTGTCAGCGGCATCCGGCCGGACAACATCAAAAACGGTGAGCGGGATCAGCCAAACTCAGACCTCTTTTAACACTATATTCATGTTCTTATGATAGCATTGGAAACGGCAACAAAGCTCACTAAAGCCCAAAACAGTTGTCTTCTTTTTGGACTAGATTGTCTGCGCAGTTTTCAAATGTGACTTTTGTGTCATCAATGCTGTTATATGCTGCAGGTGAGAATGTGAAGACTGTACAGAAAGAGGTGGCTGAGATCCTCCAGGGGAGAACGCTAGTGGGACATGCCATTCACAATGACCTTAAGGTACACTTCTATGATATAACCTACACTAACTAAAACCTGACTTGACTTGAGATCATTGTCAACATTTACATAAACTTTCCATGCTGAAATCTTTCAGATTTTGCTCTTGGATCACCCCAAAAAGAGAATCAGAGACACCCAGAAGTATAAACCTTTCAAGAAAATTGTGAAGGTAAAGACTGTTTTTTGGGGGGCAGGTATTAATGTGTGACAGAAGGGGTTGTAATAATACTATAAGAGGAAGATATGAACAATGTTCTTTTCTTTTCAGAGTGGTCGGCCCTCTCTGAAACTCCTGTGTAGAGAAATACTTAACGTCAAAGTACAGCAGGGAGAACATTCATCCGTAAATCAGCTTTTTATCAATCTCTTTTTATTTTCTAGCTCACAAATATACAGTAGTCTTCTGTGAGCCATAGCCAATGTCTGAGAATGTGTTGCAGGTCGAAGACGCCCAGGCGACCATGAGATTGTACACAATGGCGAAGAAACATTGGGAGGCAGAGATCAAGGCTAGTCATAACAACCCAGACTTAACCAAGAAGACCAAAGAACCAAGGAAGCCCAAATCACCAAAACGCAAATGAACCTGACTGACTGGTTCCGAAGTCTTAACTGCATCAGTCTGTAATGGGACTGTGGACTAACTATTGACTAGGTGGCACAGAACAGGAGGATTGACTGAATTAACAAGTGTGTCTTTTGGAAGTGGAGTGGACTCGCACATATAGAGGTCTTAGTGAAGAGTAATTTTAGGAATCTCTTTCGGTGACCCACAAAGAAGTTTGTTCAAATGAATATTGACTTTATTCAAATCCCACTCAACCTAAATCATTCAGAAAGTTTGTCCTAGTGCTCCTTCAACTATGCATCAGTCTCATTCATTGTCTGGTACATGATCTTCAGTGTTCTTTTTGTTCAGAATGTGTTTTAAAATGTCATCTCTTTATCTTCTAACATCCACAAGTTAGGTTTAGAGAAGATGTTGCATTTGAGAGCTTTAACATGAATTAAAGGTTTCTTGTTAATCACATGCAGTATGTCATCTTTTTACACGTCTGCATGGATCATGTAATAACTGGGAAAAGACGGATTGTTTAAAAGGCAGAATGTTTTTATTTATTTATTTGTCAGATGGGGAGAGAACAACACCATATAAGCAACCAAGTTAGTGGGCTCCTTTGAACCTCCAGTTCACAAAGGCTAACCAAATTCAGCATCACAGAAGCATATGCACCCACCCCTTACAGCAAACTACAGGTCAGTTATCATTTCTACTGCAGGGGCAACCTGTTGGTGTTTGAGGTTAACACTTCCCTTCTTTGAGCCTGTTGTTCCATAAGACTATTGTGTAGCCATGAAGGACTTGTCTGTGCCTAGACATCATGAAAAACTAAGGATTAGTGTCTCTCCTGTATATGGGCAAGAGACCTTTGGTTTAATACATGAAACATGCATGTAGTCAAACCAATTTCTAGCTCTTCCCCAGTTGCTTTCTGTGTCAGGAAAGGTGATAACAGTAAAGCTGCTAACATGCTTATGTTGCATATTAATGAACTTTGAGCCTAAATAGTGTATTTTATAGAATATCGCTGGTGTGCTTTTAGTGTTTGATTCCTTTTTACAAAAGCTGGTTCATGTGGATAGTACCTTTGCATTGATTAAAGTGACCTGCATTAGTATTTTTGCTAGTTACTCAGTATACTGTATATAGGAAATAAAAATAGGCCTACCTGAGAACTGGTTGTGGGTGACCATTTTAATTAGTAACTGAATTAAGTTATTTCCAATCCAGAGATAACGTGGGAGATACACAAACAATCCCAACAGTAGCATGTTGTTGAACAACACATTTGTACCTGTGATCAGAGGTTGGACATAAGATTGTATCTGACTGAGGGACAAAGGCTCTGTTTGCTAAATAGTCCCTGAATCAAGACACATTCCCTCACCACAGTCCTTAAAGCATGCTTCCATGGGCCGGGTCACACTACTGTATGTAGGGTCACAAACATTCTGAAGTGGCATAGATCAACCAGGTTCTAGAAGAGAACACCAATAGCATTTGAAAGGTTAAAAAAAGAGGTGCTAAAGCAGCATAGCCATTCAACTCACATTCTTATTTTCTCAAGATAAACGCAACATGCAGCTGTTTGATTACAAGCACATTTTTTCCTAGGTCCTGTGTAGGTACATTAAACCTAAACATGCATTGTATATCGCAAGTAAGGGAATATAAAAAATAAAGACTCCCGTCTTTGGGTTCACTGGATGGAATGGATGTACGTTTGGGATAACTGTCCCAATGGACCAATTTCCTGCAGCACAAGGAAAGTAACATGACTTGGGGAAATTACTTAAAGATTTCACATTCACCATCGCCCAGGTTTCTTAAAAGGCGGATTGGCTAAGATGGTACATAACTTTTCCTACTAGCCAAAAAGGGTAACCCCAGTAACCAGGAAAACAAAAACAGCACACAAAAACAGAATAAAACAACACAACAGCTAAACCTTTACGTTAACTTAAATGTCATGGAAAACAAAATTCACACTGAAGGACCAAACATTAAATCTATATGGACGAATTACATCAAGTAAGATATCAAAGATGCAGCAGTTTAGGTAAATAAATTAACTCCGTAACAGAGAGGGAGGAGGAAAGGAGAGGAGCAGGGATGACATCGTTGTCCCTTGGTTAAGGATAGTGTTCCTCCTCTGTGGGAACAGAGGGATGATGGGATAGCCATCTCACTATATTGACCCGTCAGTTGTCCCGGTCATCTTCTCCTCATCCCCCTGTTTCTCGTGATTCAGCCTGGCGTAACTCACCGCATCGCCCCTGAGAGAGGGAGAGGGAGGAGAGAGAGAAGCAGGGAAGAAATGACACCGCAGAGAACAGGGGAGATGTTAAATATCATGTTGAACGAGAGATTCACAGGGTTACTTTGTCACTCAGGGTTATAATGAGTATGAGAACAAAGCAGTTCTCCTGTTACAAGACGTTACATTATTTTACATTTAATTAATCTTGTTACTGATTAATAACACCTGAAAATCTAAATGTTGATTAAGAAATTTGAACTGAAATGGGTGAAAGTGTGAGAGAGAGAAAGAAATTACATTAAAATACATACACACACAGTACATTCAAAGCAAAATCTTAGCACTAAAGTATAAATAGAAAAGTCGTACTTTTTGCCCAGGGAGGCGAGACCATAGAGGACTCCTGTAGCGAAGGCAATGGCATTCCCAAACAACGTGGTGATGGAGAAGCTCAGGAATATGGGAAACAGTGCCATCCTGGAAATAAGAAAAACAGGGATTGAGTGATTGATTACAGAGAATATGACATGTGTTTTTCAACTGCGATATAGGAAAAAGTGCCATCCTAAAAATAAGATTGTTTCCCAAACTCGGTCCTTTGGACCCCAAGGGATGCACCTTTTGGTTTTTGCCCTAGCACTACACAGGTGATTCAAATAATCAACTAATGCTAAGACAAAAACCAAAACGTGAACCCCTTGGGGTCCCGAGGAAGGAGTATGGAAAACACTGGATCACATTAAACCTGTAGTGGGTTTATCAACTGGTTAAAGACTCATTTAAATTCTAGGCCTAGACAAATGGACAGGTGAGTCCTGTGAAGCCAGCAGGTCTCAGTCCAGTTCTTACCCACAGTAGAAGAAGGCTTTCTGCCATGGCTTGAATTTGTCAGCTCTAGCTGCCACTGCATTCGCAAACTCAATGAACTGGCAGCAGAATGGGACTTCACACAGGAACAACACAAAGGCATTCAACCTTGAAACAGGAGGAGAGGACGTTAACACAGCGTTTGGTGAATCTTTTTATACACACACACAGGCGAGCAAACGCACTACTGTATGTAGGCATCTAAGGATCATATTGTGGAAGACTGAAACTTACACCATCCATACTCCAGCGGCGATGTTTAAGGGGTTGACAGTGACACACATCCACACTCCTGAGATGGCACATGCTTCGGTGGGAGAGAAAATTATATTACATGCAATGTTACATTTCTCATAATGCAACCAGATGAAGTACAAACAGGCACAAATATGCACTTCAAGCATATAGGGATACCATGAATACCAACAGACCATAATAAAAGGAGGCTTTGTTCCAAGTTAAAGAGATGAGAAATAGTGTTATTACTCTGACTGGAGACCTTATTCATACAATCTCAAATCAAATAAAGCTTAACTGAAAACCACAAGGGTCTGAATTTCTCATTTAAACAAACATGGTTTTGATACCAGGGAAACCGCCACAGAGGCTCAGCTCTTCTCCTCTGGCAGATAGCTTTATTTGAGACATAGGAGGCAGATGATGGGTATTAATCAGAGTTTACAGGCCCCCTGCTAAGATCCTAATAGGCCCCTGATATGCACTACCAGTCCAGTGGCCACACTGTGAGCATGAGAAGGGACTCAGACTATGAACAGATGGGATATTTACTCGCATTACATCCATTATACTGT
This sequence comes from Coregonus lavaretus, assembly GCF_964263955.1. Lineage (NCBI taxonomy): Eukaryota > Metazoa > Chordata > Actinopteri > Salmoniformes > Salmonidae > Coregonus > Coregonus lavaretus. The sequence goes on from NC_140011.1 coordinate 9,913,102, forward strand.
GTACACACACAAGCTGGTAGACTTAAGGAAATGAATTCACACAGCCCACTACAGTATCGCATCGATGTTGAGACAGCTCATCTTATCTTTTCTACCCAACTTTGATTTTGGCTAAATTATTAACTTGTGGGGCTAGAGTTGTATTGGTTTCAAACCATTTAAAAGATGCACTATGCAGAAATTGCTCAAGCTATTTCCTGGTTGCTTAAATTCTAATAGTTTGCCTAATTTCAGTTTATGTGACAAAACAAGCAAGTTTAGTGTAGAGAATCATTGTACCATCTAAACCGCTGTGAAATATTTTCCATAACCAACAATCCTGTAGTTTCAGCTGTTTGAAGCAGGTGTACAAAACCTAAAATGAGGCATAGAAATAGCACACATAGAACAGATCTACCACTTCTTAGACTTGCTTTCAATGAGAATGACAGATCTATAACTACTAATTCTATGTGAATTTGGTCAGTTCACACAAAAAAGTACATATTGCGGCATTAAAAAGCTTGAAAACACGGCTCAGGATTTCTATCTAGAGAGAAACCTCACGCTAGTAGTGACTGATTGATGGAGATCTTTATTTTATTTTTTACCCCCCTTTTCTCCCCAATTGGTAGTTACAGTCTTGTCCCATCGCTGCAACTCCCATACAGACTCGGGAGGCGAAGGTCGAGAGCCATGCGTCCTCCGAAACATGACCCTGCCAAGCCACACTGCTTCTTGACACACTGCTCGCTTAACCCAGAAGCCAGTCGCACCAATGTGTCGGAGGAAACACCGTACAACTGGCGACCGAAGCCAGCGTAAGGAGTCGCTAGAGCATGATGGGACAAGGACATCCCGGCCGGCCAAACCCTCCCCTAACCTGGACAATGCAGGGCCAATTGTGCCCCGCCTCACGGGTCTCCCGGTCGCGGCCGGCTGCGACACAGCCCAGGATCGAACCCGGTCTGTAGTGACGCCTCAAGCACTGCGATGCAGTGCCTTAGACCGCTGAGCCACTTCGAGAGGCCCTTGATGGAGATCTTACACTAGTGTGATTAAATTAAACGTATGGCACTGGCAAAAAAATGATAATCCTACAGTACCAGACGAGACCATTCAGCTAGCTAGCACACTCGTGCCATATAAACCACAGACAAGACACACATACATGCAATACTCTGCAGCAGCTAACAGAGGAAGCATATAGGACCTATCCTATCCTGCACTCTGATTCTACAGCATGCTGAATAATACAGAGCCCATTGACTATGCATCGGTCCAGCACGTGAATGTGATACAGCGGCTACTACTCCGGTATCAGCAAGGCAGGAAAGGGATAGGTGAGAAGGGAGGGCAGGGCTGTCATAGGCCTAATGCTTGGGAACTGCAACGTAAGCACAAACATCACCTCTGTCTCACACAATGACCGTATATATGAATGGACAAAGCCATCGATCACGTGACACCATACATTCCTATGTGAAGACTCAATAGCGCATTGAAGCCAAATTAAGTTGGTTAAGATGGCGTCTCATGGAGACATAACATGCACAGTTTGAGCTATTCCAGGAAGTGATGTTGCATGCTAGCTCAGTGCTGCCCCCTCTCAAATCGAAGGCCGACAGGGGTACTGCAGGCTAACATTAGCCTGTAGCAACTAAATTATCCTTATAACTTCTTCTGTGTGCAGATTTTTAAATAATCAGTTCAAGGACATACATCTGGTGTATTAGAAGCAAATTATTGGTACCACACTGAGGGAGGATGTATTCTAGCAAACATTATAAAATGGAAGCCATCACTGAATAGATATGACTTAGGGAGATGTGTACCAGTCAGGCAAGCAGACAGCCTATGATTTTGTCCACTCCCAGCATCCTGGTGCAGTGAGGGGACAAGGGAAAAGGGGATACCTAGTCAGTTGCTCAACTGAATGCATTTAACCCGACCCCTATGAATCAGAGAGGTGCGGGGGGGCTGCCTTAATCGCCCGGAGATTGACATCATCAGCGCCCCGGGGAGCAGTTGTTGTTGGGGGTTAACTGCCTTGTTCAAGGTTTTTTTTTTTTCCACCTTGCCGGCTCGGGGGTTCGAACCAGTGACCTTTTGGTTACTGGCTCAATGCTCTTAACCGCTAGGCTACCTGCCGCGGAACATGTGACCAAAGGGTTTAGTTCTGTACAGAGAGATGCGGGGGTAGAGTGGTGTGCCAGTGCTCAGTGAGGAGACTGAAGGCAGTGACTAAACACTATAATATTTCAAAGAAAGCACATCAACAGAGCTTCCTAGAGAGAATATAGCCTCATTATCCAACAGCACAATGCTCAGAAATCTGTGTGTGTGTGTGTATCAGCAATCCTTGTGTATCATCGCCTGGTACGGCCCAGTACATCACTGGGGCCAAGCTTCCTGCCATCCAGGACCTATATACTAGGCGGTGTCAGAAGAAGGCCCAAAAAATTGTCAACGACTCCAGTCAACCAAGTCATAGACTGTTCTCTCTGCTACTGCACGGCAAGCGGTACCGGAGTGCCAAGACTAGGTCCAAAAGGCTCCTTAACAGCTTCTACCCCCAAGCCATAAGACTGCTGAACAATTAATCAAATGGCCACCCGGAGTATTTGCATTCACAGCCCCCTTTGATTTTACACTGCTGCTACTCGCTGTTTATTATCTATGCATAGTCACTTTACCCCTACCTACATGTACATATTACCTCGACTAACCTGTACCCCGCACATTGACTCGGTACCGGTACCCCCTGGATATAGCCTCGTTATTGTTATTTTGTTACTTTTTACTGTATTTATTTACAAAATATTTTCTTAACTTTATTTCTTGAACTGCATTGTTGGTTAAGGGCTTGCAAGTAAGCATTTCACGGTAAGGTTGTTGTATTCGGCGCATGTGATTGATTGATTTGATTCGATTTTTGTACAAGGGCCATGTTAAATAAATACAAAATCTTCATGCTTCTTTGTGAATAGGCTAGTATGCCAGAAATGGGTCATGAGGAAAAACTTGTTTTGACATGCTTGCCAGTAACATGCTTCATGATCTGTCATTACATTTACATTTTAGGCATTTAGCAGAGGCTCTTATCCAGAGCGACTTACAGTTAGTGAGTGCATACATTTTTATACTGGCCCCCCGTGGGAAACGAACCCACAGCCCAGGCGTTGCAAACGCCATGCTCTACCAACTGAGCTACAGAGGGCATGAAAGGCATGGACCCCATTAAAAACATTGAGACTGTAGACGTGGAAGGGGTGTGTGCCAGGACTGATCAGAATCAGACAGTCGTGTGTAGTCTGCAGGTGCAACCACAGTAGATAAGAACATTGATGGTTAGCTTTTACTTACATACTCCGCCCAGGACCCCAGCGATTTTGCAGAGCCATCGATACCACCATGACATGCCATCATCCTCCGTGACAGATTTTGGAGCTGCTGCCTCGTCGGAGTTCATTTTGCCCCAATAAATTATTCAGTGACTTGCCTTAGTCAATTTAACAATGGCCATTGGCTGGGGCTCACTTGGACAACAAAAGCTAACGTTACTTAGCCAACGTCAATGATCTTGCTAACAGTTGACGAAAACATATATTTTGTATTAACGATAGCTTTGATCGTGTCTCTACTCTGGCTAGCTAGATAACCATCTATGGTGGTTATCAACTGAACATGGTTTTGTCTTCAAGATAACCAGTTAGCTAGCGATGAGCTATCTTAGAAGCTAACTGCTGCCTCTGCTGCCTCTGTCGCCAAAGCCTGTTGGCTTGTGTCACTGCCAACGTCTACCAATTTTGCTATCTGACAAACTTGCCAGTTAACAGTTTTTCTTTCAAACTAGGCAGCTACAGTTACCATTATTCATTTACACCATTCACAAATTACGATTTATACGACCTGCTTTGTCTACTGTTCCTTGTCCTGTCTTCTCATAAATGTGTCCGCGTTGTATTGTGGGTGGGATTAACATATTCTTCTTCTTCAATGGGGTTTATCGGCGGTTTTTGTGCATTACCTCCACCTACTGTACTGGAGTGTGGGCCATTGACAGGGAGAAACTAAATCCTACCTGCCAGCCCCGTTGCTCTTAAAAAAAGATAACAAAATATTTGAGACTATACCTAATGACGTTCTGCTCTATGTACTCTTTAAACTAATTTCCCGTATCCCCTTCTCCCTCATACTAGATCTCATCCTTTCTCTTTCCGTCTGATACTGCCCACACTGTAGCAATACATGCTCCACGGTATCTGTTTCCTGGCAATAATCACACTTTCCTGTTGGATGCTTTCCTATCACATTTGAGGCCTTATTCAACTGGTTGTGTCCCATCCTTATAAAAAATAGCCTCCTCTCTTCTGTCCCTTCCCGCCGTCCTACCCTCCTCGACTTTCCTCTGTACTTGAAATAAATACCTGCCCTTAGTATCTCTATTCCACTGCTACTTCCATCTCTGAACCATTTACATTTTAGTCATTTAGCAGACGCTCTTATCCAGAGCGACTTACAGTTAGTGAGTGCATACATTTTCATACTGGCCCCCCGTGGGAATCGAACCCACTACCCTGGCGTTGCAAACGCCATGCTCTACCAACTGAGCTACACGGGACCACCCTGTCCATATCAGGCATTTTGTCTCTGCATTGAAACTACAACCTCAACATCCCCACTACTAAGTGCTTGTTTAGCCAGTATATCAACTGCCTTGTTTCCCTCCACCCCCACATGGGATGGGACCCAAGTAAATCTTATCTGTAAACTCATTTGTCTAATCCTGCAATGGGTTTGTAGCACCTCATAAAGCAGGTCTTGTCTGCTATGTGAGCTAAAGGACTGGAGACTCATCAACACTGCACATTAATCAGAGCAAATTACTTCCTCCACCCACTGCAAAGCCAACAGTATGGCCATCAGCTCCACCGGATATTCAGCCAGATGATCTGTAATATGTTTCCTGACTGCCACCCCACATTCCTGCACTACAAATGCTGACCTAGTACATCCTGTCCTTGGATCTTTTGAACCATCTGTGTAAATGGCCACAAAATCCTGATACACAGTATCCAGATGTCTCTTAAACAAATCACATGGAACAACACCCTCCCTATCTTTCTGTAGTCTCTCCAACACTTCTAGATCAACTACTGGAGGCGGGAGTAGCCATGGTGGATTTACAGGAATAGCTACCGTTGGACTAAACTCCCTTCCATACAGTCCCATCTCCTTCGCCTAGGTATTACCCACCCACCCAAAGCTTGTGTTCTGTTCATGTTCCCAGCATGCCTGTAAAATCCCTTTCGCAGAATGAGACACCCCATGTCCCTGTAGGTTGACCCAATAATTCATTGCCAGCTGCTGTCTCCTAATCTGCAATGGCATATCCCCCATCTCCACCTGTAATGCAGACACTGTGGAGGTCCGAACCATATGCTATACTGCCATAGTCTATTACAGATCGGATCAATGCAACATACATGGTCCTCAATGAGGAACGCCCAGACCCCCACTCCTTCCCCGTAAAACAGTGAATTGCATTTAGCACCTTCTTACACTTTCCCATCACTCTCTCAATGTGTTCTGCCCAGGTCAGTCTAGTGTCAAAGTATACCCCAAGGAACCTAAAGGCCCCCACCCTCTCCATTTCTCCCATATAACCTCAAGCATACCTCATCTCCCACCTTCCTCCTGGTAAAGAAGACTGTCTGAGTTCTCTACAGAGAACCTGAATCCCCACATTAATGCCCACCGCTCTACCTCATCAATTGCTTTCTGTACCTTCCTGACTATGTATGGCACATTTCTTCCCCTCTTCCATAAGGCCCCATCATCTGCAATTAACGACCTTCCAATATCCGGCCGTACCTGAGAGTAAACATCCTTGATCATGATTGAGAACAACAGAGGACTAATCACGCTCCCCTGCGGTGTACCGTTATCCACCAGGTAGCTGCCTGATAGACCTTCCAAACAGGAAATCGTTTATCCAGTTGTACTTTCTTCCTCCTACCCCCATAATATCAAGCTTGATTAACAACCCCTCCTTTCACATCATGTCATACGCCTTCTCCACATCAAAAAAGACAGCTACAACAGTCTCCTTGTTCACCTGAGCCTTCCTGACCTCTGCTTCTAAGCAGAGCACTGGGTCCATAGTTCCCCTACCCTTCCTGAACCCACTCTGATGTGGCGATACTAGCCCCCTGCTCTCCAGGAAGTAAGTTAGCCTCTCCGTAATCATACGTTCCATAATCTTACATCCATGTGATGTTAAAGCTATTGGCCGATAGCTTGTTGGCCTCGTTGGGTCCTTCCCTGGCTTCCGGATTGGTACCACTACTGCCTCCTTCCAGCTGCCTGGTAGTTTCCCCTCCTACCACACTACAACACCAATACCTTATCCAGTGCCTCATCACTAAGATGGGCCAACATAACATAGCACACCTCATCTTTCCCAGGTGAAGTTAACCCAGCCTTACCCATTGCCCTTTTCACCTCTGCCATGGTAAATGGTGCATCCAGCACTCCAGGATGCTCCTCTCTCGTTCTCTCTCCCCCCTCTGACTATTTGCAGAGCTATGCACTTGGACAAACACTTAGACCATCACCTCTGCCTTCTCCTCATCTGTTACTGCCACATCCTTCCCACTCGTCAACACTGGATATTCCCACTCCCTTCTAACCCCAGTCATCCTCTTAATCATCCCCCACACTTCTCCCACAGGTGTCGCCAATGGTGTCACAGAACCGACAGCAACATGGCCTCTTTGCCTGACGGATAGTTCTCCTCACCAGGGCCTGCTTATACTGAATCAGATGTTGGAAGTTATGCGTCCTTTTCAGTACTCTAAATGCCCTGTTCCTACTCCTCACCATTGCCCCACACTCCTCCGTCCACCATGGGACTGCTTTCCTCCTCCTCCCTGAACTCTTAGGTATAGCCTCAGTAGATGCCCCCCCAACCCCCCTCTCCCCCCAACATCTCTGTCCCTACGAACCACTACATATCCCTGTATGATAAACTCCACAGTCGGTTTGAGCCATGTTTCCTGCACACAAATCACATCAGGCTTAGCTGGCATATCTACAACGAACTGCTTGAACTCCTGCCCATTAGCTAACAGGCTTCGAGCATTCCATTGTAGAACTACCACCACAACTAAGATCCAGTAATACATGACTCCACCCTCGGCTGATTGAGGTAATCTCGAACCTCTTCCCATGTCAACCCTGTCATACTCATGTCTCCCAGCAGCTTTCACTATCATCTCTACTTTAGCAGTGATATTGATAGCTCCTTCTATGAACATCACCAGCTTTCTCTTTTCTATGTATACCATATCACCACCCACCTGCCCAGTAATCCCTGGTCTAGATGCTCCTACCCATCTCTCCCTTGAACCTGTATCTCCCTGGACCTGGACCACCCTCACTGCCTCAGCATATGACACCTTCTCTCCACTCTCACTTGTTGCACCTCCACTGCCTGCCTCATTGCCTCACACCCACTATATGCCACACTATGAGCACCCCCATAGCTGAAGCACTTTGGTTGTACACCATCTCCACACTTCCCATACTCATGCTCCCCTCCACACCTGGCACACCTTTTTTTCTCTTTACAGGCTGTTGCCACATGCCCAAACCTCTGGCAGTTATAACATCTTAAAGGCTTCGGTACATAAGCCATCACATAATAACTCATATATCCTATGGTTACTTTATTTGGCAGTACCGGTCCTTGAAGTGTAACAGAATAGACGTGCTATCTACCCTAACCCCACCCCTTGTTGTTTGCGATCTTTGAACATTAACTAGAACGCCTCCTCTCAAGTTGTCGCTTACCTCTTTAGTGCTAACTGTTATATCTAGCCTAGTTGTAGAAGAACGGACATCTGCACAGTTTCACATTGAACATCACTCTGTCGTTTAATGACATGTGCCACGCATTCTGACAACCCATTCATCCGTAACGCAGCACACTGTCGTAAACCATAACAACGTACAGTACGACGTACAGCACGTCGTACCATACATAACATTTCCCCCCCCTTTCCAAAACCAGGGACTGGTACCATATATAAAATGTCCATAGGGCAAGAACCTAGAGTGATACCTGTAAGAAATAAACATTAACCCTTAAACGGATGGACTCTCCAAACTAGCCAGTTCAGTCCATTAACCTGGAGGTTGACTAAGACACCTAACGGAGCCTAAGAATGAAAAGAGGTTAAGTAGTCCTCCAGATAAGCAGGGCGAGTTCGTGCCCGCATAGGCCTTTCTTCCACCGCCACCGCTTGTGGCTCTGGCCCTTGGGGAACCCACAGAGGCTGGGGCTCAGGTGGTAGTGGTGGAGGAGGTCCATCCGGTGGCGTCTCTGGCCTGCATGTCTGTTTTGTGTGCCTTCGTGTTCCTTGAGGGGCAGGGACTTTTCTGAGGCGGCTGGCGTGCCAGCGTGATCCATTGCTCATCATGAATGTGGCGGGCCCCAGTTGTCGACTGACCTGCAAGGGGTCCGACCAGAATGAGGCCATTTTGTTGCACCGCTGAGGCCGTCGGGCTCGGACCCAGTCTGACACTTGAATGATCGACTTCTTCACCCTGTGTGCCTTGTCAAAACGCTGTTTCATTGCTCTTTGGTGCCTGGTCACTGCCTGCTGTTCTTGGGTGCGCCTAGTCGCCGGTTCTGCTACTCTCTGTGTTCTGAGTCTGTCCAGTGGCAGTTCCATCTCACGACCTAGCATGAGGGATGCCGGGGAGACCTGTGTTGTTGTGTGTTTGCTTGCTCTGTAGTGCATTAGCGTTTGATTCAAAGCAGTTTGGAACGTGCACCCCTGGACCAGGTGCGCTCTGATGCCGTTCTTCAGCGTTTGGTTGAAGCGTTCCACCCCTCCGTTAGCTTGTGGGTTGTAGTAGGCCGTGCGGATGTGTTTGATTCCCTTGTTGCTGAGATATGAGGAGAACTCGGCAGAGGTTAGCTGGGGCCCATTGTCCGTGGTAAGGGTGAGGGGTAGGCCCCACCTTGTGAACAGGCTGTCTAGGATGTCCACGATGGCCTGTGCTGTGACAGTTCCGACAGGAACCACTTCTGGCCACTTAGAGTGGAGGTCATACACCACCACCAGGAAGCGCTGATGGTGAGGGACTGCGTGTCCATGGATCTCGCCACAGATGTCCAGTTGGATGTGCTCCCAGGGGTGGGACGGCCATGCGAGAGGCTGCAGGGGGGGTGGGGCGGACTGTCCTGTTTTCCCACTGAGGAGGCATGCAGCACAATCCCTGACCAGGGCTTCAATGTCGTGGTCGATGCCTGGCCACCACACAAGGTCTCGACATCGCTGTTTGACCTTGACTATGCCCAAGTGACCCTCGTGCGCCATGGATAGAACACGCGCACGCAGGCCACTCGGGACCACAGTGCAAAACCCTTGAGAGACACAGACTTCTTCCCAGCAAGAAAGTTCGTGCTTCACTCTGGCGAAAGTCGCCAGCTCTTCCGGCACATGTGCTGGTCATCCAGTGCGTATGTAGGTGCGCAGGGTAGACAGTGTGGGATCCTGTTCCGATGCTTGCTTCAGCTCCTCCAGTGAGACGACTGACTGAAGAGGAGCGTAGAGCATTTGTACAAGCTCTGTTTCGTTGTCGTCTGGCAAGACGGTCGGAGTAGGAGCGTCAAAGGAGCGTGAGAGGAGGTCTGCTACCACGTTATCCCTCCCCGGAGTGAACTTCAGCTGATAGTCATACTGTCTGAGGCGGTCGGCCCATCTGTGCAGCCGAAGTGGCTTGTGGCCAGTTCCTGATGCTGACAGTAGCGTTGTGAGGGACTGGTGGTCGGTTCGGAGTGTGAACAGACGGCCATATAGGTAGAGGTGCCACCTTTCGCACGCCCAGACACAGGCCAGTGCTTCTCGTTCGCCCACAGAGTACCGTTGTTCTGTGGGGCTCAGGGCCCTTGAGGCGAAGGCGACGGGCCTCTCAATGCCATTCTGCAGCTGTGAGAGGACAGCTCCTAGTGCTCCAGCTGAGGCGTCACATGTGACAATGGTGTGGCAGACGGGGTCAAAGTGAGCCAAGACTGGGGCTGTGGTGAGCTGGCTCTTCAGTGAGCGGACCGCGTCTGAGCAGGCTGCCGTCCAGGCCCATGGCTCATCCTTCTTGAGGAGCTGTGGTCTGAGAGTAGTGGGGCAGAAACCGGAGGTAGTAAGCTGTCATGCCCAAGAATGAGGCCACCTGAGAGGCTGAGGTCGGTTCCGGGATCCGGTGGACGGCTTCAATGTTCGACATGAGTGGGGCAATGCCTTTGGCCGACAGGCGGAAGCCCACAAACTCGACGGCTGGAGCTGCAAAGGTGCACTTTCCACCGTTCAGGGTCAGGTTGTTCCGCAGTAGAGCAGTGAATACTCTGTGGAGTCGATAATCATGGATGTGGAGGTCAGGGCCGTGGACCACGATGTCATCCAGATAGACCGCCACCCCAGGTATTCCAGCGAGGATGGTGCTCATCACCTTCTGGAAGCAGCTGGGGGCGGAGCTAAGTCCAAAAGGCATGCGTGTATATCTGAACACGCCAGCATGTGTGACAAAGGCCGTGAGGTCTCTGCTAGCTGCATGGAGGGGTACCTGAAGATAACCCTGACGAAGGTCAAGCTTCGTGAAGATCGTGGAGCCATGGAATTGTGCGGTCAGCTCCTCAGCTGTAGGCAAGGGGTACTTATCCGGGACAACGGCCTTGTTCACAGCACGGAGATCCACACAGGTCCGGATTCCACCTGACTTTTTGGTTGCAATGACCAAGTTTGAAATCCAGGGGGCAGCGTTGACTGGCTCAATGATGCCTGCATCCAACTGTGACTGGAGATCTTTTGTGACGTCATCACGCAGTGCAAAGGGAATGCGCCGCAGGGGCTGCATGACTGGGGTCACTTCCGGATTCACTAGGGGCCTGTGAGTAAAGGCTGTGAGGCAGCCCATCAAACAGAGTCGGCCAGTTCTGTTGCCATGTGCAGGTAACCTGGTAGATAGCTGACCCACTGTCATCTCTCAGTGTGAATCCCAAGCCTGTGAAGAGGTCGAGGCCCAGGAGGTTGGCACCCCGCTTTGCAACATGAAATGTGAATGATGGCAGATGTTTGGTGCCGTAGTGTACTGGGACCTGGAGGGTGCCTACAATGTCTATCTTAGATCTACCGTACCCACACAGGGCAGTGGAGGGCTGTTGGAGTGGTAGGTGACTGAAAAACTTGTAGTAAGTGGCAAGGTTGAGCAACGACACCGCAGCGCCAGTATCCAGCAGCAAAGGCAAACCCACCTCACCCAGCTGCACAGTGCATGTCCTGAATGACACATGGTTGGTGGAGACGGTTCAGATTTCCGTGTGTTCATGTTGAGAGTGAGATGAAACGAAGGGCCTGTTCTGGGTGGAGCTAGTAGCAGGGGGAGAACGACACACTTTCGCAAAGTGATTGTATTTTGAACAGTTCTTGCATATTTTCCCACGGGCTGGGCAGTTTGAAGCCCTTGAATTGTGAGAGCTAGCCCCACAGTTGCCACAGCTAGTTCTGTTTGTTTGTCTGTGTGCCTGCTGCACGGGCATGTCGGTGTCTGTGTCCATGCAGCTATCGACGCGGGAGGGCGTGCGCGGCGCGTGATCGTTGTAGTGCGCCTGCTCGGGCTGAAGCTGCTGTGTGAGAATGGCTGGGGGCCGAGTGTATGCTGCAGAGCTGTCTGTTAGCATAGAAGAGCATTCCAACGCCGCTTCAACCTGGAGTGCTATTTTAATAGCTCCATCTAGTTGTAAATTATCCGATTCCAAAAGCAGTTTCTCCCTTGTCTTTTCACATAACGTCCCCTCTATCAACTGATCCCTGATGATCTCGTCCTGAAGTGTCCCGTAGTTACAAGAGCTAGCCAAATCCCTCAGATTAGCCACGTAGCTGGATGGACTCACCCGGCCGTTGGTGTCTCTTCCGTAGCCGGTAGCGTCGGAGGAGCACTCGCTCTTTCCCGGCGAAGTGGTTCCGTAAGAGGCTGACTGCAGCAGTGAATGTAGGAGCCGATCCAAGCGCTCTGAAAATCCTCTGTCCCTCTGTACCAAGGCAGTGACGGAGCAGTGCTGTCCTCCGCTTGTCGGAGATTGTAGAAAAGTCCATAGCTTCTAGATAAGTGTTAAAACTATCAAGCCAGTTATTCCACGGGACTGGAGGTTCGCCAGGCACGGCGAGGAATGGTGCTGGCGGTGGTAAACTGAATTCAGCCATCTTCGTCGCCAATGTTATATCTAGCCTAGTTGTAGAAGAACGGACATCTGCACAGTTTCACATTGAACATCACTCTGTCGTTTAATGACATGTGCCACGCATTCTGACAACCCATTCATCCGTAACGCAGCACACTGTCGTAAACCATAACAACGTACAGTACGACGTACAGCACGTCGTACCATACATAACACTAACACCCACAGGCACTCCTTTATCACCCCTTTAATCCACTGCTTCCCTGCTTGATCAGTCCAGCTGCCCGACTCCACCTTACACTTCCGTATTTGCTTCACTCAGAGCTTTTTCCCTCTACGCCATGTCCAACAAGCTACCATCTCTTAACACTTTAGCATTGACAACTTCCCCAATCAACTCTTATCACAGCCGTCAACCTTATCGGACTAATCGCCCCAACTCCCCCCTAAACTTCAGAATCACTTTTTGCTCCTCCTCACCTCCATGCTCCCCTCGCGACTTATCTTGCCCTTCCTCGGCACTCTCTACCTCCAAACTGCAGCTAGCGTCGGAAACTATGTTGCTCTCCTCAAACTAATTTTTCTGCCTCCATAGACCTCTCGCTCCCCTTCAAACCCCTACTCCCTATCTCTCCCGCTTTCTTTTCTATTTCTTACTCCCCCTTTATTTGTACCACTATGCTCCATACGTGCTTCACTTTCTTCTCCATCACTATCTCCTACCATCTCTGACCCAGTCACAGCCGTGCCGAACCGCCACCACACCGAGTAAAGTTTGATTGTTTGTTTATCAACTATTGCCCGCTAGCCACAGCTTTCAGCCTCTCCCACACTTCTGTCCACTATGAACCTTCCTGGACCGATTCAAATATTGTACGTCAGCGTTTGTTTATATGTGGGTGTGTTCCACTGACTATCTGTTGTACTGCAGTAACCTAACGTAGCCAGCCAGCACGTAGCAGGCGTCAAAGAAACGCCTGAAACTAGATCCACTACATACTGGCGCAGACTTTCTAAACCATACTGTCTTTGATACTTTTCTCGATGAGAATAAACAATACTGTAGGGGGAGGCACTCTTCTGCATTGTTCAACCAATCCAGTAAATCTGAGGAGGAGTTAAAATGGAGTGGCGCCTTGTTAGTTGCGTCACAGCATTGTTATTATACCTCAATTACCACTAGATAGCACAACAACAAAGTCAAAATTGGCTATATCATAAAAACTCATATATATTTTTTTTTACATATATTGCTTTTTGGTCATCATTTAAGGTTAGGGTTAGGTATAATAATAATAAATAATAATAATAATAATAATAATAAGTATAAGGTTAGCAGTGTGGTTAAGGTTATGGCTAATGTTAGCTTAAAATCACATTTTAAGAAAATAAATTGTAGAAATAGGCAGGGTTTACTGTGGCTGTGGTAACTACTGACGATAGTGCGTCACAGGCTTTCCATTTCCCCTGAAAACCGGAACATCGGGTTGTTTTGGACTCAGCAGAGGCTAGTCCACAGATAGAACAACGAGACAGATATTTCACTGGATGTATACATGTGAAGCATTCTCTTGGCACTACCAATTATGGTAGTGAGAGGAAGCCCAAGGGCCAGAAGTGGGTGAAAATTTACATTTACATTACATTTTAGTCATTTAGCAGACGCTCTTATCCAGAGCGACTTACAGTTAGTGAATTTTTTTTATACTGGCCCCCCGTGGGAATCGAACCCACAACCCTGGCGTTGCAAACGCCATGCTCTATCAACTGAGCTACATCCCTGCCGGCCATTCCCTCCCCTAGCCTGGACAACGCTGGGCCAATTGTGCGCCGCCCATGAGTCTCCCGGTCGCGGCCGGCTGCGACAGAGCCTGGATTCGAACCAGGATCTCTAGTGGCACAGTTAGCACTGCGATGCAGTGCCTTAGACCACTGCGCCACTCAGGACCTATATGGATTTTGTCCTACATTCTGCCAAATTTCTCATCATTTGATCTCAATACAAGTTTCTGTTCCCAAAACTACAATATATTATAAACAGAGTGGATTAAGTTTTGTAGACTTTACCCTTTGCCAAAGTTATTTTTTAAATTGCGTTGTTTAGGAGTGCAAAGGCGAATTGCGTTATTGCACAAATATGCTAGAACGCATGCTAGAACGCACCAATAGGATCTCCCTAGTTCGTGCTTGGCTCTCCCCACCTTCTTGCTTGTTCTGCCCACTATGACTCATTGGTTTCCATCTGAAACCACAGGCTGTGGTTTATCTTGGTTTAGTTATAACAATCTTTGCTAGTCCTGCAGATGCTGCACTGTACAGAGCCAAGATTAAATGGGTGCATTCAAGATACAATCATGTAATCAGTGGTGTAAAGTACTTAAGTAAAAATACTTTAAAGTACTACTTAAGAAGTTTTTTTGGGTATCTGTACTTTACTTTACTATTTATATTTTTGACAACTTTTACTTTTACTTCACTACATTCCGAAATAAAATAATGTACTTTTTAATCCATACATTTCACCTGACACCCAAAAGTACTCGTTACATTTTGCATGCTTAGCAAGACAGGAAAATTGTCTAATCCGCATACTTATCAAGAGAACATCCCTGGTCATCCCTACTGCCTCTGATCTGGAGGACTCACTAAACACATGCTTTGCTAGTAAATTATGTCTGAGTGTTGGAGTGTGCCCCTGGCTATCTGTAAAGAAATAACAAACTAGAAAATGTGGCCGTCTGCTTTGCTTAACATAAGGAATAAATGATTTATACTTGTACTTTTACTTTTGATACTTAAGTATATTTCAGCAATTACATTTACTTTTGATACTTAAGTATATTTAAAACCAAAGACTTGTAGACTTTTACTCAAGTAGTATTTTACTGGGTGACTTTCACTTTTACTTTAGTCATTTTCTATTAAGGTATCTTTACTTTTACTCAAATATGACAGTTGGGTACTCATCACTAAGCTAAGGACCCTGTGTCTAAACACCTCCCTCTGCAACTGGATCCTGGACTTCCTGACGGGCCGCCCCCAGGTGGTAAGGGTAGGTAACAACACATCCGCCACTCTGATCCTCAACACGAGGGCCCCTCAGGGGTGCGTGCTCAGTCCCCTCCTGTACTCCCTGTTCACTCATGAATGCATGGCCAGGCACGACTCCAACACCATCATTAAGTTTGCCGATGACACAACAGTAGTAGGCCTGATCACCGACAACGACAAGACAGCCTATAGGGAGAAGGTCAGAGACCTGGCCGTGTGGTGCCAGGACAACAACCTCTCCCTCAACGTGATCAAGACAAAGTAGATGATTGTGGACTACAGGAAAAAGAAGAGGACCGAGCAAGCCCCCATTCTCATCTACGGGGCTGTAGTGGAGCAGGTTGAGAACTTCAAGTTCCTTGGTGTCCACATCACCAACAAACTAACATGGTCCAAGCACACCAAGACAGTCGTGAATAGGCCACGACAAAACCTATTCCCCTTAAGGAGACTGAAAAGATTTGGCATGGGTCCTCAGATCCTCAAAAGGTTCTACAGCTGCACCATCGAGAGCATCCTGACTGGTTGCATCACTGCCTGGTATGGCAACTGCTCGGCCTCCGACCGCAAGGCACTACAGAGGGTAGTGCGAACGGCACAGTACATCACTGGGGCCAAGCTTCCTGCCATCCAGGACCTCTATACTAGGCGTGTCAGAGAAAGGCCATAAAAATTGTCAGACTCCAGCCACCCTAGCCATAGACTGTTCTCTCTGCTACCGCACGGCAAGCGGTACCGGAGCGCCAAGTCTAGGTCCAAGAGGCTTCTAAACAGCTTCTACCCCCAAGCCATAAGACTCCTGAACATCTAATCAAATGGCTACCCAGACTATTTGCTTGTAAGCAAGCATTTCACTGTTAGGTATACAACTGTTGTATTCGGTGCATGTGACATAACATTTTATTTTATTTTTCCACCACTGCATGTAATGCTAATGTTTAGGCATACAGTGGGGAAAAAAAGTATTTAGTCAGCCACCAATTGTGCAAGTTCTCCCACTTAAAAAGATGAGAGAGGCCTGTAATTTTCATCATAGGTACACGTCAACTATGACAGACAAATTGAGAAAATAAAATCCAGAAAATCCCATTGTAGGATTTTTAATGAATTTATTTGCAAATTATGGTGGAAAATAAGTATTTGGTCACCTACAAACAAGCAAGATTTCTGGCTCTCACAGACCTGTAACTTCTTCTTTAAGAGGCTCCTCTGTCCTCCACTCGTTACCTGTATTAATGGCACCTGTTTGAACTTGTTATCAGTATAAAAGACACCTGTCCACAACCTCAAACAGTCACACTCCAAACTTCACAATGGCCAAGACCAAAAAGCTGTCAAAGGACACCAAAAACAAAATTGTAGACCTGCACCAGGCTGGGAAGACTGAATCTGCAATAGGTAAGCAGGTTGGTTTGAAGAAATTAACTGTGGGAGCAATTATTAGGAAATGGAAGACATACAAGACCACTGATAATCTCCCTCGATCTGGGGCTCCATGCAAGATCTCACCCCGTGGGGTCAAAATGATCACAAGAACGGTGAGCAAAAATCCCAGAACCACACGGGGGGACCTAGTGAATGACCTGCAGAGAGCTGGGACCAAAGTAACAAAGCCAACCATCAGTAACACACTACGCCGCCAGGGACTCAAATCCTGCAGTGCGAGACGTGTCCCCCTGCTTAAGCCAGTACATGTCCAGGCCCGTCTGAAGTGCATTTGGATGATCCAGAAGAGGATTGGGAGAATGTCATATGGTCAGATGAAACCAAAATATAACTTTTTGGTAAAAACTCAACTCGTCATGTTTGGAGGACAAAGAATGCTGAGTTGCATCCAAAGAACACCATACCTACTGTGAAGCATGGGGTTGGAAACATCATGCTTTGGGGCTGTTTTTCTGCAAAGGGACTAGGACGACTGATCCGTGTAAAGGAAAGAATGAATGGGGCCATGTATCGTGAGATTTTGAGTGAAACCCTCCTTCCATCAGCAAGGGCATTGAAGATGAAACGTGGCTGGGTCTTTCAGCATGACAATGATCCCAAACACACCGCCCGGGCAACGAAGGAGTGGCTTCGTAAGAAGCATTTCAAGGTCCTGGAGTGGCCTAGCCAGTCTCCAGATCTCAACCCCATAGAAAATCTTTGGAGGGAGTTGAAAGTCAGTGTTGCCCAGCGACAGCCCCAAAACATCACTGCTCTAGAGGAGATCTGCATGGAGGAATGGGCCAAAATACCAGCAACAGTGTGTGAAAACCTTGTGAAGACTTACAGAAAACGTTTGACCTGTGTCATTGCCAACAAAGGGTATATAACAAAGTATTGAGAAACTTTTGTTATTGACCAAATACTTATTTTCCACCATCATATGCCAATAAATTCATTAAAAATCCTACAATGTGATTTTCTGGATTTTTTTTTCTAATTTTGTCTGTCATAGTTGACGTGTACCTATGATGAAAATTACAGGCCTCTCTCATCTTTTTAAGTGGGAGAACTTGCACAATTGGTGGCTGACTAAATACTTTTTTTCCCCACTGTACATAATGAGTGTTATGATTTGCACAGGTATATATATGATGCATCTACCTAATGGTAATGAGGAACTGGTGACAGGAATGAAAGCAAAGTGGAGGAAAAATATTGCTGCTATCAAAACTAAGAAAAATACCAACTGTTTTTATATAATTAAATATTTAATACACTTTGATCATACATAATTAGAGGTGTGTATACATTTGTCTCACCATACCCTTACATTCTTCTTTCCACACATTGCTGTCAATGGCTGATGTTATAGTGTTGCATTGATGTGAGGTGAGCATCCCTTGAATTCAAGGGAGCCTTTCCACAGTCAGCAGTCATGAGTTTGTTCTTTCTGAAAGGCTCTGAAGGATCTCTCCAGCCATTGAACTTACAAGCATATCTGTTCCATCCTACAGCATAATTTAGGATATACCAAAAATACCAAGAAGGAGGGATACAGAGGGGTCTCTGGTTGAGAGGAAAGGTCAATTTCACAGTACAGTATAACTAAGGTCCAGGTCTGGGTTGAGAAAGAGAGAGAGCACAGCTCAGAGACCATCTCTGTTCAGTCCTTTTGGGTGGTGTGAGACGGCCATGACTGGGACAGCTAAAGTTTAAGTTAAAGCTGAGTTTAGGATGAAACACAGCATGCGTTTTTAAGATGACTACATTGCAGTCGGACTGCACAGAATCACTGATCTAAAAATCACCTTGCATCCCAAATAACTACTCATTATAAGGTCAAGATTGCCGATTCGGCACCTCGCCTTGCTCAAACTGATCCCCTCAAACATGCTGAGAGATACACCTAGTCCTCCTCCTCACTCTGAGAGCAGAGTGGACTGCAGGGGCCTCAGAGTCCTCCGGCTGATCAGTCTCTCCTCCATCATTCCTTTGGGCATCCTCCTCTTCCCTGTGGGAGTGTGACACAACATCTCGTCCAGGCTCCGTTGGGTCACCTGACCCGCATGTTGGAGGCGGGACACTGCCTCCTCCACACTCGCCATCAAAGGACTGTCCTCGCTCCGCAAACGCACCAGGTCCACCTGAGAAAGAGGTCACACACACACACACGTACTGATGAATGATATTTGTGACTGGATGACTCAGAGATAATTACGTATAGGTTATGCACCAGACATTACAAACATCCATTTGTAGGGTTATTTTCTTACCACTTCCTGTGCAAATTCAGGCTTCTTGATAAAGACAGAGCTGCTAGAGCCCAAGGCTAGGGTCAGGACAAAGAGGGATTCTTTCACAGCTCCTGCCATAGCCAGTATCAGAACCTGGAACACCACCACAAAAACTACATCAAATAGGATGCTCCCAGGGTGGGAGCTAGACACATTACAAAGTTATAGTGAAGACTGAATATTAGAACTCACTTTGAGATTTTGGCATATTCTGCTGTCAGTGCTCATAATCTGACCAAACATGGATTGTGCTTTTTCAACATCATTCTGGAAGGAAAATAAAATATATTGAATCACATTTGTAGCCTCCTGTAGCTCAGTTGGTAGAGCATGGCGCTTGCAACGCCAGGGTTGTGGGTTCGATTCCCACGGGGGGCCAGTATGAAAAATGTATGCACTCACTAACTGTAAATCACACTGGATAAGAGTGTCTGCTAAATGACTAAAATGTAAATTTGTATATGAGAGAGAGAGAGAGCGAGAGCAAGCGAGAGAGGATGGATGGATGACCAACCTGTCTAAGTGCTAGCGCCACAGTGAAGCAGTAGGCGTGCCTGGGCATCATGTGTCCTTTGGTCTGTCCCTCCTCCATCAGGGCAGCACAGATTCTATAGGACTCTGGGGTGTTCTGGTAAACCGGAAACAGGGCATTACATCACCTGTCTATAGACAAAGATTATGGATATACTGACAAGATAAATGTCTCTCCGCCCTAACAATGGGAGTCGTTGTCCACAAAGAGGCACAGTGGGCTGTCTAGCGCCCGACTATCCTTTCTTCGGATTGGTGGATACATCTCATTATTGTAATCCTTTTTGGAATATTCAATGAGGGTTGTTGACATCAACTGCCTGTATTCAATTGAGGGAGATGCTACTAGCGTCATGCCATGAATATGCATAGCCATATCGAGACAAAATAAGTATTTTTTCTCAAAGTTGCCGGGATGTCACGTGTCCTACTTATATCAGTACACTCCTAACAACTTAAGCATTACGAAACTTCTATTTGATCAAATAAACCTCACGTAGCAGATAAGCCATTCATTATTCTGTTGACCAAATTTACTAATGAACAGATTTCCAGTCCCAAAGAGAGAACTATAATAACACAAAAACACAATTGCAACAAAATATAAAATGTTATATCACTTGAGAATAATGATGCAAGTCCTGGTCTAATTTCTATTAAGAATAGTGTATTTTTTGGTCATTGAACATTCCCGTTGTCTGTTTTATTTGGTTGTCACTCACTCTCATTTTGTCTGATGATATTGCACAGATTTGCACCTGAAGCCAATATCCTTGATCATTGGTGTGGGTGTAACAATCCCTGCATGGCTGACCTAGGATGCAATCTCCTTCCACAACAGAACTTCATACGCACAAAGCAGTGTCCATTATCCTACCAAAACCATGATCTTGGTTGGGCTAGAATAACAGTACTTTAGGTCTCAGGGCAGGTGACATCACCACACGATGGCTACTAGGGCTTTGTCTTTCCCTGATTAGACCACACGCATCCTGTATTGTATCACAACTGTATTGGGGGAGAAGGTACAAGGTGCCTCCCCTTTGACCTTCTTCTCCAATGGGTTTTGAGAAGGATGCGATGAGAGGAATCGAGGAAGGATGAATTGAGAAAGAGCCTAACACTCACCTGTCAACTAGTTCACATGTGCTACACACTCACCCCTCAGCTGCTACACTCACTGACCACCTACTTCTCCGCATTAACCTCAACAGCCAGCAGAGCAAACTGTGTAAACTAGCACCCACATAATTCATTTTGTGGGTATTTAATTCTGCTACATTGACTCAGATCACGCAGTCAGCGGTTGAGTTATACTGTTGGCAGCATAGGAGGTGAAAGGGGGTGTGACTGTAGCAGAGGTGTTCTGCAGGTGAGTTCTAGTAGCCACTGTGATGTGATGTCATCCCCCTGAGATTTGAAGTAGTGTGTCCTTCTGTCTATCATGAATGTATCTATATTTGAATAATGTAAGCATCTCAGATGCGAGAGGATCTCCTCCTGCAATTTTGCGACGATTTGCTTCATTCTGCTACACACACTGCCCTCCTCCAGTGGTTGGCATGCTTGCTTAAAGTGTCATTTGATTAGGGTTTGGCGTCCCGGTCCGGTCAGCCATACAGGGATGGAACTCATACATTACATGGCTACTTTGCAGCCCATGTAAAAGTGACCCTTCACTGTGGTCACTCTCTAGGGTATTTTTCTCTTGCCTCCACTATCCGTACTCTACCCTTTTGGTTCCATTGCTTACAGTGGATGTGAGATTATTTATGGCATGCATGCCCAATGCAGACATATGATGGGATTAGTATTGGCCTCGTGGGCGTGTCCAATGCACTTGTAGATGTGGCTTGTCATTTCTATACTGAAACAGGATTAGCAAATCCTCACACATTGTTTACATTTTACTGAGATGTTTTCTCCATTTGAAATGATACTATTAGAAATAGGAAAAGCACTCACACATCTGAGATAACTTATGTGTGTGGGAATCATTTGCTAATAACTTGAAAGAAAAGAAAAGGCTGATACTAGCAAGAGCATTGTGTGGGTTTTTCCTTTTCATTAGACAATTAATGAGGCTAACCATGTTGAAGGATACCAGATTTGACTTCTACAGCTACATGCCGTCATCAAAACCTTTTAATGAAGGTAGACCTTAAGGATGACATCATCCTGGTGTAATTATATGCAGTTCAACATTATCATCACAAGGTGTCAGCGCAAGTATTTGTATTATTGTCTAGTTTTACTACATGTAAACAAACCACTAGCTAGGTCTCATAACGTGAGGTCGATAATACATGCCTAGCACAAGCAGGCGGTTCATTAAAACTACAGTATGTTTCTTAATTGAAACTAAGTGGGCAACACACCTGGGTAAAATATAGTTGCGTTTTGGAGGAAGCAGACTAAGAGCTAGGAGAGAGATTGGTGAGGGGTTGATATAGTGGTTAATTACTGCTGCTAGCTAATTTTTGATGTAAACAATGTGGTCATCAAACTTTGGACCCGTATGCTAGCTACATTTTTAGTTAAATTGTTGGCTGTCGTGAGAGAAATTCATCTATCTAGCTGGCTAACAAGGTAAACTGATCTTTCTCTATCTTCACATCACGCTAGCTTTGTGGTTATTTGCTGTGTTACCCAAATACAGCTAGCTAACACTACCAAAGCAAACGGATAATAAACTGGAAATAAACGCTGTCTGAGAATTTGTTTAGTGTCTCTCTGTTAACAACAAGTTAATTTGTGTATATGAGGCGTTTGTTCTGTTTTTTGGTTGAATCAAGAAATACGAACTTGTCATTTTGTGCTAGCTAGCCAACTAATTAGCTAGCTAGCTAGCTAGCAATTATGGCGCGATGCAGCACTGGATGTTTGCTGGGGAACCTCTTGGTAGGCTGGACACATTACATTTTTAACAACGCTTTTTTCGGATAAAAACTAGTTCATTGCATCCGTCGTGGAGCCAAGTATCATAATATTTCCATATGTCCCAGCTGCTTGCCGTAGTTCTGAAGTAATTGCGAAAAAAAACAGGCCTTATTTTAGGGCATTTTTCACCCTGCCAGCTCCTATTAGTTCTATTGAGCACGGTGGCAGCCAGAATACATTTTCTAATTAAGAATTAACCTCTTTTTTTTGACGATTTGTTGTTTCTAAATGGCTGCTGGGTAATTTGCTATGCGTTGAAATCTGTTTGTTCGTAGGCATCGAATTGAGCGAATAATGCGCAGGTTCACTCAGTTGCAAACCAAAAATTGACAGGTCTAGCTCATTGATTTGTAGATCTGACGCATTTGCTCCCTCAGATGAGCCTAGCAAGTGTCACAAATTAGTTATGTAGTACCCACAGAAGGCCACAGGGAGGAGCAAGAGGGCTATAAACCCATACTATTTTTTGCCTTAAAAACCCTAAACCTACGTATAACTTATTTTAGACTTAACCCTAACCCTGACTGGTAACACAATTCACCTACAGCTGTAATGGTAACCCTAACCGTAACCCTAAACCTTACTGGTAAAACAACGGACCTATAGCTGTAATGGTCACCACAATTCTAACCCTAACCCTGACTTGTAATACAATGCACCTTTAGCTGTAATGGTCACGGTAACTCTAACCCTAACACTAACTGTAACCCTGACTGGTAACACAATGCACTTACAGCTGTAATGGTAACCGTAACCCTAACGGGTAATACAATGCACATATAGCTGTAATGGCAACCCTAACCGTAACCCTAACTGGCAATATAATACATCTATAGTTTTAATGGTCACCGTAATTCCAACCCTAACCGGTAACACAATGCACCTTTGCTTTAATGGTCACCGTAATTCTAACCCTAACCCTGACTGGTAAGACAATGCACCTACAACTGTAATTGTAACCGTAAACCTTCCTGGTAAAACAACAGACCTATAGCTGTAATGGTCAACCTAACCCTCACCCTGACTTGTAACAAAATGCACCTATAGCCATAATGGTCACCACAATTCTAACCCTAACCCTAGGTATAACCTATTTTAGCCCTAACCCTAGGTATAACCTATTTTAGCCTTAACCCTAAACCCTAACCCTAATTCTTGGGTAGGGTAGCCTAAAACACTTTTCTAAACTATTTTTGTAATAATATTATGTTAGTAAATACCATTATAGTACTAAATACCATTTTGATTGTTATTTTTTAAATAAAAACCTATGTAAGCATTTTGCAGTTTTTTTGTTGTTATTAGTTATTTTATGATATTTCTTATTGCAAGGCAGAACACTTGATAAACAAGCCACATTTTATTTTTCAAATGTGGTTTGAACTGGGTGTGACCTAGTAACCTATATGTGAAAGTCCAGCAATTGGCTGGGATAGGAGGGGCAGGTTTGAGACTGATCTCTGTAGCTGGTCCTCTGTAGCTCAGCTGGTAGAGCGCGGCGCTTGTAACGCCAAGGTAGTGGGTTCGATCCCCGGGACCACCCATACACAAAAATGTATGCACGCATGACTGTAAGTCGCTTTGGATAAAAGCGTCTGCTAAATGGCATATTATTATTATTATTATTATCTCAGGAATTAATAAGAAAAAAACACTTCATTTCTCAGCTGCCTCACTAATGTCTTTATGTAAATTAATAACTTTGAATTGCTAAATATTTCCAATAGATGGCACCATAAGACCACAAAGTATCAGTTATAGGCCATAGCAGCAATATGATTGACGTAAAATAGCATACAACCAAAGACTATACACTACCAGTCAAAAGTGTTTACACACCTACTCATTCAAGGGTTTTTCTTTATTTTTACATTGTAGAATAATAGTGAAGACATCAAAACTATGATATAACACATATGGAATCATGTAGTAACCACATTTTTAAAAATAACAAATCAAAAAATATTTTATATTTGATATTCTTCAAATAGCCACCCTTTGCCTTGATGACAGCTTTGCACACTCTTGGCATTCTCTCAACCAGCTTCATGAGGTAGTCACCTGGAATGCATTTCAATTAACAGGTGTGCCTTCTTAACAGTTAATTTGTGGAATTGCTTTCCTTCATAATGCGTTTGAGCCAATCAGTTGTGTTGTGACAAGGTAGGGGGGTATACAGAAGATAGCCCTATTTGGTAAAAGACCAAGCCCATATTATGGCAAGAACAGCTCAAATAAGCAAAGAGAAATGACAGTCAATCATTACTTTAAGACATGAAGGTCAGTCAATACGGAAAATGTCAAGAACTTTGAACGTTTCTTCAAGTGCAGTCGCAAAAACCATCAAGCACTATGATGAAACTGGCTCTCATGAGGACTGCCACAGGAATGGAAGACCCAGAGTTACCTCTGCAGCCGAGGATAAGTTCCTTAGAGTTACCAGCCTCAGAAATCGCAGCCCAAATAAATGCTTCACAGAGTTCAAGTAACAGACACATCTCAACATCAACTGTTCAGAGGGGACTGTGTGAATCAGGCCTTCATGGTCGAATTGCTGCAAAGAAACCACTACTAAAGGACACCAATAATAAGAAGAGACCTGCTTGGGCCAAGAAACACGAGCAATGGACATTAGACCGGTAGAAATGTGTCCTTTGGTCTGAAGTCCAAATTGGTGATTTTTGGTTCAAACCGCAGTGTCTTTGTGAGACGCGGTGTGTGTGAACGGATTATCTCCTCATGTGTATTTCCCACCGTAAAGCATGGAGGAGGTGGTGTTATGGTGAGGGGGTGCTTTGCTGGTGACACTGTCTGTGATTTATTTAGAATTCAAGGCACACTTAACCAGCATGGCTACCACAGCATTCTGCAGCGATACGCCATCTCATCTGGTTTGGGCTTAGTGGGACTATCATTTGTTTTTCAACAGGACAATGACCCAACACACCTCCAGGCTGTGTAAGGGCTATTTGACCAAGAAGGAGAGTGATGGAGTGCTGCATCAGATGACCTGGCCTCCACAATCCTCCGACCTCAACCCAATTGAGATGGTTTGGGATGAGTCGGACGGCAGAGTGAAGGAAAAGCAGCCAACAAGTGCTCAGCATGTGTGTGAACTCTTTCATGACTGTTGGAAAAGCAATCCAGGTGAAGCTGGTTGAGAGAATGTCAAGAGTGTGCAAAGCTGTCATCAAGTCAAAGTGCTCGGTTGTCATCAAATGCTAGCTCCAAAATACTTTTTGCCCTTGGAACACTGAGCTCCGCCCATTGTTTTCCTATGGAAAGGCATGCCGGTCTATTTCGCCAAATATCTCACAATGTATATATTTGTATTTTTTCAAGTCGGACACCATTTTAATCAGTAGAATCTCCTCTTTGTAATTATGTAAGTCTGGGCAGAGAGCTCGGTTGTCATCGATCACTAGACCAGAGAAATAGTCACAAGTTTTCATTACGCAGACATAAGCACAGTTGACACCATCGAGGTGCGGATGTTTACTTTCTACACAAGTTTTTTTTTTTTTCAGATTGCAGTGGTAAAATAAAAATGTATACATTTTTTTGTGCCATTTAGGCTAAATGGAATTCTAAGCATCACTCCAGTCAGAAGAGGCTCTGCAAAGGTTTGTTTCAATTCATTTGCTATGGCCTTGCGCTAGTGTTCCAGCTCAGCCAATGCTCTTTTGCTGTTTTTCAGCCTTGGGTGAATTTTGACTCATTCTGTTGTCCAGCCTACTCTTGGATGAGCATGCATATAGAACATGTTATTGTTCTGACAATTGAAAAGGTCTATAGGGTGGACCAATGCAATGTCTGCAAGGTGGACAAATCCTCACCAGTTTATAGCAGGTCCCAGTTGCTAATGTGAATGTGTCCTTGGTGAATGGCACACCTTGGTTCTTCATGTCTCGCAGTACATCCAGAGCACCTAGTAGTATGGACATGGTTTAGTGACGACAGAGATCAGTCATCTATAAATATTCATTTTCTTCTTGAATGTGTGCTGCCTTCTAATATTAAAAGGATGTCACTTACTCTCATATAATCCTTTCATAAACAACATGTCTATGGCAATGTTGAAGGAGGTCGAGTCAGAGAAGAATCCTCTCAAATCCTGTTAGAGAAAGGAGATTTGTTTATTTACAACTTGACCAGCTACAGTATGTGTAAACTTCAATCAATACCCTAGTCTATGGGACTGCACTAATATAATTACATGATATGATCTCTATAGCACTTGTTAATCTTAGTTCATTCAGAGATGTTGATTATTCCCTGACAAATTATTAATGTAGTCTAAGTACTGCATATTAATAGATTGTTACCTTGTCTGTCAGTGTGGCAGCAGCCATATCCTCCAGCCCCAGTTCATAGCACAGCCTCATGAAGAGAGGACCAAACTTAAACTCTCCAAATGCTACATTACTGTTCTCCTCATGGTACCTGGACAGCAGAACATGCAGAACACACAAACATACACAAACACAGAACCATGACGAAGTTAGACTACCAACATTAGTCAAACTACAAGATTGCATTAAACTATTTCAAACTTATGCTTTATCTGTCCGTAACACAGTTGATGAGGAGACTTCATCTTCAGGTCTGTTTTGACAGCTAATTGTGAGGATACTTAGGATAGAGTTTGACACCACTGAATATGTGAAGTATGAAATACTCAATCATCTGGTCAGTGGCCACAATGCTTAAGCAAGAAACTAGTATCTCACTGTGTGACCCATACCTGTAGATGGCACCTCTGGCTGTGACCATGTCCTCTGCAGATTGGCAAAGGTGTAGAAGCAGCTTTAACTCATCCTTCAATATTAGCTGTTTCTTCTTCAGCTTCTGATTAAATACCTCAAAATAATGACCTGGAGAATATAACATGGTCTGTCAACTTCAAAACTAGTAGTTGCAGTACGGTAGTATTACATCCAAACAGTAAGGTCATATCAGAATCAGTACAGTAACCTACTTTTTGATCCGGACACTTGATGAGCCACTGCCAGTTTCCGCTGCTGAAATTCTTGTAGCTTGACAACATCCTCTGACAGCAGATGCCTTTTTGCTGAAATGAATGAAGCAACAGGAGTAGTCAACATATACATGAATAGGAATTAGGTTAAGGTTAAGAAAGGGTTAGGATAAAAGCGTCTGCTAAATGGCATATTATTATTAGCTCAAATGCAAAAAAATAAAAAATACTTTTGACGTCAATTTGACAAAAGCTGTAGCCCATCTGGACATGACCGGGCACGGTACTGTAATTGCCCATGTATCTGAACAAGTTCAACACTTGTGGAAATTGACTGCATGCATTACACATTCGTCTGGAAAGTTGAAGTAGTTCCAAGATAGATAAATATGATAACAGGACAGGAGAGACAGCTCAGCCGCTGTCAAACAAGTGACATTGGCATTGAGACAGATTCCGTGGTGGTCGACAAGCTAGCGCTAGCGGCACAGGTACTGCACCATGACATTATATACATAAAATAAGTTATTCATATACCTCCTACTCTGCATGCCATACAGTCCGATTGTATGAGGCCACGATATAATCCTTTTGAGGGAACATCATTAAGCAGTATTCGGACGAAACCGCCGATTCTGCCAAGCGCCATGTTGCCCCCTGACTGTACTATTACTGCGGGAACAAAGGGTGAAATGATTTGGCAATTCAAAAAAAATCTTATTTCGCTGCGCCGGGTTTGTTAGAAGCACAGCAAACTATTGTACATTTACTAATTATAGTTATTGTTTACCATCCAATTGATAACGTATGTAACAATGGAGAGATAGAAATATATACGTTTTATTCTCCACTTTTTCACGTTTAGTTGGTACATTCCAAAATGTCTGCGCCCTGTCGCCGTGTTTACTATTTTTACGTCGGATTTCCAAATGTCCAGGTAAAACGAATATTTATTCTGACCAATGGACTGTCTTGGAGTAAAATAATAATTATCTTGCCATCTCATCTCCATTCTCATTAGCTGTCCGATGTCTGGTTGGGTTTATAGCAAGTCAACGAAATGAATTTCGCACATGCTGAACATAAAGGTAATACCTCCTACAACCTGCAGGGGCCAGTGCTCCATACACAATTTGCATCTAACCCATACGGTATAAAGCTATCTGGGATCCTTGGGACGTCCATACCCTAACCATAACCTTACCTAACCCTTACCTTAACCATTTTACATTTCAACTTCAATGGGGTCATGTGGGAGAGGCTATACAGACACGCCTGGTGCCCAAATGGATGACATACACTACATCGCTAAGAGTATGTGGACACCCCTTCAAATTAGTTGATTCTGCTATTTCAGCCACACCCGTTGCTGACAGGTGTATAAGGGAAGAAGATGGCGGAAGCGGACGATGAAGTGGATTCTGAATCCAATGGCTGTAGAATCAAGGGGAATTGGAGTGTTGTCCAAAATAATGGAAAACGGAGCAAAGTAGTGTACAGTGATGAGAATGTCCCTTTGTATCTAATAGGAGTACGGTTTGTTAATGAGGAGCAGTTGAGCAGATTACCAATCTTGAAGAAACCATTTGAGATATCCAAACTAGTGGAGAGAGTGCTGGGTAAAGTGAAGGCTGTGAGGATCACAAGAGGTGGGCTTGTTTTGATTTTTTGTGCTTCTGCAGATCAGAAGGAACGTGCGTTGCGTCTCACCCGATTTGATAAGTTTGAAGTGTCCTGTGTGTCTCTTCGGAACAGGGCACCCCTTAAGGGGGTTATATCTGGCGTCTCGTGGGAAGTTCATTTTGAAGAGATTAAAAATATTCCTGGAGTGATTGATGCACGTCAGATGAATCATGTGGTGAATGGTGAAAAAGTGAATAGTCTATCTGTTCTTTTGTTTTTGGATATGGAGTCTCTCCCTACTCAAGTGCAGTTGGGGTATATAAACTACAGAGTCAGAGCATTTATCCCAAGACCAATGCAGTGTGATCATTGTAAAGCTTTTGGTCATGTTTCAAGTGTTTGCAGAAGGGAGAAGCCGAGATGTCCAAGTTGTGGAAAAGATAATATCATGTGTTTTAAAAGTGAGGAAAATGTGACATGTTGCAATTGTGGCGGGAACCATGAAGCTACATCTTTCAATTGCCAGACAAGGGTGATAGAGAATGAGGTGGCCAAAGTCAGGGCTGTCCAGAGCATTTCATATGCAGCAGCTGTTAAAAGGCTTGAAGGTTTGAATGGTACTCCTGAAGAGTCCATGGTGGTGGATAGGCCTTCACTGCAGGCTGCAAGGGTTGCCTTTCACCAGCAGGACCCTGACATTTGAAAGTTAAGAAGGTGGACTTTGTGGCCTTTATAGTTATGGTGATTAATGGCACTGCCAAGGTGGAGAGAAGGTCCAGGAAGATAGATATCATTGTGGATGCGGTGGAGCGGTTCCTGGGACTGAAAGATTTCTCGGCGGAGGAGTTACATGGAATATTGGCACAAGCCGTACCACCCTCTCAGGCCTTATAGCCTGAGAAGGGAGATATTGAGATTTGAAAGAAGGAAGAAGTGGGAGTTTTGTTTTGTTTTTGTCAATGTACTATTTTTATTTGGGTGGATTAAGTTAGTTTCCCTATCACATGGATTTTCTTTTTACCTTGTTTTGGTTTTCAACCCATCCAGTTGGTGGCGGCAATAAACCTTTTTGGGTTGTAGTCTGCCATAAAACCCACAGAAGAGGAAGAAGAAGAAGAAGAAGAAGAAGACGGGCGTATAAAATCGAACACACAGACATGCAATCTCCATAGACAAACATTGGCAGTAGAATGGCCTTACTGAAGAGCTCAGTGACTTTCAACGTAGCACTGTCATAGGATGCCACCTTTCCAACAAGTCAGTTCGTCAAATTTCTGCCCTGATAGAGCTGCCCTGGTCAACTAGAGCTTCCCCGGTCAAAGTGCTGTTATTGTGAAGTGGAAACATCTAGGAGCAACAACGGCTCAGCCAAGAAGTGGTAGGCCACACAAGCTCACAGAACAGGACCACCGAGTGCTGAAGCGCGCAGCGCGTAAAAATCATCTGCCCTCGGTTGCAACACACACAACGAGTTCCAAACTGCCTCTGGAAGCAACGATGAGTTCCAATGTCGGGAGCTTCATGAAACGGGCTTCTATGGCCGAGCAGCCTAAGATCACCATGCGCAATGTCAAGCGTCGGCTGAAGTGGTGTAAAGCTAGCCGACATTGGACTCTGGAGCAGTGGAAACGCGTTCTTTGGAGTGATGAATCACACTTCACCATCTGGGTTTGGCATATGCCAGGAGAATGCTACCTGTCGCAATGCATAGTGCCAACTGTAAAGTTAGGTGGAGGAGGAATAATGGTCTGGGGCTGTTTTTCATGGTTCGGGCTAGGCCCCTTAGTTCCAGTGAGGGGAAATCTTAACGCTACAGCATACAATGACATTCTAAATGATTCTGTGCTTCCAACTTTGTGGCAACAGTTTGGGGAAGGCCCTTTCCTGTTTCATGACAATGCCTCAGTGCACAAAGCGAGGTCCATACAGAAACGGTTTGTCGAGATCGGTGTGGAAGAACTTGACTGGCCTGCACAGAGTCCTGACCTCAACACCATCGAACATCTTTGGGATGAATTGGAACACCGACTGCGAGCCAGGCCTAATGGCCCAACATCAGTGCCTGACCTCACTAGTACTCTTGTGGTTGAATGGATGCAAGTCTCCGCAGCAATGTTCCAACATCTAGTGGAAAGCCTTCCCAGAAGAGTGGAGGCTGTTATAGCAGCAAAGGGGGGACCAACTCCATATTAATGCCCATGATTTTGGAATGAGATGTTCGACGACCAGGTGTCCGCATACTTTTAGTCATGTAGTGTATGTCAAGCAGCTGAGGGTCGAGTGTGGAGACAAATGGATTCGGTTCAGTCAGTCTTCCTGATAAGCAGACACGTGCACAGATAGGGCTCTATCTCTTTGCTCTTCCAGTCTCCAAAGTGCCCTTTTGGGTGGTGGTATAATTTCCCCCAAAATGTTAATTTTTTTGTATACATCTTTTGTCGTTGTTCTGCACCCACTGCATGCAAGTTGCAGTCAAATTCGCCACCCCATCTGTTTTGTTGTGCCTGTTGATCTGCCCTGTTTGGATGCTTCCGGTTAAGCTTTTTCCCAGTCTGCCCAGTATGGAGATTGAACACACCAGGTATCCAAACATGCATGGCTTGAGAGATGCAGTCACTGGTCTAGTGTGTGTAGCTAGCTACCTAGTTTAAATATCAACAGTACTGCTACAGAAGCATAACATGTGATAACACTTGATTTAGCCTACATCATCATCAATATTTGGTCTGGTTGGCTGATGGAATCAGCAGCTAGAGGCAAAATGACATAGAGAGTTAAATCACAATCACTAAAAGAAATTGAGCTAGCTAACTAGCAGATTTAAATCAATCATCAACATCAGTGCCCGACCTCACTAGTATTCTTGTGGTTGAATGGAAGCAAGTCCCCGCAGCAATGTTCCAACATCTAGTGGAAAGCCTTCCCAGAATAGTGGAGGCTGTTATAGCAGCAAAGGGGGGACCAACTCCATATTAATGCCCATGATTTTAGAATGAGATGTTCGACGAGCAGGTGTCCACATACTTTTAGTCATGTAGTGTATGTCAAGCAGCTGAGGGTCGAGTGTGGAGACAAATGGATTCGGTTCAGTCAGTCTTCCTGATAAGCAGACACGTGCACAGATAGGGCTCTACCTGTTTGCCCTTCCAGTCTCCAAGTGCCCTTTTGGGTGGTGGTATAATTTTGATTTAAATCAATCATCAACATCAATGATCAACTGATAGCCCACCCTCTTTTCTCAATGTCAATCATGTCTTTAGGAGGCACTGTTACAGGCTTGCTTACAATTTGTGATGAGTGAGTGTGTTGTTGCAGAAATAAATTGCTCTATGGGTGGCAGGTAGCCTAGCGGTTAAGAGTGGTGCACCAGAGGTCGCTGGTTTGAATACCCGAGCCGACTAGGTGCAAAATCTGTTGATGTGCCCTTGAGCAAAGCAGTTAACCCTAATTGCTTCTGTAAGTCTCTGGATAAGAGTGTCTGCTAAATGACTAAAATGTGCACTGAACAAAAATATAAACGCAACATGTAAAGTGTTGGTCCCATTTTCATGAGCTGAAATAAAAGATCCTAGAAATTTTCCATACTTATTTCTCTAAAATTTTTGGCACAAATTTGTTTACATCCCTGTTAGTGAGCATTTCTCCTTTGCCAAGATAATCCATCCAGCTGACAGGTGTGGCATATCAAGAAACTGATTAAACAGCATGATCATTACACAGGTTCACCTTGTGCGGGGGACAATAAAAGGCCACTAAAACGTGCAGTTTTGTCACACAACACAATGCCACAGATGTCTCAAGTTTTGAGGGAGCGTGTAATTGGCATGTTCACTACAGGAATGTCCACCAGAGCTGTTGCAAGAGAATTGAATGTTAATTTCTCTAATATAAGCCGCCTCCAACGTCATTTTAGAGAATTTGGCAGTATGTCCAACCGGCCTCACAACTGCAGACCACGTGTATGGCGTCGTGTGGGCGAGCGGTTTGCTAATGTCAACGTTGGTGGCGGTAAGCATAAGCTACGGACAATGAACACAATTGCATTTTATCGATGGTAATTTGAATGCACAGAGATACCATGACGAGATCCTGAGGCCCATTGTCGTGCCATTCATCTGCCGCCATCACCTCATGTTTCAGCATGATAATGCACTGCCCCATGTCGCAAAGATTTGTACACAATTCCTGGAAGCTGAAAATGTCCCAGTTCTTCCATGGCCTGCATACTCACCTGACATGTCACCCATTGAGCATGTTTGGGATGCTCTGGATGGACGTGTACAACAGTGTATTCCAATTCCTGCCAATATTCAGCAACTTCGCACAGCCATTGAAGAGGAGTGGGAAAACATTCCACAGGCCACAATCAACATCCTGATCAACTCTATGCAAGTGAGATGTGTCGCGCTACACACCGGATACTGACAGGTTTTCTGATCTATGCCCCTACCTTTTTTTAAGGTATCTGTGACCAACAGATCTGTATTCCCAGTCATGTAAAATCCATAGATTACGGCCTAATTAATTTATTTCAATTGACTGATTTCCTTATATGAACTGTAAAACTCAGTAAAATCTTTGAAAATGTTGCATGTTGCATTTATATTTTTGTTCATTGTAAAATGCTCATAAAAAAAAAATCGCTACAGAGACATTTCGTATGTTATGAATTTCTAGATATGAATTGGAAAAGTTTTGGGTTTTTTTCGAGGTGGTGGGGAGGGTGCCCTTTTTTTTTATTTTGAGCACCTGTCCCCTGAAAGGTCTGTGCAGGGCCCTGCTTACAAGCCCTTCCCATCTAGTTTATGCTGGCTAGCTGCTAGCCTCGTAGCCTAAATGGGAAACCTGGGGAAGTTCATGGCACAAAATCAGCTAAAAAAGGGTGGGAACCCGGTGTAAATCAGTGACGCCTCGCAACACGTCAAACCAATCAAATGCCTTGCTTGGTCGGAGGTGTTCTTTAGATCAGGGGTTCCCAAACGTTTCCAGCATTGTGGAAAATCCCGCGCCCCCCATGCGCGCACACACCACGTCTATTTCTATGGGCACAAGCACTGTTCATGACACAAACTGTTCACACTCCTCTTGTTGGTGGAGAGGATTCTGCAGGTTTAAAACTTATTTCCTGCAATTTGTATATGTCTAATGTGTAGTCATGATATTTGAGTGGCAAAGAAATTACAGCAAATGGGCTAAAAACACCTAAATATATATTTCTTTACTGACATGGCCTAGTTGATCTGGACATTTCTGACAAGCTCTCTAAGGTATGCAATGACTAACATGACATGAGGAACTGATGATGCACTACTCAATTTTGAAATTGCACCTTGTGCACTTTGCTTTTACAACTTTCAAGAGTACGTTTAAAGCCGGACTCTTCCTTTAAAAAAAGTAACTCTGGGGGGGCCGACCCCTCGTTCCCACAGTTTGGGAACCACTGCACTAGATTAGTGTTGTACGTGCAACAGCGTGTGAGGATGGCAGTGAAATCGCAGATTAAAACCCCATCAAAATATGTTGATGTATGCCGTGTTTGTGGTGAACTGTACGACTGTAACAGGAACAAACATAACCTTTTGCAAGGCAAATCCTCTTTATTGCGACCAGCCTACACACTGGCTTTAGAAGAGATAATGGGACCTGTTACACTGAGTGTTGGGTTTTCAAAAGCAGTATGTGGCTCCAGTCGCAATCTTCTACTCAAATATAAAAGAAATGCCAATAACGTGGAAAGAATCGTCTGTTTTGTGAGGGAATGAGCAATACTAGAGTTAGAACAAAAAGATGTGCTGCGGCTGTCTCGACCCCCAGAATTACCAAAAGAGTGTCTGTTCAGGAAAGCACCGAGAGTCCAGCGAGACGAGGCCTATTCAGGGACCCAGCCCCAGCGACAAATGACCAGCCGCCAGATATAGGAATTCAACTGATAGAAGCACCAGGTTTTGGTGCATCATAGGCTGTAAGTGACAACAACGAAAATAGGCTAATCGCAGCATACTTAAAGTGCTCTACCTTCGAACATCATCGCTATCTACAGCTCTTTCATCAATGCAATAGGCCATGCAGCTACAGGTGACCGTTTGTTTGTTTATTATCCCAGTATGAGTCATTACACTCTTCATAGACTTATCATATCGGTCGAAAACATTGTTGCACAAGTCCTACAGACTCACATTTGTAGGCTACATTTAATAATATCTTCAGTTGAACATAGTGACAATTGTAGCCTAGGTAATTTATACATAGTTTGTATTTTTCCTTGACAATTACAGTACCAGTCAAAAGTTTGGACACACCGACTCATTCAAGGGTTTTTCTTTATTTTTTACTATTTTCTACATTGTAGAATAATAGTGAAGACATCAAAACTATGAAATAACACATATGGAATCATGTAGTAACCAAAAGACCAAACCATCTCAATTGGGTTGAGGTCGGGGGATTGTGGAGGCCAGGTCATCTGATGCAGCACTCCATCACTCTCCTTCTTGGTAAATTAGCCCTTACACAGCCTGGAGGTGTGTTGGGTCATTGTCCTGTTGAAAAACAAATGATAGTCCCAAGACTGTTGGAAAATCATTCCAGATGAAGCTGGTTGAGATAATGCCAAGAGTGTGCAAAGCTGTCATCAAGGGTGGCTATTTGAAAATATTTTGATTTGTTTAATACTTTTTTGTTTACTACATGATTCCATATATGTTATTTAATAGTTTTGATGTCTTCACTATTAATCTACAATGTAATAAATAGTAAAAATAAAGAAAAACCCTTGAATGAGTAGGTGTGTTCAAACGTTTGACTGGTAGTGTAAGTAACTGATAAAGCCAATTATTTTGTGGCGCATACAAAGTTTATCATTGCAAATGTGTTGCATGATGACAGTGTCAGATATTCAAACCTTATTTTCCTTTTATTTAAGGTCACTGTTACAATTACTTATTGTACAAAGTCACAGATACTTAGGGGTCCTTTGGAAATAATTGGTATACTTCCAGGTCATCAACACAGAGCAATACCAAAGTATTTGATGCAAGAACTGCGAACACCATGTGCACCTCACAAAATACCTCATCCAACATCAAGGGGCCCATGTCCAGTTTGACATTGCACAGAAAGTCAGCGGGACCATTGGAGAGCAACCACAAACTATGGATCAGCAACCACAAACTGATCTTACACCGTGAGAAAAAAAACTGTCTGCAGACAGAGGCACAAACTTTGACTGTTGATTTCAGCTGTAGTGCGGAGACCCTAGAATGGAAATTGTTATCTTAAATGCCACAGTTAAGGAAGTAATGTATGTAAGAGGAAAGAAGATGTCGTACTGAAACCAATGACAATGTAGACAAAACGTATATTTACTTGTCTAACGTTACATTATTCTTTGCATTTACAGTGGGGGAAAAAAGTATTTAGTCAGCCACCAATTGTGCAAGTTCTCCCACTTAAAAAGATGAGAGAGGCCTGTAATTTTCATCATAGGTACACGTCAACTATGACAGAAAATCACATTGTAGGATTTTGAATGAATTTATTTGCAAATTATGGTGGAAAATAAGTATTTGGTCAATAACAAAAGTTTCTCAATACTTTGTTATATACCCTTTGTTGGCAATGACACAGGTCAAACGTTTTCTGTAAGTCTTCACAAGGTTTTCACACACTGTTGCTGGTATTTTGGCCCATTCCTCCATGCAGATCTCCTCTAGAGCAGTGATGTTTTGGGGCTGTCGCTGGGCAACACGGACTTTCAACTCCCTCCAAAGATTTTCTATGGGGTTGAGATCTGGAGACTGGCTAGGCCACTCCAGGACCTTGAAATGCTTCTTACGAAGCCACTCCTTCGTTGCCCGGGCGGTGTGTTTGGGATCATTGTCATGCTGAAAGACCCAGCCACGTTTCATCTTCAATGCCCTTGCTGATGGAAGGAGGTTTTCACTCAAAATCTCACAATACATGGCCCCATTCATTCTTTCCTTTACACGGATCAGTCGTCCTGGTCCCTTTGCAGAAAAACAGCCCCAAAGCATGATGTTTCCACCCCCATGCTTCACAGTAGGTATGGTGTTCTTTGGATGCAACTCAGCATTCTTTGTCCTCCAAACACGACGAGTTGAGTTTTTACCAAAAAGTTCTATTTTGGTTTCATCTGACCATATTACATTCTCCCAATCCTCTTCTGGATCATCCAAATGCACTCTAGCAAACTTCAGACGGGCCTGGACATGTACTGGCTTAAGCAGGGGGACACGTCTGGCACTGCAGGATTTGAGTCTCTGGCGGCGTAGTGTGTTACTGATGGTAGGCTTTGTTACTTTGGTCCCAGCTCTCTGCAGGTCATTCACTAGGTCCCCCCGTGTGGTTCTGGGATTTTTGCTCACCGTTCTTGTGATCATTTTGACCCCACAGGGTGAGATCTTGCGTGGAGCCCCAGATCGAGGGAGATTATCAGTGGTCTTGTATGTCTTCCATTTCCTAATAATTGCTCCCACAGTTGATTTCTTCAAACCAAGCTGCTTACCTATTGCAGATTCAGTCTTCCCAGCCTGGTGCAGGTCTACAATTTTGTTTCTGGTGTCCTTTGACAGCTCTTTGGTCTTGGCCATAGTGGAGTTTGGAGTGTGACTGTTTGAGGTTGTGGACAGGTGTCTTTTATACTGATAACAAGTTCAAACAGGTGCCATTAATACAGGTAACGAGTGGAGGACAGAGGAGCCTCTTAAAGAAGAAGTTACAGGTCTGTGAGAGCCAGAAATCTTGCTTGTTTGTAGGTGACCAAATACTTATTTTCCACCATAATTTGCAAATTAATTCATTCAAAATCCTACAATGTGATTTTCTGGAGAAAAAAAATTCTCAATTTGTCTGTCATAGTTGACGTGTACCTATGATGAAAATTACAGGCCTCTCTCATCTTTTTAAGTGGGAGAACTTGCACAATTGGTGGCTGACTAAATACATTTTTCCCCACTGTATATATATATATATTTTTTTTTTCTTCTTCTTCTATTGTTACTTCATCAGATCTCTAGTAACCCATTATACTCAATATAATGTTACTTTATCTCTAGTAACCCATTATACATTTGTGTTACATTACAAATTCCTCCTCTACACCAGAGTTCTATTCATACAGGGGTTTGAATATTCACTCAAGTGTTCTATTTAACAGCATATTCGGGAATAGTACTTTCTCCTTTCATATCCCCACATACTTAATAACGTTATACCATCAAACTCCACTGATGAGTCATGTTATCCTCATGTAATCTAAAGTCATGTTACCCTCAGAGACATGTTATCCTCGTCACTAATGAGACGTGTAATCATGTTATCCTCTAATGAGACATGTTATCATCGTTACTAATCAAGACATGTTATCCTCTGATACATGTTATGTATGAGATTTCTGAGACATGTTATCCTTTACCTGTAGATCCAATGGGGGGTGGTGGA
Organism: Coregonus lavaretus; assembly: GCF_964263955.1. NCBI lineage: Eukaryota > Metazoa > Chordata > Actinopteri > Salmoniformes > Salmonidae > Coregonus > Coregonus lavaretus. Next base: position 9,951,632 of record NC_140011.1, read on the forward strand.
CAGAATCCTAGATCGCATTAACATACTGTATCTAATTTACATAAGTATTCACACCCCTGAGTCAATACATGTTTGAATCACCTTTGGCAGTGATTACAGCTGTGAGTCTTTCTGAGTAAGTCTTGTAACAGCTTTGCACAACTGGATTGTACAATATTTGCACATGATTATTTTTAAAATAGTTCAAGCTCTGTCAAGTTGCTTGTTGATCATTGCTAGACAGCTATTTAAAAGTCTTGCCATATATTTTCAAGCCGATTTAAGTCAACTGTAACTCGGCCACTCAGGAACATTCACTGTCTTCTTGGTAAGCAACTCCAGTGTAGATTTGGCCTTGCATTTTAGGTTATTGTCCTGCTGGAAGGTGAATTCATCTCCCAGGGTCTGGTGGAAAGCAGACTAAATCAAGTTTTCCTGTTGGATTCTGCCTGTGCTTAGCTCCATTCCATTTATTTTTCATCCTGAAAAACTCCCCCAGTCCTTAATGATTACAAGGATACCCATAACATGATGCAGCCACCACTATGCTTGAAAATATGGCGAGTGGTACTCAGTAATGTGTTGTATTGGATTTGCCCCAAACATAACACTTTGAATTCAGGACAAAAAGTTAATTGCTTTGCCACATTTTATTTCAGTATTACTTTAGTGCCTTGTTGCAAACAGGATGCATGTTTTGGAATATTTTTCTTCTGTACAGATTTCCTTCTTTTCAATCTGTCAATTAGGTTAGTATTGTGGAGTAACTACAATGTTGCTGATCCATCCTCAGTTTTCTCCTATCACAGCCGTTAAACTCGGGAACTGTTTTAAAGTCACCATTGGCCTCATGGTGAAATCCCTGAGCGGTTTCCTTCCTCTCCGGCAACTGAGTTAGGAAGGACGCCTGTATCTTTGCAGTGATTGGGTGTATTGATACACCATCCAAAGTGTAATTAATAACTTCACCATGCTCAAAGGGATATTCAATGTCTTTTTTCTTTCTTCCATCTACCAATAGTTGTCCTTCTTTGCGAGGCATTGGAAAAGCTCCCTGGTGTTTGTGGTTGAATCTGTGTTTGAAATTCACTGCTCGACTGAGGGACCTTACAGATAATTGTATGTGTGGGGTACAGAGATGAGGTAATCATTCAAAAATCATGTTAAACACTATTATTGCACACAGAGTGAGTCCATGCAACTTATTACAGTGAGGGAAAAAAGTATTTGATCCCCTGCTGATTTTGTACGTTTGCCCACTGACAAAGACAACTACAATAGCCATTTAAAACATGAACAATGTCTACACTGTATTTCTGATCAATTTGATGTTATTTTAATGGACAAAAAATGTGCTTTTCTTTCGAAAAAACAAGGACATTTCTAAGTGACCCCAAACTTTTGAATGGTAGTGTATATATTTACAAAAAAATATATTGGGGATTGGAAATGATGCAGACACTTACATTGATGGAAGCTACAATCTATCTGCAATATTAATGCTGATCTACCCCCTAAAAAAACTACAACAAAAAAATGATGTAAAAAAATGCAGTAGATATATTAGAATGTGAAGAATACCGTATACAGGCGGTATGAACAGTGTAATAAAAATATAATGTACAGTAGTAGATATATTAGAATGAGCTATGGAGAAAATACAGTATATACTGTAAATACACAGTATGAAAAACAGTATGAAAGAAACGGTCCAGTGTTTAATGTCTCTATATACAATGAGGGAAAAAAGTATTTGATCCCCTGCTGATTTTGTACATTTACTCACTGACAAATAAATGATCAGTCTATAATTTTAATGGTAGGTTTATTTGAACAGTGAGAGACAGAATAACAACAAAAACATCCAGAAAAACGCATGTCAAAAATGTTATAAATTGATTTACATTTTAATGAGGGAAATAAGTATTTGACCCCCTCTCAATCAGAAAGATGTCTGGCTCCCAGGTGTCTTTTATACAGGTAACAAGCTGAGATTAGGAGCACACTCTTAAAGGGAGTGCTCCTAATCTCAGCTTGTTACCTGTATAAAAGACACCTGTCCACAGAAGCAATCAATCAGATTCCAAACTCTCCACCATGGCCAAGACCAAAGAGCTCTCCAAGGATGTCAGGGACAAGATTGTAGACCTACACAAGCCTGGAATGGGCTACAAGACCATCGCCAAGCAGCTTGGTGAGAAAGTGACAACAGTTGGTGCGATTATTCGCAAATGGAAGAAACACAAAAGAACTGTCAATCTCCCTCGGCCTGTGGGGCTCCATGCAAGATCTCACCTCGTGGAGTTGCAATGATCCTGAGAACGGTGAGTAATCAGCCCAGAACTACACGGGAGGATCTTGTCAATGATCTCAAGGCAGCTGGGACCATAGTCACCAAGAAAACAATTGGTAACACACTGCGCCGTGAAGGACCGAAATCCTGCAGCGCCCGCAAGGTCCCCCTGCTCAAGAAAGCACATATACAGGCCCGTCTTGAAGTTTGCCAATGAACATCTGAATGATTCAGAGGAGAACTGGGTGAAAGTGTTGTGGTCAGATGAGACCAAAATGGAGCTCTTTGGCATCAACTCAACTCGCCATGTTTGGAGGAGGAGGAATGCTGCCTATGACCCCAAGAACACCATCCCCACCGTCAAACATTGAGGTGGAAACATTATGCTTTGGGGGTGTTTTTCTGCTAAGGGGACAACTTCACCGCATCAAAGGGACGATGGATGGGGCCATGTACCGTCAAATTTTGCGTGAGAACCTCCTTCCCTCAGCCAGGGCATTGAAAATGGGTCGTGAATGGGTATTCCAGCATGACAATGACCCAAAACACATGGCCAAGGCAACAAAGGAGTGGCTCAAGAAGATGCACATTAAGGTCCTGGAGTGGCCTAGCCAGTCTCCAGACCTTAATCCCATAGAAAATCTGTGGAGGGAGCTGAAGGTTCGAGTTGCCAAACGTCAGCCTTGAAACCTTAATGACTTGGAGAAGATCTGCAAAGAGGAGTGGGACAAAATCCCTCCTGAGATGTGTGCAAACCTGGTGGCCAACTACAAGACACGTCTGACCTCTGTGATTGCCAACAAGGGTTTTGCCACCAAGTACTAAGTCATGTTTTGCAGATGGGTCAAATACTTTTTTCCCCTCACTGTATGTGACTTGTTAAGCATATTTTTACTCCTGAATTTATTTAGACTTGGCATAACAAAGGGGTTGAATACTTATTGACTCAAGACATTTCAGCTTTACATTTTTATACACATTTTTATACAAATGACAGCTTTTGAAAGTATCTTGTTACAAAATACATTGGAGTGTAGTTCAGCCCAGTGTAATACAAATTACAAAATTGAAATACAAACAGTATTTAAAAAATCAAAAATAAGAAAGGAGTCGACTCTCCACCACTACAAATAAGCTTCATGTAGCAAATTAGCAGTGAATTTTTCTTGACCAAATTCTACACTCTCATTGACCTCCATACAAAAATTCCTCACTTTATGGTCTTATTTTCGTGGACTGATTTTGGGCAGAGTAAACCCTCTCGCTTTGTCTCTTCCTCTCTGGCTAAAGAGCAATAGTAATGGTGTCTTTTTGTAGGCACTAATGGAGGCTAACTCCGCCATGGCACATTGGGCAGAGCCTATTGGGATTTTTTATTTAATATTTTTTTTCATAAATGGCATGTAGCCTAGCAGTTAAGAGCATTCGGCCAAGAAACGAACGGTTGCTTGTTTGAAAACCCGAGCCGACTAGTTGACAAATCTATTGACGTGCCCTTGAGCAAGGCACTTAACTCTAATTGCTCCTGTAAATCACCTTTGCCCCCATTCACGTGCTACTCAGAACTTGCTAACTGGTTGTAGTTATACACATGCCTTGTTCAACCAGTTAAAATGTCAGACATTTCTGAGTTTCCTAGTTACGACTAGCACGTGAACGCGACATTAATATACCTTCTCTGCTATAACAGGCCCTCTTCTCTGTAAAAACAAAATATGCCAATACACTATGCAAGTGACACAGCAAGTAGCCTTGTTGTTTTTGAACTTTTGTAGGCTTTTTGGAATGGTCAAAAAACATAATAAAAGGCATCTGGCAGAAGTAAATTCAAACACAAATAAAATGGTGTATATATATCTTAAGGATGCACTATGCAGAAATCGCTCCGCCATTTCCTGGTTGCAAGAATTTTTGTAGTTCGCCTAGTTTCAATTTATGTGACAAAACAAGCAAGTATAGTGTAGAGAATCATTGTACCATCTAAACCGCTGTGAAATATATTTTCTATAACCACAAATCTTGTATTTTCAACTGTTTGAAGTTGATGTACAAAACCGAAAGTAAAAGACGCAAAATGAAACTTTAAACGGGAAGCATAGAAATAGTGCACATAGAATAGATCAGCCACTTTTTAGTCTTGCTTTCAATGAGAATGACAGATCTATAACTCACATTTCTATGTGCATTTTGTCAAGTCGCCCATAAATGTACATATTGCAGCTTTAAATGACTCAGTTTTCACAAATTTGATGATATAATCATCAAGACCATTCAAAAGACCAGAGACATGAACATGGAAGTATGATGTAGGAACGCATCACTTGCACATGGTATCATGCCAGTCAACTGAAATTGTTCTGACAGGTTCATTGAACTAACAAATAGAGAAGAGCAATTGTATCAACACAAAACTGTTTGATGACTTTGACACATTAATTCCATTGACTGGACGGCAGAGTTTGGGACTGTGTGTACTGTGTTCTATGGTACAGTGGGGCCGGGTCTGGGTCCAATATATTAATCAGATAATCACATTCCAAAATAAGCTATCTATCCATTGACAGATAGATATGTACATTACATTCATGACAAAATTATATTGTACTGTATCATCAATACATTACATACAATAGATCAAATCAGATAGTAGCCTATGTGTAAGATTGAGGGAGGGGGGTTGTTATATAGACATGTCTGACACTTATGACCTCATCGTTGTCATAAAGTACTCCTGTTAAGACCGTTGTGCTGTCAGCGCTAATATTTCCACAGGCGAGAATATATAGACTAATAGCAGTGAGCACTGTGAGTCTCCATAGGCCCGGATCTCTCAGAAAGGCACAGAGGGGTCTGATCAATGTGCTGCTTGCTAATTGGCCAGTTTTATATTTCTCCTCTGCAGGGGAATGAGCATCCCTAATGGACCTGAAAGAGGGAGAGAGGGAGAGAGGGGGAGAGACAGAGAGATAGGAGGGGAGAGAGGGAGAGGGAGAGGGAGAGAGAGAGAGAGAGATGAAGAGAGGGAGAGAGAGAGAGAGAGAACTGAAGAGAGAGAGAGAGAGAGAGAGAGAGAGAGAGAGAGAGAGAGAGAGAGAGAGAGAGAGAGAGAGAGAGAGAGAGAGAGAGAGAGAGAACTGAAGAGAGAGACAGAGAGTGAGAGAGCTTGCTCCAAACCTAAACTCATTAAGGACACCTTCCTAATATTGACTTGCACCCCCCACGGGAAAATATTCTAACTGATCTCTCTATTTTAGGATCACAAACTCACAATATGGTCCTGTAATGAAACCTGAAGGTCAGTATCACAGAGAGACTCTGACACTCAAATAACTAATCTGTATAATCCCAGACCTCCTCCGCTGACAGTAGGGTAAACATTAGAGACAGTCGGTGTCAGGGGACCTGCAGGCCTCAGTGATGTCATTATGAAGCTGTGTAAATGCTAATCGCCTCTGTGATAGTGTTTTGGAGCCCACATCACCTATGAGCGATGTTCCCTCTAATTATTTTCAGCACTGAGCAAATTTCAGGTCCGCTGAGGCAAACTTGAATGTTGTGAAAATTCTGTGCAACTTCCAGTGCGCGTTTACTGTGAACACTGAGGCTGTACCCACTTTAAGTCAGTTTTAACAGTGGCCAATTAGGCTACTGTGGCTATTTGATCATAATGTAGTCCTACCAGAGAGGTCTACCATCAAAAACAATGAAGAAAATGCATCCAATAAACATTTTAACATGGAAATAGCTGTTACATCATTCAGCCTACAGTAGCAGCCAATGTGTGGTGTTCAATGTAGGGCTACATTGCCTGAGACTTTTGAAAAAAACATGCAGGGCTTGACATGAACTTGTTTATCCACTTGTCTTTCAGACAAGGAGGTGACTGAAAATGTTGTGTTTGATGCAAGAAACCACTTTACAAAATAAAATTAATTACTATTCCCATAACATTATTACAGAAAATTATTCTACGCTCTGCCTATTGGCTACTTAGCTTATTCAAGATGTCTCAAAATACAACACTGCCCAATTAAGACATTAAAAAAAGCTCGCTTTTAAAAGATGGTTTCAAATGCACACATTTTGTGCTCTTGTTGGAAGCAACCACTCCTCCATTGTTGACTAGAAATTACAGTGCCTTGCAAAAGTATTCATCCACCTTGGTGTTTTTCCTATTTTGTTGCATTACAACCTGTAATTTAAATGGATTTTTATTTGGATTTCATGTAATGGACATTCACAAAATAGTCAAAATTGGTGATGTGAAATGAAAAAAATAACTTGTTTCAAAAAATTTATAAAAATAATTAACGGAAAAGTTGTGTGTGCATATGTACATTTACATTTACATTTTAGTCATTTAGCAGACGCTCTTATCCAGAGCGACTTACATTATATATTTCAACCCACAACCCTGGCGTTGCAAACGCCATGCTCTACCAACTGAGCTACATCCCTGCCGGCCATTCCCTCCCCTACCCTAGACGACGCTGGGCCAATTGTGTGCCGCCCCATGGGTCTCCCGGTCACGGCCGGCTACGACAGAGCCTGGATTCGAACCAGGATTCGAACCAGGATCTCTAGTGGCACAGCTAGCACTGCGATGCAGTGCCTTAGACCACTGCGCCACTCGGGAGGATATGTATTCACCCCCTTTGCTATGAGGCCCCTAAATAAGATCTAGTGCAACCAATTACCTTCAGAAGTCACATAATTATTTAAATAAAGTCCACCTGTGTGCAATCTAAGTGTCACATGATCTGTCACATGATCTCAGTATATATACACCTGTTCTGAAAGGCCCCAGAGTCTGCAACACCACTAAGCAAGGGGCACCACCAAGCAAGCGGCACCACGAAGATCAAGGAGCTCTCCAAACAGGTCAGGGACAAAGTTGTGGAGAAGTACAGATCAGGGTTGGGTTAAAAAAAATATCAGAAACTTTGAACATCATACGGAGCACCATTAAATCCATTATTTAAAAAAATTGAAAGAATATGGCACCACAACAAACCTGCCAAGAGAGGGCTGCCCACCAAAACTCACGAACCAGGCAAGGAGGGAATTAATCAGAGAGTCAACAAAGAGACCAAAGATAACCCTGAAGGAGCTGCAAAGCTTCACAGCAGAGATTGGAGTATCTGTCCATAGGACCACTTTAAAACGTACACTCCACAGAGCTGGGCTTTACAGAAGAGTAGCCAGAAAAACCCCATTGCTTGAAGAAATAAATAAGCAACATGTTTGGTGTTCACCAAAAGCCATGTGGGAGACTCCCCACACATATGGAAGAAGGTACTCTGGTCAGATGAGACTACAATTGAGCTTTTTGGCCATCAAGGAAAACACTATATCTGGCGCAAACCCAACACCTCTCATCACCCCGAGAACACCATCCCCACGGTGAAGCATGGTGGTGGCAGCATCATGCTGTGGGGATGTTTTTCATCGGCAGGGACTGGGACACTGGTCAGAATTGAAGGAATGATGGATGGTGCTAAATACAGGGGATTCCTGAGGGAAACCTGTTTCAGTCTTCCAGAGATTTGAGACTGGGACGGAGGTTCAACTTCCAGCAGGACAATGACCCTGAGCATACTGCTAAAGCAACACTTGAGTGGTTTAAGGGGAAACATTTAAATGTCTTGGAATGGCCTAGTGAAAGCCCAGACCTCAATCCAATTGAGAATCTGTGGTATGACTTAAAGATTGCTGTACACCAGCGGAACACATCCAACTTGAAGGAGCTGGAGCAGTTTTGCCTTGAAGAATGGCCAAAAATCCCAGTGGCTAGATGTGCCAAGCTTATAGAGACATACCCCAAGAGACTTGCAGCTGTAATTGCTGCAGAAGGTGGCTCTACAAAGTATTGACTTTGGGGGGGGGGTCGGGTGAATAGTTATGCATGCTCAAGTTTTCTGTTTTTTTTGTCTTATTTCTTGTTTGTTTCACAATAAAAACTATTCTGCATCTTCAAAGTTGTAGGCATGTTGTGTAAATCAAATGATACAAACCCCCCAAAATCCATTTTAATTCCAGGTTGTAAGGCAACAAAATAGGAAGAATGCCAAGGGGTGTGAATACTTTCGAAAGCCACTGTAGCTATAACTGGGCTAACAACTCACTAACTAGCAAAGAATATGAACAAATGTGCACATGTGGCTACATGCAGCTCTCGCTTTGATCTCAAAACAAGAGCATCTACTCGCAACTCATACTGTAGCCTAAACACAGTCCAGTTCAAAGTGAATGGCACAGATCCATATATGGCAATGGCTAATTGTATATACAGTGCATTCGGAAAGTATTCAGACCTCTTGCCTTTTCCCACATTTTGTTACAGTACAGCCTTATTGTAAAAATGAATAAAACACTTTTTTTTCTCATCAATTTACACACAATACCCCATAATGACAAAGCAAAAACAGGTTTTTAGATTTGTTTTACCAAAAAAATAAGTTATACCTTATTTACATAAACATACAGACCCTTTTCTATGAGACTCGAAATTGAGCTCAGGTGCATCCTGTTTCCATTGGACATGATTTGGAAAGGCACACACCTGTCTATATAAGGTCCCACAGTTGACAGTGCATGTCAGAGCAAAGACCAAGCCATGAGGTCGAAGGAATTGTCCGTAGAGCTCCGAGACAGGATTGTGTTGAGGCACAGATCTGGGGAAGGGTACCAAAAAATGTCTGCAGCATTGAAGGTACCCAAGAACACAGTAGCCTCCATCATTCTTAAATGGAAGAAGTTGGGAACCACCAAGACTCTTCCAAGAGTTGGCCGCCTGGCCAAACTGAGCAATCGGGGGAGAAGGGTCTTGGTCAGGGAGGTGACTAAGAACCCGATGGTCACTCTGACAGAGCTCCAGAGTTCCTCTGTGGAGATGGGAGAACCTTCCAGAAGGACAACCATCTCTGCAGCACTCCACCAATCAGGCCTTTATGGTAGAGTGGCCAGATTGAAGCCACTCATCAGTAAAAGGCACATGACAGCCCGCTTGGAGTTTGCCAAAAGGCACCTAAAGGACTCTCAGACCATGAGAAACAAGATTCTCTGGTCTGATGAAACCAAGATTGAACACTTTGGCTTGAATTCCAAGCGTCATGTCTGGAATAAAGCTGGCACCATCCCTACGGTGAAGCATGGTTGTGGCAGCATCATGCTGTGGGAATGTTTTTCAGCGACAGGGACTGGGAGACTAGTCAGGATCGAGGGAATGATGAACAGAGCAAAGTACAGAGAGATCCTTGATGAAAACCTGCTCCAGAGCTCTCAGGACCTCAGACTGGGGCGAAGGTTCACCTTCCAACAGGACAACTACCCTAAGCACACAGCCAAGACAACACAGGAGTGGCTTAGGGACAAGTCTCTGAATGTCCTTGAGTGGCTCAGCCAAAGTTCGGACTTGAACCCGATCTAACATCTCTGGAGAGACCTGAAAATAGCTGTGCAGCGACACTCCCCATCCAACCTGACAAAGCTTGAGAGGATCTGCAGAGAAGAATGGGAGAAACTCCCCAAATACAGGTGTGCCAAGCTTGTAGTGTCATACCCAAGAAGACTCGAGGCTGTAATCGCTGCCAAAGGTGCTTCAACAAAGTACTGAGTAAAGTCTCTGAATACTTATGTAAATGTGATATTTCAATTTTTTTTATTTGTATACATTTGCAAAAATGTATAAAAACCTGTTTTTTCTTAGTCATTATGGGGTATTGTGTGTAGATTGATGAGGGAAAAAACAAAACAATTTAATACATTTTAGAATAAGGCTGTAACGTAACAAAATGTAGAAAGAGTGGTAGGGGTCTGAATACTTTCCGAATGCACTGTATGTTACATTGAAAATGGCTAATATTGCGTTGATTAAATCACAATTACCACAGTAGAGCGAAACATTGATATTGTTAACTAAAGAGGAAAACTATAGAAAGTTGAGTGAAGTTCATTGCATGGGCTGATATTTATTCTGTGCTGCAGTCGGAGGGGAGCTGCGCAGCTTATAGGGAACATTGCCTATGAGGTAACTGAGAGGGAGTAGGTGGGGTTGGAAGGGGAGTTCACCTCCGTTGTCTCATGCTGTCTCATAGAGGAACTAAGAGGGAAGGGGGGAGAGCGAGGTGAGTGGGGGGAGGTGGGGCTCACCTCCGTTGCCATAGCAACAAGATCTCATCTCACCCCATCCCACTGAGATTTAATCGTGGCCAATCGGACATACAGTAGCTAGAGCTTCTTCTCAGTGCACTGGATAATTTATGATATGACGTGACAGAGGTGTGTGTGTACATGTATGCGTGCCAGCATGTGATGTAACTTTAGAGATTTATTTTAAGAACATCTCCAATCCTGACTCACACATCTAGAGAGCCCTCCATCTGCGCTGTCTCTCACCGATGTCCACAACCAGACAGCTACTGGGTGTTCTGTTCTCGTTGTGATGCAGCTTACAAGTCTGGAACAAAACACATCAGAATACCAGATTGGCAGGAAATCTCAGTGAGTGAGTTTCCCAGTGAAAGAATAGCAGCATCCCTTCCTTTTATTTCTGTCCTAGAGAATGAGAGCGCGTGGCTGAACTGGTACAGGGACTGCCTCTACTGCCTCTGTGTGCTAGCCAAGCCAGGCCCCTGAGGGTCAGTCAGACAGGGCCACACTGTAGACAGAGGCTCCTGGGGCTTTATGAGACACAGAGAGGGAGAGAGACAGAGCGAGAGAGAGAGGCCGGGTCGAGTGCAGCTGAGGTTTTGTATTTGACCCTGTTGGCCTCTGACATGAGCCCATGGACAATGTCCAGTAGCTGAGTCACGCAATGCCAACAGATCGACTCAGCATTTCAGGAGGATGTAGGTATTAGGGCGGCAGGTAGCCTAGCGGTTAAGAGAGTTGGGTCAGTAACATAAAGATCGCTGGTTTGGCTCCCCGAGCCAACTAGGTGAAAAATCTGTCAATGTACCGTTGAGCAAGGCACTTAACCCTAATTGCTCCTGTTAGTCAGTCTGGATAAGAGTGTCTGCTAAATTACTAAAATGTAAATGTATTACCTAAGTCAGGGTTGTCAAACTCATTTGGCATTGGGGGCCGCATGCAGTCTTCAACGAGGTCCAGAGGGCCGCACTGAAAATGTGTTATATTTCCTTGCAGTCAAAATTTACATTGTTTTGGGAATTTGTGATACTCCCTCACTGTCTAGCTTTCATTTCATGGTGATTATTAGCTAGCTGGACACAGTCAAGAGGCTGAATGAATGTAGGTCCATTATCATTTATACTTTAGTTTCGATATGGTTTTAGTCATTTTAAAGTATATTGAGTCCCCAAAATATATTTCAAAACAATGTATCGGCCAACACATGACACCCACCCTGTATTCAAGAGCATACTGTGTCTCAACCAATTGTGGGGTTTGGGTTAGGAGTTCCCGGTTGTCTTGAAAGCACCATTACTAGCTACTCAGACTGGCTCAGTGGCTTACAGGACATGGAATGCCACACAATGGCTGATTGGTATGCTGCCTGCAATTCTCCCTGAATTTCACCAGCACATCGCCTGTGCCACACGGGGAGAGAAAACACTTAATCACTGTTATTTTCCCTTTCCGTGAGGGTTACAAGGCCCGCCAGCCCTTCGGCAAATCGGATCACGCCTCCATTCTGCTGCTCCCCGCCTACAGGCAGAAATTATAGCAGATAGCACCTGTGGTAAGTTCTGTGCAACGTTGGTCTGACCAATCAGAATCCATGCTACAAGATTGTTTTAATCACGTGGACTGGGATATGTTCCGGGTTACCTCTGGGAATAACATTGATGCCTACACTGACTGTCATTGGTTTCATCAGGAAGTGCATAGAGGATGTTGTTCCTACAATCCGAAAACTGTGGATTAATGGCAGCATTCGAGCAATACTGAAAGTGCGAACCACCGCATTTAACCACAGCAAGGTGACTGGGACATGGACGAGTATAATGGTTTGGAAATATGAAGATATTGCTAAAGTAGACAAATATTTAGAAGGAAACAACCATCATCATCATCATCATCATGTTGTTAAATTTACTTTAGACAGATGGCAATGTTGTCCTTAGCTAGCAAAGTTCATCAAAAGTAGCTACATTCGTAAAAAATAGCTAGCAATGCCAATGTTAGGTAGCTAAAATCTGGTAGTCTCCCCTCAATCTTAGCTAGCTAGCTAACGTTATACTGCATCTAAAGTCAATCTGGCGACATCAAAATGATGATTTTCCTACAAATGATTTGCCTTCTTTATAAATGTAATTGTGTTTTCAAGACACAGTAATGCACTTTAGACCTAATCAGTCCTAAAATGAATGTTCAAAACAATATTGTGACAAAAGGTGCAACTGATTCTATCATTACAGATACTGTATCTACTGGAAATTTTTAACAGAAATTAGATCATCAGAAACATGTTGAAATAGCATTATGCTGAATTAGCTAACTAGCTTTCTTACCTGAGAAGAAGCGCCTTGCTGGGCGTCCGCCATGTTGCAACCTGGCTAGCTACCTAGGGATGTAAACGTTACATTGGAAAAAATAAAAATATACAAAATATATATATAAAGAAAATACAAATAAATAATACATTGTTAGGTTGTATGGGTCCCGCTTTCCATTTAGCTATCCAATCAATTGCATTGTAACAAAAAGCAGTGCTATGATTTGTCAATAAGGCAGCAAGTCATATTTGAGTACCATGTCAGTGTAGATTTGCAATGTCACTGTAAGGTCAGTAGCTACAGTAGACGATGCATGCTTCGGAGGGAGGGAGGGGGGGGGGCGCAGGTAGCCTACACGCACACACACTGGCAAAGATTTTCAGCTGGCAGACACTGGAATATGTTTCTGAGTGACAGTGAGGGCTTTGCATAGACACTTCGTTGCATTTTTTGTGGGACTGGAAAAAAATGCCTGGAAAATAAAATAACGTTATTAACCGGCTCCCATGCTTTTAAAATAATGGTTCTGTTCCGGAACAGTATAGATCACTTTCGTTCTCAGTTCTGGTTTCGTTCCTCTAAAAATGTCGATCTTTTCAGGTTTTCGTTCTCTTCCCTGAACCAATTCCAACCCCGGTAGTAAGTAGTACTCCTGTAGTAAGTAAAAGACAAAGATAGACTCACTCACACACACACACCTCATACACACGCAGACTCCATACTCACATATACACTCACATACACGCATACGCCCATACTCACAAATACATGCACATACACACAGCCAATTCTGCTGTCCCATGTAGTGTACTGTATATAGAGACATTAAACACTGGACCGTTTCTTTCATACTGTTTTTCACACTGTGTATTTACAGTATATACTGTATTTTCTCCATAGCTCATTCTAATATATCTACTACTGTACATGATATTTTTGTTACACTGTTCATACCGCCTGTATACAGTATTCTTCACATTCTAATATATCTACTGCATTTTTTACATCTTTTTTTGTTGTAGTTTTTTTAGGGTGTAGATCAGCAATAATATTGCAGATAGATTGTAGCTTCCATCAATGTAAGTGTCTGCATCATTTCCTGTCACGATCGTTGGTTAGAGATGAGGACCAAGGCGCAGCGTTGCAGGCAAACATACTCTTTATTAGGCGATATATTGACAAAATAAACAAAACGATAACGTGACAGTTCACGGTCTAACACAAACCAAACTAGAAACAAGATCCCACAACTACTGTGGGAAAACAGCCTGTTTAAATGTGGTTCCCAATCAGAGACAACCAGCCACAGCTGACACTCGTTGCCTCTGATTGAGAACCACACTGGCCAACATAGAAATGAACCAACTAGAACTATACCACAAATCTACACACCCTGGCTCAACATAACAGTGTCCCCAGAGCCAGGGCGTGATAGTACCCCCCCCCTAAAGGCGCGGACTCCGACCGCGTCAACTAAATACCACAGGGGAGGGACCGGGTGGGCACTCCGCCTTGGCGGCGGATCCGGCTCCGGGCCTGATCCCCACTCCCTCTCCAACCCCCCAAAGTACCCCTGGTCCGGTCTGGCCCCGCTGACCGGAGCTGGACTGCACTGGTATTCTGTCTATAATGGAGTGGCCAGCACAGTCACCGGATCTCAACCCTATTGAGCTGTTGTGGAAGCAGCTTGACCGTATGGTACGTAAGAAGTGCCCATCAAGCCAATCCAACTTGTGGGAGGTGCTTCAGGAAGCATGGGGTGAAATCTCTTCAGATTACCTCAACAAATTGACAACTAGAATGCCAAAGGTCTGCAAGGCTGTAATTGCTGCAAATTGAGGATTTTTTGACGAAAGCAAAGTTTTGAACGGTAGTGCATATAACGGTAGTGCATATATTTTAAAATATTTTTTCCTTTATTATTTTCCCCTAACCCTACCACCCCTCCCCTAATTGGAGTAAACTAATAGACAACAACACTTAAGCTTCTACTTCCAGCTTTTACATACATACATTTTACAGACACAGTATATTTTACATTAGTTATCTTGTTGTTTTTAGTCCCACCCTTCAGCTCCACTCAACCTCTCCCATCTATCTATTAACACCATCCAGTTTTGATTGCTATTTGCCATATATTTTTCAACTGTGCTGTGATGTTTCACAAATTTCTGAAGCTTTCTATTCTCATAGTTTCTACAGATTGTAAATTAAAGATAAACATCTTGCTAAAAGTATTATTATATGGTTGATCGATTGACTATGACTTTTCTAATCACCCAGCAGTGCTATTTGCAGAGTTAGCTCCAGGTAAATGTTGCAATTCTTCAGCCATTCCTGGACCTGTGACCAAAAACAAATGATCTAATGATTCTGTCTCTTCGCAGCAAAATCTGCAGAGCTGGGATGGTTGTATCCCTCATATACTGTATATATATACAACATTATTGTAACTGATAGAATGTTATATACACTGCTCAAAAAAATAAAGGGAACACTAAAATAACACATCCTAGATCTGAATGAATGAAATAATCTTATTAAATACTTTTTTCTTTACATAGTTGAATGTGCTGACATCAAAATCACACAAAAATTATCAATGGAAATCAAATTTATCAACCCATGGAGGTCTGGATTTGGAGTCACCCTCAAAATTAAAGTGGAAAACCACACTACAGGCTGATCCAACTTTGAGGTAATGTCCTTAAAACAAGTCAAAATGAGGCTCAGTAGTGTGTGTGGCCTCCACGTGCCTGTATGACCTCCCTACAACGCCTGGGCATGCTCCTGATGAGGTGGCGGATGATCTCCTCCCAGACCTGGACTAAAGCATCCGCCAACTCCTGGACAGTCTGTGGTGCAACGTGGCGTTGGTGGATGGAGCGAGACATGATGTCCCAGATGTGCTCAATTGGATTCAGGTCTGGGGAATGGGCGGGCCAGTCCATAGCATCAATGCCTTCCTCTTGCAGGAACTGCTGACACACTCCAGCCACATGAAGTCTAGCATTGTCTTGCATTAGGAGGAACCCAGGGCCAACCGCACCAGCATATGGTCTCACAAGGGGTCTGAGGATCTCATCTCGGTACCTAATGGCAGTCAGGCTACCTCTGGCGAGCACATGGAGGGCTGTGCGGCCCCCCCAAAGAAATGCCACCCCACACCATGACTGACCCACCACCAAACCGGTCATGCTGGAGGATGTTGCAGGCAGCAGAACGTTCTCCACGGCGTCTCCAGACTCTGTCACATCTGTCACGTGCTCAGTGTGAACCTGCTTTCATCTGTGAAGAGCACAGGGCGCCAGTGGCGAATTTGCCAATCTTGGTGTTCTCTGGCAAATGCCAATCATCCTGCACGGTGTTGGGCTGTAAGCACAACCCCCACCTGTGGATGTCGGGCCCTCATACCACCCTCATGGAGTCTGTTTCTGACCGTTTGAGCAGACATATGCACATTTGTGGCCTGCTGGAGGTCATTTTGCAGGGCTCTGGCAGTGCTCCTCCTGCTCCTCCTTGCACAAAGGCGGAGGTAGCAGTCCTGCTGCTGGGTTGTTGCCCTCCTACGGCCTCCTCCACGTCTCCTGATGTACTGGCCTGTCTCCTGGTAGTGCCTCCATGCTCTGGACACTACGCTGACAGACACAGCAAATATTCTTGCCACAGCTCGCATTGATGTGCCATCCTGGATGAGCTGCACTACCTGAGCCACTTGTGTGGGTTGTAGACTCCGTCTCATGCTACCACTAGAGTGAAAGCACCGCCAGCATTCAAAAGTGACCAAAACATCAGCCAGGAAGCATAGGAACTGAGAAGTGGTCTGTGGTCACCACCTGCAAAACCAGTCCTTTATTGGGGGTGTCTTGCTAATTGCCTATAATTTCCACCTGTTGTCTATTCCATTTGCACAACAGCATGTGACATTTATTGTCAATCAGTGTTGCTTCCTAAGTGGACAGTTTGATTTCACAGAAGTGTGATTGACTTGGAGTTACATTGTGTTGTTTAAGTGTTCCCTTTATTTTTTTGAGCAGTGTGCAGTGGGGGAAAAAAGTATTTAGTCAGCCAATTGTGCAAGTTCTCCCACTTAAAAAGATGAGAGAGGCCTGTAATTTTCATCATAGGTACACGTCAACTATGACAGACAAAATGAGGAAAAAAAATCCAGAAAATCACATTGTAGGATTTTTAATGAATCTATTTGCAAATTATGGTGGAAAATAAGTATTGGGTCAATAACAAAAGTTTCTCAATACTTTGTTATATACCCTTTGTTGGCAATGACACAGGTCAAACATTTTCTGTAAGTCTTCATAAGGTTTTCACACACTGTTGCTGGTATTTCACACACTGTTGCTGAGATTAGGAGCACTCCCTTTAAGAGTGTGCTCCTAATCTCAGCTCGTTACCTGTATAAAAGACACCTGGGAGCCAGAAATCTTTCTGATTTAAAAAATGCAAATCAATTTATAACATTTTTGACATGCGTTTTTCTGGATTTTGTTGTTGTTATTCTGTCTCTCACTGTTCAAATAAACCTACAATTAAATTTATAGACTGATAATTTCTTTGTCAGTGGGCAAACATACAAAATCAGCAGGGGATCAAATACTTTTTTCCCTCACTATATATATATATATATATATATATATATATATATATATATATATATATATATATATATATATATATATATATATATATATATATATATATATATATAAATAACATTCTATCGGTTACAATACTTTTGTATAATAATTTACATCTCTTAAGTTTTGAATCCAGCTTAATTTTGCCTATCAGTTCATAAACCTTGTGCTATGGAAATTGGTACATCGAAAATCTCTTCCCAACTATTTTGCAATCTACTGTATATGGCACAGCTGTAAATGTTTTGGTCCTTAAATGAAACTGGTATACTTTTTTACTAATCACAATTTTCTTTAACCAATTTTGATCTTTAATGCATGGCCGACAGACAAGTTCCTTACTTTTTCCCCCTTCCACTTGCCTCTTCCATTTTTGCGGTAATGCTGCAATTAGTTGGTTGTAATTTTGGGTAGAGCAGACATTTAAATATATTTTTGTTAGCTGCATGTGTGACATAGCTCCACCAGTCCTATTTATGATATCATTTACAAAGATTATACTTTAAAAAAATATATATATAATTTTTGATATCAATTAGTATATTCGTGTTTAACCATACTATTTGTTGTATTATTTGTTCTGTCTTTTCTGGTGGATTAAACTGAAATAGCAACCAACATTCTATGGCTTGTTTACAAAATAGCCATATTTTGCAGATTATTTCATTTTCAAATAACCGAAAGGGAGAGGTTGTAATCTGAATAAAGGGGAAAAGGCCATTCTTGAACATGGGGTGAGATATTCTTACTAATCTGCTAGAGAACCAGTTCGGATTTAAGTATAACTGAAGCCTTTAGTGAGAGGTCTAATGCTTTAATATTTAATCATTTCTGCCCTCCGAATTGATATTCATGATATAAATAGGCCCTTTAGTTTTGTCTGGCTTGCCGTTCCAAATTAAATTAAATAAGTTTTGCTCATATAATTAAAAAAAAAAACAGATCGCTAGGTGTAGGCAGGGCCATAAGCAAATAGGTAAACTGGGATATGACTAAAGAGTTAATCAGGGTGATTTTTTAAATTTTACATTATTAATAGAAAAAAATCCATAAAATTAACTTTGGTTAGTGGAGATGGAGGAGACTGAAAATAAAACATATGCTTAAAGTACTTTGCTTCCTCTTTCAAAATATAGTTTGGTGAATCATGGGTCACTAAGTCATTTGTAACAAATTTCAGTAAATTATTTTTGGTAGCGTTTCTATGTTGAAGATTAAAAAAGAATATGGTGCATTTCTCCCCATATTCCATCCAGTTCGCTTTATTTTGTATAATATATTACACTTGATCTTTCTTGAATAAGTTCCTCCATTTATTTTTGTTTTTCCTCTAACTTATTCTGTGCCTCTATGGTACAGTTTTTATTGCTATCTATCTGTACTGTTATTTCTTATATTTGCTTTGTTAATATGGACTCCTTTGACATAAATTGCTTTTGTTTTAGAGATGAGTATTGAATTGCATGGCCTCTAAAGGCACATTTTAAAAGTGTCCCATACAATAAGGGGATCTGCTGTACCTATGTTATGTCGGAAAAAGTCAGTTATAAATTATTCTGTCCTAGTTAAAAACAATTTATCACCCATAGGCTTTGATAAAATTACCAATATTCTCAACCACGTGGAAATTATGAAAGAGTAATGTATACAGTGCATTCGGAAAGTATTCAGAACCCTTGACTTTTCCACATTTTGTTACATTACAGCCTTATTCTAAAATTGATTAAATTGTTTTTCCCCCTCATCAATCTACACACAAGACCCCATAATGACTCTCCAGAGATGTTTGATCGGGTTCAAGTTCGGGCTCTGGCTCTGGCTCGGCCCCTCAAGGACATTCAGAGACTTGTCCTGAAGCCACTCCTGCGTTGTCTTGGCTGTATGCTTAGGGTCATTGTCCTGTTGGAAGGTGAATCTTCGCCACAGTCTGAGGTCCTGAACGCTCTGGAACAGGTTTCATCAAGGATCTCTCTATACTTTGCTCCGTTCATCTTTCCCTCAATCCTGACTAGTCTCCCAGTCCCTGCCGCTGAAAAACATCCCCACAGCATGATGTTGCCACCACCATACATCACTGTAGGGATGGTGCCAGCTTTCCTCCAGATGTGATGCTTGGCATTCAGGCCAAAGTGTTAGTGGAGTACTGCGGAGTTGGTGGAGTGCTGCGGAGTTGGTGGAGTGCTGCGGAGATGGTTGTCCTTCTGGAAGGTTCTCCCATCTCCACAGAGAAACTCTTGAGCTCTGTCAGAGTGACCATCGGGTTCTTGGTCACCTCCCTGACCAAGGCCCTTCTCCCCCAATTGCTCAGTTTGTCCAGGCGGCCAGCTATAGGAAGAGTCTTGGTGGTTACAAACTTCTTCCATTTAAGAATGATGGAGGCCACTGTGTTCTTGCGGACGTTCAATGCTGCAAACATTTTTTGGTACCCTTCCCCAGATCTGTGCCTCGACACAATCCTGTCTCGGAGCTCTAAGGACAATGTGGTCCTCTGTAGCTCAGCTGGTAGAGCACGGCGCTTGTAACGCCAAGGTAGTGGGTTCGAACCCCGGGACCACCCATACACAAAAAAAATTTATGCACGCATGACTGTAAGTCGCTTTGGATAAAAGCGTCTGCTAAATGGCATATTATTATTATTATTATTATAATTCCTTCGACCTCGTGGCTTGGTTTTTGCTCTGACATGCACTGTCAACTGTGGGACCTTATATAGACAGGTGTGTGCCTTTCCAAATCATGTCCAATCAATTTAATTTACCAGAGGTGGACTCCAATCAAGTTGTAGAAACATCTCAAGGATGATCAATGGAAACAGGATGCACTTAAGCTCAATTTCAAGTCTCATAGCAAAGGGTCTGAATACTTTATTTTTAATACATTTGCAAAACATTCTAAAAACCTGTTTTCACTTTGTCATTATGGGGTATTGTGTGTAGATTGATCAATTTTAGAATAAGGCTGTAACGTAACAAAATGTAGAAAAAGGGAAGGGGTATGAATACTTTCCGAATGCAATGTTAACCAATTATTTGATGGTCCGACCATATTCTGTCCCCTATCAACACTTTTTAAACTTTTGGTGCCAGCGAGAATGACATAAGAAAGTAGTCTAGACGACTAGTTTGATTGAGCCTCCTCCATGTATTTCACACTAGGTCAGGATATTTAAGCCTCCATATATCCTCTAGTTCCAATATATCCATGATATTTGTGATTTCCTTAAGTGCATGAGGGTGACAATTTGTAGTGTGATTTCCTTTACGGTCCATTGAGGTATGTAAAACCGTATTATAATCTCCCACCATAATAATAGAGTCTTGTATTGCTTGTAGGTTTGATAAATTATTATATATTTTTTCAAAGAAGCGTGGAGCATCATTATTTGGACCGTGTATATTAATGAGCCAAATCTGTATATTGTCCAATAACATATTTAAAATAATCCATCTACCTTGCGGATCTGTTTGGACAATTTGCACATTCGGATCAAAATTATTGTTAATTAATATCATCACCCCTTTTGAGTTTCTTTGCCCATGGGATAAGTATATTTTGCCCCCCCCATCCTTTTTCCACACAACTTCATCTAAAATTGTTGAATGAGTTTCCTGTAAACAATAGATATTATATTCCTTCTCTTTTAGCCAGGTAAATACTGATCGTCTTTTCGTATTCTCTGCTAAGCCATTACAATTATAACTGGCTATACTTATTTCACCATTTACTATAATGAGATACAAGTTGCAATTCTGTTTGGAAACTTACCATTAAAAAGTACCATTATGATTGAGCGGCCATATAGCTGTACCATGATATTTGCATTGTTACTAAGTAAACCTCCAATTGTTCTCCACTATTCCACCCGCTAAAACCTCCCCCATCCCAAGTTGGGTTGTCGTCCCAGTGACCGGCAGACCACCCGCGTCCCCCCGGATCCCAGGGCCCCCGAGAGACCGGGACCCATCCTTCAAAAAGAGCACACAGTGCCATCCACAAAACAGAAGCAGATCAACTGCCAAAAGCAAAAATAAAAAATAAAAAAATGTAATCTTGCGTATCTTAATTTCCACAATTAACAAATAATATGCGTAATAATGTAGGCAGCTCATTTTGAAAGATTGTTACCTTTAACCAGGATTGCCATTACAAACATTTCATTTTTGGCAAGCAATTATTATTTTAGCAAACACAATTATTGTGATTAATCCTGTATTGTCCCTAACATCAGTACCCCATAGCAACAGATGTGGGATACACACACACACACACACACACACACACACACACACACACACACACACACACACACACACACACACACACACACACACTCATAAACACTTTCCACCCTTCCCCCACAAACAACCACAAGCTCAGATGTTCAACAGTTGTTCCATCCCCGAGCCCAACTCAAGAAAGGACTTGATGTGTGAATACATATACAGTTATAGCTGTTTGAGAAGGAATGCAAAATTAAACAAGAATGGGGAGATTTGATTAACCAATGTCAAGTCCTAGGTGATGGAGCTCAGATACACCCCCTTCCCCTGAAACACACACACACTGGTCCCCCGTTGTGACCATTTTCCCAAGCATTTCTGTGCAGTCAGACCTTTGATTATTTTGTGCCACCAGGGCCACAATTATTTGCCCCCTCTCTGATTGTCTGAGTGTGACTCCCTCTCCATGGGATATTGCAGCTAGTGTTGCCAGCACTGCCATTACATGGGTGGGGGCACCCCACCGGAATCCCCACAACTAGGTACGAGGTCATCAAGGTTCTCATTAGCAGCTTTGAGAAATTCCTTGTATATTATGCTCACCTATCCTGGGCTTTGGGTTTGTAGGACCAACCCTGCCAGGCAGGCTCAGATCTTGAGGGGGCGGTGTTGCTTTAGTGGGTCTCTGACAGCATTTATCTTTCTGTCTTGGCTACATATAAGCTAGATTCATTAGTCTATAAAACAGATATGGACTTCTATTTAGTGAATTGGTCGCTCAGGTGGGAGTCTAGGGTATAGGGTTGGGGACCGTTCCATCATGATAGGACAATAAATAAATAAATAAACAATATTTATAATTTATTTAAAAATGTATAGCCCATATCTGCACAAAATTGAAAGCTCTCTCTGTCACAGACACACATTGGCTCTGGCATTTCCAACCGTTTCCCTTTTTCACTCACTTAACTCCATACTTTTCCAAACACACCGCACCTTCCATCACAATACACCCATACATACCCACATACTGTGCCTTCTATGTCCGCTGTTTGCTGTGTTTTCATCCTTACCATGTTGATTCCTACCTAATTTCAGGCTTTTGAGTACTTTTGTGTTCCAGTTCCTTATATTTGAAGATGTATTATTTCAATAATTATCCTTTCTTCTAATGCTGTCTTTTATCTATTTATAAATATGATAAATAGAAAGTTGAATATTAATTATTTTACAACATTCCCTATCTTGAATGGTATAGTGTATTTGTAGTTTATTTCTTTATCAATTGTATTTGATTGTTTTCCTATGTTTTTAAATCACAATCCCTACCATGGATAGTATTGGGTGTTCCATTATTCAACTCTTCTATGGGAACTTTGTAGTATTTAGAATAGCCATGGAGTAGTCTTGGTGTCTCGGAACAATTTGTTATCAGTATACAGTTTATCAACTATGAGAGCTACACGTTTCCCTTTTAATCTATTCTCCTTGAAGATTGGGTACAGAACTTTGTGCCGTTCTGCAATTTCCTTCAGGAACTGATCATTCATGCGTATTTTTGTGCCAGCAAGTCTTTTACCTAGGCTTTTAACCATTATTTTATCTTTAAAGAACGCAAATTTGACAATGATTGGGCGCTCATATCTCTGTCCTTTCTGTCCGAAACGGTGTACACATTCGGGTTTGATTTTGTTGACAGTATTGCCTGGGATCTGTAGCTCTTCAATAAATATTTATTTCACCACACTTTCAGGATTTTCACCCTCTTTTTCTTTGATACCAATGCGTACCAGATTTTCTCTCATAGATCTGGTCTGTATTTCAAGTAAGGCATGTCTCAGAAACATGTTCTCCTTTTTAAGTTCTTTAACCTCCATTTCAATCGTATTGACTGTACCTTTTAGCTTGTTTGTTTCTTTCTCCATTGTCGCAGCTTTTTCGTCACTCATCTCGAGACTCACCTTCACCTCCTTTATGTCTTTACTGACTAGTTCAAGTATGCCCAGTTTACCATTTATCGACTTTAGCAAGTCGGTTTCTATACTTACCATTCCCGGTGGTGAAAAGCATAAATCGTCTGTGTCCGTCGAGGAATCTCGTTTTCTTTTGGGGATTGGATCTCCATGCTTACTCTCCGACATGTTTGGGTGTTGATTGTATTGGTGATATTGGTCAATACTTTTGTCTAGCCTTATCATTTGTTTTGTGTTGTTATCCAGATTGAAGGTGATTGCCCACGAGTATGTGGAGTGAAGTGCTAATATTTAGTCAAAGTTACAGATATTGAATATTACGATTTTATCTTGAGGCAATATACAGTGGGGAAAAAAAGTATTTAGTCAGCCACCAATTGTGCAAGTTCTCCCACTTAAAAAGATGAGAGAGGCCTGTAATTTTCATCATAGGTACACGTCAACTATGACAGACAAAATGAGATTTTTTTTCTCCAGAAAATCAGATTGTAGGATTTTTAATGAATTTATTTGCAAATTATGGTGGAAAATAAGTATTTGGTCAATAAAAAAAGTTTCTCAATACTTTGTTATATACCCTTTGTTGGCAATGACACAGGTCAAACGTTTCCTGTAAGTCTTCCCAAGGTTTTCACACACTGTTGCTGGTATTTTGGCCCATTCTTCCATGCAGATCTCCTCTAGAGCAGTGATGTTTTGGGGCTGTCGCTGGGCAACACAGACTTTCAACTCCCTCCAAAGATTTTCTATGGGGTTGAGATCTGGAGACTGGCTAGGCCACTCCAGGACCTTGAAATGCTTCTTACGAAGCCACTCCTTCGTTGCCCGGGCGGTGTGTTTGGGATCATTGTCATGCTGAAAGACCCAGCCACGTTTCATCTTCAATGCCCTTGCTGATGGAAGGAGGTTTTCACTCAAAATCTCACGATACATGGCCCCATTCATTCTTTCCTTTACACGGATCAGTCGTCCTGGTCCCTTTGCAGAAAAACAGCCCCAAAGCATGATGTTTCCACCCCCATGATTCACAGTAGGTATGGTGTTCTTTGGATGCAACTCAGCATTCTTTGTCCTCCAAACATGACGAGTTGAGTTTTTACCAAAAAGTTCTATTTTGGTTTCATCTGACGATATGACATTCTCCCAATCCTCTTCTGGATCATCCAAATGCACTCTAGCAAACTTCGGACATGTACTGGCTTAAGCAGGGGGCCACGTCTGGCACTGCAGGATTTTAGTCCCTGGCAGCGTAGTGTGTAGGCTTTGTTACTTTGGTCCCAGCTCTCTGCAGGTCATTCACTAGGTCCCCCTGTGTGGTTCTGGGATTTTTGCTCACCGTTCTTGTGATCATTTTGACCCCACGGAGAGAGATCTTGCGTGGAGCCCCAGATCGAGGGAGATTATCAGTGGTCTTGTATGTCTTCCATTTCCTAATAATTGCTCCCACAGTTGATTTCTTCAAACCAAGCTGCTTACCTATTGCATATTCAGTCTTCCCAGCCTGGTGCAGGTCTACAATTTTGTTTCTGGTGTCCTTTGACAGCTCTTTGGTCTTGGCCATAGTGGAGTTTGGAGTGTGACTGTTTGAGGTTGTGGACAGGTGTCTTTTATACTGATAACAAGTTCAAACAGGTGCCATTAATACAGGTAACGAGTGGAGGACAGAGGAGCCTCTTAAAGAAGAAGTTACAGGTCTGTGAGAGCCAGAAATCTTGCTTGTTTGTAGGTGACCAAATACTTATTTTCCACCATAATTTGCAAATAAATTCATTAAAAATCCTACAATGTGATTTTCTGGATTTTTCTTTCTCAATTTGTGTGTCATAGTTGACGTGTACCTATGATGAACATTACAGGCCTCTCTCATCTTTTTAAGTGGGAGAACTTGCACAATTGGTGGCTGACTAAATACTTTTTTCCCCACTGTACACCGCTGTGTTCAGTCCACCATGACACCTGGTGGTCCTGTAGGTTTTAACTCCAACCCTGTTCCTCC
Source organism: Coregonus lavaretus (assembly GCF_964263955.1). NCBI lineage: Eukaryota > Metazoa > Chordata > Actinopteri > Salmoniformes > Salmonidae > Coregonus > Coregonus lavaretus. The sequence continues at coordinate 9,977,208 of NC_140011.1, forward strand.
TCTGAGGAGTTTAGTGAGGGAACGGAACATCCTGTTACATTGTTTATACCCTCTGTATTTCCAGTTGAAATCTGAAGTTTACATACACTTAGGTTGGAGTCATTAAAACTCTGTTTTCAACCACTCCACACATTTCTTGTTAACAAACTATAGTTTTGGTAAGTCGGTTAGGACATCTACTTTGTGCATGACACAAGTAATTTTTCCAACAATTGTTTACAGACAGATTATTTCACCTATAATTCACTGTATCACAATTCCAGTGGGTCAGAAGTTTACATACACTAAGTTGACTGTGCCTTTAAACAGCTTGGAAAATTCCAGAAAATGATGTCATTGCTTTAGAAGCTTCTGACAGGCTAATATACATCATTTGAGTCAATTAGAGGTGTACCTGTGGATGTATTTCAAGGCCTACCTTCAAACTCAGTGCCTCTTTGCTTGACATCATGGGAAAATCAAAAGAAATCAGCCAAGACCCCAGAAAAAAATATTGTAGACCTTCACAAGACTGGTTCATCCTTGGGAGCAATTTCCAAACGCCTGAAGGTACCACGTTCGTCTGTACAAATAATAGTACGCAAGTATAAACACCATGGGACCACGCAGCCGTCATACCGCTCAGGAAGGAGACACGTTCTGTCTCCTAGAGATGAACGTACTTTGGTGTGAAAAGTGCAAATCAATCCCAGAACAACAGCAAAGGACCTTGTGAAGATGCTGGAAGAAACAGGTACAAAAGTATCTATATTCACAGTAAAACAAGTCCTATATCGACATAACCTGAAAGGCCGCTCAGCAAGGAAGAGGCCACTGCTCCAAAACAGCCATAAAAAAGCCAGACTACGGTTTGCAACTGCATATGGGGACAAAGATCATACTTATTGGATAAATGTCCTCTGGTCTGATGAAACAAAAATAGAACTGGCCAAAATGACCATCGTTATGTTTGGAGGAAAAAGGGGGTCGCTTGCAAGCCGAAGAACACCATCCAACCGTGAAGCACGGGGGTGGCAGCATCATGCTGTGGGGGTGCTTTGCTGCAGGAGGGACTGGTGCACTTCACAAAATAGATGGCATCATCAGGAAGGAAAATTATATGGATTTATTGAAGCAACATCTCAAGACATCAGTCAGGAAGTTAAAGTTTGGTCGTAAATGGGTCTTCCAAATGGACAATGACCCCAAGCATACTTCCAAAGTTGTGGCAAAATGGCTTAAGGACAACAAAGTCAAGGTATTGGAGTGGCCATCACAAAGCCCTGACAAAGCCCTGACATCATGCTGGAGGAAACAGCACCTGTTTCCTCCAGCATCTTCACAAGAGAACAGCGCCGGAGAAGATGGCTGCCGTTTTACAGCCCTCTAACCAATTGTACTATTATGTGTGTTTTTCCGCGTTATTTGTAATTTATTTTGTACATAATGTTTCTGCCATCGTCTCTTATAACCAAAGAGAGCTTCTGGATATCAGGACAGCGATTACTCACCTCGCATTGGACGAAGATTTTTTCTTCAACGAGGCGTTCGCGAAGGATATCCTACAGACACCCGACAAGGCCCAGATCCCCGTCATTCGCGTGAGGAAGAGACGGAGATATCGCGGACGCAGATCCGGGTGCCTTGTAAGGATCCGACGGCGAGCGAGTAAACTGCCTCTCCCATCAATCCTATTAGCCAACGTTCAATCTTTTGAGAATAAAATTGACGATTTAAGATTACGGTTATCCTACCAACGGGACATTAAAAACTGTAATATCTTATGTTTCACGGAGTCGTGGCTGAATGACAACAATGATAACATTCAGCTAGCAGGCTATACGCTACATCGGCAGGACAGAACGTCTGACTCTGGTAAGACAAGGGGTGGCGGTCTCTGTATATTTGTAAACAACAGCTGGTGCACAAAATCAAATACTAAGGAAGTCTCGAGGTTTTGCTCGCCTGAGGTAGAGTACCTTATGATAAGCTGTAGACCACACTATTTACCAAGAGAGTTTTCATCTATATTTTTCATAGCTGTCTATTTACCACCACAAACCAATGCTGGCATTAAGATTGCACTGAATGAGTTGTACAAGGCCATTAATCAACAGGAAAACGCTCATCCAGATGCAGCGCTCCTAGTAGCCGGGGACTTTAATGCAGGGAAACTTAAATCCGTTCTACCTAATTTCTACCAGCATGTTAAATGTGCAACCAGAGGGAAAAAAACTCTAGACCACCTTTACTCCACACACAGAGACGCATACAAAGCTCTCCCTCGCCCTCCATTTGGCAAATCTGACCATAACTCTATCCTCCTGATTCCTGCTTATAAGCAAAAACTGAAGCAGGAAGCACCAGTGATTCGGTTAATAAAAAAGTGGTCAGATGACGCAGATGCTAAGCTACAGGACTGTTTTGCTAGCACAGACTGGAACATGTTCCGGGATTCTTCAGACAGCATTGAGGAGTACACCACATCAGTCACTGGCTTCATCAATAAGTGCATCGATGATGTCGTCCCCACAGTGACCGTACGTACATACCCCAACCAGAAGCCATGGATTACAGGAAACATCCGCACTGAGCTAAAGGGTAGAGCTGCCGCTTTCAAGGAACGGGACTCTAACCCGGACGCTTATAAGAAATCCCGCTATGACCTCCGACGAACCATCAAACAGGCAAAGAGTCAATACAGGTCTAAGATTGAATCATACTACACTGGCTCTGACGCTCGTCGGATGTGGCAGGGCTTGAAAACTATTACAGACTACAAAGGGAAGCACAGCCGCGAGCTGCCCAGTGACACAAGCCTACCAGACGAGCTAAACCACTTCTATGCTCGCTTCGAGGCAAGCAACACTGAAGCATGCATGAGAGCACCAGCTGTTCCGGACGACTATGTGATCACGCTCTCCGTAGCCGATGTGAGTAAGACTTTTAAGCAGGTCAACATTCACAAGGCCGCAGGGCCAGACGGATTACCAGGATGTGTACTCCGAGCATGTGCTGACCAACTGGCAAGTGTCTTCACTGACATTTTCAACATGTCCCTGACTGAGTCTGTAATACCAACATGTTTCAAGCAGACCACCATAGTCCCTGTGCCCAAGAACTCTAAGATAACCTGCCTAAATGACTACCGACCCATAGCACTGACGTCTGTAGCCATGAAGTGCTTTGAAAGACTGGTCATGGCTCACATCAACAGCATAATCCCAGAAACCCTAGACCCACTCCAATTTGCATACCGCCCCAACAGATCCACAGATGATGCAATCTCTATCGCACTCCACACTGCCCTTTCCCACCTGGACAAGAGGAACACCTACGTGAGAATGCTATTCATTGACTACAGCTCAGCATTCAACACCATAGTGCCCTCTAAGCTCATCACTAAGCTAAGGATCCTGGGACTAAACACCTCCCTCTGCAACTGGATCCTGGACTTCCTGACGGGCCGCCCCCAGGTGGTAAGGGTAGGTAACAACACATCTGCCACACTGATCCTCAACACGGGGGCCCCTCAGGGGTGCGTGCTCAGTCCCCTCCTGTACTCTCTGTTCACCCATGACTGCATGGCCAGGCACGACTCCAACACCATCATTAAGTTTGCTGACGACACAACAGTGGTAGGCCTGATCACCGACAACGATGAGACAGCCTATAGGGAGGAGGTCAGAGATCTGGCCGTGTGGTGCCAGGACAACAACCTCTCCCTCAACGTGACCAAGACAAAGGAGATGATTGTGGACTACAGGAAAAAAAAGAGGACTGAGCACGCCCCCATTCTCATCGACGGGGCTGTAGTGGAACAGGTTGAGAGCTTCAAGTTCCTTGGTGTCCACATCACCAACGAACTATCATGGTCCAAACACACCAAGACAGTCGTGAAGAGGGCACGACAAAGCCTATTCCCCCTCAGGAGACTAAAAAGATTTGGCATGGGTCCTCAGATCCTCAAAAAATTCTACAGCTGCACCATCGAGAGCATCCTGACTGGTTGCATCACCGCCTGGTATGGCAACTGCTTGGCCTCTGACCGCAAGGCACTACAGAGGGTAGTGCGTACGGCCCAGTACATCACTGGGGCAAAGCTCCCTGCCATCCAGGACCTCTATACCAGGCGGTGTCAGAGGAAGGCCCTCAAAATTGTCAAAGACTCCAGCCACCCTAGTCATAGACTGTTCTCTCTGCTACCGCACGGCAAGCGGTACCGGAGTGCCAAGTCTAGGTCCAAAAGACTTCTCAACAGCTTCTACCCCCAAGCCATAAGACTCCTGAACAGCTAATCATGGCTACCCGGACTATTTGCACTGCCCCCCCACCCCATCCTTTTTACGCTGCTGCTACTCTGTTAAGTATTTATGCATAGTCACTTTAACTCTACCCACATGTACATATTACCTCAACTACCTCAACTAGCCGGTGCCCCCGCACATTGACTCTGCAACGGTACCCCCCTGTATATATAGCCTCCCTACTGTCACTTTATTTTACTTCTGCTCTTTTTTTCTCAACACTTTTTTTGTTGTTGTTTTATTCTTACTTTTTTTGTTTAAAATAAATGCACTGTTGGTTAAGGGCTGTAAGTAAGCATTTCACTGTAATGTCTGCACCTGTTGTATTCGGCGCATGTGACCAATAAAATTTGATTTGATTTGATTTGATTGGACATCAATCTTATAGAAAATGTGTGGGCAGAACTGAAAAAGCATGTGCGAGCAAGGAGGCCTACAAACCTGACTCAGTTACACCAGCTCTGTCAGGAGGAATGGGCCAAAATTCACCCAACTTATTGTGGGAAGCCTGTGGAAGGCTACCGGAAATGTTTGACCCAAGCTAAACAATTTAAAGGCAATGCTACCAAATACTAATTGAGTGTATGTAAACTTCTGACCCACTGGGAATGTGATGAAAGAAATAAAAGCTGAAAGAAATAATTCTCTCTACTAATATTCTGACATTTCACATTCTTAAAATAAAGTGGTGATCCTAACTGACCTAAAACAGGGAATCTTTACTAGGATTAAATGTCAGGAATTGTGAAAAACTGAGTTTAAATGTATTTGGTGAAGGTGTATGTAAACTTCTGACTTCAACTGTATATACTGGATTCTTGACATAGCTCACTGTAATATACAGTGGGGAGAACAAGTATTTGATACACTGCCGATTTTGCAGATTTTCCTACTTACAAAGCATGTAGAGGTCTGTAATTTTTATCATAGGTACACTTCAACTGTGAGAGATGGAATCTAAAACAAAAATCCAGAAAATCACATTGTAGGATTTTTAAGTAATTAATTTGCATTTTATTGCATGACATAAGTATTTGATACATCAGAAAAGCAGAACTTAATATTTGGTACAGAAACCTTTGTTTGCAATTACAGAGATCATACGTTTCCTGTAGGTGTTGACCAGGTTTGCACACACTGCAGCAGGGATTTTGGCCCACTCCTTCATACATACCTTCTCCAGATCCTTCAGTTTTCGGGGCTGTCGCTGGGCAATACGGACTTTCAGCTCCCTCCAAAGATTTTCTATTGGGTTCAGGTCTGGAGACTGGCTAGGCCACTCCAGGACCTTGAGATGCCTCTTACAGAGCCACTCCTTAGTTGCCCTGGCTGTGTGTTTCGGGTCGTTGTCATGCTGGAAGACCCAGCCATGACCCATCTTCAATGCTCTTACTGAGGGAAGGAGGTTGATGGCCAAGATCTCGCGATACATGGCCCCATCCATCCTCCCCTCAATACGGTGCAGTCGTCCTGTCCCCTTTACAGAAAAGCATCCCCAAAGAATGATGTTTCCACCTCCATGCTTCACGGTTGGGATGATGTTCTTGGGGTTGTACTCATCCTTCTTCTTCCTCCAAACAAGGCGAGTGGAGTTTTGACCAAAAAGCTATATTTTTGTCTCATCAGACCACATGACCTTCTCCCATTCCTCCTCTGGATCATCCAGATGGTCATTGGCAAACTTCAGACGGGCCTGGACATGCGCTGGCTTGAGCAGATGGACCTTGCGTGCGCTGCAGGATTTTAATCCATGACGGCGTAGTGTGTTACTAATGGTTTTCTTTGAGACTGTGGTCCCAGCTCTCTTCAGGTCATTGACCAGGTCCTGCTGTGTAGTTCTGGGCTGATCCCTCACCTTCCTCATGATCATTGATGCCCCACGAAGTGAGATCTTATATGGAGCCCCAGACCGAGGGTGATTGACCGTCATCTTGAACTTCTTCCATTTTCTAATAATTGCGCCAACAGTTGTTGCCTTCTCACCAAGCTGCTTGCCTATTGTCCTGTAGCCCATCCCAGCCTTGTGCACGTCTACAATTTTATCCCTGATGTCCTTACACAGCTCTCTGGTCTTGGCCATTGTGGAGAGGTTGGAGTCTGTTTGATTGCGTGTGTGGACAGGTGTCTTTTATACAGGTAACGAGTTCAAACAGGTGCAGTTAATACAGGTAATGAGTGGAGAACAGGAGGGCTTCTTAAAGAAAAACTAACAGGTCTGTGAGAGCTGGAATTCTTACTGGTTGGTAGGTGATCAAATACTTATGTCATGCAATAAAATGCAAATTAATTACTTAAAAATCATACAATGTGATTTTCTGGATTTTTGTTTTAGATTCCGTCTCTCACAGTTGAAGTGTACCTATGATAAAAATTACAGACCTCTACATGATTTGTAAGTAGGAAAACCTGCAAAATCGGCAGTGTATCAAATACTTCTTTTCCCCACTGTATATTCTGCTGTACATATATTTCTTAGTATATCTTTTTGGTGTATATACGCATAGATTGCATTAGGATGACTGATATCGGCCTGACATTCGTGATTTTTTTCTATATTTTTTGTTATTATTATTGTGTACTTGTTTGACATTTTGCTGCATTGTTAGGACCTAGTAACACAAGCATTTTACTGCACCCGCTAAAACACCTAAACTGTGTACGCGACCAATAAACGTTGATTTGGTTTTGATTTGCACTGCATGAACACACAGACGGTGAAGAGTTATGCTCATCCTTTTGCTCTTTGTGTGTCGGTGCCCTTTCTCTCTGCATCTGTCTTTCAGTCTCTCTCTCGCTCTCTCTCTGCATCTGTCTTTCAGTCTCTCTTTCTCTCTCTCTCTCTCTCTCTCTCTCTCTCTCTCTCTCTCTCTCTCTCTCTCTCTCTCTCTCTCTGTCAATCAGTCGGACGGTCTCACTCTCTCTCTCTGCATCTCTGACTTTCAGTCTCCCTCTCTCTGTCTGTCTTATCAGTCAGTCGGTCTCTCTCTCTCTCTCTGCATCTCTGTCTTTCGGTATCTCCCTCTCTCTCCCTCTCTCCTGCGCTCTCTCTCTCTCTCTGTCTGTCTCTCTCTCTCTCTCTCTCTCTCTCTCTCTCTCTCTCTCTCTTTATGTCTCTCTCTCTCTCTCTTTATGTCTCTCTCTTTGTCTCTCTCTCTCGCTCTCTTTATGTCTTTTTCTCTTCCTCTTCCCCTCTGTCTGTCTGTCTGTCTATCTCTGTCTCTAATTTTGAGAATACTATTTATCTTAAATGCAAACATGAGTTACAGTCATTCAGACATACTGCAGGTTTTGTAGAATTGGACAGACACAACCAGCTGATCTGGACAGACACAACCAGCTGATCTAGTCACATAGCTTATACAATGGGTCTAGTTTGCAACCCAGACTTTTTCCTAATGACTTGCTGTTCTTTGATTTATCCCTGTGTGCTCTTTGTCTGGGTGCTGGAAAGTGCCCCAGGGTGAGCCTGTGCCATCATCATTAATAAAATGTCCTGGTTGAAACGGTTGGCATGGGCCACCAACTCTCTCTCTCTCGCTCTACTTGCTTAGTAGTGCCATGACGCAGTGGGGGGGGTGGGGGGGGGGTCTATGTCCTTTAAAGTAAATTACATGACTCTGTGACTATAGCAACTAGCGGTCATTGTCTTTAATTGTAAGATGAATAAAGGGTTTTGAAGGGGTGATTCTAAAGAAACATAGACTGTAAGATCCATCTCTCACATTAATAAAATATAGAATGTAAAATGTATGTACAGTACCAGTCAAAGTTTGGACACACCTACACATTCAAAGGTTTTTCTTTATTTTTACTATTTTCAACATTGTAGAATAATAGTGGCGATATCAAAACTATGAAATAACACAAAAGGAAGCATTTAGTAACCAAAACATTGTTAAACAAATATATTTTATATTTGAGATTCTTCAAAGTACCCAACCGTTGCTTTGATGACAGCTTTGCACACTCTTGGCATTCTCTCAACCAGCTTCACCTGGAATGCTTTTCCAACAGTCTTGAAGGAGTTCCCACATGTGCTGAGCACTTGTTGGCTGATTTTCCTTCACTCTGCGGTCCAATTCATCCCAAACCATCTCAATTGGGTTGAGGTCGGGTGATTGTGGAGGCCAGGTGATCTGATGCAGCACTCCATCACTCTCCTTCTTGATCAAATAGCCCTTACACAGCCTGGAGGTGTTGGATCACTGTCTTGTTGAAAAACAAATTATAGTCCCACTAAGCACAAACCAGAATGTGGTGGTAGCCATGCTGGTTAAGTGTGCCTTGAATTCTAAATAAATCACCAACAGTGTCACCAGCAAAGTACCACCACACCATCACACCTCCTCCTCCATGCTTCACGATGGGAACCACACATGTGGAGATAATCCATTCACCTACAATTTACATTTTAGTCATTTAGCAGACATTTTTCATACTGGCCCCCCGTGGGAATCGAACCCACAACCCTGGCGTTGCAAGCACCATGCTCTACCAACTGAGGTACAGGAGGCCACCATCTACTCTGCGTCTCACAAAGACACAGGGGTTGGTACCAAAAATCTCAAATTTGGACTCATCAGTCCAAAGGACAGATTTCCACTGGTGTAATGTCCATTGCTCGTGTTTCTTGGCCCAAGCAAGTCTCTTCTTCGTATTGGTGTCCTTTAGTAGTGGCTTCTTTGCAGCAATTCGACCATGAAGGCCTGATTTCATGCAGTCTCCTCTGAACAGTTGATTTTGAGATGTGTCTGCTACTTGAACTCTGTGAAGCATTTATTTGGGCTGCAATTTCTGAGTCTGGTAACTCTAATGAACTTATCCTCTGCAGCAGAAGTAAGTCTGGGTCTTCCATTCCTGTGGCGGTACTCATGAGAGCCAGTTTCATCATAGCGCTTGATGTTTTGATGCGACTGCACTTGAAGAAACGTTCAAAGTTCTTGAAATATTCAGGATTGACTGACCTTTATTTGTTAAAGTAATGATGGACTGTCGTTTATCTTTGCTTATTTGAGCTGTTCTTGCCATAATATGGACTTGGTATTTTACCAAGTAGGGCTATCTTCTGTGTACCACCCATACCTTGTCACAACACAACTGATTGGCTCAAAAGCATTAAGAAGGAAAGAAATTCCACAAATTAACTTTTAACAAGGCACACCTGTTAATTGAAATGCATTCCAGGAGACTACCTCAAGAAACTGGTTGAGAGAATGCCAAGAGTGTGCAAAGCTGTCATCAAGGCAAAGGGTGGCTGCTTTGAAGAATCTCAAATATAAAATATATTTTGATTTGTTTAACACTTTTTTGGTTACTACAGTGAGGAAAAAAAGTATTTGATCCCCTGCTGATTTTGTACGTTTGCCCATTGAAAAAGACATGATCAGTCTATAATTTTAATGGTATGTTTATTTGAACAGTGAGAGACAGAATAACAACAAAAAATCCAGAAAAACGCATGTCAGAAATGTTATAAATTGATTTGCATTTTAATGACGGAAATAAGTATTTGACCCCTCTGCAAAACATGACTTAGTACTTGGTGGCAAAACCCTTGTTGGCAATCACAGAGGTCAGACGTTTATTGTAGTTGGCCACCAGATTTGCACACATCTCAGGAGGGATTTTGTCCCACTCCTCTTTGCAGATCTTCTCCAAGTCATTAAGGTTTCGAGACTGACGTTTGGCAACTCGAACCTTCAGTACCCTCCACAGATTTTCTATGGGATTAAGGTCTGGAGACTGGCTAGGCCACTCCATGACCTTAATGTGCTTCTTCTTGAGCCACTCCTTTGTTGCCTTGGCCGTGTGTTTTGGGTCATTGTACATTTTACATTTACATTTTAGTCATTTAGCAGACGCTCTTATCCAGAGCGACTTACAGGAGCAATTAGGGTTAAGTGGCTTGCTCAAGGGCACATTAACGTCATTTAGCAGACGCTCTTAGCCAGAGCGACTCGCAAATTGGTGCGTTCACCCTATAGCCAGTGGGATAACCACTTTACAATTTGGGGGGGGGGGGGGGGGGGTTAGAAGGAACAATTTATCCTATCCCAGGTATTCCTTAAAGAGGTGGGGTTTCAAATGTCTCCGGAAGGTGGTGAGTGACTCCGCTGTCCTGGCGTCGTGAGGGAGCTTGTTCCACCATTGGGGTGCCAGAGCAGCGAACAGTTTTGACTGGGCTGAGCGGGAGCTATGCTTCCGCAGAGGAAGGGGAGCCAGCAGGCCAGAGGTGGATGAACGCAATGCCCTCGTTTGGGTGTAGGGACTGATCAGAGCCTGAAGGTACAGAGGTGCCGTTCCCCTCACTGCTCCATAGGCAAGCACCATGGTCTTGTAGCGGATGCGAGCTTCAACTGGAAGCCAGTGGAGTGTGTGGAGGAGGGGGGTGACGTGAGAGAACTTGGGAAGGTTGAACACCAGACGGGCTGCGGCATTCTGGATGAGTTGTAGGGGTTTAATGGCACAGGCAGGGAGGCCAGCCAACAGCGAGTTGCAGTAGTCCAGACGGGAGATGACAAGTGCCTGGATTAGGACCTGTGCCGCTTCCTGTGTAAGGCAGGGTCGTACTCTCCGAATGTTGTAGAGCATGAACCTGCAGGATCGGGTCACCGCCTTGATGTTGGCGGAGAACGACAGGGTGTTGTCCAGGGTCACGCCTAGGCTCTTCGCACTCTGGGAGGAGGACACAGCGGAGTTGTCAACCGTGTCATGCTGGAATACCCATCCACGACCCATTTTCAATGCCCTGGCTGAGGGAAGGAGGTTCTCACCCAAGATTTGACGGTACATGGCCCCGTCCATCGTCCCTTTGATGCGGTGAAGTTGTCCTGTCCCCTTAGCAGAAAAACACCCCCAAAGCATAATGTTTCCACCTCCATGTTTGATGGTGGGGATGGTGTTCTTGGGGTCATAGGCAGCATTCCTCCTCCTCCAAACATGGCGAGTTGAGTTGATGCCAAAGAGCTCCATTTTGGTCTCATCTGACCACAACACTTTCACCCAGTTCTCCTCTGAATCATTCAGATGTTCATTGGCAAACTTCAGACTGGCATGTATATGTGCTTTCTTGAGCAGGGGGACCTTGCGGGCGCTGCAGGAGTTCAGTCCTTCACGGCGTAGTGTGTTACCAATTGTTTCCTTGGTGACTATGATCCCAGCTGCCTTGAGATCATTGACAAGATCCTCCCTTGTACTTCTGGGCTGATTCCTCACCGTTCTCATGATCCTTGATCACTCCACGAGGTGAGATCTTGCATGGAGCCCCAGGCCGAGGGAGATTGACAGTTATTTTGTGTTTCTTCCATTTGCGAATAATCGCACGAACTGTTGTTACCTTCTCACCAATCTTCTTGGCGATGGTCTTGTAGCCCATTCCGGCATTGTGTAGGTCTACAGTCTTGTCCCTGACATCCTTGGAGAGCTCTTTGGTCTTGGCCATGGTGGAGATTTTGGAATCTGATTGATTGATTGCTTCTGTGGACAGGTGTCTTTTATACAGGTAACAAACTGAGATTAGGAGCACTTCCTTTAAGAGTGTGCTCCTAATCTCAGCTCGTTACCTGTATAAAAGACACCTGGGAGCCAGAAATCTTTCTGATTGAGAGGGGGTCAAATATTTATTTCCCTCATTAAAATGCAAATCAATTTATAACATTTTTGACATGAGTTTTTCTGTATTTTTTTGTTGTTATTCTGTCTCTCACTGTTCAAATAAACCTACCATTAAAATTATAGACTGATCATTTCTTTGTCAGTGGGCAAACGTACAAAATCAGCAGGGGATCAAATACTTTTTTCCCTCACTGTACATGGTTCCATATGTGCTATTTCATAGTTTTGATGTCTTCACTACTATTCTACAATGTAAAAAATAAAGAAAAACCCTCGAATGAGTAGGTGTGTCCAAACTTTTGACTGGTACTATATATGTACCAGAAAAGCTGTAAAAGCTGTCCTCCGAAGAGTGCGTAGAGAGATATTGTTTTTGTCCATCTTAAATCACTGTGGGTTCGTTTTAGTGAGACTGCCATACTCCAGCCCCTGTATGATCTACAGTACAGCAAACATAGTACACAATGTGCAGTACACCTTGCTTGAAGTGCACAACGCAGAACATTCAACCAAATTAAATGTGAATATCTGAATGTTGTTTCATACTAAGGCAAGAATTGTCATCCTCTTCCATCTGTTTGCACTGTCATTCCTCAAATCCCACCTGGTTCTCTCACCACTGGGTAGCCGTCTCCTGAAATGTCCTACAGCCATCTGATGCTGTCTTCCTTCAGACATGGTGGTGCTCTCTACAGATTCGGGAAAGGGAAGTGATGCCCAGACAGGTGCCATATATTTTTACAGAGGCAGCATATATTAGAGTAATCCCTCCCTCCCCAAAGGTGAATACACATACGCACACTTTTTGGGAGATGAGAAGTCTTTAATTCATGAAATATTCTTAAATTCATGAATATTCCAACATCCTCTTCTGTTGAGGATTTGCAATTCTATGTTTTCCCTCAGTGGGAGTTATTATTGTTAGGCTATTTTGGATGTTACATGTGCCTTGTGGACAATACTCTTGAGTCTTACCCCAAATCTATCTCAGTTTCTTACACTGAGTCAGAGTCAATGATCTCAAACATGTGCTTAAAATACACTGAAAAGTGCTGGTCCCATGTTTAATGAGCTGAAATAAAAGATTCCAGAAATGTTCCATACTCACAAAAAGCTTATTTGTCTCAAATGCTGTGCACAAATCTATTTACATCCCTGTTACTGAGCATTTTATCCTTTGTCAAGATAATCCATCCCCTTGACAGGTGTGGCATATCAAGAAGCTGATTAAACAGCATGATCATAACCTTGTGCTGGAGACAATAAAAGGCCACTCTAAAATGTGCAGTTTTGTCACACAACACAATGCCACAGATGTCTCAAGTTTTGAGGGGGCTGAGGAGTATTTCTGTCTGTAATAAAGCTCTAGTGTGGGGAAAAACTCATTCTGATTGGCTGGGCCTGGCTCCCAATTTGGTGGGCCTATGCCCTTCCAGGCCCACCCATGGCTGCCCCTCTGCCCAGTCATTTGAAATCCATACATTAGGGACTAATTTATTTATTTCAGTTGACTGATTTCCTTATATGAACTGTAACTCAGCAAAATCTTAGAAATTTTGCATGTTGCGTTTTATTTTATTTTTCAGTATAGATAGCAAGTGACAATGTCTGCACTCAGAATGACCCCATATGGCTACTGGGCTGGACACAATTAATTAGGGGAATACCCCATCAGCACTTACAGGGTAATTCATGTCATCTGGAGGAGTTACAATTGTGTGTGTGTGTGATTGCGAGCGTAAGTGCATGCTTGTGTCAATCTGGAGGGGTTAAAGTGATAATCTCCCCCTGTAATGAGCTCCTTAGGCCTCTGTTCCAACCTACTCACCCTGAACATGTGTTTTTGTGGCCCAAACAGACAGACACCTGCTAGCGTGCTGCTGATAATGATGCTGCCATGGGAAAGGTCACTGTAAAAAGTCTATAGACCACCTGCAAGTGCAATGCCCACAGTCTAGTTTATCATAATGGTTGGTTGATTATTTGTTCCATCAGTTTCAATAATATTGATTGTTGATGGCTTGTTTTACCTTTTTCGGTTTTGTTTCATTTTTCAGTTGAAGTAAAATTATTACATTATCATGCTTCTCACACCCTCATTGCCTAAAACTCTGCACAACATGTCCCTCATGGGAGAAATGTGTGTCTCAAGGCGAGCTGCAGCCTAGACTAGACTAGACTAGACTAGCACTCCTATCCATCCCTGTGGTTATAACCAGCGTGACAAACAGGGTGACTTCCTGAGCCTTCAATCTCTCCTCCCTTCTCTCCGTTGCTCTCTCTCCCTCCAATCTCTCCTCCCTTCTCTCTGTTGCTCTCTCTCCCTCCCTCATCTCCGTCTCTCCCCACAATCTCCTCCCTCGTCTCCTTCTCTCCCTTCAATCTATCCTCTCTCGTCTCTGTCTCTCACGGGTCATAAATCTCCTTGCTGGGCCTCTGCCTGGGCTGTCTGCCTGTCAGGGACACCCGTCACCCTGGAGGCCATGGAGCTTGTCTCTCCCTAGGGCCTCATTGTCTTTTTATAGCCAATCACACAACCAGAGATGACGTTAACCAGCCAGGAGACTGTGTGGCTCTGAATCTATATGAGAGCAATTATTTTAGCAACCTGACGTTTCTGTCCATGGTTGGTTGGGCGGTAGGAGGGTTTGCTTTGCTCCAGTGCTCTTCCTCGCTCCTAGGGGTAGGGGGTTTGTGTTACTGCTGTTTGCTTTGATGTGAGTAAATGGTTAAGGCCTCTCCATTATGGCAAAGTACATACACAATGAAGGATTGCCTTCATGTCTCTCTGTCATGTATTGTAGGGTAAAGCATAGCTTTTCATTGGGTCATGAGTCATATAGCCCTGTTTTGTTTTATGAGTTGTAGGTCACGAACATAGGTTAAGCTTGTATAGTGACCCCATTCTACTGAGTGATGTCATCATCGTAATCATAATCGTTATTGTGATTGTCATTATCACCATCATCTTCATCATAACACCATTACTTCAGAATATACATTCATTCAGGAAAGAAGACACCGAGACAAAAATTCATGATTTTCCACAACATGAGTTTATTGTGGCTCTTTTTGTAGGTTTCCTTTTTAATAGTAGTTCCCTTTACATCAAATGTCCCAAAGGAGGGGAGAGGAGATACTGCACACACATATCAGAAAAGCACTAAGTAATACTTTCACTTGAAACTAACCGCTACATTAGGTATGAGTTTGGAAAAGGAGAGGGAGGATGCAGAGATCACGAGACAATTTCATATCACACAGCTGCAGACAGACAGTATTAACAATCATCCAAAAGAGAGAAAGAGAGAAAGATAGAAAGAGAGAGATTACAGAGATTATAGAAAGCAAGGAATTCAATAAAGTAGTAGCATGAGGAAAGGTCAAGAAAGAGTGGTGTGTGTGGTCGGTCTCGGTCGGTCACTATAGTTTGTAGTTGAACGGCAGAATGGTCATGCTTATGGTTAAAGGTTCCTGTTGCAGAGCTGTACAGGACAACTGGATAACTGTGTTGCCATGGTGACCTGTCATGGAGACAGTAACTAAGTACCTGCCTCTGGTTGGTTGACTGTAATATTTTGTCTACGTTGTGAGTTTTCACCTAGCAGTGACCGTTTGTTCTGAGTAGTGGATGGTTGTAGTATGTTCATGGCCTCCCTATAGGTGTGATCATTTATGATTGATGTGTGCAGTTGGAGTTTGACCATGAGTGTTTTCTATGATTTTGTTTATGGTTTCATGTTACAGTTATTATTATTTGTCCTGGCTTTTAAAGTGTCTAGTTTTTTCGTCTTTCACACCTGGAACTCATACCCAAAACAATCACTCCCCCCTGTGTTCTACTCTTCTCAAGGCGTATCTATACAGTGCTTTACCTGACTAAAAGGGATTTTGGCAGAGGTACTGCCATCTTCCATCACAAGGCATCTGACCACTTCTTTCTACAGACCTGTGGTTGGCCCGAGGTACTACACATCCTCATTGAGTAGCTAAAGGGCCATGGACTATGATGGAGCAGATTTAAAGACCTTAAAACGGCCAACATAGTCGGAGGATGGGACCGCTCGTTTGACTTTTCACTCCATGCCATCATGGCATAGCTGGCAACACCCCAAAGACAACCAACTTTTAATGTACCTCCGACTTGGCAAAAACTGGTTGAATCAACGTTGTTTCCACGACATTTCAAAAATTAAATTCAATGTGATGATGTTGAATCAACATGAAAAACGGATTGGATTTGCAAAAAGTCATCAATGTAAGGGAATTTACTATTTTTTCCACCCAACTTTTAATCTAAATCCAATGACATGTGGGCAGTTTTAGTTGATTTCATGTTGAATTCACAATAGTTGACAACTAAACCAAATGTAAATCAAAACTAGACGTTGACTGACATCTGTCCCTAGTGGGGTATGTCTTATGTATATTAGCCTTGCATTGTTCTTTTGGCAGTTAAGAGCAGAGTTTCCCATCCTTTAAAAGAGAAAAAATACTTGGTATATTTTTACATTACTCATGCACATTTCTTTCGACCATTCACCCTGCCACAAAGCTATATATAATTATAGTACAGTGTTTTAAAAAAACAGAAATGTTTTTAAGGTTAGGAAAGTATTTCGCTTCACAAGTCTGAACATATTGTGGCACATTCAAGCAGTCGCTAGGGCTCCATTTGTGGTTGACACAAAAGGCTGCAGGACGGACTGAGCTAGAGTATACAGTACATAGAGTTCTATTGAAATCAATCCAATCCAAACGTTAACAGACAATTTCTGAATCTTTCTGAATGTTACAGACATTATTTTGAAACAGTGCTTTTCTAATTAAATTTGTCAAGAAGCATATTTGACATTTGGCCAACAAGTTCTACTTATTTGTAATGCACGTTTGACATCGCATTAAACAATTATCCTGCAAGATCTTTAGGAGACATTTTATAAGTTAAGAATAAAATAAATAACAACTCTTAAAAACACTGGAATTAAATTTTCAAAATAATGCCGCCCATTATTAACTAATGTGCAAAACAATCAACAATCTTTTGCGCAAACAGAATCAAAACGAATGGACACATCTTTACTAGAATTGTATTGTTCTCAAAATAGTCGCACTGGTATAAGACAGTTAACATGATCCTGCCCTTCAGTGCAGTTGAACTTTAACTTGCTCTATGTATTTCTTCATACTCCGTCAGTGCAGTGTCAAACTACACTAGCTCTATACAGAGATTATCTGATAGTTGGGGACAGACTCTTGTTTTATTTTATTTTAAGTTTTCTAATCATTCCTACTTATGCTACCTGCTATTTGTCCTCAGTGCATCAATCTTTTACATTCAATTCACTTCCTAAGGCAATAACTTAAATGAGTTCTCCTTGATCCTTTGGTGTATGCAGCTGGGTTAAATCAATCTTATATAATATTTTTATGGACAGAGATGTAATCAGTGGCTTGAGACATTGCTTAATGACCTATTAAACTATCACACCCAATATCTATGTTGTCACCATGTAACTTTTAAATTTGTAGTCCCAACCTATATATTTATTTTATTTTAATGTCAGACCTATTTTGTCCCCAGTATGAACAAGTATATTCTCATGGACTTTTCTATCTATATGTTACTTGATTCATATATAATTGGTGCTCATGGGAAAGTGAGTTTTCTGAAGAAATCAGTCTACGTCAAGAGCACCAATTTATACGATGGGAGCCTCTTTTCATGTTCTCCATACTGGTTTAGGTCATATATTTAATCCATACAGGATATTATTATAAAATCATTCCTTATTCAAAGTGTTCCACAAGGCTGACGTTAACTTGTGTGAGATAGTTTGTTTGAGTATTGTGGACAATTATGTTTGCGGTTGTCATTTCAAACTCAAACATAACTGTAATGTAGGCTATGCATTTTTCATTGATGTTGGCAAAGAACCTTTGTTTAAATTACGTGTTTACATTATGTTTTTACTCTGCGTCTACATCCCTCACCCCATCTCAAAGATACCACTAACAACATGATCCACTTGATCACTAGATCTCTTGGTTACTAGATCCTTTGATCAGGAGAGTCCAGAGGGTTGTTCCAATCCAAATGATTACAACCCCTTCCCTCCATCAGTCCCCTCACTCAGAAAGTGCATCTTGGAATGTCAATGGAGCGCACACTCCGGTGAAGGGAGAAGTGAAGGGAAGAAGAGAAGCATCATTTGGAATGGAACGAGGCCCAGGATCAGGTTCACAGCTCTATCTTGCAGGCGGGGAAGGACTCGTCCTGCATGACCACGGTGGAGCTGGAGGCCAGCACCATGATGTTCAGGTCCTGCTGCTTCTCATGAGTCTCCTGGTACCACTCCCTCATCACCTCTGAGTCATGAGTTGGGATCAGGGTCACCTGCCAACAGGGAAAAGAGGTTTGCATAATATTTTTTCTAAAACTCTTGAGCTTTGTTTTGTTCCTCTCTAAAAAGCAAAAAAAAAAAGTACACTTTTTAAGTCTTGTCTATTGTCTCTATGGCACCTCTCTTCCTGATACTATGGGATTATAATACGGTTATTCTGATACATTTTGACTGTCTCCCTGTACCTGCATGTTGTTTCCCCACATGGCTTTGCCCTCCAGCAGTGAGTCCAGGACAGCTTTGCTGGGCTCCTGGGCCGTCTGGTCATTGCCACTGACTACATAGTAGGAGGACCTAACCCATTTGAAGAACTCTGCATCCACATTCTTGGCGCTGCAGTGGTTTGGGATGTAAACCAGGTCCATGTACGTAGGAGGGCAGTTGGGTACGGGCATTGCCACTGCTGCCTTTCCACTGCCTGAACCTGAGACAGAGATGCGGCTTTGTTAGAAAATCAATGTACATCATGGATGAAAGAAATGTGAATCTATACCGAGGTAAATAGAGCTAAAACTAACCAAAGGATCTAGACACATGACCAAGTAGGAAAATATGAGTGAAGAGTACCAGGTCTTACCTGATGTGGCACTTTTCACACCCCTGGACGCAGAGGTATTGGTTGCATTTTTGGCATCTTTCCCTTCTCCTGCACTCTTTTTGGGAGAGGCTATTACTTTTGAATCCTTTACTTTTGAGGGCCCAGTCTTTCTGGCCGGAGAGGAGGACTTGGTCATGGTGAGCTTCTTCTTCTTAGCTTTCTCAGCTCCCTCTGCCTTTGAGTCCTTGTCCTTGGTCTGGTTGTTGTCATCAGCGGGGGGCATGTTGGCCTCCGGATCTACCATGGTGACATCTGGGTGGGCTGGAGACGGAGCAGAGTCCCTGGGGGCCACGGGAGGAGGATCTGCGTGTCTGTATGTCAGGGTTCTGTCAGTGGGAAGTGTCTCCGAATCATCCTCAGAGTCTATGTTTGCATCTGCGGTAATTGAGGGGCACTCCTCAGTCCCAGGGGGAACGTCAGAATCTGTCTGGGACGGGGCAGATTCACTGATGGAGGTTGGAGGAGTCTCTTCACATTGCTTAGCGTGTAGTTTATTGCCGGGGGATGGAGGTCCTCCATCTGACTTAGCCAGGGGCTTCTCTTCCTCCAGAGGGTTCTCCTCATTCATGAAATACTCCAGGGGACTGGGGTTTATGAAGGAGGGGGACAGCTCTGTCTTAGGGTGGCGGTACTCACAGGAAGTCACCAAGCATAGGTCAACATCTGTTTTGGAACCAGAAGAAGGGGTCTTCTTGGAGGAGTCTGGGTCCCTGGAGCCACCTGCACACTTCTGATAGTCAGAGAGGTTTGAAGAGAGTGGAAGGTAGGATGGGGAGGGAACCTTGGGACTGACAGGGGATTTGGAATCTCCACATTTGAAGGGATTAGTTTCTGCTCCCAGAGACATCTCTGTTTTCTGTGTGAAGCAAGAATAGGAGGATGAAGAGGGGGAAGAACATTTTGGGGTGGCAGGCGATTTGTCCATCTGCTGGGCTAAGACTGGTGACATTTCCCTCATCTGACAAGGTGTAGTAGTCGAGGGGCTGGATTGGGATGCATCTGAAGGGGACACAGAGGTGGCGCGACTTGAGTCACTGTCTTTGAAGAGCATAGGCTTGTCCACTGTGGGTGGGCACTGATCAGCGGGTCTCAGATCATTGTCCTCTGACGGGCTGTAGTCCACCTCTGTCGGACCATTCTCTGTGGCGCGCAAGCTGCCTGCACAGGGGTGCTCTGGAGACTGTTTGCTGAAGTCCAGGGCTAACGAGTGGTCAGGGGATTCCTGGCCAAATGACATGGTGGAATGTTCCGGGGATTTGGGCTCCTGTACTGGTGTTTTTGATTTGGCAGTCTTTGGTGAGATGTCTGGAGAGATTGACATGGACCTGGAGCTGTCCCCCTTGGGAGATATCTCTGCCTCCTGGAAGGGGGTTGGAGTCTGAACCACAGAGACATTCAAGGAGTCCTCCACCTCTGTTGATTGAGGGGAGCCGGCTTCAGCATGGAGAGCAGGGGAAACGTCTGTCGTAGGCTCTGGGAATTCGATGGTGGCCAGTGAGGTGGTGGAAGCCGAGGCGATGTGTGAAAAAGTGTCCTCTGCTACAGCCTCATCAACAGGGATACCCGATTTATCAGACGTGGTTCTCTCTGAGATCGACATTTTACTCTCCTCTTTGAAACCTGCGAAGGGGTTTGTGGATGAGTTACTATCGCTAGCTCCATTTTTCTTCTCATCTTGACTTGATTGCATTGTTAACATATGATCTAAATCAAAGTGTGTCTTTCCTCCTACTGGTGGCGGGCTCTTCATTGGGGAGAGCACCTTCTCTACAGGTGAGGTGTGGTCAGGAATTGGGTCATCCATGGGGCTGAACCTGATGGAATCCTCTTTGTCACCCGTAACCTCTACGATTACAGGACCATGGTCATTTGCAGGTGGTATAGAGCCAGCCTTCTCATCCACGGGAGACTGAAAGTAAGGTGTGTGACCGGAGGAATGAGGTGAGGTGGTTATTTCCAATGTCTTGTCATTTGGGCTGGTTGAAGACCCAGCTGCTGCCTTTGATGATCCTGAAAGCGTTGTGCACAATTCAATTGGTGCAGCGAATCCAGAGGGGTATGAGTCAAAGGATCCTTTGGGAGCTGAAGGGGAGCGTATGAGAGGCGAAGTAGTGGAGAGTGCAGAGCTGAGTCTTGCCGAATCAAGACCAAATTTGTCTGACTTGAACCCTTCCTCTTTGTCCTCTTCCAGTGACGATGGTGGAGATATTGTGGACGCAGAAACGTGGTAGTCCCTGCCTTCAGTGGCATCACACTTTGAATGGTCTGACTCTGGGTCGTCGTGTAGCGGAGACAGCCTCTTCCTCTCAAAGTCTCCTAACGTGGTTCCTCCAAACCTGGCAAGGTCCTGAGAGGGAGAATCCTCCGTCTCATCGTTAGTGGTCTCGTCACTCATAATGTCCCTTGGAGTGGACATTTCATCCATTGGAGTAGGCACACTGGAGATCTCAATAGTTGACTGGGTGTGGCCAGATGTAGCAGTGTATGCCTCGTCTCGGTTCTCATCATCTGAGGCTGCTTCGTCGTCAGAGCCAGTTGGAAGGGTCTCATCATGAATAGATGCAGCCGGAGAGAGAGGCTCAGACATTTTGGGAGGTTGTGTCACAGACAGACCCAGCTTCTGTACTTCTCTTTCATTTCTGTTATGATCTCTTACATATTGGTCTGCATCCGCACCCACGTTCTCAGAGTCCTCGTCTTCACTGTCCTCAGCATGTATATGCTTGTCCATTTCCCTTCTCATTGGCTCATGGACCTCTTCTGTCTCTCCCTTCTCTTCATAATCTAGCCCAGTTTCCTCATCTTCAAACTTCTCACTGCCGCTGCCACTCAACTTCCCTTTATGCTCCTGTTCCTCTGGGGTCTCCCTGCTTTCTCCTTCATGCTCAGTCGTTGTGATCCCCTCACCCAGAGACTCTGCCGCTTCAGGAGACTCCATAGAGTGCAGAAGGTCCTCTCTGTGGACCACCACCGGCTCTTCCTCCTGAACAATCTCCTCTTCTTTGAGCTCCTCAAAGTCCTTGGTGAGGTCCTCTGGAGAAGACATAATGGCTCTTTCTGTCTCAAGGACCTCCGCAGCACAAGTGGCGGCGGCTACCACTCCTGCTGGGACAGATGCAGCTCCTGTAGCAGCAGATTTAGCATCCGTGGCCTTGGTGTCCTTTTTGGTGACTTTTGGTTTTCCCTTGGACTTAAAAGGGCTTCCAACGTCTTTCGTTGTAGTTTCATCTTTTTTCAGAGGTTTTGGTTTTGGTGCAAGTTTTTTCCCTTCACCTAAAGCAGATGAAGTATTTTTTATATCCTTGGATGGCTTCTTTATGTCTTTCTTTAGATCTTCTTTCTTTTGCTCCTTTATCTCTTCCTTCCTCACCTTCATGGGGGAATCTCTCCTGAAAACTTTGTCTTTCCTTAAAATGTCTTTCTTTACCTCTTCTTTGTTTACCTTCTGTTCCTTTTTGGGTGTTTCCTCCTTTTTATATGTTAGCTTCTCATCTTCCTTCGCTCCTTTCTTTACCTCCTTTTCATCATTTTTCTTTTCTACAGACTTCCTGGGTTCTTTCTTAATAATCTTCTCCTTGAGAGCTTTTGGTTTAATTTCAGGCTTCTTCTTTTCTGGAGTTTCAGGAGTTGGCTCTGCTTTAGCCTTCACTTCTTTTTCCGGTGCCTTCACCTTTTCCTTTTTCAACAAAGGTTTCTCTTTTTTCTCAAATTTGTGGGTCTTTTCTCGAGCTGATTCTGCGTCTATCTTTGCCTTCTCTGGAGCCTCCTCCTTTGATTCCTTCTTGAAACTTTTGCTTGGTGATGGCCTTGAGACTGACTTCAGACTCTCCTTGCTGTCAGTTTTATGTTTTAACTTTGCCTGCTTCAAGGCTGGTGCCAAGTTCGAAGATAGCTCATTCTGAGTGACAACTGGTTGCTTCAAAAAGTCCAAGTGTTTTAATTTTTCCAAACCTTCAAGAATGTGATACTGAGTGGCGTTGCCAGGGAAAAGAACTCGCACTATCTTCTCTGAAGGGTTTGATGGGTGCCACACGATCAATGAAGAGATTGAGGTCATGTAAGAGATTGGGAGCTCTGATTCTTTTCCATTGGGCAGAAGAACAGAGGCTTTGTCTTTCTCGCTACCTGTCCACTGCTTCATAAAGTGCTGCAGCTCCTTGCTGTTCTTTGATGGGTTAAGCACATACATCTCAAGCTTCCCCACGCCCATCTTCTGAAACAGAATGATGGGTTCGATAGTGTTCCCGACCGGCCTCTGCAGAGGCTCAGTCCTCAGATTCAGCTTGCTCAGGTAATGGAGAGTTTGTGCCACCTCTTCAATGTTTCTCCTCACCCTGAAGTTGGGTTCAGCAGGGTTCCCCAGATTCTCAGGGATGTTCAAGAACACAACCCCAATGTCTGGGGATATGAGGTTCTTCACCCAGTCACCGGTAGCTTGGGATCCCTGGGACTGCTCTTCCTCCAGCTCAGCCATCTTCCTCTGGAGCATGCTGTTGATGCCAGGCAGGTTGTCATCCCCGATGTGGGTCAGGAGGATGGAGTCTACCCGGTCTAGGTGTCTCACTAGCTTCCAGAAGCAGGACTTACGGTTGGAGCCCCCGTTGATAAGCATGTTGAACCCGTTCACCGCAAAGAGGGCAGAGTCGCCGTGGCCGCCGGGGAAAATGTAGCAGCATGGCTTTGAGAGCTTCAGGAAACCGCCAGAGGTCGGTGGCTCCAGCATGTCAAATGGTGATGGGATTTCTACTGACTCCGACAGGTATTCTGTGAACTCTGAGAGACCTTCCATCTCTGGGAGTATCAGGGGTGAGTTGAGCTTCATGTTGATGAAGTCTTGTAGGTTGTGTTTGTCCAGGTTTGAGTTTTTCCAGTCGCCTTGCTCAGGGCAGTAGAGGGTTAGGCTTGCTTTGTTTGCTGGGTGAATAGTGATGAGCAATTCACCAATCTGGGGAAGAGAGAGCGATTTGGAGACTTGAGAAAAAAATCATGACTGTGAGATCAAACAGAACATATTTGCTAACAAAATTATGACAGATAACAGATGACAAATGTATTGTATTTGATGTATTGATGAGGTTTGCTCATTGTGAGGTCAGTAAACTTCAGCAGATTAAGAATAGTACTACAAACTATACAATTATAATTGTATAGTAATTGTTTAGCAAACAATTTTCTCAATTTGACTCACCTCTTGGTCTGTGAATATATCTATGAAGTTGAAGAAAGAGAATGAGCCGGACTGCAGAATCAGCGCTCCTGTGTTTTCAAAGCATTGTCCTGAAAGCACCAGCAGCTTGTGTCTGGCTGTGTCTGAGATCATCTGACAAACCTAGGCAGAAAAAAGGGATCAAACATGTCAGAAAGACACATATGTTTCATTGGAGTTTCAGTGCAATTGTGGCATGAATCTCTTTTGCAATCATAGTTTATGCTAAGGCCGAAGACAGGAATAAGTACAGGAAGGCCTGCTATGACCTCCAAACTACCAAAAGGACAAAATAGGAAAAAGGTGGAATCATATTACACAGGCTCCAACGCCCGTCGCATGTGACAGGGGCTACAATCCATTACAGACTACAAAGGAAGACCCAACCGTGATCTGCCCAACGATGCCTCTCTACCAGACGAATTCAATGCATTTTATTTTGACAACAACAATGTCGAGCCGGGTGTGAGGGCCATCACCGATCCAGAGGATTGGGTGATCTCGCTCTCCGAGGCCGACGTGAGAAGGGTCTTTAATCAGGTCAACACCCGTAAGGCCGCGGGCCCCGACGGTATTCCAGGGCGCATTCTCAGAGCATGCGCAAAACAGATGGCAGGCTTATTCTCCTTGTCCCAGTCTGTAATCCCCACGTTTTAAGATGACCACAATCATTCCTGTTCCTAAGAACTCTAAGGCTTCATGCCACAATGAAAACCACCCTGTACACTCACTTCTGTAATCATGAAGTGCTTTGAGAGGCTGGTTATGGCACACATTAACTCTTCCATTCCAGCCACCCTAGACCCACTTCAATTTGCATACCACCCCAACAGATCCATAGACGACGCAATCCCCCATCCACATCGACGAGGCGGTAGTGGAGCAGGTAGACAGTTTCAAGATCCTCAGTGTCCAAATCACTAAAGACTTAAAATGGTCCAAACACACACACACAGTCATGAAGTAGGCTTGAAAAAGTTTGGCATGGGCCCTCACATCCTGAAAAGGTTCTACAGCTGTACCATTGAGAGCATATTGACTGGTTGCATCACTGCTTGTTATGGCAGTAGCACCACCCTCGATCGTATGGCACTACAGAGGGTTGTGTGGACAGCCCAGTACATCACTATATTTTTCGTAGCTGTTTATCTACCACCACAAACCGATGCTGGCATTAAGATTGCACTCAATGAGCTGTATAAGGCCATAAGTAAACAAGAAAACACTCATGCAGAGGCAGCACTCCTAGTGGCCGGGGACTCTAATGCAGGGAAACTTAAATCCGTTCTACCTAATTTCTACCAGCATGTTAAATGTGCAACCAGAGGAAAAAAAAACTCTAGACCACTTTTACTCCGAACACAGAGATGCATACAAAGCTCTCCCTCGACCTCCATTTGGCAAATCTGACCATAACTCTATCCTCCTGATTCCTGCTTATAAGCAAAAACTAAAGCAGGAAGCACCAGTGACTTGGTTAATAAAAAAGTGGTCAGATGACGCAGATGCTAAGCTACAGGACTGTTTTGCTAGCACAGACTGGAATATGTTCCGGGACTCTTCAGATAGCATTGAGGAGTACACCACATCAGTCACTGGCTTCATCAATAAGTGCATCGATGACGTCGTCCCCACAGTGACCGTACGTACATACCCCAACCAGAAGCTATGGATTACAGGCAACATCCACACTGAGCTAAAGGGTAGAGCTGCCGCTTTCAAGGAGCGTGACTCTAACCCGGACGCGTATAAGAAATCCTGCTATGCCCTCCAACGAACCATCAAACAGGCAAAGAGTCAATACAGGACTAAGATTGAATCGTACTACACCGGCTCAGATGCTCGTCGGATGTGGCAGGACTTTTATTACAGACTACAAAGGGAAGCACAGCCACGAGCTGCCCCGTGACACAAGCCGCCCCGTGACACAAGCCTACCAGACGAGCTAAATCACTTCTATGCTCGCTTCGAGGCAAGCAACACTGAAGCATGCATGAGAGCACCAGCTGTTCCAGATGACTATGTGATCACGCTCTCCGTAGCCGATGTGAGTAAGACTTTTAAGCAGGTCAACATTCACAAGGCCGCAGGGCAAGAAGGATTACCAGGACGTGTACTCCGAGCATGTGCTGACCAACTGGCAAGTGTCTTCACTGACATTTTCAACATGTCCCTGACTGAGTCTTTTAATCCAACATGTTTCAAGCAGACCACCATAGTCCCTGTGCCCAAGGACACTAAGATAACCTGCCTAAATGACTACCGACCCATAGCACTCACGTCTGTAGCCATGAAGTTCTTTCAAAGGTTGGTCATGGCTCACATCAACACCATTATCCCAGAAACCCTAGACCCACTCCAATTTGCATACCGCCCCAACAGATCCACAGATGATGCAATCTCTATTGCACTCCACACTGCCCTTCCCACCTGGACAAGAGGAAGACCTTCGTGAGAATGCTATTCATTGACTACAGCTCAGCGTTCAACACCATAGTGCCCTTAAAGCTCATCACTAAGCTAAGGATCCTGGGACTAAACACCTACCTCTGCAACTGGATCCTGGAATTCCTGACGGGCCGCCCCCAAGTGGTAAGTGTAGGTAACAACACATCTGCCATGCTGATCCTCTACACAGGAGCCCCTCAGGGGTGCGTGCTCAGTCCTCTCCTGTACTCCCTGTTCACCCATGACTGCATGGCCAGGCACGACTCCAACACCATCATTAAGTTTGCCGACTACACAACAGTGGTAGGCCTGATCACCAACAACGATGAGACAGCCTATAGGGAGGAGGTCAGAGACCTGGCCGTGTGGTGCCAGGATAGCAACCTCTCCCTCAACGTGATCAAGACAAAGGAGATGATTGTGGACTACAGGAAAAAAAAGAGGACTGAGCACACCCCCATTCTCATCGACTGGGCAGAAGTGGAACAGGTTGAGAGCTTCAAGTTCCTTGGTGTCCACATCACCAACAAACTATCATGGTCCAAACACACCAAGACAGTCGTGAAGAGGGCACGACAAAGCCTATTCCCCCTCAGGAGACTGAAAAGATTTGGCATGGGTCCTCAGATCCTCAAAAGTTCTACAGCTGCACCATCGAGAGCATCCTGACTGGTTGCATCACCGCCTGGTATGGCAACTGCTCGGCCTCTGACCGCAAGGCACTACAGAGGGTAGTGCGTACGGCCCAGTATATCACTGAGGCCAAGTTTCCTGCCATCCAGGACCTCTATACCAGGCGGTGTCAGAGGAAGGCCCTCAAAATTGTCAAAGACTCCAGGCACGCTAGTCATAGACTGTTCTCTCTGCTACCGCATGGCACGCGGTACCGGAGCACCAAGTCTACGTCCAAAAGGCTCCTCAACAGCTTCTACACCCAAGCCAAAAGACTCCTGAACAGCAAATCATGGCTACCCGGACTATTTGCACTGCCCCCCCACCCCCACCCCCTCTTTTACGCTGCTGCTACTCTGTTTATTATTTATGCATAGTCACTTTAACTATACCCACATGTACATATTACCTCAATTACCTCGACTAGCCGGTGCCTCCGCACATTGACTCTGCACCGGTAACCCCCTGTATATAGCCTCCCTACTGTTATTTTATTTTACTGCTGCTCTTTAGTTATTTGCTTAAATTTTTTTATTTAACACTTTAAAAAAAACTTTTTTTAATGCATTGTTGGTTAAGGGCTTGTAAGTAAGCATTTCACTGTAATGTCTACACCTTTTGTATTCAGCGCATGTGGCAAATAAAATTTGATTTGATTTGGGACGAGCTCCCTGCCATCCAGGACCTCTATATCAGGCGGTGTGAAAAGAAGGCCCGGAAAATCGTCAAAGACTCCAACCACCAGGCATAGACTATTTTCTCTACTGCTGCACGGCAAGAGGTACTGGTGCATTAAGTCTGACACCAACAGGCTCTTGAACAGCTTCTATCCCCAAGCAATACGACTGATAAATAGCTAACAAAATAGCTACACGGACTGAGTTTACCTTGTATTTTTATTTACCTTTTATTTCAATCTTTGCACTGTCTCTATACACACTCACAGGGCCCTGCACACACACTGTCACTCCAACACACACACAAACACTCCATAATTGTCACGCCCTGGCTCTGGGGACTCTTAAATGTTGAGCCAGGGTGTGGATTTTCTATATTTAGTTTTCTATGTTTTTTATTCTAGATCGTTTAGTTCTATGTTGGCCAGGGTGGTTCCCAATCAGAGGCAGCTGTAGCTCGTTGTCTCTGATTGGGGACCATACTTAGGCAGCCTGTTGGCACCAGTTAGTTTGTGGGATCTTGTTCCGTAAAGGTTTGTGTTGTTGTAACCTCAGGACTTCACGTATCGTTCGTTTTGTTGTTTTGTTCGTGTGTTGTGTACTAAATAAAATGTACGCTTATCACGCTGCGCCTTGGTTCCACGAGTCATCAGTCAACGTTCGTGACGGAAGATCCCACCTAAAGAGGACCAAGCAGCGTGTCCAGGAACAGACAGCCTGGACTTGGGAGGAGATCCTGGACGGGAAGGGATCCTGGACTTGGGAAGAGATTCAGGCCGGAATGGATCGCCGTCCTTGGGAGGAGACTGTGGAGGCGCGCTACAGAGAGGAGCAGCGGCAACGCAGAGGGTACCGGCCGAGGAGGAAGCCCGATAGACAGCCCCAAGAAAATATTTTTTGGGGGGCTAAAAGGGTGGTTGGCGGAGCCTAGAGTTAGAGC
The DNA here is from genome assembly GCF_964263955.1 of Coregonus lavaretus. NCBI lineage: Eukaryota > Metazoa > Chordata > Actinopteri > Salmoniformes > Salmonidae > Coregonus > Coregonus lavaretus. Next base: position 10,006,053 of record NC_140011.1, read on the forward strand.
AGAGCCAATTCCCCGTACTCAGGCTAGGAAGCGTGAGACTGGGCAGGCTCCGTGTTATGCGGAGCCACGTACTGTGCCGCGAGTGTTCCGGCACAGTCCTGTACGTTCGGTGCTAGCACCACGCACGTGTCGTGCTAAGATGGGCATGCAGCCAGGACGGGGTGTGCCGGCTCAACGCTCGTGGCCTCCAGTACGCCTCCTCGGTCCCGTATGTCCTGCGCCAGTGCCACGTGCTGTAGCGCCAGTACGAGTGCACAGCCCTGTACGTCCTGTGCTGATGCCTCACACATATTGTGTGGACATAGGCATTCAGCCAGGACGGGTTGTGTCAGCTCTCCGCTCCAGACCTCGAGTCCGCCTCCACAGTCCGGCCCGGCCCGTTCCGGCTCCCCGCACCAAGCCAGTGGTGCGTGTTCCCAGTCCAGCCCGGCCTGTTCCTTCTCCCCGCACCAAGCCAGTGGTGCGTGTTCCCAGTCCAGCCCGGCCTGTTCCTGTCCCTCGCACCAAGCCAGTGGTGCGCGTCGCCAGCCCAGCCCGGCCTGTTCCTGTCCCTCGCAACAAGCCAGTGGTGCACGTCGCCAGCCCGGTCCGGCCTGTTCCTGTCCTTCGCACCAAGTCAGTGGTGCGCGTCGCCAGCCCGGTCCGGCCTGTTCCTGTCCCTCGCACCAAGCCAGTGGTGCGCGTCGCCAGCCCGGTCTGGCCTGTTCCTGTCCCTCGCACCAAGCCAGTGGTGCGCGTCGCCAGCCCGGTCCGGCCTGTTCCCCTCCCTCGCACCAAGCCAGTGGTGCGCGTCGCCAGCCCGGTCCGGCCTGTTCCCGTCCCTCACACCAAGCCAGTGGTGCGGTCGTCAGCCCGGTCCGGCCCGTTCCTGCTCCCCGCACCAAGCCAGTGGTGCGCGTCGTCAGCCCGGTCCGGCCCGTTCCTGCTCCCCGCACCAAGCCAGTGGTGCGCGTCGTCAGCCCGGTCCGGCCCGTTCCTGCTCCCCGCACCAAGCCAGTGGGGCGTGTGTCCAGTCCGGCACGGCCCGTGCCTGGTCCGGCACCGGTCAGCTGCTCCACTCCGGAGTCAGAGCAATCCGCTCCACCGGGGTCCGGTCCAACTCCAGTCAGCGGATCCACTCCGGAGCCGTTGCTCCACCGGTGTCGGTAAGGTCTGGTCCACCGTCGTCGGGTCCAGCTCCAGTCAGCGGGACCAGACCAGGGGCGCAACGGGGAGGTGGAGAAAAGGTGGTGGTCACGCCCGGAGCCGGATCCACCTCCGAGGCGGAATGCCCACCCGGCCCCTACCCTCTTGTGTTTGTGTGGCGCGGTCGTAGTCCGCGCCTTTTGGGGGGGGGGGGGGAGGTACTGTCACGCCCTGGCTCTGGGGACTCTTAAATGTTGAGCCAGGGTGTGGATTTTCTATGTTTAGTTTTCTATGTTTTTTGTTCTAGATCGTTTAGTTCTATGTTGGCCAGGGTGGTTCCCAATCAGAGGCAGCTGTAGCTCGTTGTCTCTGATTGGGGACCATACTTAGGCAGCCTGTTGGCACCAGTTAGTTTGTGGGATCTTGTTCCGTAAAGGTTTGTGTTGTTGTAACCTCAGGACTTCACGTATTGTTTGTTTTGTTCGTGTGTTGTGTACTAAATAAAATGTACACTTATCACGCTGCGCCTTGGTTCCACGAGACATCAGTCAACGTTCGTGACAATAATTTGTTCACTCACACATAATATGTACATACATTTATACTTACTCTACACACCTGCACACCCACTCACATGCAAGCTGCTGCTACTCTGTTTATCTTATATCCTGTTGCCTAGTTCCCTTACCCCTATACTGTCCATGCCTACTTCCATCACTCCAGTATCCCTGCACATGTAAATATGGTGTTGGATCTGATTTTTTAAATATTTAAATATGCTTACTTCCTTACTTTATTGTGTATTTCATATTTCCTATTCTTATTCTCCTGTGGTTTTTTTCTAGCAATACATTGTTATTGATTATTGCATTGTTGGGTTTTGAGTTTGCAAAAAAGGCATTTCACTGTACTTGTGTATGTGACATTAAAACTTGAAACTTATGCTCAGAGACAATACTTATGCTTGGAAAATACTGTCTGTAATTCTTATAGTCCATTTCAAAGTGAATTTGCCATGTCAATGCCCACTTAGCATTTTACTGCTGAGGATCTTGATTAGAAATATCACCCATTTCACTTTAATCAAATCTATTAGATAATTAGTTCTCTCTCTCTCTCTCTCTCTCTCTCTCTCTCTCTCTCCAACCTCTGCCTTTTTTCCTCCCCACAGGCATGGACTGTTCTGGGCTGCTAGCCATGGTCAAACCTGCAGTGCTGTGAGATATTATTAATGCACAGTTGGATTGCAGACACAGCCAGGCAGGGAGGGAAGCTGGAAGAGTGAAAGGAAGGGTCGACAGATCTGCCCTTGTGTAATGGCCTTCGATTTCTCTTTTCAATGTGGAACCTTCTAGTAATTGACTTAGTAAAATGAATGCTGCACTGTAAAGTTAAAATATGTAGGGACAACAGTTGCCTAGAATCCAAACTAAATATAATTCTGTTTCGATATTGTTTTACTATTCAGTCACTATTTAGTTTAGATTCCAGGCTAGGATCTGTTGGTTAACATGAGTAAACCAAAGGTTGCTGTTTTTGTTGTCTTAGCTCTAGCTGTAACCAAGGCAGTAGTCTTCACAGGGGTGGAACTTTCACTGGGGACGGGGGGGACATGTCCCCCCACGTTCTGAAATTGCATTTTTGTCCCCCCCAGTTTAATCATTGGAATGTGATACATAACAGGGCAACGTTGTGCTTTAGGACCATGCGGATGCCTCCGAGAGGTCGGGTAGGCTGTTTGAAGTGTTTATCCAACTGGATTTAGGACCATGCGGACAGCACAGGGAGGGCTGACAGGCTGTGTGAAGGCAAAGCTTCTGGAAGGCTGGCTGGACCAGCACGGGAGAGTTGAGCATAGTTCAGTGTACGCGTTGCACTCTTTCACCAAATTGTAAAAGGAACAGAAACTGGCTACTATTTAGTTGACTGATGTAGCTGGCAAGGTAACTGCTGTTTAACAGAAAAAAAAACTAAACTAGTGTTTATTTGCAGTGCTGAGCTAGTATTGTAACTGACATGTAACGTTAGCTAATGTTTCATACCCTTTCGACTGAGGTGAACGAATAAGCTACGCTAGTGAGTAGCTACCACAGCCAGGTCAGCTCTAGCCTCTAGTTATCTGTCAGATAGTAATAATAGCCACCTCATCTCGCTATCTAACAGCAGATGTTTGTATGGACATGTTTTGTAGCCTTTGTTGTCACCTTTCAGAAATAAATGAACTTGGCAAGCTTTCGCCAGTTGATGTACCATTAGAGAGAGAGAGCTGGCCAAAAGTTGGCTTACATTAGCTATTATTTTTGCCTCAATCAAACTAGACCTGAATCAAACGATGAAACCATCAGCCAAACGATTGAAGATTGATATTCTGATGTTTTTTTCAGTGCAATGTGAGTTGTCAATGTAACGTTATTGATCTGTCAGTTTTCCCTAGCTAATTCCCTACTTTTCACACTGACACAGTAATAAACAGCTCTAACATTACAGGCTTCACTGTCATGGTGCACAGTAGAGGTATGTGCGGGACTGATTTCTTCATCATCCCGCCCCCGCCCACACCTGCTGGCTTTCTGTCCGACTCCCACCTGCTACGGCATGAACTGGTCCCAAACCCAACCGCAGTCCCGCAATTATATTTTAGGCGTATGTGATGCAGCTCACTTGCCAGCCATGGCCCCAGCAATTTTGCGCCCTTTAGGCAATATCAAATGCACAACAATAACTTAAGAAATAGGTTAAATTACAAGAGATCCTCACATGGGCCTTGCATTGTATTACTGGGCTTTATCAGCCAATATGCTAGATGTAGTTTGAAGAGAGCAGAGTTGGAGAGACTTGCACTTTCTCTTGAGCTATTGTTATAGCCTACCTTTTAGGAGTGGGAAGATTTTCAGACAAATAAATATGGGTGATCAATATTTAGGCCTATTTCTAGGTAATGCAGTAAACTAAGCCTAGTCATATGCCTATTTAGGAAGTACATTTCCTTGGAAAGATAACTGGCTGAAATGTTATATATAGAGGATGTCTTAAAGACAATCAAAAGTTTTCTTTGTACTTTATTTGTAAGAGTTGTTCATTTGTTAGGTTATTGGTTATAGGTGCAACACAATATTGGTTATTGAATTATCATGGATCTAGTTCAGGATCTATCAATCACTTAAACATATTTAATGATCTCTTACCTAGCTTGATGACTGTGGGCATTTTTGCTTACTTTTTGTTGTTCTAAATAGAGACGGCTAGAAGGGCCATGGGTCATATTATATTGTGTAGAAATGCAGGAAATTAGCTTTAGGGGCTCATACCCCCTGCCAAGTTATGTCCCCCTCTGCAAATAACACTGCTGGGTGACTAATAGCTTCTACCCCCAAGCAATAAGACTGCTGAACAATTAATCAAATGGCCATCCGGGCTATTTACACTGCTGCTACTCGCTGTTTATTATCTATGCATAGTCACGTTACCCCTACCTACATGTACAAATTACCTGGACTAACCTGTACCCCCGCACATTGACTCGGTACCAGTACCCCCTGTAAATAGCCTCGTTATTGTTATAATTTTTTTTACTTTCGTTTATTTAGTAAATATTTTCTTAACTCTATTTCTTGAACTGCATTGTTGGTTAAGGGCTTGTAAGTAAGCATTTCCCGGTAAGGTCTACACCTGTTGTATTCGGTGCATGTGACAAATACAATTTGATTTGATTTAAAAAGTCATAGTCAATCGATCAATAATATAATACTCTTAGCAACAACAACAAAAAATCATTTATTTACAATATGTAGAATCTATGACAATAGCAAGGTTCAGAACTTTTGTGAAACCACAGCACAGTTGAACAATATATGGAAAATATAAATCAAAACTGGATTATGTTCAGAGACAGATGGAAGGGGTTTAGTCGAGCTGAAGGATGGGACTAAAAACAAACAAAATATAACTATTGTAAAATATACTGTGTCCGTAAAAGGTACAGTGCATTCGGAAAGTATTCAGACCCCTTCCCTTTTTCCAAATCTTGTTACGTTACAACCTTATTCTAAAATGGATTACAAAAAATAATCCTCAGCAATCTACACACAATACCCAATAATGACAAAGTGAAAACAGGTTTTTAGAAATTATTGCAAATGTATTAAACCTAAAAAACAGAAATACCTTATTTACATAAGTATTCAGACCCTTTGCTCTGAGACTCGACATTGAGCTTAGGTGCATCCTGTTTCCATTGATCATCCTTGAGATGTTTCTATAACTTGATTGGATTCCACCTGTGGTAAATTCAATTGAATGGACATGATTTGGAAAGGCACACACCTGTCTATATAAGGTCCCACAGTTGACAGTGCATGTCAGAGCAAAAACCAAGCCACGAGGTCGAAGGAATTGTCCATAGAGCTCCGAGACAGGATTGTGTCGAGGCACAGATCTGGGGAAGGGTACCAAAACCTTTCTGCAGCATTGTAGGACCCCAAGAACACAGCAATCGGGGCAGAAGGGCCTTGGTCAGGGAGGTGACCAAGAACACGATGGTCACTCTGACAGAGCTCCAGTGTTCCTCTGTGGAGATGGGATAACCTTCCAGAAGGACAACCATCTCTGCATCACTCCACCAATCAGGCCTTTATGGTAGAGTGCCAGACGGAAGCCACTCCTCAGTTAAAGGCACATGACAGCCTGCTTGGAATTTGCCAAAAGGCACCTAAAGGAATCAGACCATGATAAACAGACCATGAGAAATGTCTGGAGGAAAGCTGCCACCATCCCTAATGTGAAGGATGGTGGTGGCAGCATCATGCTGTGGGGATGGTTTTCAGCGGCAGGGACTGGGAGACTAATCAGGATCGAGGGAAGGATAAACAGAGCAAAGTACAGAGCGATCCTTGATGAAAACCTGCTCCAGAGCGCTCAGGATCACAGACTGGTACGAAGGTTCACCTTCTAACAGGACAACGACCCTAAGCACACAGCCAAGACAACGCAGGAGTGGCTTCGGGACAAGTCTCTGAATGTTCTTGAGTGGCCCAGCCAGAGCCCGGATTTGAACCAGATCAAACATCTCTGGAGAGACCTGAAAATATCTGTGCAGTGATGCTCCCCGTCCGACATAACAGAGCTTGAGAGGATCTGCAGAGAAGAATGGGAGAAACTCCCCAAATACAGGTGTGCCAAGCATGTAGCGTCATACCCAAGAAGACTCGAGGCTGTAATCGCAGCCAAAGATGCTTCAACAAAGTACTGAGTAAATTGTCTGAATACTTATGTAAATGTGATATTTCAGTTTCAAATTTTTTATAAATGAGCAAAAATGTCTATAAACTGTCACGGATTCTGCCGAGGCTGCCCCTCCTCCTTGCTCGGGCAGGCTGCGGCGTTTGTCGTCACCGGAATACTAGCTACTGACGATCCATGTTCTATGTTTCTATGTTGCACCTGTTGTCTAATGTCACACACCTGTTGCCCATTATTGTAATCACGCCTTCCCTATTTAACCCAGTGGCTCCCAATGTGTTTTGTGCGTGGTTGTTATTTCGTTTCGTGTGTCGTTTGTGAGCGGGTTAGTTCCTTCCTGTATGGAGGTATTTCTGTGTTGTTTTCTTTACAAATGTTCAGTAAAGTACGTTTCTTCGAGTTCTGTGTCATGCGCCTGACTTCGATCCACCGCATTACACTGAGACTCGTTACAGAACCACGCACCATCTATGGAGTCAGCAGGTCGATGGAGGAACGATTTCAACGACAGGAGAGTATCATCCAGGCGCTCGGCACCGCCATGGAGAGGGTGATGAATACTATGGACCGTTGGAAGAAAGGTGGCCTTCCCACACCTCCTCCAACCACTCTACCACCCATACAACAGTCCACCCCTTCTCCACCTGTGCCCAGTGGGATTCGGCTCTCGCTCCCGAGGGCATATGACGGTACACCAGCCGGGTGTCAGGGTTTCCTTCTCCAGGTAGAGCTCTACCTGGCAACCATTCTCTCCTGTCTCTCGGGGAAGGCACTCGAGTGGGCCAACGCCGAGTGGAGAGGAATTGACGCTACATCGGTCCGCTACGAGGATTTCACCCGCCGAGCGTCTGTTCCACCTACGACAGGAGAGGAGGAGCGCCCAGGATTTTGCGCTGGAGTTCAGGACGTTGGCAGCCAGCGCCGGATGGAATGAGAGGGCCCTGATCGACCACTATCGGTGCAGCCTAAGGGAGGACGTTCGGAGGGAACTGGCCTGCAGGGATACTAATCTCAACCTGGACCAACTGGTGGAGATGTCCATCAGGCTGGATAACCTGTTGGAGACCCGCGGACGTTCTGATCAGGGCCCATTCATTCCATCCCCCAGCACCTCCGACTCTACTCCCATGGAGCTCGGAGGTGCTGCGCTTAGGGAGACCAGGAGAGGTGCCGTGCCCTGCACCAACTGTGACCGCAGAGGACTCACTGCGGGTCGGTGCTGGGGATGGTCCCCAGGGAGTCGAGGCAGTAAGCAGAGCACTGGTCGACCATCTCAGGTGAGTAGGCAACCGACTCACCCAGAGCTCCCTGTTGGTCAGTTGTGTATAGAGGTTGTGTTTCCGGAGTTTTCTTCTCATTCCCAGCATAGATTCAGTAGATTAGGCGCAGCTGGGAATTTTATTGATCGTCAATATTCTTGTAGGTTAGGGATTCCTACTGTTCGTGTTGATGTGCCCTTCCCTGTCCACGCATTAGATAGTCGCCCCCTAGGGTCAGGTCTAATCAGGGAGTTTACCGCACCACTCTTAATGAGGACGCAGGGGGGTCATGAGGAGAGGATTAGTCTCTATCTGATTGATTCTCCTGCGTATCCTGTGGTGTTGGGACATCCCTGGTTAACCACTCATGATCCCACTATTTCCTGGCAACAGAGGGCTCTCAAGGGACGGTCCAGTCAGTGCTCAGGGAGGTGTGTAGGGGTTTCCTTAGGGGCTACTACGGTGGACAGCTTCTTCACGAAATTGGATCTCAAGAGCGCGTACAATCTGGTGCGTATTCGTGAGGGAGATGAGTGGAAGACGGCTTTCAGCACTACCTCAGGACACTATGAGTACCTCGTCATGCCATACGGGTTGATGAATGCTCCATCAGTCTTCCAAGCCTTTGTCGATGAGATTTTCAGGGATCTGCATGGACAGGGGGTTGTGGTGTATATCGATGACATTCTCAAATACTCCGCTACACGGGCCGAGCATGTATCCCTGGTGCGTTAAGTACATGGACGACTGTTGAAGCATTACCTGTATGCCAAGGCGGAGAAATGCCTGTTCTTTCAGGAGTCCATCTCCTTCCTAGGGTACCACATGTCCGCGTCTGGGGTGAAAATGGAAAGAGACCGTATTTCGGCCGTGCGTAATTGGCCAACTCCAACCACGGTGAAGGAGGTGCAGCAATTTTTGGGATTTGCCAATTACTACCGGAGGTTTATCCGGGGCTTTGGTCAGGTAGCGGCTTCCATTACCTCGTTGCTGAAGGGGGGACAGGTGCGTCTGCGGTGGTCAGCTGAGGCGGACAGGGCGCTCAATCATCTGAAGAACCTGTTTACCTCTGCTCCAGTGCTGGCTCATCCGGATCCCTCCTTGGCCTTCACGGTTGAGGTGGACGCGTCGGAGGCTGGGATAGGTGCTGTACTTTCCCAGCGCTCGGGCACACCACCCAAGCTCCGCCCCTGTGCGTTCCTTTCTAAGAAGCTCAGTCCGGCGGAGCGCAACTATGATGTGGGGGACCGAGAGCTGTTGGCCGTGGTCCAAGCCCTGAAAGCGTGGAGACATTGGCTTGAGGGGGCTAACCACCCTTTTCTCATTTTGACTGACCACCACAATCTGGAGTACATCCAGGCGGCGAAGAGATTAAACCCTCGCCAGGCAAGGTGGTCAATGTTTCTCTCCCGTTTTTGTTTCACCCTTTCGTACAGGCCATGTTCCCAGAATGCTAAGGCAGATGCTCTGTCCCAACTGTATGACACGGAGCAGAGTTCCGTGGAGCCCACTCCCATACCTCCGGCGTCGTGTATGGTGGCACCGGTGGTGTGGGAGGTGGACGCGGACATCGAGCGGGCGTTGCGTATCAAACCCACTCCTCCCCAGTGTCCAGAGGGTCGTGTGTACGTCCCGCTGGAGGTCCGCGATCGGTTGATCTATTGGGCTCACACGTCACCCTCCTCTGGTCATCCTGGTATCGGTCGAACAGTGCATTGTCTTAGTAGGAAGTACTGGTGGCCCACCTTAGCTAAGGACGTGAGGGTTTATGTTTCCTCCTGCTCGGTGTGCGCCCAGTGTAAGGCTCCTAGACACCTGCCCAGAGGGAAATTGCAACCCCTACCCGTTCCACGGATCTTCCTCCCTCACAAGGGAATACCACGATCCTGGTCGTTGTGGATCGGTTTTCTAAGTCCTGCTGCCTCATTCCTCTGCCCGGTCACCCTACGGCCCTACAGACTGCTGAGACCCTATTTACACACGTCTTCCGGCACTATGGGATACCTGAGGATATAGTGTCTGATCGGGGTTCCCAGTTCACCTCGAGGGTTTGGAGGGCGTTCATGGAACGTCTGGGAGTCTCGGTCAGCCTGACCTCAGGGTTTCACCCCGAAAGTAACGGGCAGGTGGAGAGAGTCAACCAGGAGGTGGGTAGGTTACTGAGGTCGCATTGCCAGGACCGGCGGGGGGAGTGGTCGGTTTTCCTCCCCTGGGCAGAGATGGCCCAAAACTCCCTCCACCACTCCTCCACTAACCTTTCTCCATTCCAGTGTGTATTAGATTATCAGCCGGTTCTGGCACCTTGGCATCAAGCCAGATCGAGGCACCTGCGGTGGATTAATGGTTTCGGGGCTCGCAGGAGACCTGGAACGCTGCCCATGTGCGCCTGCAGCGGGCCATCGGGCGGCAGAAGGCGAGTGCCGACCGCCACCACAGTGAGGCTCCGGTTTATGCACCGGGGGACCGGGTCTGGCTCTCGACCCGAAATCTGCCCCTTCGCCTGCCCTGCCGGAAGCTGGGTCGGCGGTTTGTGGGGCCATTCAAAGTCCTGAGGAGATTGAACGAGGTATGTTATAGGTTACAGCTTCCTCCTGAGTATCGTGTTAACCCCTCGTTCCATGTGTCTCTCCTCAGGCCGGTGGTAGCTGGTCCACTCCAGGAGTCTGAGATACGGGAGGTTCCTCCGCCCCCACTGGACATCGAGGGGTCACCGGCGTACTCGGTCCGTTCCATCTTAGATTCGAGGCTTCGGGTGGGAGGCCTGCAGTATCTCGTGGAGTGGGAGGGGTACGGTCCGGAGGAGCAGTGCTGGTCCCTAGGAGGGACATCCTCAATCCCTCCATGTTGAGGGATTTCCACTGTAGTCATCCGACTCGCCCCGCGCCGCGTCCTCCTGGCCGTCGTCGAGGCCATGGTCGCATGGCTGGAGCCGCGCATCGGGGGGGTACTGTCACGGATTCTGCCGAGGCTGCCACTCCTCTTTGCTCGGGCAGGCTGCGGCGTTCGTCGTCACCGGAATACTAGCTACTGCCGATCTATGTTCTATGTTTCTATGTTGCACCTGTTGTCTAATGTCACACACCTGTTGCCCATTATTGTAATCACACCTTCCCTATTTAACCCAGTGGCTCCCAATGTGTTTTGTGCGTGGTTGTTTTTCGTTTCATGTGTCGTTTGTGAGCGGGTTAGTTCCTTCCTGTGTGGAGGTATTTCTGTGTTGTTTTCTTTACTCATTTTCAGTAAAGTACGTTTCTTCGAGTTCTGTGTCCTGCGCCTGACTTCGATCCACCGCAATACACTGACACTCGTTACATAAACGTATTTTTGCTTTGTCATTATGGAGTATTGTGTGTAGATTGATGAAGGAAAAAACTATTTAATCAATTTTAAAATAAGGCTGTAACGTAACAAAATGTGGAAAAAGTTAAGGGGTCTGAATACTTTCAGAATGCACTGTATATAGTATGTACAGTGGGGGAAAAAAGTATTTAGTCAGCCACCAATTTTGCAAGTTCTCTCACTTAAAAAGATGAGAGAGGCCTGTAATTTTCATCATAGGTACACGTCAACTATGACAGACAAAAGGATAATTTTTTTTCTCCAGAAAATCACATTGTAGGATCTTTTAATGAAGTTATTTGCAAATTATGGTGGAAAATAAGTATTTGGTCAATAACAAAAGTTTCTCAATACTCTGTTATATACCCTTTGTTGGCAATGACACAGGTCAAAGGTTTTCACACACTGTTGCTGGTATTTTGGCCCATTCCTCCATGCAGATCTCCTCTAGAGCAGTGATGTTTTCGGGTTGTCGCTGGGCAACACAGACTTTCAACTCCCTCCAAAGATTTTCTATGGGGTTGAGATCTGGAGACTGGCTAGGCCACTCCAGGACCTTGAAATGCTTCTTACGAAGCCACTCCTTCGTTGCCCGGGCGGTGTGTTTGGGATCATTGTCATGCTGAAAGACCCAGCCACGTTTCATATTCAATGCCCTTGCTGATGGAAGGAGGTTTTCACTCAAAATCTCACGATACATGGCCCCATTCATTCTTTCCTTTACACGGATCAGTCGTCCTGGTCCCTTTGCAGAAAAACAGCCACAAAGCATGATGTTTCCACCCCCATGCTTCACAGTAGGTATGGTGTTCTTTGGATGCAACTCAGCATTCTTTGTCCTCCAAACACGACAAGTTGAGTTTTTACCAAAAAGTTCTATTTTGGTTTCATCTGACCATATGACATTCTCCTAATCCTCTTCTGGATCATCCAAATGCACTCTAGCAAACTTCAGACGGGCCTGGACATGTACTGGCTTAAGCAGGGGGACACGTCTCGCACTGTAGGATTTGAGTCCTTGGCGGCGTAGTGTGTTACTGATGGTAGGCTTTGTTACTTTGGTCCCAGCTCTCTGCAGGTCATTCACTAGGTCCCCCCGTGTGGTTCTGGGATTTTTGCTCACCGTTCTTGTGATCATTTTGACCCCACGGGGTGAGATCTTGCGTGGAGCCCCAGATCGAGGGAGATTATCAGTGGTCTTGTATGTCTTCCATTTCCTAATAATTGCTCCCACAGTTGATTTCTTCAAACCAAGCTGCTTACCTATTGCAGATTCAGTCTTCCCAGCCTGGTGCAGGTCTACAATTTTGTTTCTGGTGTCCTTTGACAGCTCTTTGGTCTTGGCCATAGTGGAGTTTGGAGTGTGACTGTTTGAGGTTGTGGACAGGTGTCTTTTATACTGATAACAAGTTCAAACAGGTGCCATTAATACAGGTAACGAGTGGAGGACAGAGGAGCCTCTTAAAGAAGAAGTTACAGGTCTGTGAGAGCCAGAAATCTTGCTTGTTTGTAGGTGACCAAATACTTATTTTCCACCATAATTTGCAAATAAATTCATTAAAAATCCTACAATGTGATTTTCTAGAAATTCTCAATTTGTCTGTCATAGTTGACGTGTACCTATGATGAAAATTACAGGCCTCTCTCATATTTTTAAGTGGGAGAACTTGCACAATTGGTGGCTGACTAAGTACTTTTTCCCCCCACTGTATAAGCTGGAAGTAGAAGCCTTAGTTTACTCCAATTAGGGGAGGGATGGTAGGGTTAGGGGAAAATAATAAAGGAACAAATATTTTTAAACAAATATATATATTTACAAAAATATATGGGTGTTTGGAAATGATGCAGACAATTACATTGATGGAAGCCACAATCTATCTGCAATATTAAAGCTGATCTACCTCCAAAAATAAAAAACATAAATAATAATAATTAAAAATATGTATATATTATGTTCACCCCCACTTCTAAAACCAAAGTTGCGCCCCTGACTCTTCACCCCCAGATCTTCTAATTGCTATGATTCTATTCTAGTCCATTTACATTTAAGTAATTTAGCAGACACATTACATTTACATTTTAGTCATTTAGCAGACGCTCTTATCCAGAGCGACTTACAGTTAGTGAATACATCTTTTTTTTTTATTCCCCCTCGTGGGAATCGAACCCACAACCCTGGCGTTGCAAACGCCATGCTCTATCAACTGAGCTACATCCCTGCCGGCCATTCCCTCCCCTACCCTGGACGACGCTGGGCCAATTGTGCGCCGCCCATGAGTCTCCCGGTCGCGGCCGGCTGCGACAGAGCCTGGATTCGAACCAGGATCTCTAGTGGCACAGATTAGCACTGCGATGCAGTGCCTTAGACCACTGCGCCACTCAGGAGACACTCTTATCCAGAGCGACTTACAAATTGGCACACAGAGCAGAGTAGCAGCAAACAAAGAACGTTTCGCATAACGGAGGAAAATTTGCCAATTAAGCGTGCCAAGCAGTCACTCTTTTCAGTTGCTTTGAAATGTGTGTATGTTTAGTTCTATGAAGAGGTCTTCTATGTATGGCAGTCAAGAGTATGTTTGTTCTGTTGCAAAGCCATTTGCTACAATGTGCCCTAATGAACACGATCCAGTTTTGTTTGTATGGAATGTCTGTTTGTACGGAATGTACTCATGGAATGTACTTACCTCAGTGCTGACAGCTGCATCTGAAGGGTTGATAAGCACTACCGTCTCGAGAACGCTGCTTTTGTGGTGAAGAATTCTCTGCCCTGAAAACAACACAGGGAAACAGAACAACTCAATCCATGTGTAATGTGGAAAATAATATAAATTAAATGCGTACATTTTTTCTGATAAATGTTTTTCTGATAGTGGGTGCATGTAAAAGCATGGTTTAAATAGCTGAAAACGTTCTATGGCCCTATTAAATCAGAGGCTACAGTTGCAGCAGATCATTTTTTCCTTTACCCTGTCAGGCCAGTACGGCATGTCTGCCCACCAGAGAGGGCATGTTCTTAGAAGTCTCCTCTACTCACTCATCAAGGATGCACACACCCAATTACCCACACAGCCTACTAATCACCCACCTACCACCAGCCACGGACTGTCACCAAGAAGCCATTAACCCCAGTTACATCCCCCCAGTCACCCCCACACCCTGTCACCAACCACCCCCAGTTACCCCCAGTCACTCCCAATTCAACCAGGGAATCAGTGAGAAAGAAGCAACTCTTTGTACTCTATTTGTTTCAGTATAAATCTAATGAATCCAGTGTTTCTTCATTAAATCGTTAATCATGTAACTCAACTTCATAATTCTCTCCTTTAATATCAAAAGGCAATCGTTAATAATTTATTGTGATCTCTCTCTCTCTATCTCTCTCTCTCTCTCTCTCTCTCTCTCTCTCTCATTACTCAAACTGTTCAGATATGGATGTTTCTGACAGTCTTAATGTGACTATGTAAATGTAATGTTCCTCCAGAGGTGGCCTTTATCACTGCCTGTCCAATATAGCTACCCAGAATCTGACTACACAAGAAATCCCTGTTTTAGGAACTTTCAGCAGCTTGCTTTATCTTAATCCTTCCCTTCACCATTAATATATATTAAGAACCAACTGGGTAACCCTTCAGCATGTTAATGCATGAATTCAGTGTTCTTAAGCCACTTAAGAGCTGATAATAGTTCATAATTTAATGAGAAAACAGGACCTGTGCTTCCTGTTAACTACCCAATCAAGAGCAAGGAGTGAGTCAATCCAGCATGGGAATATAACAATATAAAACTGGCATGTAGTCTCTATTTAATATGTGCTTCTGCCCTTTGTTTGTGCTCCTCTGGTCCAGGTTGCACCAACTTACTGAGAGGGCAACCACAGACTCATCATTCACCTACAGTAGTTGTGATGCCTTCCTTTAATCACCTGAGTGGCATCCCAATTTACTGGGCACAGACTTCAATTCAATGTCTATTCCACATTGGTTCAACGTAATTTCATTGAAATGACGTGGAAACAATGTTGATTCAACCAGTGTGTGCCCAGTGGGAATAGATCTTTCTCTCTGTCTCCTCTTCCTCTCCTCCTTTCACTCATCGTGGTGAGTCATGGTGGTATTTACCAAGAGGTTCTACAGCCATGGTATACTGCTGCTACATTACTTGATTCAAGAGACTGGTCTTTATGTTCCTCATCATTTACAAAAAACTCTGCTTGATTCTATCACATATCCAACACACGTAAAAGCTTTAGTTCTATCACTACTGGAAAACCAGGCCACGGTTTGTAACACTAACACCAGGATTGCAACAGAACAGAAATAACTGTTAGCTGTATAGTGTGGCTTTACCTAAGATTGGAATTAGTAAAGTTACCTAGTAGACAGACCCCTGGAACTAAGGGGAATACAACCCTATGGATTGAGGATATGGTATCACATACCCCTTGCCAGAAACGGTGTAGTTTTGAACACTGCCAGGTTGAATGGAGGAATGTTACCTTCATCTACATCTAAAACATAGGGAGGCAATACCGGGGTGGAATTTGCGCAATCTAGATGGGGTGATATATAGCTGATGGAGAAAGTTAACCGGTATCAGTCTGTATCTGGAGTTCAATGTCGAGGTAACACCATCCCTGCATAGGTCACTCCATAGCCCCTCATCAAGATTGATACCCAGATATTTTTCCCATCTAAGTCGGTGTTTATCTAACTCAGGCAGTGGTAATCCTGACATAAGAACATCGTAAACATAGGAAATGGTCTTGAACAGTGGTTGGTCTACATGGCAGAGTTGTTCAATAGGTGACATCTTAGGTAGGTTCCACTGGCCCTTGAGATTCACCCTGATAAAATTAGGTTGTAGGTAACTAAAGAAGTCCTTGTTAGACAAATGGTATTTCTGTTTCAGCAGTTCAAAGGACATAAGAATTCCCTCCTCATAACAATGTTTCAGAAGAGTGATACCCGTTTCAACCATGATCTAAAGTTACTGTTCTGGAGAAACATTGGTAGCAATCTACTGTTCCATAGAGGGGTTTTAGGGGAAATAAATCCCCCTTGTCTGAACAGCTCATGCAGTTTAAACCATGCCAGGACAGAATGTATAATTAAAGGGTTGTCTGTGATAGTTTTTATACATTTCATGTCCCATTTGTAAAATAAATCTGCCCCAGTGTCCTCATGTACCTGAAACCTTTGAATGTTCAACCATGAGGGGGAAGGGCCCATTGTCTAGACTGCGCAGCCCAGTAATATATTCTAAAATTGGGGAGGTTTAAGCCCCCTTGACCGTAATCAAGGGTAATTTTGTCCTGGCTAATCCTAGGAGTTTTACTGTGCCAGATAAAGTGTCTAGTCAGCTTGTCGAGAGAGAAAAAGAATGCTGCGGGTACAGGGATGGGGAGAGATTGAAACAAATCTGGGCAGGACATTCATTTGAATTACATGAATTCTACTCAGTAAAGTGTGTGGCAAGTCCATCCATTTACACAGGTCACCCTCCTCCACCTTTTGCAACAAGCTGGCCAAATTGAGTTTATAGAGGTTCTTCCAGTTACCATCCACCAATATGCCCAAATATTTGAAACCCATAGGGAACCATCTAAAGCTAAACTTATGCTTGATGGTATGATAGTCAAACACAGACAAAGGTAAAATTTCACTTTTATCAAAATGTACCTTGTATCCAGAAAATGAACTATAACACTCTCATAGGTTCTGCAAGTGAGTGAGGGGATGTTCTGGGTTCGTTAAAACAAGTTAAGGTTGTCCGCAAAAAGTGATAGCTTATGGGTAGGGGGGCCCACCTCAAAGCCATGTACAATGCCTTCAGAAAGTATTCACATCCCTAGACTTTTTCCACATTTTGTTGCGTTACAGTCTGAATTTATAATGGATTAAATATAGATTTTTTTCACTGGCCTACACACAATATCCCATAATGTCAAAGTGGAATTATGTTTTTCGAAATGTTTACAAATTAATTAAAAATGAAAAGCTGTCTTGAGTCAATAAGTATTCAACCCCTTTGTTATGGCAAGCCTAAATAAGCTCAGGAGTAAAAATGTGCTTAACAAGTCACATAATAAGTTGCATGGACTCAGTTTGTGTGCAATAATAGTGTTTAACATGATTTTTGAATGACTACCTCATCTCTGTACCCCACACATACAATTATCTGTAAGGTCCCTCAGTCGAGCAATGAATTTCAAAACACAGATTCTGAAGGCACTGTATGTCAGGGCATGTTGTAAAGGCCTCAGCCCACGGTTCGATGGCGAGGGTGAAGAGGTGGGGGCTAATAGGGCAACCTTGTCTGTTCCCCCTATAGAGTGAGAAAGAAGAGGAAGTAATCCCATTGATAGCAATCCTAGCTTTACGAGAGTGATTTTATCAAGTTTAAAAACACGGTGCCTAAACCAAACTTTTCCAAAAAGCTAAAGAAAAGGCCTTTTCGGCGTCGAGGGACACTGCAACACTAGGTATTGTTTTCGTTAGCAAGATGAATTATATCAAATACTTTTCTGAGATTATTGGAGGACAATCTATTAATTATGAAGCCAATCTGATCTGGGTTGACCAGCAGAGGGGTGCATGACTCCAGTATCTTAGATAGCATCTTGGTGGCCTATAGGAGGTGCACTTTAGCGGGTTTTCCCCTTTCTTGTGAATTACTGTAATCACAGCTTCAGAAAAAGAATCTGAAAAGCAGTTGTCCTTCCCGGCTTTTTTCAGTACCTCCATAAGGTAGGGTACCAATAGCTCCTTAAATGATTTATAGAACTCTGGGGGGAAACCATCCTCCCCAGGATATTTATTAGAAGGTAAATATTTAATGGCCTCCAACAATTCAGGGTCTGAGAACTGATCACTCAGGCGCTCTCTGTCCTCCTCTGATAGGCATGGGAGTTTGAGAGAGGAGAGAAATTAATCAAACTCTGACAGATCATCGCTTGATTGGGAAGTATAGAGATCCTCTTAGTATTTCTTAAAAGTATCATTAATTTCAGTAGGGTCTAAGTATATCTCATTAGTAAGAGTTTCTATTGCATGAATTGTCTTACTTTCCTCTGTTTTCAGTTGCCATGCCAATACTTTATGGGCTTTCTCTCCAAGTTCGTAGTATCGCTGTTTTTATCTAGTAATGGCCCTCTCAGTTTGATATGTGTTCAGAGTACTATATTGCAATTTTTTATTTACCAAGAGCCTGTATAGGTCTTTAGTCGGGCCTCTTTGGTAGGTTTTTATCTAGCTCAAGAATTTCAGATTCAAGGACATTCAGTTCGGCACCGTGTTTTCTCTTCAACCCTTTAGTATAGGCAATGATTTGTCCCTTCAGATAGGTTTTCAATGCGTCCCAAATAATGAAACTGTCAGGAGCAGAGGGTTTGTTTGACAAAGTAAAAAACATTAATCTGCTCTTTGATGAATGCACAACATTCAGGTTGCTTCAAGAGTAGAATTTATTCTCCATTTATATGCTCCATTTACCTTGGTAGGGATGGAGAGTGATAATACCAGAGGAGAATGGTCAATAAGCAATCTGGGGAGATATTCAGTATCTAACACTTTGTGAAACAGTTGGGATGATAGCAAAAAGTTATCTATGCGTGGGTGTGAATAAAAACAGTAGTCCCTATCCTGTGGGTGCATCTGTCTACAAGCGTCTAGTAAATTGAGATCCTTCATGAATGACATGGTGAGCTTGGCGGCTTTTGTAAGAGGGGAGGGTTTATCAGAGGACCTGTCAAGAACTGTATCTAAACAAACATTTAAATCTCCTCCAGCCAGTAGCCATCCTGGTGCTTGAGCAATCTGAAGGAAGACATTCTGAATAAACATATGGTCATCGAAGTTGGGAGCATAAACATTCAATAGGGTTCAAGACTTCGAAGACATACTGTATGTCACTGCACCAAAACAAACCTACCTGAGGGATCATAAATGGTGTTGCTGACACAAAAGGGAGTACTTACCAAATTGCAGCTCCTCTTGCTTTGGAGTTAAAAGAGGATGCAAAAACTTGTCCCACCCATTCCCTCTTTAGATTCTTGTGTTCACTGTCTGTAAGATGTGTTTCCTATGAGAACACAATGTCAGCCTTTCATTTCTTAAGGTATGTATGTATACACTCTTTTCCTCTTAACCGGGCTGTTAAGACCTTTTACGTAGAATGTGACATATACAGTGAGGGAAAAAAGTATTTGATCCCCTGCTGATTTTGTACGTTTTCCCACTGACAAAGACATGATCAGTCTATAATTTTAATGGTAGGTTTATTTGAACAGTGAGAGACCAGAAAACGCATGTCAACAATGTTATGAATTGATTTGCATTTTAATGAGGGAAATAAGTATTTGACCACTCTGCAAAACATGACTTAGTACTTGGTGGCAAAACCCTTGTTGGCAATCACAGAGGTCAGACGTTTCTTGTAGTTGGCCACCAGGTTTGCACACATCTCAGGGGGGATTTTGTTCCACTCCTTTTTGCAGATCTTCTCCAAGTCATTAAGGTTTCGAGGCTGACGTTTGGCAACTCGAACCTTCAGCTCCCTCCACAGATTTTCTATGGGATTAAGGTCTGGAGACTGGCTAGGCCACTCCAGGACCTTAATGTGCTTCCTCTTGAGCCACTGGTTTGTTGCCTTGGCCGTGTGTTTTGGGTCATTGTCATGCTGGAATACCCATCCACGACCCATTTTCAATGCCCTGGCTGAGGGAAGGAGGTTCTCACCCAAGATTTGATGGTACATGACCCCGTCCATCGTCCCTTTGATGCGGTGAAGTTGTCCTGTCCCCTTAGCAGAAAAACACCCCCAAAGCATAATGTTTCCACCTCCATGTTTGACGGTGGGGATGGTGTTCTTTGGGTCATAGGCAGCCTTCCTCCTCCTCCAAACACGGCGAGTTGAGTTGATGCCAAAGAGCTCCATTTTGGTCTCATCTGACCACAACACTTTCACCCAGTTCTCCTCTGAATCATTCGGATGTTCATTGGCAAACTTCAGACGGCCCTGTATATGTGCTTTCTTGAGCAGGGGGATCTTGCGGGCGCTGCAGGATTTCAGTCCTTCACGGCGTAGTGTGTTACCAATTGTTTTCTTGGTGACTATGGTCCCAGCTGCCTTGAGATCATTGACAAGATCCTCCCGTGTAGTTCTGGGCTGATTCCTCACCGTTCTCATGATCATTGAAACTCCACGAGGTGAGATCTTGCATGGAGCCCCAGGCCGAGGGAGATTGACAGTTTTGTGTTTCTTCCATTTGCGAATAATCGCACCAACTGTTGTCACCTTCGTACCAAGCTGCTTGGCAATGGTCTTGTAGCCCATTCCAGCCTTGTGTAGGTCTACAATCTTGTCCCTGACATCCTTGGAGAGCTCTTTGGTTTGGAATCTGATTGATTGATTGCTTCTGTGGACAGGTGTCTTTTATACAGGTAACAAGCTGAGATTAGGAGCACTCCCTTTAAGAGTGTGCTCCTAATCTCAGCTCCTTACCTGTATAGAAGACACCTGGGAGCCAGAAATCTTTCTGATTGAGAAGGGGTCAAATACTTATTTCCCTCATTAAAATGCAAATCAATTTATAACATTTTTGACCTGCGTTTTTCTGGATGTTGTTGTCGTTATTCTGTCTCTTACTGTTCAAATAAACCTACCATTAAAAGTATAGACTGATAATTTATTTGTTAGTGGGCAAACGTACAAAATCAGCAGGGGATCAAATACTTTTTTACCCTCACTGTATTAGGGGATTAAGCATGGGCTGTGTAAATAATTATTGTGTAAATGTGTAAATAATCAGGTAATACTGACCTGTGTCTCTAGGAAGGAAACAACATTTAACATAGAAAAATCCCAACCCGATTGTCGGACTAAAACAACAATCCCAACAATCAATCATAAATACACTTGTAGAGATACGTTGTTGCTTGCTTTCCATCTTGCTCTTACTAGCTAAACTTTGGCATAAACTAAAACCTACGAGCTCTCTATGTTGAAAATAAACATTGTGAATAACCATTCATGGCTGAATATTTTACTGTCAACACTAAGGGCTGCTTCAGTCTCTTTTCAGGAGAAGAGTTGAAACATAAATGAGTGAAAAAGCAATAGGCCTAGGCCTACTGATTTTGCGTCGCCCAGTGAATATTGTCAACACCAAAATATACTCTCCTGTAAATGTCCCATAATAACGAGTGTAATAGAACTCACCAAGAGAAAAATAACAGTAATTGAAACTGTCCCAGTCACCTGTAGTGGCCGAATCGTGGGGTAATCAGTTCCAAATTCCAAATAGACATTAGCAGTTCAGTCCCAGGACAGCACAAACAAGATAAATCCAATAAGCTGCATCAAATCCCACTGATAGACCTTTGTAATTCAAACACAGTTCAGTTATTTTCCCGTCGTGTTGAAGAGATGGCTTCGGCCATAGTACTGAACTTTCATCCATGCGGGGTGAATGAGGTAGTCTGTGATATTCTTCTCCTTCAGGGTTATGGTGGCTGCCTTGAACTGCTTGCGACGACTGGCGCGATCCGCGCTCATATCCGGGAAAAAAGAGACCCTCTTGCCATCAACGGTGATGTCCCCTTTGGTTCTTGCAAGTCACAGTATCTTCTCCCTGTCCTGGAAATGGAGGAACCATGTGGGCTCATCTGGTGTGGGTTTTGGCATCAAGGTTCTGTTGGTGCGTTCGATTTCCAGCAGCTTGGTGAAGTTTTTTATACCCAGGACACCAGGGATCCACTCAGTGAAGAAACGGATGGGATCACATGCCTCGCTGTCCTCCTTCAATCCCACCACACGGATATTTCTACGTCTGCCCTGGTTCTCCATCTGGTCCACCTTGTTTTTGAGATAGGCATTGTCCTTCTGCAGCTGTTTGATCACCTGGTCATGTCGTGTGATGGTATCTTCAACGGTGCTGATGTGCAACTCAGCCTCAGTCATTCTCAAAAGCAGATCATTCAGGGAGGATTTCAGGCTGTCAACGGAAGAATGAAGTTCAGCCGATTTCTTGTAAATCTTTAGTGAAAGATCTTTGTTACCATCTTGAATCTCCCGGAGGAGAGTAGCAAGCATGCCAGAATACTTGGAAGTCGCTCCGGAGAGGAACAGTGTTGAATTGTCGTCGTTCTCAGAACTAATGCTAATCTTGCTAGCTGTGGCGTTACTATCGTTAGCTCGAGATTCATCTTTCTTGCGTCTCGGCCAGAGGTCCATGACTCATTGGGAAGGTCGGTAGCTCGAGATTCATCTTTCTTGCGTCTCGGCCAGAGGTCCATGACACATTGGGAAGGTAAGTACTTAACAGTTTATCAGCTGTTGTTAGAATATTGCTTCAATGTTGTTATTTAGGTAATAAGAGCTTGGTTTGTTAACATCTGCACAGCTCCGCAGCATCACATGCTCCCAATATTTGGGGGTTTGTATGCATTTTTTGTAGTTGTTGCTCTGAACCAACTGCCCACAAGTCGTCGTTCAATTCTCATCTATGCTTCAGAACCAAAAAGTTGTGTGTCTTAAATAATAATAATAATAATATGCCATTTAGCAGACGCTTTTATCCAAAGCGACTTACAGTCATGCGTGCATACATTTTTTGTGTATGGGTGGTCCCGGGGATCGAACCCACTACCTTGGCGTTACAAGCGCCGTGCTCTACCAGCTGAGCTACAGAGGACTGATTGTTGACCGATGACCAGTCATCAGCATTGGCGCGCAACGGCTCATATCCAGATTAGTGACCAAAAATAACTTGTTTCATTTCCTCGAGTAGGCCTATGTTTAACATCCATATAAATTACAGTTTAGAAATCTATTACGGACACATCAATGGCAGAAAAATAGGCTATCTGGCAATCTGGTGTAAAACGCAATTTTTTTCTGTAGCCTATCTTGCGCTTAGAAAATGCATAACCGTTTATGGCTGTAATGACAGGCTACAATTGCGCAGTGATTGTTTGCGCATTTTCACGTGTGCACACCTGCATGTGCATGCGCAGGGGTCACAAATGTTGTACCATTCCTTTTTCAAAAACAACTGGGATACATGATAGTGGCAACAAATGGAGTTGGGTTGGATATAGTAAAAGTAAGCTACAATATTTTTTACAATCGTCTATTTTAACTGGACATTTTGTTGGTCATTATTAATAAGTGCAGCATTTCCATTTCAAAATAGTTTAGCAAAATACTTTACTCGTCAGATTGTGCTGCATTCCCCTCTTCTTGTAATAATTGCTTAACGAGTCTGTGACCACGTTTGTGTGATTTTCTTTGGGGGGGTGCACAATTTTTTGTTTGAGCACATGCCCCCCAAAAGGTCTGTGCACGGCCCTGCGGCTAATGGATTGAAAAAGTTGGTGTTTTGTCCCCTTTTTCAGATTTTCTATGTAGATCAAGTGCTTTGGTTATTGCCCTACTTTACTTTTCTGCAGAGAACAGAGGGAACAGTTCAACCCCAAAATAAAATGATAAAACTCAGCTATATGCAGTACTAGGCCACAGTCCCAGCAAACATTTTCTATAAATACAACTAACACGCCCATCCCCGTGCACCTTGGAAAATGATGCCTCTGTTTACTTTACTCCTTTACTTTACCCTTTAAAAGAAAGAGAAAACGATAACGGAAGGGCCACTGAAGCTAGATTGACCCCTGACAATTACAGTGGCTCGGTCGATAAAAGGTCCCTCTCTGCTACCCTCCTCCACCCCCTCCATCCCTCTACCCCTCCGTCCCTACAACCCCTCCACCTCTCTCTCAGTGGGAAGGAAAGGTAATGTGAATCTAGGGTTATGAATCCAGATGTTCATATCGTCATACCGTCCTTCTCTTATCCTGGGATTTACGGTATTACCGGATTAGTAGACAAGGTGAAAATACTTATTTCCCTCATTAAAATGCAAATCAATTTATAACATTTTTGACATGCATTTTTCTGGATTTTTTTGTTGTTATTCTGTCTCTCACTGTTCAAATAAACATACCATTAAAATTATAGACTGATCATTTCTTTGTCAGTGGGCAAACGTACAAAATCAGCAGGGGATCAAATACTTTTTTTTCCTCACTGTATATAGGTAGTAGCTACCAAATATAATTTTTAGTGAGTTTGGACATTTACAAGCAAATGTGAACGAGAGACATTGTGCAAA
Source organism: Coregonus lavaretus (assembly GCF_964263955.1). NCBI lineage: Eukaryota > Metazoa > Chordata > Actinopteri > Salmoniformes > Salmonidae > Coregonus > Coregonus lavaretus. The sequence continues at coordinate 10,030,182 of NC_140011.1, forward strand.
TGAACAAAGTTTTGATGCATGCTTGTCTGAAGGAAGAACAGTACTGACTCTGAAGCAAAGTGTGCACACACTGTTTCTGTGTGGAGTCTGGAGTCGCTAGGGCAATGGGCTTGCCTGCTCTGCTCGTAGAAGATGGGGGAGGAGCAAACGAGCCGAGAAGGGAGGGGAGAAAAAACACAAGGAAATCAAAAGATAGCAGTGGCAGCTGTACAGATAACTCATCCAAAAGGCTTTGACTTCTCAAACACAATATAATGCTCCATCACCTTATTAATTCAGTAACTTACTTAGATAACTAGCAAGTTAAACTTAGGGGTCACGTTAACGCAGAATTCTTCATTTTTCACGCAGGAAAAAAAGAAAACGCATAAGAAATCTCTTGCTGCGTTTTGTAAACGCAGATCTAAAATGTTTTTTTATTGTAAGTTCTGGTTGGCATCAGACTAATTTTGTTCTTCGGTTGCACTTCTCCACTCAGATGAGAATTCACGAACAGCCTTCTATCAGCAGACAGTGCTCTGAATGATGTGGAGCTACTTTTCTCTGGTACTTTTCTCGGTGTAGCCAGCCTACTTTTCTCTGGTAAAATGCGAGATTAACTTTAAGCAAAACATTAGGAAATTTAGCTGGCTACATTCTTTCTATGATAAACATTAGAAATATGATGGCCATGCATCGTTCTTGCAAAAAATACCTTGATATTTCATTGTAAGCTCATTTACTTGTGTGGCTGCCAGCCAAATAGCGTTGCACTTCTGTTGTCATCTGATGAAAATGAAGCTATTTCCTGCCAAATGTGTTGCACTAATGTATTTCCTGTGAAGGAAAACTATAGTTGCACACCCTGATCACTCTAATGAAGCAAAAAAACTAGGGCTGTCAAAAATAGCGCGTTAACGACGTTAATTAGTTGTTTGCTGTTAATTACGTCAATTTTTTTAACGCATTTCACGCATGCGCAGTGTGACAAATTATTCAGGTCAGGAAAGTGGTTGGGAGCTAGAGGCGAGATGGAGCAAGGTGAGCAAAGTGGGCCTATTGACGGATTCAAATATAAAAAGAATGATGATGGTACAGTTAACAAGTACAAGGTTATTTGCAAGATTTGTAAGAAGGAGTTTCAATTTCACCGGAGCTGTTCAAGCTTGAAGTACCATGTCAACGCCAAACATGCGTTTGCTGGGCCGTCAGATTCAGCAAGTGGTTTGCGCCAGACCACGCTGAATGTTTGCAGGCAATTAACAAAATCAACCTCAGATAATTTGACCAACACAATAGCAAAATGGATTGCAAAGGATTGTAGACCCATTAGCATTGTAGAAGACTCAGGTTTCCTTGATGTTTTGCAAGTGGCGTCTCAAGACTCATTCTATAAGCCACCGTCAAGAGCCACAGTTATGAAGAAAATCCACGAGCTCTATGAAAACGAAAAAGAAAAAAGGAAAGAGGTCTTGGCTCAAGTAAATCATATCGCCCTGACAGGAGACCATTGGACATCAGTGAGTAACAACAATTACCTCGGAGTAACTGCACATTTAATCAGTGACACGTGGGAACTGAAGTCTTTTGCGCTGACTATATTAAAAACTGAGGAGCGTCATTTTGCGGAGGCTTGTAAAGAACAGTTCTTGTCTGTTGCACGTGAGTGGGACATCGAGGGCAAGACTACAACCATTGGGACTGACAGTGCACGCAACATGGTTGCCGCAATTCGACTTACACGCTATGAACACATGAACTGTGTCGCTCACATGGTGCAGAGAAGTGTCACAGTGAGTCTTGCTGACAGCGGACTCACTGAAAATTATGTATCTGTGTCCTGTTATTTATCTTTTGGTATGCATTTCAGAAAAAAAATGGTTAGGATTCAGGTGTAATTGCAAATAGTGATTAATCATGATTAATCCACTGAAAATTCTGATTAATTTGATTAAAAATTTTAATCATTTGACAGCCCTAAAAAAAACACTTGACTTTCAATATAAAATGCGACCCCTGCCAATACACAGCTGGACTCCCCTGCTTCTGGGGAACTACGGTAAGCTTCATAATGTAAAATAATGTGACAAGTGAAATGGAGAACGCGATCTGCTTCATCTCCTAACGTATTGCACAAGTTGACTGCAGGTATTTACTTAAAAAGTAGCTACAAATAATAAAATGTATTGAAAAACTTCAAATAAATAGTTTAAATGGTATTGACGGTATGGAAAAAACATCCCGTGGCTAGGGATGTTACGGTGACCATATTACCGCCACACCGGCGGTCATGACCGCAGTCAAATTCCACGTGACCGTTTAGTCACAGTAACTAGGCTTCTCCAAGCTCTGATGCTGCTGATGGTCATTAGTAGCCTACCAAACTTGCTAACTGCCTGGTACTCAGCACTCTATTGTCCCTCTAATCACTCTGAAATCAATGAAAATCTAATCGAAAATCTAATCAAACACTTCATGCGTGCCCATGAGCTCATGATGTGCAACGTTTCTATAGGCTTTGCAATTGTGTGAGAAAACAGAGTTTTGATGGCCTCTATTAAAAAGAGGAGGATCCCATCAGCTTTCTATAGGCTAGGCCTACTATATTTATTTGTCAACTTTCCTAATATTAAGCACATTGCTCCACTTTACAACAGGAGTATAGCCTACCTGGCTGGCATGAAAATGAACCAAGGGAAAAGTGTCCTCCATTCACTATTTAAGTGTATAGATGACGTGTATTTTTTTCCATGCCCCTTTTCTACGACAAGTGCATTATAATGGTCCATTCTAAATCAAAACTAATTTTACACATATATTATTTAGTGTATGTAAAGACAAGATTAAATTAAGAATAGTCTGATGGGTGACAATATTAGCCTATCACTTGTGAATGATATATTGTCTTTTTCAGATCATAGTTGCACACCTCATGAAGCACACCTCGGAGCTGAGATGCCCGTGAGAAGGACCCATCAGATCACGTGACGGGCATTGGCTAATAAGAATTCTGATATCTGAGAGAGCCATGGGAGTGAGAGGTGCTTCGGAGCACGGCAATTGGCAGTCGGGAGAAAGGAATTATAATTATTAAATTCAGCCCAAGGGCACAAAGGCCACTGGCCGCAAAAGTCGGGGGGCATTATGACTACACAAGGGGGATGCCGTGGGGAAATTGGAGGCATTATCAAGTGCTTGTCAAATTGTGAATGAGAGACTGATGAAGTGTGTGCAGCCTGCGCAAGAAACAAAGCAGAGCTCATGTTTTTAATGCAACTTTTTTCAAATCATCATTAGAGCCACATCATGCAGCCTTAGAATGTATTAAAAATCAAAACATATAGAACCAACGTTTGTATCACAACTAAAGTTGCATAAATAACTCAAAATTAAGCATATAGTAGGTTGTGTTTAATTGTTAACCGCTCAACACATAATAGCCGCATTTGCGTACTCCCTCAGAAATCGTTTGGCGAAAATATCCTTTCTATTTTATTCAGCTATGTTCAATTTTATTCTTCATACTATAAAATACTATAAAATAATGCCACGGAATTCTAAGCAAATCTTGTCTTCTAAATGAACTAGTGTAGCCCACAGCCATATGGCATAACCAAATCAGGGCCTAACATAAGGACAACTCAGAGTATGCTATTATTTACATTACATTTACGTCATTATGTTCTTCTGAAATAGACTACATTTTCTTCATATCATGTTTCTTTAGACCTGTCTAAAATAAATAATGGATTTATTGTGATGGTGTAGGCTATATTAAATGGATTTATTCGACTTTTAAAAATCCCTCCATCCATCCATCCTCTGTTGATCTGTCACTGTCGTTCCTTCAACTGAATCCAGAGGTCCCTTGACATTTCACTGACCTCGTCTCCCCTCTCTAGGGTTTTGGTGAGGACATTTCACTTCCTTATGTTATAATTTTTTAAAACCAAGAAAAACATAATTCTTCATGTTCTGAATTGTTCAGTGGGGTCTTTCTCTAACATTTCATTAACATTATATCAAAAAAGTCATATTTCGTAGCCTAATACATCCAATAATAATATAACGTAAAAGGCTTTGAAAATAAAAAGCTTGGGGTACGCTCAGTGCTCTGTTGACTTTTTACAGAGATACGGTTGTTTTTGTGAGAAGTCTTTGAAAAAGAACAGTGTATACTAAAATATGAAAATACTACATGTCATGTCTCAAAATCGATATCTATCTTACCTCTATATTGTTTTATGTCCTCCGGACCTTTTAGAAGAAAGATGACGAGTTCAATGGTAGCCTTAATTCTCGCACAGCATCCAGCCTATTTTCCTGATTTATGACCACATTTTTTCTCTGGCCTCCATTGATTTAGTCGACCTAATTTTGACCATCCTACAAGGGTAAAAACTCCAATACATTTTGAACGGATTTTGATAGAGACATGAGGTTTGAACCATTGGTTTCCTTAGAGGATTATCTACTTTACCCATTATCTACTTTACACATTGGTCAGAATATGCGTTTTTGATTGGACACCCTACTGTCTCTAAACCAGACACCGTTTAGGCTATTCTACTGAAAACGCACACAGAAGAAAAACAGACTACAGTACACTGATTTAGCAATGTAAAGGTCCACAATAACATCAGGATCCAACTTATAGGAGTGCAAAGTGATGCCACAAAATAATCAGTCTATTCAATCTCTTCACATATTTGAGAAAGAGGAGGACACCATTGCAGATTGTCAATAGTGATGGCAACTGCAACAACTCAGTTTACAGCAAGGACGGCTGCAGATTCCCTCCCTACTTCCTCTCCTCTCCTCTAACAGGTCTGCTAGCTGACGCAGTGTGATGGATAGTTTTATGTCTCGTGGGTTTCATCACCACGTCTTGATAACAATTCAATAATGATGAGACGGGACACAAGGATTCAGTTCAACCATTTATATGAATGTGCTCATCTCAACACATAGAAATTCCATGATGCTCTGCAGTACAACCCCAATACATCACATCTCCTCCCTCAGTCCTGAGAAGGTGACTGTGAGCCCCTAGGTGGCGACTGCTGGGTCAGGGTGTCACACAGTAACAGTTCTGGATCACTGACGACTGGTTTTCTCAACAGTAACTGATCTGTGTGCGTTTTTCAGATGACATACTCTGTAGTCTGGACAGTGTAGGACACAGGACCAGTCTGAGCAATGACTGTAGCAGGAAGCCACTTTAGTCCTTTGAGGTATACTACATGGCCAAAGGTATGTGGACACCTGCTCGTCGATCATCTTATTCCAAAATCATGGGCACTAATATAGAGTTGGACCCCCCTTTGCTGCTATAACGGGCCCCACTCTTCTGGGAAGGATTTCCACTAGATGTTGGAACATTGCTACGGGGACTTACAGTGGGGAAAAAAAGTATTTAGTCAGCCACCAATTGTGCAAGTTCTCCCACTTAAAAATATGAGAGAGGCCTGTAATTTTCATCATAGGTACACGTCAACTATGACAGACAAAATGAGAAAAGAAAATCCAGAAAATCACATTGTAGGATTTTTAATGAATTTATTTGCAAATTATGGTGGAAAACAAGTATTTGGTCAATAACAAAAGTTACTCAATACTTTGTTATATACCCTTTGTTGGCAATGACACAGGTCAAACGTATTCTGTAAGTCTTCACAAGGTTTTCACACACTGTTGCTGGTATTTTGGCCATTCCTCCATGCAGATCTCCTCTAGAGCAGTGATGTTTTGGGGCTGTCGCTGGGCAACACGGAATTTCAACTCCCTCCAAAGATTTTCTATGGGGTTGAGATCTGGAGACTGTCTAGGCCTCTCCAGGACCTTGAAATGCGTCTTACGAAGCCACTCCTTCGTTGCCCGGGCGGTGTGTTTGGGATCATTGTCATGCTGAAAGACCCAGCCACGTTTCATCTTCAATGCCCTTGCTGATGGAAGGAGGTTTTCACTCAAAATCTCACGATAGATGGCCCCATTCATTCTTTCCTTTACACGGATCAGTTGTCCTGGTCCCTTTGCAGAAAAACAGCCCCAAAGAATGATGTTTCCACCCCCATGCTTGACAGTAGGTATGGTGTTCTTTGGATGCAACTCAGCATTCTTTGTCCTCCAAACACGACGAGTTAAGTTTTTACCAAAAAGTTCTATTTTGGTTTCATCTGACCATATGACATTCTCCCAATCCTCTTCTGGATCATCGAAATGCACTCTAGCAATCTTCAGACGGGCCTGGACATGTACTGGCTTAAGCAGGGGGACACGTCTGGCACTGCAGGATTTGAGTCCCTGGCGGCGTAGTATGTTACTGATGGTAGGCTTTGTTACTTTGGTCCCAGCTCTCTGCAGGTCATTCACTAGGTCCCCCCGTGTGGTTCTGGGATTTTTGCTCACCGTTCTTGTGATCATTTTGACCCCACGGGGTGAGATCTTGCGTGGAGCCCCAGATCGAGGAAGATTATCAGTGGTCTTGTATGTCTTCCATTTCCTAATAATTGCTCCCACAGTTGATTTCTTCAAACCAAGCTGCTTACCTATTGCAGATTCAGTCTTCCCAGCCTGGTGCAGGTCTACAATTTTGTTTCTGGTGTCCTTTGACAGCTCTTTGGTCTTGGCCATAGTGGAGTTTGGAGTGTGACTGTTTGAGGTTGTGGACAGGTGTCTTTTATACTGATAACAAGTTCAAACAGGTGCCATTAATACAGGTAACGAGTGGAGGACAGAGGAGCCTCTTAAAGAAGAAGTTACAGGTCTGTGAGAGCCATAAATCTTGCTTGTTTGTAGGTGACCAAATACTTATTTTCCACCATAATTTGCTAATAAATTCATAAAAAATCCTACAATGTGATTTTCTGGATTTTTTTTCCTCAATTTGTCTGTCATAGTTGACGTGTACCTACGATGAAAATGACAGGCCTCACATCTTTTTAAGTGGGAGAACTTGCACAATTGGTGGCTGACTAAATACTTTTTTCCCCCACTGTACTTCCATTCAACTACAAGAGCATTAGTGAGTTCGGGCACTGATTGGGCGATTAGGGCGGGCTCGCAGTCGGTGTTCCAATTCATCCCAAAGGTGTTTGATGGGATTGAGGTCAGGGCTCTGTGCAGGCTAGTGAACATCTTCCACACTGATCTCGACAAACCATTTCTGTATGGACCTCGCTTTGTGCACGGGGGCATTGTCATGCTGAAACAGGAAAGGGCCTTCCCCAAACTGTTGCCACAAAGTTGGAAGCACAGAATCATCTAGAATGTCATTGTATGCTGTAGCGTTAAGATCTCCCTTCACTGGAACTAAAGGGCCTAGCCCGAACCATAATAAAAACAGCCCCAGACCATTATCGCTCCTCCACCAAACTTTACAGTTGGTACTATGCATTCGGGCAGGTAGAGTTCTCCTGGAATCCACCAAACCCAGATTTGTCAGTCGGACTGCCAGATGTTGAAGCGTGATTAATCACTCCAGAGAACGCGTTTCCACTGCCCCAGAGTCCAAAGGTGGCGAGCTTTACACCACTCCAGCTGACGCTTGGCATTGCACATGGTGATCTTAGGCTTGTGTGTGGCTGCTCAGTCATGGAACCCCATTTCATGAAGCTGCCGTCAAACAGTTATTGTGCTGACGTTGCTTCCAGAGGCAGTTTGGAACTCGGTAGTGAGTGTTGCAACCGAGGACAGACAATTTTTACGCGCTTCAGCACTCGGCAGTCCCGTTCTGTGAGCTTGTGTGGCCTACCACTGAGCCGTTGTTGCTCCTAAACGTTTCCACTTCACAATAACATCACTTACAGGTGACCGGGGCAGCTCTAGCAAGGCAGAAATTTGACGAACTGACTTGTTGGAAAGTCGATTTTATTCCCCTGTCAGCAACGGGTGTGGATGAAATAGCTGAATCCACTAATTTGAGGTGTTGTCCACATACTTTTGGCCATGTAGTGTAGTTCCTAGCTAATACAGTTTCTCCAGGATTGAAAGCTCTGTCCTTTACTCTCAGTTCACGACATTTGACTTGACTCTCCTGTTGACGTCGCAGAGTCTCCTTTGCGTTTGGAGGATTGAGTCGGTCGAAGCGATGCCTTGGTGGTTGCGTAAGGTTTGTTCCGGTAGGGTAGCAGGAAGCTGTTCAAGCGTTAGTGCAGTGTCCCTTGGCCCTGAGGCGCTTTAAGGCTTGTTTGATCATCTGTACAAACCTCTATGCCAGCCCGTTGGTAGATGGATGATACGGTGCAGACCTGAAGTGCTGTACGCCATTCACCTGTAGGAGCGTGGCCATTTCTTGGGACACTAGCTGCTGTCCGTTGTCGCTAACGAGTTGGAGTGGCGATCCGAACCAACTAAACACTTCTCTATGGTCTTCTCAGCAGTAGTAGACCTCATGATGGCAACCTCTGGCCACTGGCTATGAGCATCCATAACCACAAGAAACATTCTGTCTTCGAATGGGCCTACGAAGTCAACGTGAATGCGTTGCCATGCCTCCTCTGGCCAATCCCACGGATGAAGAGGTGCAATGATGTACATTGCGAACCTGCTGATATGAGGAACATGTTTTTGCTTTCTCCTCAATACTTCCATCCAGTCAGGCCACCAGAAGTAGCTGTGTGATTTCCTTCATGTGACCATTCCACAATGACCTGAGTGTAGCTGTTGCAACACTGGTTTTCTCAGCGAAAGCAGAATGATTACTCTCCTCCCCCACAGCAGGCAACCGGACTGTACTGACAGCTCAGTTCTCCTGGAAAGGTAAGGTTTCAGTTCCAGAGCATCTCCTGCGTCTTTACCTTTGATGATAATGTCCATCACTTATTACAGTGTTGTTTCTGGTGTTACTCCGCACTTGGGTTGAAGTGACTTGGGTTTTCCACTTGTCTGAAGTAGAAGATGTCTACTTGGTGTGACTCTGGCTTGACCACAGGTAGTGGCAACCTGGAAAGTCCATCTGTGTTGCATTGCAGTTCAGACTTGCAGAACTTGATGTCGTAGGTGTGTGTTGACAACAACAAAGCCCACCCTTGCATTCTGCTACCACACGGCAAGCAGTACCGATGCACCAAGTCTGGAACCAACAGGACCCTGAACAGCTTCTACCCCCAAGCCATAAGACTGCTAAATAGTTAGTTAAATAGTTAACCAATAGCTACCTGGACTATCTGCAATGATCCTTTTTGCACTAACTATTTTGACTAATCACATACACTGCTGTTACTGTTTATTATCTATCCTGCTGTCACTTTATCCCTACCTACAGTTGAAGTCGTAAGTTTACATACACCTTAGCCAAATACATTTAAATTCAGTTTTTCACAATTCCTGACATTTAATCCTAGTCAACATTCCCTGTCTTAAGTCAGTTAGGATCACCACTTTATTTTAAGAATGTGAAATGTCAGAATAATAGTAGAGAGAATGATTTATTTCAGCTTTTATTTCTTTCATCACATTCCCAGTGGGTCAGAAGTTTACACACACTCAATTAGTATTTGGTAGCATTGCCTTTAAATTGTTTAACTTGGGTCAAACGTTTCGGGTAGACTTCCACAACAGTAAGTTGGGTGAATTTTGGCCCATTCCTCCTGACAGAGCTGGTGTAACTGAGTCAGGTATGTAGGCCTCCTTGCTCGCACATACTTTTTCAGTTCTGCCCACAAATGTACTATAGGATTGAGGTCAGGGCTTTGTGATGGCCACTCCAATACCTTGACTTTGTTGTCCTTAAGCCACTTTGCCACAACTTTGGAAGTCTGCTTGGGGTCATTGTCCATTTGGAAGACCCATTTGCGACCAAGCTTTAATTTCCTGACTGATGTCTTGAGATGTTGCTTCAATATATCCACATAATTTTCCTTCCTCATGATGCCATCTATTTTGTGAAGTGCACCAGTCCCTCCTGCAGCAAAGCACCCCCACAGCATGATGCTGCCACCCCCGTGCTTCACGGTTGGGATGGTGTTTTTCGGCTTGCAAGCATTCCCCTTTTTCCTCCAAACATAACGATGGTCATTATGGCCAAACAGTTCTATTTTTGTTTAATCAGACCAGAGGACATTTCTCCAAAAAGTACAAACTTTGTCCCCATGTGCAGTTGCAAACCGTAGTCTGGCTTTTTTATGGCGGTTTTGGAGCAGTGGCTTCTTCCTTGCTGAGCGGCCTTTCAGGTTATGTCGATATAGGACTTGTTTTACTGTGGATATAGATACTTTTGTACCTGTTTCCTCCAGCATCTTCACAAGGTTCTTTGCTGTTCTGGGATTGATTTGCACTTTTCGCTTAATCTCTAGGAGACAGAATGCGTCTCCTTCCTGAGCGGTATGACGGCTGTGTGGTCCCATGCTGTTTATACTTGCGTACTATTGTTTGTACAGATTAACGTGGTACCTTCAGGCGTTTGGAAATTGCTCCCAAGGATGAACCAGACTTGTGGAGGTCTACAATTGGCTGATTTCTTTTGATTTTCCCATGATGTCAAGCAAAGAGGCACTGAGTTTGAAGGTAGGCCTTGAAATACATCCACAGGTACACCTCCAATTGACTCAAATGATGTCAATTAGCCTATCAGAAGCTTCTAAAGCCATGACATCATTTTCTGGAATTTTCCAAGCTGTTTAAAGGCACTGTCAACTTAGTGTATGTAAACTTCTGACCCACTGGAATTGTGATACAGTGAATTATAAGTGAAATAATCTGTCTGTAAACAATTGTTGGAAAAATTACTTGTGTCTTGCACAAAGTAGATGTCCTAACCGACTTGCCAAAACTATAGTTTGTTAACAAGACATTTGTGGAGTGGTTGAAAAACAAGTATTATTGACTCCAACCTAAGTGTATGTAAACTTCCGACTTCAACTGTATATGTGCATATCTAGCTCAATTACCTCGTACCCCTGCACATCGACTCGGTACTGGTACCCCGTGTATACAGCCAAGTTATCGTTACTCATTGTGTATTTATTCCTTGTGTTATTATTTTTCTATTATTTCTCTTTTTTTCTCTCTGCATTGTTGGGCAGAGCCTGTAAGAATTGTGTTGTTAGTCTACACCACAGGAGGTTGGTGCTGCCTTAATTGGGGAGGATGGGCTCTTTGTAACGGCTGGAGCGGAATAAGTGAAATGGTATCAAATACATCAAACACATGGTTTCCATGTGTTTGATGCCATTCCATTCGTACCTTTATAGCCAATATTATGAGCTGTCCTCCCCTCAGCAGCCTCCACTGGTCTACACCTGTTGTTTACGAAGCATGTGACAAATCAAATTTGATTCGATTTCTTATTTGATTTGCTTGCACCAAGTGACGGAATCCTAGTATGCGGTCCAAAGATGCTCGTCAGCAGACGATGATCTGTAAGAAGGGTGAACTTCCTCCCGTGCAGATCCTGGTGAAACTAATGCACTCCAAAAACGATGCCTAGGGCTTCTCGTCCTATCTGTGCATAGTTAGTTTCTGCTTTGTTCAATGTCCTCGATGCGAAAGCGATCGGCTTCTCTTCACCAGAAGGAATGATATGCTCCTGGAATGTCTCTTTCTTCTTTTCAGTCTTTGACATTTTCTCTGAGCTCTTTTTGTTTCTGCAGACTCGTTCGATGTGGTCCTTTTTATCACAGGCTCAGAAATCCATGTCCTTACACCAGCATGTAAATGATATGCCTGCAGAAGCATGTGCCTTGATTTCCCTGTCTCAGATTTTCAGTTGCAACTCTGTGCACTTTTACCGATTAACTCAACTGCTGAGCCTCTTTAGCAACTAGTTCCATGGACACACTGACTTCAATGGCCTTTGACAAGGTCAGATTACTTTCAGTCAATAGTCTCTTTTGTGTAGCTTCACTCCGTAGCCCACACACTAGTCTGTCTCTAATGGTGTCATTTAGAACAGCATTACACTCACAGTGCTCTGATAGTTTATTTAATGCATCAGCAAACATCGTCACTGATTCTCCCTCTTCCTGATTTATTCTGTGAAACCTAAACCTCTCAGCAATAACTAGTGGTTTTGGTGAAAAGTGTCCTTTGGGTATTGTGCACAAACTGTCGTTCTGTTACCAAACTTTGCATCTGTACTGTTCTTCAAGTAAATGTGTTTTTGTAAAATGTTCTGTAGAAATTGTTACAATTAGTCATTGTGCATAGAGTTGTATGGTTTATTTAACTTTGCAATCATTAGTTTTGGTTGGACATACATTTTAAAGTGAAAATCTGAGTCTCAGTGTCCGCAATGAAAACTCATTTGAATCTGCTGGGGACTCGCGAGCAATTACATGTATAATATGTGACATGTTCGTTGTTGTCACGGGGAAAGGTCCGATGGATACCTTAATTTGTGAAAAATGTATTGAACTGGATGCAGCTAAAGAAAGAATAAAAAACCAGAAAGAAGGAGAAGAATCGTTCTCGGCACGCCTGCCTTCTTCCCCCGGGTCCGGACTTCAGACTTTCAAATCGCTTTGAGCCCCTGTATCAGCTGTCCTCTGCTGGAGGCTTGGGTGTGCCTTCCATGGGTGTGGATGACCCTCCAGCTACCGCTGCAGCTACCCTCCAGCTACCGCTCCCTGTCCTAGTCAATCAACTGCCTGGGCACAGCCTGCCTCCACAACCAACCTCCGCTGGGCCGTGCTCTCTGGATCAGAGCTCTGTCCCTTTGGCGGTTGTGGCCTGCACGCAGCCGGCGTCTCAGCAGCCCTCTTCTCAGGTGAGTTCTGTGGCTCTGGCCTCGCAATCTGCTTCGAGACACGGCAGAGGCCGGATCATGGAGTTCGATGATGAGACATATACAGTGGGGAGAACAAGTATTTGATACACTGCCGATTTTGCAGGTTTTCCTACTTACAAAGCATGTAGAGGTCTGTAATTTTTTATCATAGGTACACTTCAACTGTGAGAGACGGAATCTAAAACAAAAATCCAGAAAATCACATTGTATGATTTTTAAGTAATTAATTTGCATTTTATTGCATGACATAAGTATTTGATCACCTACCAACCAGTAAGAATTCCGGCTCTCACAGACCTGTTAGTTTTTCTTTAAGAAGCCCTCCTGTTCTCCACTCATTACCTGTATTAACTGCACCTGTTTGAACTCGTTACCTGTATAAAAGACACCTGTCCACACACTCAATCAAACAGACTCCAACCTCTCCACAATGGCCAAGACTAGAGAGCTGTGTAAGGACATCAGGGATAAAATTGTAGACCTGCACAACGCTGGGATGGGCTACAGGACAATAGGCAAGCAGCTTGGTGAGAAGGCAACAACTGTTGGCGCAATTATTAGAAAATGGAAGAAGTTCAAGATGACGGTCAATCACCCTCGGTCTGGGGCTCCATGCAAGAGCTCACCTCGTGGGGCATCAATGATCATGAGGAAGGTGAGGGATCAGCCCAGAACTACACGGCAGGACCTGGTCAATGACCACAGTCTCAAAGAAAACCATTAGCAACACACCGTCATGGATTAAAATCCTGCAGCGCACGCAAGGTCCCCCTGCTCAAGCCAGTGCATGTCCAGGCCCGTCTGAAGTTTGCCAATGACCATCTGGATGATCCAGATGAGGAATGGGAGAAGGTCATGTGGTCTGATGAGACAAAAAAAGAGCTTTTTGGTCTAAACTCCACTCGCCATGTTTGGAGGAAGAAGAAGGATGAGTACAACCCCAAGAACACCATCCCAACCGTGAAGCATGGAGGTGGAAACATCATTCTTTGGGGATGCTTTTCTGCAAAGGGGACAGGACGACTGCACCGTATTGAGGGGAGGATGGATGGGGCCATGTATCACGAGATCTTGGCCAACAACCTCCTTCCCTCAGTAAGAGCATTGAAGATGGGTCGTGGCTGGGTCTTCCAGCATGACAATGACCCGAAACACACAGCCAGGGCAACTAAGGAGTGGCTCCGTAAGAAGCATCTCAAGGTCCTGGAGTGGCCTAGCCAGTCTCCAGACCTGAACCCAATAGAAAATCTTTGGAGGGAGCTGAAAGTCCGTATTGCCCAGCGACAGCTCCGAAACCTGAAGGATCTGGAGAAGGTCTGTATGGAGGAGTGGGCCAAAATCCCTGCTGCAGTGTGTGCAAACCTGGTCAAGACCTAGAGGAAACGTATGATCTCTGTAATTGCAAACAAAGGTTTCTGTACCAAATATTAAGTTCTGCTTTTCTGATGTATCAAATACTTATGTCATGCAATAAAATGCAAATTAATTACTTAAAAATCATACTTTTATTTATTTTTTTATTTCACCTTTATTTAACCAGGTAAGCCAGTTGAGAACAGGTTCTCATTTCATAATACAATGGGATTTTCTGGATTTTTGTTTTAGATTCCGTCTCTCACAGTTGAAGTGTACCTATGATAAAAAATGACAGACCTCTACATGCTTTGTAAGTAGGAAAACCTGCAAAATCGGCAGTGTATCAAATACTTGTTCTCCCTACTTTATCTGTACCTGGGGCAAAGACTTTGTGTTTTCCTGGGGAAAAAGTTCAAGACATCACCAGGTTGATTCCCGAGGCTGTGAGTCAGTCACCGGGGGCTGATACTATCATGGTTCATGTGGAGTCAAATTACATTATGAAGGGTAGATCAGAACAGCTGAACATGGATTTTAAAGAACTGATTGGGTCTCTACTTGACACCAACAAACGCCCCATAATATCTAGCCCTCTGCCCTCTTTAAATCGTGGCATTGAGTGGTTCAGCAGACTTTTAGCCCTCCATAACTGGCTACAAGACTATTGCAGCTCTGTGGGTGTAACATTTATTGACAATTTTGATACCTTCTGGAAACAAAGCTCGTATTATAAGGAGGATGGGATCCACCCAAATCATTTGGGTTCCTGGATCCTTTCACAGCATTATAAGGCTGTGTTGAGACAATGACTTACCAATGACCCAAGTCCAGCTAATTGTGTCACTGAGTGTTCATAATGATTCAGCAAATGTACATTATCCTAGAGGTTTTTGGAAAACACAATGTAAATAATCTAATTTATGTCCCTCTTACTGCCCGGAATGCCTCTGCTGATCCTACAGCTATTGTATGCAGTACTCATATGCCTATGAACCAGAGTAATACTGTTAGCACTGAGGTGTTGTGCCCTAGTTGGAAGTCCACTGTGTGCAGCTCACCCTGTACTAATAAAAATAACCTGAGTATGTCTACCTTTGTAGTGTGTTTATGTATCCAGGCTCTGTCGCCGCCGGCCGCGACCAGGAGACTCATGGGCGGCGCACAATTGGCCCAGCGTCGTCCAGGGTAGGGGAGGGAATGGCCGGCAGGGATGTAGCTCAGTTGATAGAGCATGGCGTTTGCAACGCCAGGGTTGTGGGTTCGATTCCCACGGGGGGCCAGTATAAAAAAATAATATGTATTCACTAACTGTAAGTCGCTCTGGATAAGAGCGTCTGCTAAATGACTAAAATGTAAAATGTATGTATGCGGATGACTCAACACTATACACATCAGCTACGACAGCGACTGAAATGACAGCAACACTTAACAAAGAGCTGCAGTTAGTTTCAGAATGGGTGGCAAGGAATAAGTTAGTTCTAAATATTTCAAAATCTAAAAGCATTGTATTTGGGACAAATCATTTACTAAACCCTAAACTTCAACTAAATCTTGTAATGAATAATGTGGAAATTGAGCAAGTTGAGGAGACTAAACCACTTGGAGTAACCCTGGATTGTAAACTGTCATGGTCAAAACATATTGATACCACAGTAGCTAGGATGGGGAGAAGTCTGTCTATAATAAAGCGCTGCTCTGCATTCTTAACAGCACTATCAACAAGGCAGGTCCTACAGGCCCTTGTTTTGTCGCACCTGGACTATTGTTCAGTCTTGTGGTCAGATGCTACAATGAGGGACTTAGGAAAATTGCAATTGGCTCAGAACAAGGCAGCACGGCTGGCCCTTGGATGTGTACAGAGAGCTAACATTAATAATATGCATGTCAATCTCTCCTGGCTCAAAGTGGAGGAGAGATTGACTTCATCACTACTTGTATTTGTGTGAGGTATTGACAAGTTGAATGCACCAAGCTGTCTGTTTGAACTGCTGGCACACAGCTCGGACACCCATGCATACCCCACAATAAATGCCACCAGAGGTCTCTTCACAGTCCCCAAGTCAAGAACAGACTATGGGAGGCGCACAGTACTACATAGAGCCATGACTACATCAAGTCAGTCATGCCAGTACTAAAATTAGATTTAAAAAACAGATAAAAATACACCTTATGTAACAGCGGGGACTGTGAAGCAACACAAACATAGACACATGCAAACAAACACACAATAACATACGCACTATACACACATGTACTGTGGATTTTGTGCTATAGATATGTGGTAGTAGAGTAGAGGCCTGAGGGCACACACTTAATATGTTGTGAAATCTGTTATGAACGTATTGTAATGTTTTTAAAATGTATAACTGCCTTAATTTTGCTGGACCCCAGGAAGAGTAGCTGCTGCCTTGACTGCAGCTAATGGGGATCCATTATAAATACAAATACAAATACTCTGTTATCAAGGATTGTCCATGATTAAATTGTTTTTATTAACCATGTGTGATAACGTTATTAGTATGGTACGCTTTTGATGTTTTCATAGCTCTTAACTGAGGACCAACATGAGAACAGGTGCACTTGCTTAATGTTGTTTGTTAATAATTGTGTCTATTGGGGAAGCGGGGTTAAAACCAGGCCAATTTACAGCACAATGAAATCAGTTTAAAAGCACACCAGCAGTACTTTCTTCAACATGAAAAACACTATAATTTATACAGTATGCAAAATGGTAATGACATTTCTAGTCAATTATCTCTTGGGAGCATATTATATATTTATATCATATCTAATTACATTTTTGGTTGTGGGGAATACTAGATGAGAAGCTTATCATAAATCATCCTTACTATGTTATTAGACTTTACACCACTTATTATTCTCTCCCTCCACATTGTAAAAAAGCCAACTTAACCAATTGCTTAATCAGCGTAATTTTGCGATTTGAGTGGACTTCAGAAGGACAAGAATTTGAGCTAATGTGTTAGTGTGTTGAGTCAACAAACTCTGCTCAAAATCAGCTGAATTTAAACAATCTTGTTGAGTGAAATTACAAATTCATGTTTGTTCAAAACAACTCAACCACGCCCATCATTATCATATTTCCCAGCATGCTCACTTTCAGGTTGATTTTCAGAATTGTTTGTTTCAATACCTGTGTTTTTCCATGTACTTTGATTGGTTGATTAATCGTATGCTACACAAACATAAATAACATATATTTTTTAATAATCTAATCATTTAGTAGTTGGACTTATTGCACCTGTTACTGAGATGGCTGTTCCAGTTTATTTGATTAAGGTAGTCTCAATAATCAATATTCTCTACCCTGGCAGTCATTCTGTATGCAGGTTGCGGGTGATTAAAATAGTTGGATATTCTCTCTTTGGCTGGATTGCTATAGTAACTACACATCACTTTGCAAGCCAGCATAATGTGATTTCTTAACCAACAATTTCCGACCACTGTGTTAGGGTGTAACTCTCAAAGAAAATCCTTATGATAAATGTAATGTATTGTCATAAAGCATTTATTTTTAAAGATAACATATTCACTTAGAAGGCTAAAGTACTGAAAACCATTGAATACAACAACCATGACTCTGTCGCTAACAAATGGGTGGTAACTACAATTCACTGGAAAGGCACTCTGGGAAATATGCAAATAAGGTAGAATACATTCTCAAGTTGAATTGTATGTTCACTCAACCTAAAATTCAAAGTTGAGTGAACATACAATTTAACTTGAGAATGTATGTTGGCTCAGCTCTATGCCCAAATGTTGAGCCAACTCACAATTCTATTGCAGCTGGTTGCATTACAATTCTATGTTGAATCAACTTCAACGCTATTGTGTTGAGCAAATTCACAATCCAATTGTACATATACATATATTTTTACAGTGCATCCCTCTCTTCCCTCCTTTTATTGTGAAACCCAGACCCAGGCTACTGGGGAGTTCATCTATCTCTCATTCCCTAACTCCCTCCATCCCTTCATCCCTCCTTCTATCCCTCCCTCCATACTTTTATTGTGAGACCCAGACCCAGGCCACTGGGGGATTCATCCAACTAATTACCCATGGGTCTCCTGTGCATCTGCACCTGGGCAGCGTTGCTCGGCAACACACACACACACAGCGGAAGAGAGGGCGAGGCTGTCTGGAGGAGCGAGAGGGATAACAGGAGGAATAAAGAGGAGGACAGAGTGCACCCCACTTAAAGGCTTTCATGCTCAGTGAGGTGAAAGTAAAATGGCTACTGACCCCTGCTGTGTCACTGTTTAGCGGTCGACATTAGAAGTGTCAAAGTGTATTTTGGCTAGACACCTGAAAACGAATTAAATTTACCACACAGCTAGAATCCAGTGTGGACCACAATGGTAATACATGGCTTTGGCTTTCATCTATATTTAGCATCTATGAGGTTTGTTTGTGAGGATTTCATATTATTTGAATGTAGCATGCCTCAATGTATTCCACTGCATCCACAAAGGATATCCCAACATCACACAATCATTGACAACCTTTAGGTATGTAAATATACAAACTGCTGCTGATTCACCAGCTTTCAGTTGACAGTGACACAGCCCAAGGTCAGAGAAGTGAGATCATAAAGGCACACACACACAAACACAAACACGCTTGTTTTTCTATACTCATGGCGACCCCAAAAATAATTCATATTTTCACTAACCCCTAAACCTTAACCCTAACCTTAACCCATAACCCTTACTCCTAACCCTAAGCCTAACCCCTTACTCTAACCATAATTCTAACCCTAATTGTAACCCTAAACCTAACCCCTGAGCTTAAAATAGCTTTTGTACTCGTGGGGAGGTGGGAAATGTCCCCACGAGGGAGAATGTTCCTTGTTTTACTATCCTTGTGGGGGCTTTTGGGGATTTTAGGTCCCCAAGAGGACAGAAGAACAAGACCACGCACCCTTCATTGGCACTAATCCCTTTCAAACGACATAGCCCTCAGCTCCTCAGCCAAAAGACAGACCTTCACTGTGATAAACGCCCCTCTCTTAGGAGGGCAGACTGGTGATTTACTAGCTGGTCTGTGATACACAAACTTAATGTCACAATATTATGGGAAAAAGGGTTTGGCTTCCATATTTCGAGTGTCACCCAGCTCCCCTCTTTATTTCTACTGTGGGAGGCCATCAACATTTTACAAGTGTCTTTCATTCAGTGTGTTTACCAAGCAGAGTCTCTTCCAAGGACAGTAAAACAATTAATCTATAGCCTTTGGCTAGGTGCAGTTAAAACTTACACCAGGTAGGTGTGTGCTTGTAATTAACACAAACCACGACACCTGTCATCTATTCTCTTATGGCTGGAGCCATCAGGCCAATGAGAAGCCTAGCTGATCATGACCTGTATGGGTTATACTTTACAATACAGAGACAATATTCCATAGTAATAAAAGCTGTATATTCCAATGTAATAGCATGGATATTAAGTAGGTTATTAGTATGGAATAAGGCCTATAAAATGGGACCCCTTGTGAAGCCAAACGGTCGGCTGCACGTCTGTTCCCGGACAAGGGCACCCTGTCCACTGCCACACCACATGTCCTGCTAGCTATAGGGTCATTAGTCCATCAGGACCACTCCTTTATTGCCCACGCTATAGGTAGACAGCCGAGCTCACTGTTGACACTGCAGATCCAGGGATACATAATACAATCACAGACAGCACAGAGATCACACACTAAACACTGGTGGGGGTTACTGCACCTAGTACCTAACCAAGGTACAGAGAGAGCGTTAGAAGGAGAGAGAGAGCAAGAGAGAGAGAGGCATCCTCTGAAATTGTAAAGAAGTGAAGTAAAGGTGAATATCCTACATTAAACATGCATTGACTGTAAAGTTGACAATAGTGCATTGTCACATCTTCACGTTTGTTTTGTGCTTGACCTTACCTCGTACGTCTGCAGAGAAACGGGCTGAATGTCTGGAGACAAAGAGCTTGAGTTCCTGGTCTAGGTTACAGTCGATGAGGTTGGTGTCCCATGAGCGAATCCCTGCACAGAAAACAAAACAAAAAGATCAAGGAACAGAAAGACATCAGTGCAAAAACGCACTATTTCTATCACTAGGCTAGCCAGGCAGAGGCTGGCACACTATGAATATTCCCCATACATGTTGCATCAAGGGCCTTCCCAGCTAGCACATAACGTTCTGAGAACCATATGTTTCTTAGAGCTTGGTGAGAGCGTGGTTGTCCTATAGATATTTTGAATACAACCTTCCAACAACGTTCTAGGAATGCTGCAGGATACCCAGCTGGCACATAATGTTCTGAGAACCATATGTTTCTTAAGTGGGAATTTCAGTACTTCAGCATAACATTTCCTACAGGTTTCCTCATGGTTCTATTTAAAGTCATGTTCTCAGAATGTTCAGACAATGTTAAGAAACAATGTTCTTCTGTTGGAATTTCAGTACTTCAGCATAATGCTTTCTGCAGGTTTCCTCATGGTTATATTTAAAGTAATGTTCTCAGAACATTAAGAAAACGTCCCATAAAAAACACAAGAAAACATTAGTAATGTTCAAAGAACGTTCTAAGAATGTTATTTAAAAACATTACATTCCGTTCTCAGCATCAACAAAACTCTCTCTATCGTCAATCTTGTTAAGTGTGTTCAGGTGTGTTGGCCGCGCCCACTAATTGGCCACACCTGATCTTAATGAGCATTTGTTTCCTTTGAAATGGGGTCTGTTTGAATAGACTAAAATGAACAGCTTTGTATGAGTTAAAAAAACATGTAATGCTAGCTCCATCCTGGTGGTGCAGTGGATAGAGAACAGGAGATCATAGATTTGAATTTCACTGACGCCGTGCCACAATAAAACATTTATGTGTTTGCATGATTAATGCCTAAGCATATGAATTTCCATGTGTCCTATCTGTGCCTGGAGTTCAAAACCGTTAACCCAAACTAAGCTAGCAGTGTTATTAAAAGACTAATTGAAACATGTTCTCAGAACATTATTTAATTACCTTCAAATAACCTATAATTTCTGTTCTCAGAAGGTAAATAAAACCTCTCAGGAAAGGAAAACGTTCTCAGAACCTCCCTGCAACATAAAAATTAACATTCTCAGAACAGACTACATTTTCTCTTACATTCTCAGAACATTAAAAAAACATTCAATTTTAACCGGTCAGGTAACACATAGCTTCATTCCCAGAACCAATGAGAAACCAAAAATGTACATTCCCACAACTTCCAAGGAACCAAATGTGTTAGCTGGGTTGGCAACAGGTTCAGATTTGTTCAATGTATAAGTCTCAATGTTGTCACCAGCATCTATTAAACGTTGGTCTCACTCTTCCAGTTCATTGGGCCTGTCCTAGAATGAAAACATACCATTTGGCATGAGAGAGGAAATATATAACAGGAAATATCTATAAAGTGCATTAGCTTCAGTTTGCCAGGGGCTGTGGGTGGTGCTGCTGGCCAAGGCTGAGTCATGATAACCAGGGTTTAATCAATCAATCAAATGTATTTATAAAGCCCTTTTTACATCAGCAGATGTCACAAAGTGCTATACAGAAACCCAGCCTAAAACCACAAATAGCAAGCAATGCACTGCTGCTTACTGTAATGAAACTAGGTTTGTTTAAACTCTGATGAACTTTATTGGAAAATAGAAAACTTTCCTGTATTTCTCAAATACAAAACCACACCAACGCAAGCTCAATATATATATATATATATAATAAACAGTAACAACATTGACCCCACAATGCAGATAACAACCAGTAGGCCTATAGGACAAAATAAGGTGCAACATGTATTGACGAGCAGTCTGGACACAGTCAGGGCCTGGGATAACATCATGGATGTGGTGAAGACACATGCAAAAGAAAAGGAGAGCGGCACACTCTAGGAGCTCAGATGCAATCATTTAATTACTTAATAACCAACGTTTCGACAGACAAGCTGTCTTCAGCAGGGTATAATGACAAACACTGCGGGTCACTCGTTTTATATAGTGTCAAAGGACACACACAGGTGTCTGTAATCATGGCTGGGTGTGGCCTGATATCATTGGTTCATTCACAGATAAACAGAACATAGAAAAAACATGAATAGATAGCATACGATCATAGATACAACTACATAGGCGAAGACACAAACAGGTGAAGGCAGAAACAGTAGAAAGCCAAAGGGTGAAGCCTGGTCTGCGCTGACCGATTCATCAGGAGAGAAAAATGCCCTGCTAGAAGATGACGAAGTGTTCCTGGAACTGTGTGCACAGCATGATGCAGCTGTATCCAATTCCTGATTGATATCTGACATGACCCATTCAAACCACAGAGATTTAACAACACATGCAACAAGTTAAGTACGTTTTTTCGATTAAGTTACTTCTCACATAATAGGCTACGCAATCAAACACATAGTAATAATAATAATAATAATAATAATAATAATATGAATAATAATATGAATAATAATAAAGTAATAATAATAGGTTTATAAACAAATGTCTAGTTTTCCCTTTCAAAATCCCCAAGGGAATGTATGTAAAGTATGCATTTGTGGCATAAGCATATGAACAGATTTGTCATCATAATAATAATTAGCCTATGTCTGAAAACCTCTTCAAAATATAGTAGGCCCCATCTAATAAGCATAAACAGTAATTGAATGAATATGGCCTAAAATATGAACGCGTTGGATTCTATCATATGTTGTTTTTATAATCCATGCAATTCTGTTAATAGTGTGTTGATACTGTAAACAATAAAAGACAGGAGAAAACCATGGCATTAATCACTCCTGTGCAGTAGGCCTCAGCAGGTTTTTCAATGCGCCTTTGTTCCACAAGTTTACGAAACATGGTGCTGTCATCCGCCCACACATTTCTTCTTCCGCCACAGTTTCTTCTTCTTGTCATGCCAACCTGTATGCCCACACAGGACCCAGCCAATGCTGACAGACGACACACGCACAGTCATTCCGAAACGCTCTTTTTGTTTGAATAGCGCTCCCTAAGACTTTCCGTAGGGACCGCAGTGCGGAGTGGGCCACGCCTACATGCCGGTGTCGGATGAGAGAGAGCGGGATACAGGAATGAGAAAGCAAGGATGAGGAATGGGATGGGTCGCGTTGGGGCGGGCAGGGTGAATGATTTAAGATGCAGCAGCAAGAGGAGGGTTATCACGCATGTACATAAAGCAACATCCTGTTCAAAAGATGGAACTATTGGAGTGCGCGCACCTGCCAATAAGTAGCCTAGCCAACACCCTGCTTTGTTGTTCTGTAGGCACAGTGGAACAAATGCTGTCTCAGTAAGTGCGAATGCAAAGTGAAGCAAGGCTATATAACAAATATATACCTTTTTATGGTTTACGCATGGTTAAAGGGGACAATATAGGCTTGGACTCCTCTATAACAGTAGGCCTATGAATTCATTTCCGACAACGAAACAACGGATGCACTAAACCAAAACAAGATAAATGCATTGACGCGGTGGTCTATACCCTGCCCCTGGTCCGCATCACATCCCCAAGAAAAGCAATAACATGTCTTATTGACGCACAATAAGAATGCTGAATCATTCCCGAATCCCGACAGTTTTTCCACGTGTGTGACTGATTTAAAGTAACACTGCAGAATATATTATGTTATGGAAAGGTATAGCCTGCAGTCCTATAGAAACGGTGGATGGAGGAAGGGAGGATAGGTGAGGGGAAAGGGTGTTGAGGTGTGGACCGATGCCATCTGTTTGATTTGCGCTAACCACAGATTTTCAGATACCACACTGGGAGGGGCCGTGCGCGCAGCCAGCAATATCACATCACTTTAACATCACATCTACAACACAATCATTTTCACGTTTTTCTGGTTGCCTGATAGCTTTATAGCCTATAATGGCTATGGAAGTGGATGCATCCAAAATGAGATAGGCTACTTTACGCATAACACTAAGTTACAAAAACGTGAATCCAGACTTGGCGCATGATGTAGGCCTAGGCTAGTTATTCTCACCATATTCCAAATAAGATAGAAAGTATAGTTGTAGCCTATGACAAAGCATTCAGCACATAGTGCTGCTGCTGCCGCTACCATCATAGGCTAGCCTACACCACATCCTCAAAATCGGACTACGCTATCGCATTCCTCAGTGTTCTTACCTTTTTCTATATCCGCAATGGCACACTTCAAGTGATCCTCCGTGACCATTTCCCCAATAACCACAAGCAGGTAAAATTTGTTGTCAACAAAACGGTGGGAGAGACTCGCGGACGTAGGGGATGCCATAACGTTACTGGAGCTGCTTAAAGTCTCAATCTCTGCGGATTCCACAAGCGTCGCCATCCTCGCATCCACACCAGGCAGCACACGTCCCTGTCCGGCTACGGAGCTGAGTGATAGTCACCAGACTTACAGTACGCCGTGAAAGGAGTGGTCCTGCTTTTATACCCCTAGACATTGTGTCATGATCTGTAACCGGGGGAGGAGCGGGACACGAGAAATCGGTGCTCTGGTGCGCTCGTGCTCTCATGCGCACTCCCTGGACTCTGATTAGAAAACGGTATATTATTTATTTTTGTGTAGCATAAAATGTATTAACCAATCAATGTAAATGCAAAAACACATATATTAAAGTAAAACAAACAATTCTGAAAATCTCACTGCAATAGAGCATGCTGGGAAATATTATATATTGTTCTATGTATTCTTGCCTACCAAAGAATCATCAAAGAACCCTTTTTTCCAAAACTTCGGATAGTGTTACTAGAACCTGCATAGTTTTAGTTATGCTGAATTCCAAATCTACCCCCAAACATTTACCTCTACACTGTAAACCCCAAGGCATTTTTTACTCCAATACTTCTAGTAAATTAAACTCAAAGTCAATAAAAAGTCATTATTATTTAAAATGTTTATGTGGTACTGACTCAAAACTAAATGAGAAGTCACATCCAACTAAAAAAAAATGTAAGTTACAGTTGAAGTCGGAAGTTTACATACACCTTAGCCAAATACATTTAAACTCAGTTTTTCACAATTCCTGACATTTAATCCTAGTAAAAAATCCCTGTTTTAGGTCAGTTAGGATCACCACTTTATTTTAAGAATGTGAAATGTCAGAATAATAATAGAGATAATTATTTATTTCAGCTTTTATTTCTTTCATCACATTCCCAGTGGGTCAGAAGTTTACATACACTCAATTAGTATTTGGTAGCATTGCCTTTACATTGTTTAACTTGGGTCAAACGTTTCGGGTAGCCTTCCACAAGCTTCCCACAATAAGTTGGGTGAATTTTGGCCCATTCCTCCTGACAGAGCTGGTGTAACTGAGTCAGGTTTGTAGGCCTCCTTGCTCGCACATACTTTTTCAGTTCTGCCCACAAATGTACTATAGGATTGAGGTAAGGGCTTTGTGATAGCCACTCCAATACCTTGACTTTGCTGTCCTTAAGCAAGACTTCCCCCTTTTTCCTCCAAACATAACGATGGTCATTATGGCCAAACAGTTCTATTTTTGTTTCATCAGACCAGAGGACATTTATCCCAAAAGTACGATCTTTGTCCCCATGTGCAGTTGCAAACCGTAGTCTGGCTTTTTTATGGCGGTTTTGGAGCAGTGGCTTCTTCCTTGCTGAGCGGCCTTTCAGGTTATGTCGATATAGGACTCGTTTTACTGTGGATATAGATACTTTTGTACCTGTTTCCTCCAGCATCCTCACAAGGACCTTTGCTGTTGTTCTGGGATTGATTTGCACATTTCACACCAAAGTACGTTCATTTCTAGGAGACAGAACGCATGTCCTTCCTTAGCGGTATGATGGCTGCGTGGTCCCATGGTGTTTATACTTGCATACTATTGTTTGTACAGATGAACGTGGTACCAAGGATGAACCAGACTTGTGGAGGTCTACAATTTTCTTTCTGAGGTCGGCTGATTTATTTTGATTTTCCCATGATGTCAAGCAAAGAGGCACTGAGTTTGAAGGTAGGCCTTGAAATACATCCACAGGTACACCTCCAATTGACTCAAATTATGTCAATTAGCCTATCAGAAGCTTCTAAAGCCATGACATCATTTTCTGGAATTTTTCAAGCGTTTTAAAGGCACAGTCAACTTAGTGTATTTAAACTTCTGACCCACTGGAATTGTGATACAGTGAATTATAAGTGAAATAATCTGTTTGTAAACAATTGTTGGAAAAATGACTTGTGTCATGCACAAAGTAGATGTCGTAACTGACTTGCCAAAACTATAGTTTGTTAACAAGACATTTGTGGAGTGGTTGAAAAACAAGTTTTAATGACTCCAACCTAAGTGTATGTAAACTTCCGACTTCAACAGTACCATTTTGTAGCTCTGTGTCTCTGCTTTTATCCAATGTAATAAACACAATTTCAAATTTTGCTACATAAGGCCCGAATCAAGGCGGTCGGTCACATTTATTTTTTTCATGCCACCATTCTAGTAAACTATGGATTGAAATTCATGAAATGGTATTGTGCTTATCATTTTAATTCCGATCATAACTATTTTATTAAAATTATTATTCACTTGGCCAAATATTATATTCACAAATGTAAATGGGGTGGGAAAATTCCTTATTTTGTTTAATTGAACTGTTACAATTTTATAAATCCCTCAAACTTGTGAAACTTACAAAGTTGGAAATATTATTAGAAGTAATTTCTCTGAATGACTGTTAATGTCTCATTGCCTTGTCACATCTAAAGATGTCCTGAATTATTATTCGTTCTTTTTTTTTGGGGGGGGGGGGGGGGGGGGGGTGTCGCCTGGTGTTTTATTATTATTATTATTTGTATTTTTTATTGTATACACAGGAATGTCCCTGTATTGATGTGTAATATTGGTATTATTGTTGCAATAAAAAAATGTTTTGCACACTTCCTCAATTCAGATATTATTGCGACACTATCTATACCAAAGATGGTTTGGTATGGTTAAGAAACTGTCAATTTATTGAAAAAAATAAAGAATTACACGGGGCAGTTTTGAAAACTCATCCCGTCCGAATCATCCTCTGGAATAATGGACATTCTGGGGTAATAATTACATAACCAACGTTCTCTAGTAATACTAGTCCTGTACGGATAGGGCTATAGACTGACCAGGTGAAAGCTATGATCCCTTATTGATTTCACATGTTAAACCAACTTCAATGAGTGTAGATGAAGGGGAGGATACAGGTTAAAGAAGGATATTAGGAAGATGTTCTTAATGTTTTGTACACTCAGTGTAGATATTTTCAGTTTGTGAGTGTGTGATATGGCTGTTAGAGACATTTTTATTTCATCATTATAAAGAAGACTTTTATAAACAATGGCAACACTGCCATGTTGCACTGAGCCACATCAGTGTCTGACTTTCGGATGTCGCAGATGGTTGCTTTCGCCTTACCACTCAAACGAGCCCAGTGACTTGACAGCGTTTACACTTTTCAGACAGAGCCAGAGAGGTTGTTTGGAAGGGGCTGTGCAGACTAGGAGTGCTAATCTAGGATCAGTTCCCTCCTGTTGAAGTAATCTTATTCATTATGATCTAAAAGGCTAAACTGATCCCAGATCTGTCATGTAAATACAGGCCCAGGTCTGGGTTGGAGCGGGCTGGGCATGGTCATTTTGTCTTTAGGCCACTGGAGTCCTAGGATGATACAGCACATCAAACATTCATCACCCACAGCTGGGAAAGTATGAACACATTAGATATGCAACAAGCTGTCACTGTCAGTCTCCCTCCTACTCTCCTGGTCTCCCAGACACAGACATGGGGAGGAGGAATGGAGAGGGGCGGAGGGAGGGCGGGAGTGTGTGTAGTGGGGGAGGGGTGTTTGGGGGGTGGTGGAAGGATTTTAATAAGTAAAGACGCAGGTCTGTGAGAGAGCGTGTCAAATTATCCTACTCCTCTCCTAATTCACCAAGAAGAGTCTGTCAACGGAAATCAAATGTAATGATGAGTTGATACTAATTATAGGGAATTGAAGCATCCGTCCACACGATGCACACCATATAAACTCAGCAAAAAAAAACGTCCCTTTTTCAGGACCCTGTCTTTCAAAGATAATTCGTAGAAATCCAAATAACTTCACAGATCTTCATTGTAAAGGGTTTAAACACTGTTCCCCATGCTTGTTCAATGAACCATAAACAATTAATGAACATGCACCTGTGGAACGGTCGTTAAGATACTAACAGATTACAGACGTTAGGCAATTAAGGTCACAGTTATGAAAACTTAGGACACTAAAGAGGCCATTCTACTGACTCTGAAAAACACCAAAAGAAAGATGCCCAGGGTCCCTGCTCATCTGTGTGAACGGGCCTTAGAAATGCTGCAAGGAGGCATGAGGACTGCAGATGTGGCCAGGGCAATAAATTGCAATGTCCATACTGTGAGATGCCTAAGACAGAGCTACAGGGAGACAGGGCGGACAGCTGATCATCCTCGCAGTGGCAGACCACGTGTAACAACACCTGCACAGGATCGGTACATCCGAACATCACACCTGCGGGACTAGGTACAGGATGGCAACAACAACTGACCGAGTTACACCAGGAACGCACAATCCCTCCATCAGTGCTCAGACTGTCCGCAATAGGCTGAGAGAGGCTGGACTGAGGGCTTGTAGGCCTGTTGTAAGGCAGGTCCTCACCAGACATCACCGGCAACAACGTCACCTATGGGCACAAACCCACCGTCGCTGGACCAGACAGGACTTGCAAAAAGTGCTCTTCACTGACTAGTCGTGGTTTTGTCTCACCAGGGGTGATGGTCGGATTCGCGTTTATCGTCGAAGGAATGAGCGTTACACCGAGGCCTGTACTCTGGAGCGGGATTGATTTGGAGGTAGAGGGTACGTCATGGTCTGGGGTGGTGTGTCACAGCATCATCGGACTGAGCTTGTTGTCATTGCAGGCAATCTCAACGCTGTGCGTTACAGGGAAGACATCCTCCTCCCTCATGTGGTACCCCTCCTGCAGGCTCATCCTGACATGACCCTCCAGTATGACAATGCCACCAGCCATACTGCTCGTTCTGTGCGTGATTTCCTGCAAGACAGGAATGTCAGTGTTCTGCCATGGCCAGCGAAGAGCCCGGATCTCAATCCCATTGAGCACGTCTGGGACCTGTTGGATCGGAGGGTGAGGGCTAGGGCCATTCCCCCCAGAAATGTCCGTGAACTTGCAGGTGCCTTGGTGGAAGAGTGGGGTAACATCTCACAGCAAGAACTGGCAAATATGGTGCAGTCCATGAGGAGGAGATGCACTGCAGTACTTAATGCAGCTGGTGGCCACACCGAGATACTGACTGTTACTTTTGATTTTGACCCCCCCTTTGTTCAGGGACACACTATTCCATTTCTGTTAGTCACATGTTTGTGGAACTTGTTCAGTTTATGTCTCAGTTTTTGAATCTTGTTATGTTCATATAAATATTTACACGTTAAGTTTGCTGAAAATAAACACAGCTGACAGTGAGAGGACGTTTATTTTTTTGCTGAGTTTTTTTCCTTTATCAGGTGAATCGCAGGCTCTTTGGGGAATCCCTTGTCTTGCCACGCCCCTTTGCCCCAGTTACACAATAAGAGAATGCACTGTAGAGGTAGGGTGCAGGAAGAGCTGCAGGTATAGCCTACACATTGGAGCAGGTTGAAATCACCATTCAAGAAACATTCATTCACGTTGATACCTTGGTCTTTATACATTTTCTAACCCTTATTTTAAAAAATTGGCAAATAGGATCATACATTTAGAGAGGTTATATGAAGAAGTTATACACAAGAGAGGTTATATGATGCAGTTTACTCTCTGATCTTCCTGCACCTTAGCTTCCTTATCAGGTGGATTGCTGTAGATTTCTCCAGTGTCTATGTTGAATAACATATCTGACCTCAGAGGCAGGGTGTCGTTTCTATGGTTCCTTGGTCAGGTGGCGGCTATCTGTCCTGCCTTAGTGTCAGAGATTAAGACCTCATCACCATGGCGCCACGCACCGCAGGACGATTAGAGAGACAGGAGGGGTTTGTGGGTAGTAATAATAATAATATAATATGCCATTTAGCAGACGCTTTTATCCAAAGCGACTTACAGTAGTGCTCTCGAAGCTATCTCTAAGTGCTGGTGATGGAGAGGAGGTCTCATCAGTATCCTGCTGTGATTAATGTTGATGAGGATTTGGGTCTGTTACAGTTCAAGAGTTCAGGCAGACACAGTAGGCCTACAGTAAGTAGACATATATACGATAGTCTACTTTCAGTTATTATGATGTTGAGATATTCAAATACAGTGTAAGGCTGTCTAATGCTTGTACAGTAAGGACATCTCAGATCTGTAGCCTATTTTTCGTTGGTTGCTGAGCTCCTGCCCTGCTGCTGTAGTTTCCTTAAGTACAGTGCATTCGGAAAGTATTCAGACCCTTTCACTTTTTCCACATTTCGTAACGTTATAGCCTTATTCTAAAATTAATTTTAAAAAAACAATTTCCTCATCAATCTACACACAATACCCCATAATGACAAAGCAAAAACAGGTTTTTGACATTTTTCCAAATGTATAAAAAATTAAAAACTTAAATATCACATTAACATAAGTATTCAGACACTTTACTCAGTAATTTGTTGAAGCACCTTTGGCAGCGATTACAGCCTCGAGTCTTCTTGGGTATGACGCTAGAGGCTTGGCACACCTGTATTTGGGGAGTTTCTCCCATTCTCCTCTGCAGATCCTGTCAAGCTTTGTCAGGTTGGATGGGGAGCGTCGCTGCACAGCTATTTTCAGGTCTCTCCAGAGATGTATGATTGGGTTCAAGTCCGGGCTCTGGCTGGGCCACTCAAGGATATTCAGAGACTTGTCCGAAGCCACTCCTGCGTTGTCTTGGCTGTGTTCTTAGGGTCGTTGTCCTGTTGGAAGGTGAACCTTCACCCCAGTCTGAGGCCTTGAGCGCTCTGGAGCAGGTGTTCATCAAGGATCTCTCTGTACTTTGCTCCGTTCATCTTTTCTTGGATCCTGACTAATTTCCGCTGAAAAACATACCCACAGCATGATGCTGCCACCACCATGCTTCACCGTAGGGATGGTGCCAGATTTCCTCTAGACGTGACGCTTGGCATTCAGGCCAAAGAGTTCAATCTTGGTTTCATCAGACAGAGAATCTTGTTTCTCATGGTCTGAGAGTCCTTTAGGTGCCTTTTGGCAAACTCCAAGCGGGCTGTCATGTGCCTTTTACTGAGGAGTGGCTTCCGTCTGGCCCCTCTACCATAAAAGCCTTATTGGTGGAGTGCTGCAGAGATGGTTGTCCTTCTGGAAGGTTATCCCATCTCCACAGAGGAACTCTGGACCTCTGTCAAAGTGACCATCGGGTTCTTGGTCACCTCTCTGACCAAGGCCCATCTCCCCCGATTGCTCAGTTTGGCCAGGCGGCCAGCTCTAGGAAGAGTCCAAACTGGTTCCAAACTGATGGAGGCCACTGTGTTCTTGGGGACTTTCAATGCTGCAGATATTTTTTAGTACCCTTCCCCAGATCTGTGCCTGAACACAATCCTATCTTGGAGCTCTACGGACAATTCCTTCTACCTCATGTCTTGGTTTTTGCTCTGACATGCGCTGTCAACTGTGGGACATTATATAGAAAGGTGTGTGTCTTTCCAAATCATGTTCAATCAATTGCATTTACCACAGGTGGACTCCAATCAAGTTGTAGAAACAGCTCAAGGATGATCAATGGAAACAGGATGCACCTGAGCTCAATTTCGAGTGTCATTGCAAAGGGTCTGAATACTTGTATAAATAAGGTATTTCTGTTTTTAATTTTTAATACATTTGCAAAAACTTCTAAAAACCTGTTTTCACTTCGTCATTATGGGGTATTGTGTGTAGATTGATGGAACACATATTTTAATCTATTTTAGAATAAAGCTGTAACGTAACAAAATGTGGAAAAAGTGAAGGGGTCTGAATACTTTCCGAATGCACTGTATATCTACTCCTCCCCACAATCCTTGTGCTGTGACCTACTTAAAGCATTGCAGCACTGTAAGTCGCTCTGAATAAGAGCAACTGCTAAATGACTAAAATGTTAATGTTAATGTAAAGTGAAAACGACTTATTTAAATATTTTACTTACATGGTTAACTCCTGTTTCCCTTCGCCCAAGGGACTGCGTCTGTCTGCATCTTGTCTGAGCAAAAGTATGTGGACGCCTGCTCGTCGAACATCTCATTACAAAATCATGGGTATTAATATGGATTTGGTCCCCCCTTTGCTGCTATAACAGCCTCCACTCTTCTGGGAAGGCTTTCCACTAGATGTTGGAACATTGCTGCAGGGACTTGCTTCCATTCAGCCACAAGAGCATTAGTGAGGTCAGGCACTGATGTTGGACGATTAGCCCTGGCTCGCAGTCGGCTTTCCAATTCATCCCAAAGGTGTTCGATAGGGTTGAGGTTAGGGCTCTTTGCAGGCCAGTCAAGTTCTTCCACACCGATCCCAACAGACCATTTCTGTATGGATCTCACTTTGTGCATGGGGGCATTGTCATGCTGAAACAGGAAAGGGCCTTCACCAAACTGTTGCCACAAAGTTGGAAGCACAGAATCATCTAGAATGTCATTGTATGCTGTATCGTTAAGATTTCCCTTCACTGGAACCATGAAAAACAGCCCCAGACCATTATTCCTCATCCACCAAACTTTATAGTTGGCATTATGCATTCGGGCAGGTAGCGTTCTTCTCCTGGCATCCTCCATACCCAGATTCGTCCGCCGGACTACCAGATGGTGAAGCGTGATTCATCACTCCAGAGAACACATTTCCACTGTTACAGAGTCCAATGGTGGCGAGCTTTACACCACTCCAGCCGACGCTTGGCATTGCGCATGGTGATCTTAGGCTTGTGTGCAGCTGCTCGGGAATGGAAACCCATTGCATGAAGCTCCCGACGAACATTGTGCTGACGTTGCTTCCAGTGGCAGTTTGGAACTCGGTAGTGAGTGTTGCAACAGACGCTTTTTACGTGCTACACGCTTCAGCACTCGGCGGTCCCATTCTGTGAGCTTGTGTGGCCTACCACTTCGCGGCTGAGCCGTTGTTGCTCCTAGACGTTTCCACTTCACAATAACAGCACTTACAGTTGACTGGGGCAGCGCTGGCAGGGCAGAAATTTGAATTGACTTGTTGGAAAGGTGGCATCCTATGATGGTGCCACCTTGAAAGTCACTGAGCACTTCAGTAAGGCTGTGTGCTCGATTTTATACATCTGTCAGCAACAGGTGTGGCTGAAATAGCCGAATTCACTAATTTGAAGGGGTGTCCACATAATTTTGGATATATAGTGTATCAATCCATGTCAACAGTAAATAAAATACAGGAAAAAAACTAATCAAATAATTTCCCATTACATTGCCAGACCTGTTTTATCAAGGCATGCGTCACAGGCACCCTGCTATGCCTGCTCTTTAATGTATGTGTGTATGTGTGTGTGTGTGTGTGTGTGTGTGTGTGTGTGTGTGAGTGAGTGCTTGTGTGTGTGTGTGTGTGTGATTGCATGTGTGTGTGTGTGTGCGTGTGCGTGTGCGTGTGCGTGTGCGTGTGCGTGCGTGTGTGTGTGTGTGTGTGTGTGTGTGTGTGTGTATGTTGAAGGTAACCCCTCAGTGTTAGTCCACCCTCCTGCTGAACTCGGTGTTGTGTCTGCACATCTTTCTGTACTGGGGACATGTTTCTGTACTGGGGACTGAGCTGTGTTTGGCTGGACTGACTAGTAGTGGTGTAAAAATACTTAAGTAAATATACTTTAATGTACTACTTAAGTCGTTTTTTTGGGTATCTATACTTTACTTTACTATTTATATTTTTGACTACTTTTACTTCACTATATTCCTAAAGAAAATATTGTACTTTTTACTCCATACATTTTCCTGACACCCAAAGTACTCAATATATTTTGAATGCAGGACAGGAAAATGGTCCAATTCACACACTTATCAAGAGAATACGTGGTCATCCCTACTGCCTCTGATCTGGTGGACTCACTAAACACAAATGCATCTTTTGTTAATGATGTTGAAATGTGCCCCTGCCTATCCGTGCATTTAAAAAACAAGAAAATGGTACCGTCTGCTTTGCTTAATATAAGAAATTTGAAATTATTTATACTTTTACTTTTGATACTTAAGTATATTTTAGCAATGACATTTATTTTTGATACTTTAGTATATTTAGAACCAAATATTTTAGCCTTTTACTTAAGTAGTGTTTTACTGGGTGACTTTCACTTTTACTTGAGTAACTTTCTATTAAGGTATCTACACTTTTACTCAAGTATGACAATTGGGTACTTTTTCCACCACTGCTGACTGTGCTCTGGGCGTAGACTGTGCTGGGCTGACTGACTGACTGGTTGGAAGGCTGGGCCATGAGCTGCTCTAGTTCTTTTACCTCAGCTGACACTCTGGAAAAAGATATAGCACAGCTACTGTACATCTGATTCAGAGGGATACATGCAGAAGACACATTTTGGTTGAATGCATTCAGTTGTGCAACTGACTAGATATCCCCTTTCCTTTCCCTTCCTCCGAGCTATAATATCTATGGCTTTTTTCTTGTTCTCTTACTCCTATAAGACACGTTTCTGAATATCTGAGAACACAACCATTGTCATTTCTATTGATAATTGTATGCTTCAACCAGTGGTGGAAAAAGTACTCAAATGTCATACTACTTGAGGGGCGCACTGCAACACTCAGACATAAATCTACAAATAAAGCATTTGTGTTTAGTGAGTCCGCCAGATCAGAGGCAGTAGGGATGACCAGGGATGTTCTCTTGATCAGTGCTTGAATTGGACCATTTTCCTGTCAAAATGTAACGAGTACTTTTGGGTGTCAGGGAAAATGTATGGAGTAAAAAGTACATTATTTCCTTTAGGAATGTAGTGAAGTAAAAGTAAAAAGTTATCAAAAATATTAATAGTAAGTAAAGTACAGATACCCTCCAAAACGACTTAAGTAGTACTTTGAAGTATTTTTACTTAAGTACTCTACACCACTAGCTTCAACAGGGGATGTAGCCTAGTAGGCCTATCTATCTTTTCTAACTTTAGGAACCCTAAAATATTCCCTGTCTGTCCATGTCAGACCAGGATGGAGCGGTCATTAGTTATTAGTCCAGAGGACAGGACAGTGATGTTGAGGAGGGGAAACTTGGCAGGGGCAGCATGGCATGGCGGTCTCTCTTTCTTTCACTGCAAAGTCAATAGCATCTATAGACACAGCACTGGAGCTCTTACTCTGCTTAAGTGATATCCAGCAGTGAGAGGCAGGGGGAGGAGGATATATATATATATATATATATATACAGTGGGGGAAAAAAGTATTTAGTCAGCCACCAATTGTGCAAATTCTCCCACTTAAAAAGATGAGAGAGGCCTATAATTTTCAACATAGGTACACGTCAACTATCAAGCTCCTGAGTGGCGCAGTGGTCTAAGGCACTGCATCGCAGTGCTAACTGTGCCACTAGATCCTGGTTCGAATCCAGGCTCTGTCGCAGCCGGCCGCGACCGGGAGACTCATGGGCGGCGCACAATTGGCCCAGCGTTGTCCAGGGTAGGGGAGGGAATGGCCGGCAGGGATGTAGCTCAGTTGATAGAGCATGGCGTTTGCAACGCCAGGGTTGTGGGTTTGATTCCCACGGGGGGCCAGTATAAAAATAATAATATGTAAGTCGCTCTGGATAAGAGCGTCTGCTAAATGACTAAAATGTAAAATGAACTATGACAGACAAAATGAGATTTTTTTTTCCAGAAAATCACATTGTAGGTTTTTAATGAATTTATTTGCAAATTATGGTGGAAAATAAGTATTTGGTCAATAACAAAAGTTTCTCAATACTTTGTTATATACCCTTTGTTGGCAATGACACAGGTCAAACGTTTTCTGTAAGTCTTCACAAGGTTTTCACACACTGTTGCTGGTATGTTGGCCCATTCCTCCATACAGATCTCCTCTAGAGCAGTGATGTTTTGGGGTTGTCGCTGGGCAGCACGGACTTTCAACTCCCTCCAAAGATTTTCTATGGGGTTGAGATCTGGAGACTGGCTAGGCCACTCCAGGACCTTGAAATGCTTCTTACGAAGCCACTCCTTCGTTGCCCGGGCGGTGTGTTTGGGATCATTGTCATGCTGAAAGACCCAGCCACGTTTCATCTTCAATGCCCTTGCTGATGGAAGGAGGTTTTCACTCAAAATCTCACGATACATGGCCCCATTAATTCTTTCCTTTACACGGATCAGTCGTCCTGGTCCCTTTGCAGAAAAACAGCCCCAAAGCATGATGTTTCCACCCCCATGCTTCACAGTAGGTATGGTGTTCTTTGGATGCAACTCAGCATTCTTTGTCCTCCAAACACGACGAGTTGAGTTTTTACCAAAAAGTTCTATTTTGGTTTCATCTGACCATATGACATTCTCCCAATCCTCTTCTGGATCATCCAAATGCACTCTAGCAAACTTCAGACGGGCCTGGACATGTACTGGCTTAAGCAGGGGGACACGTCTGGCACTGCAGGATTTGAGTCCCTGGCGGCGTAGTGTGTTACTGATGGTAGGCTTTGTTACTTTGGTCCCAGCTCTCTGCAGGTCATTCACTAGGTCCCCCCGTGTGGTTCTGGGATTTTTGCTCACCGTTCTTGTGATCATTTTGACCCCACGGGGTGAGATCTTGCGTGGAGCCCCAGATCGAGGGAGATTATCAGTGGTCTTGTATGTCTTCCATTTCCTAATAATTGCTCCCACAGTTGATTTCTTCAAACCAAGCTGCTTACCTATTGCAGATTCAGTCTTCCCAGCCTTGTGCAGGTCTACAATTTTGTTTCTGGTGTCCTTTGACAGCTCTTTGGTCTTGGCCATAATGGAGTTTGGAGTGTGACTGTTTGAGGTTGTAGACAGGTGTCTTTTATACTGATAACAAGTTCAAACAGGCGCTATTAATACAGGTAACGAGTGGAGGACAGAGGAGCCTCTTAAAGAAGAAGTTACAGGTCTGTGAGAGCCAGAAATCTTGCTTGTTTGTAGGTGACCAAATACTTATTTTCCACCATAATTTGCTAATAAATTCATAAAAAATCCTACAATGTGATTTTCTGGAGAAAAAAAATCTCAATTTGTCTGTCATAGTTGACGTGTACCTATGATGAAAATTACAGGCCTCTCTCATCTTTTTAAGTGGGAGAACTTGCACAATTGGTGGCTGACTAAATACTTTTTTCCCCCACTGTATATATATATATATATATATATATATATATATATATATATATATATATATATATATATATATATATATATAACCGTCAAAAGTTTGGACACACCTACTCATTCAAGGTTTTTTTTTGTTGTCATCAAGGCAAAGGGTGGCTATTTGAAGAATCTCAAATATAAAATATTTTTTGATTTTTTTAACACTTTTTTGGTTACTACATGATTCCATATGTGTTATTTCATAGTTCTGATGTCTTCACTATTATTCTACAATGTAAAAAAATAGTACAAATAAAGAAAAACCCTTGAATGAGTAGGTGTGTCCAAACTTTTGACTGGTACTGATGTATGTAAGTCGCTCTGGATAAGAGCATCTGCTAAATTACTCAAATGTAAAAGAAATGTGTTTGTGTCACACTCATTACGATCACTGAGGTAAATAGAAAATCAAGATCCAAAACTTTGCGAGAACTCTTCTAATAAGCTAAAGAAGAGAATGGGTGTTTTGTGTTTGAATTATAGGGAGAGCAGTCTGGTTTAGGACCAGGGCGCTTTGTATCAAACTGAGTGATAGCATCCTCTAGTGGTAATACGGTTCCATTTATTATTGCGCTGTAAATGCAGCCCATTTTCACACAACAAACATATAGCTCAGAGTGCGAATTGTGGGGGCCCAGGGGCGTCTCTGACCCCCTGAATGAGACATGAGTGGTGGCGATTTTAGCATGTAAATCTTGGTGGGGCAAACTCAGCCATTTTTTAAAGATGCATACCAGCAAAGCGACTACACAACACTAAACAATACATTCATTTCTCTTTAACGGTCACAAACGTTGCCCGTTGTCGGGCCTACATTTTTTTTAGTCATTTAGCAGACGCTCTTATCCAGAGCGACTTACAGGAGCAATTAGGGTTAAGTGCCTTGCTCAAGGGCACATCGACAGATTTTTCACCTAGTCGGCTCTGGGATTAGAACCAGAGCTCTTCACCACTAAGCTATTTACGTAAGTATTCAGACCCTTTACTCTGTACTTTGTTGAAGCACTTTTGACAGCGATTACAGCCTTGAGTCTTCTTGGGTATGACGCTACAAGCTTGGCACACCTGTATTTGGGGAGTTTCTCCCATTCTCCTCTGCAGATCCTGTCAAGCTTTGTCAGGTTGGATGGGGAGCGTCGCTGCACAGCTATTTTCAGGTCTCTCCAGAGATGTATGATTGGGTTCAAGTCCGGGCTCTGGCTGGGCCACTCAAGGATATTCAGAGGCTTGTCCCGAAGCCACTCCTGCGTTGTCTTGGCTGTGTGCTTAGGGTCATTGTCCTGTTGGAAGGTGAACCTTCGCCCCAGTCTGAGGTCCTGAGCGCTCTGGAGCAGGTGTTCATCAAGGATCTCTCTGTACTTTGCTCCGTTCATCATTTCCTCGATCCTGACTAATTTCAGCTGAAAAACATACCCACAGCATGATGCTGCCACCACCATGCTTCACCGTAGGGATGGTGCCAGATTTCCTCCAGAAGTGACGCTTGGCATTCAGGCCAAAGAGTTCAATCTTGGTTTCATCAGACAGAGAATCTTGTTTCTCA
Source organism: Coregonus lavaretus (assembly GCF_964263955.1). Taxonomy (NCBI): domain Eukaryota; kingdom Metazoa; phylum Chordata; class Actinopteri; order Salmoniformes; family Salmonidae; genus Coregonus; species Coregonus lavaretus. Next base: position 10,069,098 of record NC_140011.1, read on the forward strand.
TGGTCTGAGAGTCCTTTAGGTGCCTTTTGGCAAACTACAAGCGGGCTGTCATGTGCCTTTTACTGAGGAGTGGCTTCCGTCTGGCCCCTCTACCATAAAGGCATGATTGGTGGAGTGCTACAGAGATGGTTGTCCTTCTGGAAGATTCTCCCATCTCCACAGAGGAACTCAGGAGCTCTGTCAGAGTGACCATCGGGTTCTTGGTCACTTCCCTGACCAAGGCCCTTCTCCCCCGATTGCTCAGTTGGGCCGGGCGGCCAGATCTAGGAAGAGTCTTGGTGGTTCCAATCTTCTTTAAATTAAGAATGATGGAGGCCTCTGTGTTCTTGGGGACCTTCAATGCTGCAGAAATGTTTTAGTACCCTTCCCCAGATCTGTGCCTCGACACAATCCTGTCTCGGAGCTCTACGGACAATTCCTTCGACCTCATGGCTTGGTTTTTGCTCTGAAATGCACTGTCAACTGTGGGACCTTATATAGACAGATGTGTTCCTTTCCAAATCATGTCCAATCAATTGAATTTACCACAGGTAAGGATGATCAATGGAAAGAGGATGCACCTGAGCTCAATTTCGAGTCTCATAGTAAAGGGTCTGAATACTTATGTAAATAAGGTATTTCAGTTAATTTATTTTATACAATTGCAAACATTTCTAAAAACCTGTTTTCAATTTGTCATTATGGGGTATTGTGTGTAGATTGATGAACATTTTTATTTATTTAATCAATTTTAGAATAAGGCTGTAACGTAACAAAATGTGGAAAAAGTCAAGGGATCTGAATACTTTCCGAATGCACTGTATATGTTTAAAATACAATTTGTACTACTACAGTGGTAAATATTAAAATAAAAGCTTATTCCAAATTAACCGAACACCCCCACCTCTGTGTCATGGTTTAAACCATGTCTTTCCCCATGTAGCTGCATTTGTCATCCAAATACTTTTTTTTCTATAATAAAGGTCATTTTGTCTGCAAAACGCATCAAATAAATCATGCCTCAAGAGTTGACTCAATGACAATTGGAGAATGTCACCACATATTTTGATGTTTTGTAACAGATGTATCTTTCCATTCATCAAACGTTGCGAGGGCTTCCACTAGATACCACAGCCACAAAGTCAACATTGACTATGTATTGTAGAAATGTATGAAAACTGAAATTAGTTTAAGGTTAGGGTTAGGCATAAGGTTAGCAGTTTGGTTAAGGTTAAGGTTAGGTTTAAAATCACATTTTAAGAAGATACATTTTAGAATTGGGCGGGGTTTATGACTTTGTGGTGGTGGTAACTAGTGACGACCCGGCGTGATTGAACCACTAGGCAGGTTTCCATTGATCCAGATTTATTTGACAAAAGCAATGTCACAAAAAAAAGAATTGCGACATGTGTAATGTAAATGGCAGATATACACACGTTTTTGAGCCGTTTCCGCTCTACTTCCTGAACTCCTCCCGTCGATGCAATCCACTTCCGTTCTGCCGGGCTGGGTTTGTTTTGCTAGCTTGCTCCGTTGTGCCGACAAAGCACTGATATCGCAGTGACAAAGAGGATATAAAAATTACAATTACAACATGAAGAAAAGTGGTTCGGGAACGACGTGTGCGGTAGTTGGTTGCAAAAACTCGAGAAAGCATCTGAACGAGTGGTTAGATAGAGAGTGCTACGACCACAAACCAGCTACGAAGAGGCAATGTCCATGCGCTCCATTGTTTGCATTTTTTCGCAAGCCTGATACCGACTCGGAATCAAGGACCTGGCTGAAGGCATTGAATCTAAAGAAACCACCCCTCAACGTTTTTGTTTGTTCCTATCACTTTGTTGACCAAAAACCTACCAAGGATAATCCTTTCCCAGAGTTGTGGTTGGGATACAATCACCCTCCCCAGCCAAAGAGTCGTCAATTCACCCAGCGGACCACTGCCTCCCCCCAGATAAAGAAACGCAGACTTGAATCTGAGGGTAAGTTCAGCAACTTTAGCTATGAAGCTGACAATACTGTTAATTATGAAGAAGTTGTCATACATTAACATTGCTACTGGTATTTTGCTAAGGCAGTTGATTGTTTTGGAGATGGGACAAACAATGCCCACGATAGCTACATCATTAATTGTGTGTGTGTGTGTGTGTGTGTGTGTGTGTGTGTGTGTGTGTGTGTGTGTGCCTGCCTGCGTGTGCATTAGTCTACATCATAAATACAATGCAAGGTGGCAGGCTGTTGTGATGATGATTGTGTGTGTGCGTGTGAGTGCAATGTTGTAGTACACATTTTTCCATTGTGATGTTTGTAGTGAGAGGACTCTATGCCTGCATTAATTTTGCTCCATCCATGTTTTCTCTTCCCCTTTTTAGATGCTCCAGAAACCTGTCAGCCTGTCTGTGAGGCCGAGCCTGCTACACCAAAATTTTGAGATGCCCAGACCCAATGGGAGGATCCGTCACATATTGATCACATTTACTGTTCAACTACACAGTCTGTTAAAGTAGACAAGGCCACACAGTGCGAGGCAGAAATGGGTCCTACTGTGACCAGCACCACGGTCATTGATGATGCTAGGTCCCGGCTGTATACAGGAGTGCTTATGGTTCAATTCTTCACCCTGGTGACGGTGTTGTTGCCTTTCAGTAAGCCATCAATTACCCTTCCTGTTGTTGACCAAATACTTATGACGTTGATGAAACTAAAACTAAACCTAATATTAGGAGATATTGCTCACCGCTTCAATGTGTCTACATCCATGGCAAGCATTGTGATTAGTCACTGGATTGACGTGATGGGTGAACAGTTCAAAGTCCTGATCCCCTGGCTTCCAAGAGAGACCATTCGTGCCACCATGCCCTTGTCGTTTCAGAGGAACTACCCTCGAACCACCTGCATCATTGACTGTGCCGAAAGTGCCATGCAGAGAGCCACAAACCACGACTCAAGAGTGACACTTTCAGCCAGTCCATTGCTTTTCCATCTATTGCCATGGATTGCACGAAGTAGGAGCAAATCTTGCTGTACGTTATGTTGGGCCACGTCGTCATGTTATCCTCCCAGTTCTGCACTGAATTCGGGTGGAGGAGAGTAGCGCCATCTCCAGTCAAAGTAGTAGAACCGTGTTCCCAAGCTAGCGTCGACATCGCTGTGTTTACACCGGCAGACGTTGTGCAAACAACTTCCGGCGGAAATGAAATGCATTTGTGTAGAGTTATGGCGCCACCCGGGATACAGCGCGTAAACTAGTCTATAGGAGAAACTTTCTAAAGATCGACAACATTTGTATCCGTTTGACAGAGGTGGATTTTATTTTCTATAACTTTCTTTATTTTCTTTATTTCTTTAATTATAGAATAAATGATGATTGCCGAATACTTTTGAAGGTACATGGGGCGTGACGTCATCAGATAGCTATCCACTCTACATTTAATTCTAAATGACTACTTTTTGCAAAATCATTTTTTTCTAAATATAAAATATTCAACACTCTTTTTGCGAAAAAATTATGTGTGACATTACTTCAAGCTGTTTTTATCGACACAAGATAGTTAAATGGAAACGCACCCTAGCAGGCAGTTCATAGAAGTTCATAGAAACATAGCTACTGAGGTACTCTATAAAGCACTGTTTGGATGCCGTAACAACCCCGAAGCGGACGAACATGCGCAGGTAGTAACTACCCAGGAGCAGATGAACATGCGCAGGTAGTAACTACCCAGGAGCAGACGAACATACTCAGGTAGTAACTACCCAGGAGCAGACGAACATGCACAGGTAGCTCACATTTTGAAGTGACCTGTTCAACAATAAGATGAAAATATCATGATTCTTTGTGGCTGTTCTTTTATACCTTTTATACCCATGCCAAACCAAAAGGCAATAAAACAAAACAATTTATGACATGTCTTTACTATCAGGCCCACGTATTTTGTTTTGTGTGTGCACACATAGTAAGTCCCATGAAAAACATGGAGACCCCCAAATGTCACAGCATAATTCGCACTCTGAGACAAGCTACACACATAGGGGCCATACTTGCAAACATAAGCAACCATTTTAATTTAAAAAGTTTATCCGGCTCAAAATGACAGATTAAACTCATTGATTTAGTAGCAAATGACAGAACGCTAAATTGAAGCTGGTCCCATCAGATATGACACACGTTAGCTCTATGAAAGAACAAGAAGGCTGTTAAAGCTCCTAAATCACCCCTTTATTGACAATGTTTCGATCCGAAACAGATCTTCGTCAGGTCAAACAAAAAAAGTGAGTGCTCACATCCCAAAATATACACATTTCACCTCACATGACCATTACAGACATGACGCATGGTGGGTACAAAAACAACTTGTGTATCTATAATAATTTGATATCAATGAGATGGGCACATGTAGTAGTTACAGAAAATAATATGTATTTACAAAATGACCAAGTAGGTGACCTGGAAGGCAAGACAGGGGGAAGAGGATACCCTCAATGGCCCAACAGGGTTCAGCAGCACCGCGGACGTGGAAGAAGTGTCGGAGGGGCAAGAAGAACAGAGGAACAAGGCCGCTATTGGACACGCAGTCAGAATGCCTGAGTGTGATCAACCTTTATTCACGTCCCATAACCACTTCATGTGAGTTGGCCTTGAGTAAAGGCTTGTCTTTCGTCCCCAATGCATCATGTAATGACTTTGACACCACAATAGAGTTTCAGTAATTATTTAGTACATTGAGATTTAGGGAGTTCTTCTGTCCCATAGATGATAAATCCAAATGTGGATGTGTCAAGTATGGGTGAGACGAGTGTTCAGGCTATGGGTGACACAATAGAGAATGACATTTCCCACAGAACGAATAACCCTTTTCGAGCCAAATCCACCTTTTGTTCGCCCAAATACAGAAATCTCCCCCTAGAAATATACTGCAGATTGGTGGAAAAATATGTTTCAGATTCTGGATAAGAAACGAGAATACAGAGTCTACAATAATCTCCCTAAAGAACAGAGACAAGCATTGGATGATTTAAAAAAAATCCACTTTGATAGTGCGTAATGCTGATAAGGGCGGAGCTGTGGTGTTGTTAAACCATGATGACTATGTGAATGAAATCTGGGGACAATTGAAAAACACCACTTTCTATTAGAAATTGTCACACGACCCCACACCACTGTTCAAAGATGAGATTCACTGCAAGCTGAAGTATTGTGGAAAGTGGAGACATTATGCAAAAATCATATGAGTTCATGAAAGTAGACAATTCATTCAGGAGCGTTATTCATCCCTTACCAAAAATACACAAATGATTGGATAAGCCACTAGCGAGACCTATTGTAGCATCCATTGGCTCATTGACAGAAAATATTTCTGCTTTTGTAGATTTCTTTCTAAAACCCAGTGTGGTGTCACTCCCTGCATATGTACGTGATTCTATGGACATCATTAACACACTCAAGACAATGCACAATATCAATAGGAAGATGCTTATGGCTTGCTTTGATGATGAATCCCTGTATACTAATATCCCCCACCAGGGAGGCCTAGAAGCCATGGCACACTATCTTAGTCATGTTCATTCAGCAGAAGGGAACTGCTATGGGTAGTAAAATGGCACCGAATTATGCCAATCTGTATGTGGGGTTGTTTGAGAAGAATGTGATTTTCATCCCTAACAATCCATTCTTGCGCCATATCAGGCTCTGGAAACACTTAATAATTGATGACGTAATACTTCTATTCCAGGGCACAGCAGAGGAACTTCATCGATTCCACTCCTTCATCAATACAATCAGTGACCATTTGAAATTCACCCTCACCTTTGATGTGCATGAAACAAGTTTTCTTGACATTTTGACTAAGAGGGAGGAGGGTGGCTTTAGCACGGACCTATACAGGAAGCCGACAGACAGGAATTCCTTGTTACGCGGTGACAGCTTCCACCGTACACCCCTAAAAAAAGAGCCTCCCCATCAGCCAATACAGTCGCATAGCCAGGATTTGTAGTACACAAAGTGACTATGACAAACAAGCCGACTATCTGGATGAGCGTTTCAGACAGCAGGATCACGCAGAGGAATGGCTGCATGACGCAAGGGATCGTTATAAAAATATGCCCCAGGATGACAGCCTCACGACCAAACTACCCCGCCCTCCTGATCAACGCGTTCAACGCTTCCTTCAGTACTCCCCACTTGGTAAACAGTTCGACCACATCATTAAAAAACACTGATAATCTATTATTGAGAAGAGAATTGGATTCACCGTTTGTGTACCATGTCTCCTAGAGGTCTGAACCAAGAGTTTGATATCAGACCATTTCTTAAATGAATATGTCACTTTCATTTGTCTTGCCTTCCAGGGCACCTACTTGGTAATTTTGTAAATATATATTATTTTCTGTAACTACTACATGTGCCCATCTCATTGATATCAAATTATTAGAAATACAACAAAAAAAATTGCACCCCCCATGCGTCATGTCCTTAATGGTCATGTGAGGTGAAATGTGTATATTCTGGGATGTGAACACTCCGTTTGTTTGTTTGACCTGACAAAGATCTGTTTTGGATCTTGTCAATAAAGCGGTGAATTGGGAGCTTTAACAGTGTGCGGGCCTTCTTGTTCTTTACTAATATTCTTTATTAGCCCAGCACCTATGTTTTTAAGGACGTGGGTATGACCACAAACTTTTCTATACACGTTAGCTCTATGCCAGTGGCGGTTGGTGTCTTTTCAGGGAGGATTATATGTTTTTAATGAGCATGGCCTTATTTCTATTACAGCCTATTAGATGACTGTCATTCATAATCCATTCACCCAGTTCAATGTAACATCGATTGGTTTAGGCTACTACATGATACTTGACTTTTCCCTATACCAATCATGAGGTTGCTACAATCTAGCCTATGAATGAATGAAAGTTCATAACGTACATGTAGGTGCACACAGGTTGAGAGAAGGATTTGAGGTGACAGACATTTGCTTCTGTTTAAGAAATGTTTTTCAACAGAATCGCCGGAATAAATACACCCCTGATCACACGCAAACATTTCACTTTCATAGTCACACACAAACAACTCGTTGTATTCCTTCTCGCATCTACACACTCTCCTCCTCTCACCCTTTCCATTTGCTTGTGGACTTCAATGCAAAAAACACATCAACTGTCTGTGACCAGGCAAAAAAATATGTCCAAGCCAAACCTTCATATCATAACCGCTAAACACAGCCTACATCGTTGTCACCATATTAGCTAAACTAACGTCATAGTCAACATAGCTAATAGAAGCAGCCAAGAAGTGTTCAGCATATGTGGGAACTCCTTCAAGACTGTTGGAAAAGCATTCCTCATGGTTGAGCGAATGCCAAGAGTGTGCAAAGCTGTCATCAAGGCAAAGGGTGGCTACTTTCAAGAATCTCAAATATAAAATATATTTTGATTTGTTTAACACTTTTTTGGTTACTCATTACTCCATATGTGTTATTTAATCATTTTGATGTCTTCACTATTATTCTACAATGTAGAAAATAGTTAAAAAAATAAAGAAAAACCCTGGAATGAGTAGGTGTGTCCAAACTTTTGACTGGTAATGTTAATACAGTTGAAGTCGGGAGTGTTTACATACACCTTAGCCAAATACATTTAAACTCAGTTTTTCACAATTCCTGACATTTGATCCTAGTAAAAATTCCCTGTCTTAGGTCAGTTAGGATCACCACTTTATTTTAAGAATGTGAAATGTCAGAATAATAGTAGAGAGAATGATTTATTTCAGCTTTTATTTCTTTCATCACGTTCCCAGTGGGTCAGAAGTTTACATACACTCAATTAGTATTTGGTAGCATTGCCTTTCAATTGTTTAACTTGGGTCAAACAATAAATTGGGTGAATTTTGGCCCATTCCTCCTGACAGAGCTGGTATAACTGAGTCATGTTTGTAGGCCTCCTTGCTCGTCAAACGCTTTTTCAGTTTGCCCATAGATTTTCTATAGGATTGAGGTCAGGGCTTTGTGATGGCCACTCCAATACCTTGACTTTGTTGTCCTTAAGCCATTTTGCCACAACTTTGGAAGTATGCTTGGGGTCATTGTCCATTTGGAAGACCCATTTGCAACCAAGCCTAAACTTCCTGACTGATGTCTTGAGATGTTGCTTCAATATATCCACATAATTTTCCTTCCTCATGATGCCATCTATTTTGTGAAGTGCACCAGTCCCTCCTGCAGCAAAGCACCCCCACAGCATGATGCTGCCACCCCCGTGCTTCACGGTTGGGATGGTGTTCTTCGGCTTGCAAGCTACCCCCTTTTTCCTCCAAACATAACAATGGTCATTATGGCCAAACTGTTCTATTTTTGTTTCATCAGACCAGAGGACATTTCTCCAAAAAGTACAATCTTTGTCCCCATGTGCAGTTGCAAACTGTAGTCTGGCTTTTTTATGGCGGTTTTGGAGGAGTGGCTTCTTCCTTGCTTTTACTGTGGATATAGATACTTTTGTACCTGTTTCCTCCAGCATCTTCACAAGGTCCTTTGCTGTTGTTCTGGGATTGATTTGCACTTTTCACACCAAAGTACATCTCTAGGAGACAAAATGCGTGTCCTACCTCAGTGGTATGACGGCTGCGTGGTCCCATGGTGTTTATACTTGCGTACTTTTGTTTGTACAGATGAACGTGGTACCTCCATGCGTTTGTAAATTGCTCCCAATGATGAACCAGACTTGTGGAGGTCAATTTATTTTCTGAGGTCTTGGTTGAGTTCTTTTGATTTTCACATGATGTCAGCAAAGAGGCACTGAGTTTGAAGGTAGGCCTTGAAATACATCCACAGGTACACCTCCAATTGACTCAAATGATGTCAATTAGCCTATCAGAAGCTTCTAAAGCCACGACATCGTTTCCTGGAATTTTCCAAGCTGTTTAAAGGCACAGTCAACTTAGTGTATGTAAACTTCTGACCCACTGGAATTGTGATACAGTGAATTATAAGTGAAATAATCTGTCTGTAAATAATTGTTGGAAAAATTACTTGTGTCATGCACAAAGTACATGTCCTAACCGACTTGCCAAAACTATAGTTTATTAACAAGAAAGTTGTGGGGTGGTTGAAAAACGAGTTTTAATGTCTCCAACCTAAGTGTATTTAACTTTCGACTTCAACTGTATAGAAAAAACTATAGCTTTTATGATGCCCTAAACACAAAATGTATCAATTATGTTAATTTTACTCAGATCAGTCCTAACAGTCTATGTGATATAGTACAGTATCACATCATAAAACAGCATTGCTTTTCATGGGATTTTACGAGAAGAGGAATAGCCTATTACTCACAGCTGGTAGAGAGAGGCTTTATTATTGTTATCAAATGAGTACACCATTATTGTCTATAGGCTGTAAACTGCGGTGATGAGGGCTAATTTGAAAAAACGCTCAAACATCCTGTTTTGTTTTATGCCAAAACCATGAAGACAGTGTCAGGCTCGAGATGTAACGTAGCATAAGTTAGAAGCATATGCATGTTAACCCATAATTCATTAACTTAATGTTAGGCTTAATTCTGCAGTGAATATATCCGGTCAATTTACACAGCAATAATTTTTTGTTGTTATCAGATAAACAAATCACAGGTACACTACACTGGTGTGCGTTCAGGAGGCTGCGCTCCCAGACCCCAAGCGGAGAAGCTTTCCCCCCAAATAGCCTATTACAAGCACAGTAATAGCCTGTGCAAAATCATATTTGCGAAACAACCTAAATCACTCACTTGTCACATAGGTTAGGGATCGAACCCCAGGCTGTAGTGACGCCGCAACACTGCAACGCAGTGCCTTAAACCGCTGCACCAATCGTGAGGCCCACATTTTAAAATTTTAAATGTTGTAATAATTTTTTTATGTTTGAATATAAACTTACATGTTGTATAATCCTCCTACATCTTTATTGCTATGAAAGCACAGAAATGTGTGTTAAACGGATAGGCACAAACGTGGGATTCTGTCATACATGTGAAAACATGAATATTTTGTCTAGCGTTAGTACTAGTAGCAAGTAGCCTAGCCAAGGATGCATCAATGCAGTATTGGCACACAACATTTTGTTACAGACCAACGGAACAAAAGTAAACCTTGAATTCGTAGGTTTGAAATATCCCTCTACTGGCCAGGGTTGATCCATTTTAGGAAATGCCATTGGTTGGTGGAAGTCAAAGTTCTTTAATAGGCTGATGAAGAATTTGTTCTAGGATATAAAGATGGCGACGACGGAAAAGGCTGAAATCTTAGGAGTTCCAACCCGACTTTGCTATTTAGTGACTTTTTGTGTGTTTATCTTTTTTTGTTCAGAAAGTTCATACTATTATCACATACTCTATGACCGCCAAGCACTTTTGGACATCATATCGGCAGTTACTAACCTTGATTTCGACTTCAACTCCGACTCAGCTTGTTCACACCAGCTGTTATTCATTTATTTCATGCGCTACCAAAACGCTGCAGGCATAGATGTGATAGACGGGCTGGCATCCTTGTGAGACTGAGACATAGAGAAAAACGACTGGCACACACCGATTTTTTGGCAAATGACCAGTCACTCGAGAAAATATGGATGAGCTTCATTCTAGAGTCTCCTATCAGAGAGACTTGAAAAACTTCAATATTTATGTCTTGCAGAAACATGGTTGGCTCAATATAAGAACAGAGAACTCAGTGGTTTCTCCATGCAGTGGCATGACGACGGTAGCCTCGGGCATGTCTAAAGGGGGAGGGGTGTGCCTCTTAATAAACAACAACTGGTGCACTGCTTCCAGTGTGAATGAAATCTTGAACTTTTGCTCACCTGTTATACAGTAAGCTCCAAAAGTATTTGGACAGTGACAACCGATCCACAGATGACGTAATCTCAATTGCACTCCACACTGCTCTCTCCCACCTGGACAAGAGAGGAAATAACTATTTGAGAATTCTGTTCATAGACTACAGCTCAGCGTTCAACCCAATAGTCCCCTCCAAGTTCATCACCAAGCTCGGGACCCTGGGACTGAACACCTCTCTCTGCAACTTGATCCTGGACTTCCTGACGGGCAGAGGTATGCAACAACACCTCCGCCACGCTGACCCTCAACACGAGGGCCCCTCAGGGCTGCATGCTTTGTCCCCTCCTGTACTCCCTGTTCACCCACGACTGCATGGACATGCACGACTCCAACACCATCATCAAGTTTGCTGACAACACGATGGCTTAGGCCTGATCACCGATGGCAATGAAACAGCCTACAGGGAGGAGGTCAGAGACTTGGCAGTGTGTTGCCAGGACAACAACCATTGCCTCAACATCAGTAGGACCATGGAGCTGATCCTGGACTACAGGAGGAAGAGGGGAGAGCATTCTCCCATCCACATCGACGGGGCAGTATTGGAGCGGGTTGAGAGCTTCAAGTTCCTTGGTGTCCACGTCACTAAGGACTTAACATGGTCCACACACACCCGCACAGTCATGAAGAGGGCACGACAGGAGGCTGAAAAGATTTGGCATAGGCCCTCAGATCCTCAAAAAGTTCTACAGCTACACCATCAAGAGCATCTTGACTGGCTGTATTATATATATTTTTTTGTCATTTTAGCAGACGCTCTTATCCAGAGCGACTTACAGTTAGTGAGTGCATACATTTTCATACTGGCCCCCCGTGGGAAACGAACCCACAACCCTGGCGTTGCAAGCGCCATGCTCTACCAACTGAGCTACAGGTGACTGCATCACTGCTTTGTATGGCAAATGCATCGCCCTCGATCACAAAGCGCTACAGAGGGTGGTGCGGACGGCCAGTACATTACTGGGGCCGAGCTCCCTGCCATCCAGAACCTCTATATCAGGCTGTGTCAGAGGAAGGCCCGAAAAATTGACAAAGACTTCAGCCACCCAAGCCATAGACTGTTCAATCTGCTCCTGTCCGGCAAAAGGTATCGGAGCATCGGCTCTCGGACCAACAGGCTCCAAGACAGCTTCTACCCGCAAGCCATAAGACTGCTAAATAGTTAATTCAATGGTTACACAGACTATCTGTATTGGCCCTATATTGCACTGACTATGCACACTATATATACACATTATATACACACTCACTCACTCACACACACTACACTTACACTCTCACAGAAAAAACCCACATACAGTTAAAGTAGGAAGTTTACATACACTTAGGTTGGAGTCATTAAAACTCATTTTTCAACCACTCCACACATTTCTTGTTAACAAACTATAGTTTTGGCAAGTCGGTTAGGACATCTACTTTGTGCATGACACAAGTTATTTGACCAACAATTGTTTACAGACAGATAATTTCACTTATAATTCACTGTATCACAATTCCAGTCGGTCAGAAGTTTACGTACACTAATTTGACTGTGCCTTTAAACAGCTTGGAAAATTCCAGGAAATGATGTAATGGCTTTAGAGGCTTCTGATAGGCTAATTGACATTATTTGAGTCAATTGGTGGTGTACCTGTGGATGTATTTCAAGGCCTACCTTTAAACTCAGTGCCTCTTTGCTTGACATCATGGGAAAATCAAAATAAATCAGCCAAGACCTCAGAAAAAGTCTGGTTCATCATTGGGAGCAATTTCCAAATGCCTGAAGGTACCACGTTCATCTGTACAAACAATAGTATGCAAGTATAAACACCATGGGACCACGCAGCCGTCATACCGCTCAGGAAGGAGACGCATTCTGTCTCCTAGAGATGAACGTACTTTGGTGTGAAAAGTGCAAATCAATCCCAGAACAACAGCAAAGGACCTTGTGAAGATGCTGGAGGGAACAGGTACAAAAGTATCTATATCCACAGTTAAACGAGTCCTATTTCGACATAAACTGAAAGGCCGCTCAGCAAGGAAGAAGCCACTGCTCCAAAACCGCCATAAAAAAGCCAGACTACGGTTTGCAACTGCACATGGGGACAAAGATCGTACTGTTTTGAGGAAAGTCCTCTGGTCTGATGAAACAAAAATAGAACAGTTTGGCCATAATGACCATCGTTATGTTTGGAGGAAAAAGGGGGTTGCTTGCAAGCCGATGAACACCATCTCAACCGTGAAGCACGGGGGTGGCAGCATCATGCCGTGGGGGTGCTTTGCTGCAGGAGGGTCTGGTGCACTTCACAAAATAGATGGCATCATGAGGAAGGAAAATTCTGTGGATATATTGAAGCAACATCTCAAGACATCAGTCAGGAAGTTAAAGCTTGGTCACAAATGGGTCTTCCAAATGGACAATGAACCCAAGCATACTTCCAAAGTTGTGGAAAAATGGCTTAAGGACAACAAAGTCAAGGTATTGGAGTGGCCATCACAAAGCCCTGACCTCAAACCTATAGAAAATGTGTGGACAGAACTGAAAAAGCGTGTGTGAGCAAGGAGGCCTACAAACCTGACTCAGTTACACCAGCTCTGTCAGGAGGAATGGGCCAAAATACACCCAACTTATTGTGGGAAGCTTGTGGAAGGCTACCCGAAACATTTTACTCAAGTTAAACAATTTAAAGGCAATGCTACCAAATACTAATTGAGTGTATGTAAACTTCTGACCCACTTGGAATGTGATGAAAGAAATAAAAGCTTAAATAAATCATTCTCTCTACTATTATTCTGACATTTCACATTCTTAAAATAAAGTGGTGATCCTAACTGACCTAAGACAGGGAATCTTTACTAGGATTAAATGTCAGGAATTGTGAAAAAGAGTTTAAATGTATTTGGCTAAGGTGTATGTAAACTTCCGACTTCAACTGTACATTCACATACACTACATATGCACACACACACACACACACACACACACACACACACACACACACACACACACACACACACACACACACACACACACACACACACACACACACACACACACACATTCACAATCATTTGCTGCTGCTACTCTGTTCTTTAATCTTACCCTTATTATGACCTATTCTGATGCCTAGTCACTTTACCCTGCACAGCAAATTCAATGGTGTACATTTAACTCTGGAAGTTAACTGGTGTTAAAATATAACTGTTGAAAGTGTTCCAATGAACATGATTGTGGTGTTTGCATAGCTCTACTGTAGAGTAATACGCAACAGCTACAGTGTAAAACATTACACTTGATTTAGAGTAAACTGGACTCACTTTGCTTAGTGCTGAAGCTGTTACACTTTCTAAGTGTTTGAAATTAACACCTGTTGTGTTACAGCAAATAATTTTGGGGTGTTGTTTTAACACTGTATGGTGTCAAGCCTAATTTGCATATTTCCCAGGTTGCCTTTTCTTTTCAAGTGAATTGTAGAGTTACTACCCATGACTGTATTTGTTAGTGACAAAGACATAAAGTCCTGTGGCTTTCACCAAGCGAGTACCTATGCAAATGCTATCATTAAAATTAAACTCAATGACAATGTAAGCTAAGGTCTTACTTTGATGGCTTAGGTTTAACCTAAGCAGTGGTGTTAGGAAACTCCTGATTTGCAAAGTGATATGTAACTCCTATTGGAATTGAGCCAGAGTTAGGACATCCAATAGCTGTAATTTTTATTCACCCGCAACCTGCATTCAGAATGAGTTAGGTAAATGACAACCTAAACCAATTAAACTGGAACAACCATTTCACCAACGGGTGCAATAAATCTAACTAACTGATTGAATTAATTTAGAAAAATGTATATTATTTATCTCTGTGTAGCATAAGATTAATCAATCAATCAATGTACATGCAAAAACACAGATATCAAATACAATCCTATAAAAATCTACTTGCAGTAGAGCATGCTGGGAAATATGATAATGATGGGCGTGGTTTTGATGGGACTGTTTTACTCTCCAAAGTGTGAAACAATAACTCTGGTTATTAACACCAGCACTGGGGGTTATTTTACACCACTCTTACAGAGTGAATTTAACTCCTGAATCAACACTAGAAATGTAACTGAAAAATCAACACTGGCTAATTTGCTGTGTGCCTTTATGTACACACAGTATCTACCTCAAATACCTCGTACCCCTGCACATCGATCTGGTACTGGTACTCCCTGGATATAACTTCATTATTGTGTATTTTATTCCTCTTGTGTTAAAATTGTTTTTTGTGTTTTTTTTTTACTCTGCATCGTTGGGAAGGGCTCGTAAGCATGCAACATTGTATTCGGCGCATGTGACAAATACAATTTGATATGATTTGATGATTTGATTTAATCACTGCCACCTGGTGAGGTTAGCATAGGGCTAACCTAACGTAGCAGGCATAAAGGAAAGTTCCCACATCCAGTTTTCAGCGGAATAGGAAGCTAGGTCGAATTACAGTTGTTTTTCAATTGCTAACCTGCATTGGTCAAAACTGAAGTCACATTGTCAAAACTCTTCACACAGTCAGCGAAACAGAAGTGTATGTGGACCAAACTGTGAATCATTTTTCATTGCTTTCACACAAAATTCATTCAATGACCACATTCTCCGAAATCCATGAACTCTTTTCTCATTCATACTCCAACACCTGCAAAACTATATATTTACAGCACGTTTTCAAATGTTAACACACTGTTTTCAAAACTGTTAAAAACAGAATGATGGCAAATGTCGTGCAAATAGAACATATAGAAAATCTCAGCAGAATATCATTCCAAACACAGCTGATTGCAATTTCAGCTGAAAGCCTACCCAAGTGTCCTGTTTTTAGTCTCGTTACCAAACAGACAAAAGAGGACGGCTTCGGAATGATTTAGTTTGGAAACATGGATCAAGGAAGACAGGTTGGTGGGGAAAGAATAGTGGCAGGGAGAGGAAGACCAAGAGCGGTGGTCTCTGATGAGATAAGAGCCACAATTATTGACCATGTTTGAGAGAGGCCGGTTTTAGGGTGCAACCAAATCTGCAGCGTTCAACTGTTGCATCAATAATACACATTTTCCGGCAAAACAACAGGTGAGATGTGCATCCTTCAATGATAATTGAACTACATATTACAGTACAATACAGTATGTTCACATTTTTACATGACATTTTGAAATATATTGATTGTTTTGTGCTTTTCAGTAGGATCCAAAGGTTGCCTCCCACAGGAGGGAGAGCCAGAATATTATCAGATGCGCAGGAAATTGCCATTGTTGACATGGTAATTGGCAACAATGCAATAAAACTGCGGAAAATTCGGGACAAAGTGCTGGCAGACAATATCACTTTTGGGAATGTGAATACAGTCAGCACAACGACTGTTGCCAGAGTCCTAGAGAAACATAAAATAAGGATGAAGCAGTTGTACACTGTACCCTTTGAGAGAAACGGTGAACGTGTGAAAGAACTCCGGTATCAATATGTCCAGGTAAGATGTCTGTTCAATAACCAAACAGGGTACATACACAGCTATGCATAATATAAAGTACTGTAAAACTGTGGATTTACTGTATTTTAGAGAGTAATGGAGATGGAAGCCAGGCAAACTACACATGCATTCATCTTTGTGGATGAAGCTGGATTCAACCTGGCAAAAACACGCCGCAGGGGAAGAAATGTGATTGGACAGAGAGCAACCAAGAATGTCCCAGGCCAGAGAGGAGCTAATATCACAAAGTGAACAGCACTGTCCAATGATAATTTGCTGTTACACAAACCACTCATTGGCCCCTACAATACAGAGAGGCTCATTTCTTTTCTGGATGACCTGCATAATTGACTTGTGCCAGCGGAGGAGAGAGGGGCAAGAAACTCCCCTACCTTCGTTGTTGTGTGGGATAATGTGGCATTCCACCACTCTGCTGCAGTCACAGACTGGTTTGCTGCACATCCCAGAATGTCAGTACAATTCCTGCCTCCATACTCCCCCTTCCTAAACCCCATAGAGGAGTTTTTCTCTGCGTGGAGGTGGAAGGTTTATGACCACCATCCACATGACCAGATGTCCTTACTGGATGCCATGAATGCGGGGTGTGGAGACACTTCTCCTGAAGACTGCAAGGGTTGGATTAGACATTCCAGAAGATACTTTCCAAGATGCATCGCCAGAGAAGAAATAAGATGTGATGTTGATGAGAACTAGTGGCCAAATGCAGGAGAGAGGGAGATCTAGAACCCTCATGGTACTGTACAGTATGAGTGATTATACTATACATGTTGTTGATTTTTTTGTTGTTGTAATTATTATTGCAGCCCTGGAATTTCAGGAATTTGTTTTTTGTTTCAACTAAGATGTTCACAAGTAAATTACTATGTGCAAAGATATAGAACAAATAAAGACTATTGAAGCAAATTGCTGCATTTCTGAATCATTCTTGTTACATATACTTTAGTACAATCAATAAAGTGAAAAAGTGTTATTCTTATTCTATAATGAAATACTGACTTATGTGAAAAATCATTCAAACTTCAAAGAGGAAAGTTAATCATTTATGTAATGCTCCCTGTTAGTGTTTTTTAGGTCAGTGTGTTTTGAGTGACAATGTATGCTTTCTGAGAGAATTGATTGCCAGTGTATGGTCGAACAAGCTTATTTTGAAACATGTATGAAGTGTTTTGGTGGTTTTAGTGAGTTTTGGAGGAGATTAACTGTTTGGCCAAGATGCATGTTGGTAATGCAGACTGTGTGAAGAGTTTTGAAAAAGTGGCTTCAGTATTGACTGATGAGTGTAAGCAATTTATTTATTTTTTAACTGTATCCCTGAAAACCGGATGCATCCGGTTGCTGCAACTCCGCTATGCCTTGCATAGGACTAACGTGTGCTATGTGATCTGATGGGACCAGCTACAATTTAGCATTCTGTCACGTGCAAGTAAATCGACGATTTTAATTGGCTGATGCGCATTTTGAGCTGGAGAAACTGTTTACATTTAAATTGTTGCTTATGTCGCAAGTATGGCCCCAAAGAGATTCCGTAACTTATTTGACATATACCTTTTTAGTGCCTGTAGTGGAGCAAAGGGCCTCAAAAGTGAATCTCCATCTCGGCTACTTCAAACTGTGCAGACATGAAAACACAGACACACCGTCAATGTTCATTTATTTGACTAAGCAAAAAAACAGTGTTTCATCATGGTTCCCTTTCCCAGGTTCTCTTTGATTCCGCTCTTTAGAACACAACGACCCCACTGAATAACTTCCTGTCAATTACTGGACGTAAAATAAACACTCCTCTCTCACCTAACACCACCCACTCTGTGTGGGTGGCGGATAGCACTTCAATGTTTACAGATGAACATTCCACAGCCACCCACACACCTCTATCTCATCAGCACTCCTATTTAGGATGACATCATTGACTTCTGACATACAGTAGCTACTCTATAAATCCTGTGCTGTATATTACAAGATGTTATCCTCCTTCTGTCCCCATCCAGGAACCACAACATGTCATTACCTGAGACTTAAAGAGAGAAACGATAAGCAACGGCTTGTTATCCCCCTCCAGGGAAGATCGGGAAGATAGGGAGGAAAACAGGCAAGATTCAACCTTGCAGTATTTATTGAGGCAGCTTGTTTGAGACCTGTCTTGTTTTGTTTTCATTCCATGGAAGAAGACTGTTCAAACCACTTTGCCTTGACTCAGCTAGCAGGACGATTGTGGTCTCTCTCACAACTTAAGAAAAGGGATTTGTATAGGCTTTAAATGAACTTAATAGCAAAACAACAGTAAGGATACTATAATCAGCGGTATCACAGTGCTTCAGTCAGTCTGTAGATTATATACATGCTGTGTCCAGAGAGTGGTGCTGTGGGGCTGTTGTTGTAACAGCAGGAGGAGAACCCTTGAGCGGATCAAACTGTCCTTCGTAGCTCAGTTGGTAGATCATGGCACTTGTAATACCAGGGTAGTGGGTTTGAATCCTGGGACCACACATACATAAAATGTATGCACACCTGACTGTAAGTCACCTTAGATAAAAGCGTCTGCTAAATTGCATGTATTTACTGAATAAACTATCCTCTATCTACCACTACTGGGCAATAGGCTTGCTATTACAGCCAATCATACTACAATTTAATGGATGGTATATGATTGATTGAAATCAGGGAGGGGACTGTGGCTTGTTCGTACGTTAGTCACCTGCGATATCTCAGACAGCACTGGCCTGATTTTGACAAAACTTGGGTGAGTTATGCATCTTGCCATAGAGATCCGGCACTTACAAAATTACACTGTAAATGCTTTGGCCCATGGCGGGAGCTATAGTAATGAACTGAAATGTGTGAGTCACACTAGAGAGGGACAAGCAAGAGGGATAAGTGGGCCAAAAGTCTGTCTTTTCCAGCAGGTGGTGTTTTTTCCACTCACCAAGCGAGGAGTTTTTGTATGAAGGTCAATGAGAGTGTCGAATTTGGTTAACAAAAAATGGAATGGCTTATTTGCTCGAATATACGTTTTGTGGTGCTTAGGTTGTTACGAGTGTACTGATAAGTAGGACACGTGACATCCCAGCAAAAAACACTTCATATCGGAGTTGTGCCTCTTGTCCACATGCGTATCTGCCCTCTCATTGGCTAGAATGGTCCCACCTGATCTTGCCTCCTCCCGACTGCCTTCTAGTCTGAGTACCAGTCTCTTTAGCTAACGTTCCACTCTTTGCCACTCCTTGTCATTGCCAAAAATTATTTGGCACATGAGATGGATTACAGGGAGTGGATTAGCCAAGGAGACTGGTACCCAGGCTAACTGCCTTCCATTTTTTAATACATTTATTTTCATTGTGAGAGCGGCCACTTGAAAATCTGGTCAATATAATGGGTAATATGTGGTCACACATGAGAACAGAAATTTCACACGCGATATCTCAATTGGCCCAAGGAGGGACGCTGTGTCATTAGTGGGGGACAACATGTTTACTCTTGCTTTGTTTGATTTTATTTCAGTGTCATACACCAATTGGAGCCCAGCCCATATGGGCGTAAAAAACACTATTTAAGTACTTGTGCACAAAATACAATATACAGCTTACTGATAGAACATAAAAATGAGTAGTAGAATGAAAACCAACAAATTATAGAAAATAGATAGGGAAGGGGTTAATTTGCAGACGCTGCTGGTTTCAAGGACTTTTTGAGACATTTGGCTTGTGTATTACTGCAGAAGATGTTGCATTGGCTCTCATGACCTCATGCAGTGTGATTGAGTGGCTTTCAGACCTCACCCTAGCTCCAGCTATCTACAGACATTTGGAGGACACCCAAGAACATATAAGGAGAGATTGAGTTTCTCATAACTCACTCTAAAAACCTCCAACCACCGTTTGATAAAACAACATAATTTGATTATGGAATACGATTTATGATTTATGCTTTTAGTCGGGCACCATTCGTTTGTCTCATTCGTTATTAATGTAGCTGGACATCTACAGTATTTAGTTATAAGCCATTTAGAAGAAGTAGAACATATAATGGTAATTTCTCAGGTGTTACAAGTACAGCATATATACAAAAGTATGTGGACACCCCTTCAAATTAGTGGATTCTGCTATTTCAGCCACACCCATTGCTGACAGGTGTATAAAATCGAGCACACAGCCATGCAATCTCCACAGACAAACATTGTCAGTAGAATGGCTTTACTAAAGAGCTCAGTGACTTTCAACGTGGCACTGTCATAGGATGCAACCTTTCCAACAAGTCAGTTTGTCACATTTCTGCCCTGCTAGAGCTGCCCCGGTCAACTGTAAGTCCTGTTATTGTGAAGTGGAAACGTCTAGGAGCAACAACGGCTCAGCCGCGAAGTGGTAGGCCACACAAGTTCACAGAACAGGACACCCGAGTGCTGAAGCGCGTAGCACGTAAAAATGGTCTGTCCTCGGTTGCAACACTCACTACCGAGTTCCAAACTGCCTCTGGAAGTAACGACAGCACAATAACTGTTCGTCGGGAGCTTCATGAAATTAGTTTCCATGGCCGAGCAGCAGCACACAAGCCTAATATCACCATTCGCAATGCCAAGCATCGGCTGGAGTGGTGTAAAGCTTGCCGCCATTGGACTCTGAAGCAGTAGAAACGTGTTCTCTGGAGTGATGAATCACGCTTCACCATCTGGCAGTCCGACGGACAAATCTGGGTTTGGCGGATGCCAGGAGAACGCTACCTGCCCGAATGCATAGTGCCAACTGTAAAGTTTGGTGGAGGATGAATAATGGTCTGGGGCTGTTTTTCATGGTTCAGGCTCCTTAGTTCCAGTGAAGGAACATTCTAGACAATTCTGTGCTTCCAACTTTGTGGCAACAGTTTGGGAAAGGCCCTTTACCCTTTCAGCATGACAATGCCTCCGTGCACAAAGCGAGGTCCATACAGAAATGGTTTGTCGATATCGGTGTGGAAGAACTTGACTGGCCTGCACAGAGCCCTTACCTCAACTCCATCGAACACCTTTGGTGTGAATTGGAATGCCGACTGCGAGCCAGGCCTAATCGCCCAACATCAGTGCTCGACCTCACTAATGCTCTTGTGGCTGAATGGAAGTAAGTCCCCGCAGCATCGTTCCAACGTCTAGTGGAAAGCCTTCCCAGGAGAGTGGAGGCTGTTATAGCTGCAAAGGGAGGACCAACTCCATATGAATGCCCATGATATTGGAATGTGATGTTCGATGAGCAGGTGTCCACATGCTTTTGGTCATGTAGTGTATTTCAAAAAATCTAAAACCAATGCTCCATTTTCTACTAATGGGGACTTGCCCATAAAAGATAATAGCTGTATTACTCTGAGAGGCACAATTACTGATTTCCATATTTTCCATCAAATCAGGTTATAGTTAATTGCTCAATTCGTCAGTGTCTTGGGTACAATAACAGTTGAATAGCTGATGTCTATTTTTTCACATTTTTAGTCATTTAGCAGACGCTCTTATCCAGAGCGACTTACAGTTTGTGAATACATAATTTTATATATATATATATTTTTTTAAATAATTTTTATATTTTTTCCCCCTTTTTTTATACTGCCCCCCCCCCGTGGGAATCAAACCCACAACCCTGGCATTACAAACGCCATGCTCTATCAACTGAGCTACATCCCTGCCGGCCATTCCCTCCCCTACCCTGGACCAATTGTGCGCCGCCCATGAGTCTCCCGGTCGCGGCCGGCTGCGACAGAGCCTGGATTCGAACCAGGATCTCTAGTGGCACAGTTATCACTGCGATGCAGTGCCTTAGACCACTGCGCCACTCAGGAGTATATGATCTATTATGATCTCTCCCCTCCCCCCCACCCCACACTTGCTCTCTGGTTCAATGCTTTGAAACGTGTAGTAATCAAAACCACTATTTCAAGGCGGGTTGGTCAGTGCTGTGCAGTCATGTCCTGTACAAAGAGAACTCTCACACAGTGCTTCTGTACACTGTAGCTCATGTTAGTGCAGCACTCAATCATATCTTATCTGCCTCCTTTGCTCTGGCTTATCTACTACCCACTCATTGATTGACTGACTGACTGACTGACTGATGTTCTTCCAAAGCATTTTCTCAACTGACCCAATCCACTCACATTGAGACACAGACATTAACACACAGATATACACAAATGCACGAACACACACACACACGTATTGCATGGCAGGGCTAGGTTATATTGAGCGTGAAGTATTCTCCATTTGGAGACTTACAAGAAGTCAGTGTACCTGCTACATTTCTGGGGACTTTCTCTCCTTTCACATTGGTTCAGACACGTGCACACGCACACACACACACACACACACACACACACACACACACACACACACACACACACACACACACACACACACACACACACACACACACACACACACACACACACACACACACACACACACACAAACCACCTGGAACCTCTCACGCCAGGGCGCCAACAAAACAAACAAGACTAATTATTTTTTTCCCAATACTTTAACCTTCAAAAGTAGCTTGCAATAGAACATGCCTTATGTTGTGTAATATATTACTCAAAATATCTGAAAATGAATTCAACAGAGAGCTTGGTGCAACTTGAAAGCCATTGTATCATTTGTAAAGTAGCTATATGTGCACTGTGTAGAATTGGTGTAAGAAAAGTAAATGCACTTACTACATTGTGTCAACAGATTTTGCCCTCATAGTATGTTGCCTTCCTACACACATATCCCTCTCCTTTGCCCAGCATCTTATCGTACACACCTATCCAGACTCTGCATCATCAGTACCGTTCAAAGAAGGAAAGCTTTCACTAATTAAACACTTTATTTGGAATTTTCCCTACATATGGCAGATGTTCAACTAACAAAATCTTTCAATACAAACATTTCCCTTCCTGGTTTGCATGTGAACTATTTTTTTTGCTCTCTCTCAAACAGCATTCCCTGGATGGTATTTCACAAGTATTTCACAAGGATCTTCTCGTAGGTGCATTATCCCCAGTATGAAGTAGGCAGTGGCCATGTCTGGCCAATGTTACCAGTCTCTGCCAATAAAGATGCCATGATGTCACTAATGGACCTTCCAAACCCACAACATTTTTGGACAGTCTTTATGAAAACCAAGCAAGGCCAGCTTTAAGAGTCCCTGGGACAGATATTTTTGGGAATGTTGTTAAAGTGGATGTTTTTCAAGACAGAGCAAGATGAAGAACCACAGCATGGTAGCATGGGAGCTGGCTCAGTCAGGCTCGAGCTGAGAGAGGTCTGAGGGACTTTTCAAGGACAGAAAGCTTATCTGCTTTTATCTGCAGACAGACCCAGCTAATCTGGTTCCCCAATCCACACACGCGCGCGCCCACACACACACACACACACTGGCTCTCCGGAATCCATTAGTCCTGAGTCCAGACATATACAGCAGCCATATTGGGAATCTACATAGTTCCTCAGAGAAATATGATAGCCCACAATTTAACTCTTGACAGTTTGACCACTGGAAATCTCTCTTTTCCTCTCCATAGTCTTCAACATTCCCTTATTTATAGCCTAGTATTTATATGATGAATGAGGGCTAATGTGTCTTATATAACAACACTTATGGCTCCAAACACATTTTTAACAATAGTAGTACACTCTTAGAAAAAAGGGTTCCAAAAGGCTTCTTCGGCTGTCCCCATAGGAGAACCCTTTTGGGTTCCAGGTAAAACCCTTTTGGGTTCCAGGTAAAACCCTTTTGGGTTCCATGTAGAACCCTCTGTGGAAAGGCTTCTACATGGTACCCAAAACATTTCTACTTGGAACCAAAAAGGGTTCTTCAAAGGGTTCTCATATGGGGACTGCCAAATAACCCTTTTAGGTTCTACAGTTGAAGTCGGAAGTTTACATACACTTAGGTTGGAGTCATTAAAACTCGTTTTTTTAACCACTCCACAAATTTCTTGTTAACAAACTATAGTTTTGGCAAGTTGGTTAGGACATCTACTTTGTGCATGACACAAGTAATTTTTCTAACAATTGTTTACAGACAGATTATTTAACTTATAATTCACTATATCACAATTCCAGTGGGTCAGAAGTTTACATACACTAAGTTGACTGTGCCTTTAAACAGCTTGGAAAATTCCAGAACATGATGTCATGGCTTTAGAAGCTTCTGATACGCTAATTGACACCATTTGAGTCAATTGGAGGTGTACCTGTGGATGTATTTCAAGGCCTACCTTCAAACTCAGTGCCTCTTTGCTTGACATCATGGAGAAAGAAATCAAAAGAAATCAGCCAAGACCTCAGAAAAGAAATTGTAGACCTCCACAAGTCTGGTTCATCCTTGACAGCAATTTCCAAACACCTGAAGGTACCACGTTCATCTGTACAAACAATAGTACGCAAGTATAAAAAGCATGGGACCACGCAGCTGTCATACCGCTCAGGAAGGAGACGCGTTCTGTCTCCTGGAGAAGAACGTACTTGGTGCGAAAAGTGCAAATCAATCCCAGAACAACAGCAAAGGACCTTGTGAAGATGCTGGAGGAAACAGGTACAAAAGTATCTATATCCAGAGTAAAACGAGTCCTATATCGACATAACCTGAAAGGCCACTCAGCAAGGAAGAAGCCACTGCTCCAAAACCGCCATAAAAAAGCCAGTCTACGGTTTGCAGCTGCACATGGGGACAAAGATCGTACTTTTTGGAGAAATGTCCTCTGGTCTGATTAAGCAAAAATAGAACTGTTTGGCCATAATGACCATCGTTATGTTTGGAGGAAAAAGGGGGAGCTTGCAAGCCGAAGAACACCATCCCAACCGTGAAGAACGGGAGTGGCAGCATCATGCTGTGGGGGTGCTCTGCTGCAGGAGGGACTGGTGTACTTCACAAAATAGATTGCATCATGAGGAAGGAAAATTATGTGGATATATTGAAGCAACATCTCAAGACATCAGTCAGGAAGTTAAAGCTTGGTCGCAAATGGATCTTCCAAATGGACAATGACCCCAAGCATACTTCCAAAGTTGTGGCTAAATGGCTTAAGGACAACAAAGTCAAGGTATTGGAGTGGCCATCACAAAGCCCTGACCTCAATCCTATAGAAAATGTGTGGGCAGAACTGAAAAAGTGTGTGCGAGCAAGGAGGCCTACAAACCTGACTCAGTTACACCAGCTCTGTCAGGAGGAATGGGCCAAAATTCACC
Organism: Coregonus lavaretus; assembly: GCF_964263955.1. Taxonomy (NCBI): domain Eukaryota; kingdom Metazoa; phylum Chordata; class Actinopteri; order Salmoniformes; family Salmonidae; genus Coregonus; species Coregonus lavaretus. The sequence continues at coordinate 10,094,618 of NC_140011.1, forward strand.
TAACTTATTGTGGGAAGCTTGTAGAAGGCTACCCAAAACGTTTGACCCAAGTTAAACAATGTAAAGGCAATGCTAACAAATACTAATTGAGTGTATGTAAACTTCTGACCCACTGGGAATGTGATGAAAGAAATAAAAGCTTAAATAAATCATTCTCTCTACTATTATTCTGACATTTCACATTCTTAAAATAAAGTGGTGATCCTAACTGACCTAAGACAGGGAATTTTTACTAGAATTAAATGTCAGGAATTGTGAAAAACTGAGTTTAAATGTATTTGGCTAAGGTGTATGTAAACTTCTGACTTCAACTGTAGATAGCATATTTTTTACTAAAAGTGTAGTAGTGTTTTCTGTATGTTAGTGATTGAATGTGCACAATACCACATCACCAAATTGTATTAGTTCATTATGCTAAATAGTGTCCATATTTGCATTTTGTACAGTTGTGCATCCACATAGCCCTGTTGTGTTAATAGTTTCAGTAGAAACAGTGACAACACCAAAAGGTATTCAGCGTTGGAAGTTGGAACAAACAGGCTTCTGAATTCCGAAACCTCTTAGATTCTAATAAGATTTCAGGGAAAGTGTTTGGCTGGCCTGTACCAAAGCCTTGTAAAATAAGGCATAGGGGAAAAGGGCTTACACAATCTATTACCAAATCCTCCTCTCTCATTGTTATTTAGATAAACTGATAAGCAGTTATTGAAGATTGAAAACAATCTGAACTCACTAATGGTAAAGTATGCTGACCTCAGGGTCCTGAAGGGAGAGTTTCTGGCTGCTTTTGGAGTGGTTGAAAGCCAACAGTTGATAGAGAGGCAAATAAATCAATTTCAGAAAATTGATATGATTCGATACTTGTGCATGAGAAGTGGCAGCTAGGAGCTATGCCAGACAGCTGTCCAGCGACAGAGAATGTTAAGGGGCATTTCAAATGGTATAGGGCCACCAACAAATGTAGAAAACTGGAGACAGCTGTAGGTCATAGAAGAAACACACACACACACGCACGCGCAAGCACACACACATACACAGGGGCACACAGAGGTACTCACATCCTCTCAATATAACTTGGACAAAGCACAACAAAGTCTCCCTTTGGCTACAGTGGAATTCGTTAGCTGCTGGGGAATACTGTAAATAATTCTATAGAGCCAAAAAATAATAAAACATTTTCAAGTTTAGTCTTGTGCCACAGCAGTTGTTTTCTCCTGGGTATTCCATCCCTGCCCTTTAGCCCTCTAAGTCAGAGCTCCCAATGTGTGTCATGTAAACGCCTGGACCGCATGGTCAGCAGGGGAGACCTGGGTATCAGCCCTGCATCCATGATGTCGTCCGGGGGGTCATACAAAGTGCTCTGTGGTTCTGTTAACTATTCCCACGGAAACAAGGAACTCGAGCCCTGAAATACAGAAGGAGCGGTTCCAAGTCTTATTTGCATTGACGTTCTTAATCTTCACGTGACTATGTCAATACAGAGCTACCGTTTCGCTGATCGCTGCTACTGGCTCATGCTGGTCAGGTGATTGGTCCTTAAAACCCCCTAAGGTTGATGTCCGCGCCTCCGCTGAAATGTAATTAGCAATAATAAAAAATCCCTATAAAAATCTGTCAGTTTAGAGATCTCTGTTTTTTGCTTTGGATATGTCTCAATCCATCGCGTCCGACTATGTCGCACTTCCGCATCTGTGGTGAAAGGTGAAAGAGCTAGAGCAGTGTTTGTCAGACCATGAGACATCCCGAAAATCGGTCTTCTCATAAAGTTGTCTGTAGCGTCCGGACGGTTTGGCCTACCAACTATTATGGTCCATCTATGGAAAGATGAGACCCTCACAAACGTGATGGTATCCCTTTTGCTCCACGACCCCCACAAGCGTCTTGGGATCTGCCAACTTCTGTTTATAGAGTCCAAACAATTTGGGTGAGACTCTCACAAACACGTACATGTTGGTTGTTTTGCTCTAGGATGTCCACAGGCCTCACAAGACTCGTCTGAAGGTCCCCCGGTACCAGTTTAAAAAATCAAAGGAAGTATATATGGACATTGTTTAGTGCCAAAAATAAGGGATTAAATACATTCACAAAATTAATTACAAAAAAAAAATCCTGATCTTACTTATATATCAAGGTGTCTTAAAATTCAAAATCAGATAGCTAAATGATCCTTGGTATGACCTCTTAAAACAATTCCATATAGCTTAGTAGAACCGCCCCCGCCCCCCCCCCCTCCCCCAGTTTAGACAGGCTTGGATACTTATGGGTTAATCCAGTTATATCACGTGAACCCATAAGGTATATAGATCATGTGAACCCACATCATATGGTATAGATCATTATATACTGTACGGCTGATCCATCTGTGCAGTTGACCTAAATGCAGTCATTGGGTGCATGAGACTCAATGGCACCAAAGACAAAAATTGATTCGGTTTCCATCCCAAATGATAATGGAAATACACTCAGAGGGAGTTTTACCTCTCTCGTCAATCAACTTTCAGTTTCTGTTATCCATTTAGCAGATGTCCACTGGCTTTAGCTTGCTCCCAATATTGAAACGAACATTTGTGATTTGTTGGATGAGGTCAGACTTTTACCATTTATCTATTTCTCATTTGCAAACACAGCAACTTTGTGACACAAATGTAATCTTAGACTGTCTGTGTACCCTCAGAGGACTTGTCATATTTAATTAATTGTGATATCTAATCGAAATTCCAGTCACAGTGCCACAGAGGGCATGGGAGGTTAGAGAGAGGGAGATTCCAGGAAAACTTACTGTGCTGGAGAGAAGGTTGGAACAAACCCACCACAATATCTGTGATACATCTCATCTGGCTGTGAGGAGGCAACCACATGAGCAGCAAGGAGAATACATGGAGGAATATAAAGTCAGGTATCAGCAACTTTCTGAAGAAGGATGGGTGAGAAATCTGTAGTAGAGAGTATTGGAGTGGTTGATGATGTGTGGCTGTGAATATGATACATGATACATCAGTATCTTTTCCTCTCTCTCTCCTCATGCATGCCCTTGTCATTATCTGTACTCAACAGTCAATTGGAGTCAAATAGCTATCTAAAGATGCTGTAAGACTTTCCTGGAGAACAGTTTGTTTGCGAAAGTATTCACCCCCCTTGGCATTTTTCCTATTTTGTTGCCTTACAACCTTTTTTTGGGGGGTGGGTGGGTTGTATCATTTGATTTACACAACATGCCTACCACTTTGAAGATGCAAAATATTTCTTATTGTGAAACAAACAAGAAACAAGAAAAAAAAAAAAAAGAACTTGAGCGTGCATAACTATTCACCCCCCCAAAGTCAATACTTTGTAGAGCCACCTTTTGCAGCAATTACAGCTGCAAGTCTCTTGGGGTATGTCTCCATAAGCTTGGCACATCTAGCCACTGGGATTTTTGCCCATTCTTCAAGGCAAAACTGCTCCAGCTCCTTCAAGTTGACTAGGCCATTCCAAGACATTTAAATGTTTCCCCTTAAACCACTCGAGTGTTGCTTTAGCACCAGATCTTATTTAGGGGCTTCATAGCAAAGGGGGTGAATACATATGCACGCACCACTTTTCCGTTATTTATTTTTTAATAACAAGTTTTTGAAACAAGTGTTTTTTTTTTTTTTTTTACTTCACCAATTTGGACTATTTTGTGTATGTCCATTACATGAAATCCAAATAAAAATCCATTTAAATTACAGGTTGCAATGCAACAAAATAGGAAAAACGCCAAGGGGGATGAATACTTTTGCAAGGCACTGTAGTTACCCAGCAAACTGGGAACATCCCCAGAAGATAAGCTAAGATTCCCATTCAATTGGAATGTTTTCCTAACATTCACTAAAATGTTCCTAGAAAACCAAAATTGGTTCTGCTAAAGTTCCCAGAACATTCGTTAGGTTGCGGCAAATTTTCTCATAACACAAAAGCTGACCAGTCGTGCTGATGATTATACAACGTTTGTTTAAAACATTGCACAACGTTTCACCATTTCTGACATTCATAGCATATTTGTTTGTGGTTTAACATAACATTCCATGTTAGGTTGGGCATACACAATATACATTTGACCTTGTCTTGGAGGTTCTCAGAACATTTCGAAAATGGTATAGTTAGGTTTGACATAATATTACCACAACATTCTCAGCATGCACATTTCTAGTTCCTTAAAGCATAAGAAAGCGGATTGGAATACATCCCCAGTATGTTTCTCTACAGATTTAATGGTCATTTACATTTGAGGATTGTATTCTAGGCCCACTACAAGGTGATACAGACACACATGGCATTTCATTTAATTCATAGGACATTTGAACAGCATTTAATCATAGAAACATAACCATATTTTTTTACACTTCACATGTTATCTAACATTAGGATGATAACATCCCAAAAACATTCAAATAATGTTTTTGATATCAAAATGTATATTTAACGTTTCAAATTAAATATCCTTGGAATGTTCTACTAACATTCACTAAAATGTTCCCAGCAAACCAAAATTGGTTGAGGCAAATGTTCTCATAACACAAAAGCTGACTAGTCATGCTGATGATTATACAATATTTGTATAAAACATTTGCCTGCAAGAACGTTCCCAGAACACATTTAGTCTGTTCTTTAAAGGTTCCTAAAACTTTTCTTTAATCAAATCAAATCACATTTATTTATAAAGCCCTTTTTACATCAGCAGATGTCACAAAGCGATTATACAGAAACCCAGCTTAAAAACCCAAACAGCAAGCAATGCAGATGTAGAAGCACGATGGCTAGGAAAAACTCCCTAGAAGGAACCTAGGAAGAAACCTAGAGAAGAACCAGGCTCTGAGGGGTGGCCAGTCCTCTTCTGGCTGTGCAGGGTGTAGATTATAAGAGTACATGGCCATTAAGGCCAGATCGCTTTTCAAGATGTTGAAACTTTCATAGATGACCAGCAGGGTCAAATATTAATCACAGTGGTTGTAGAGGGTGCAACAGGTCAGCAGCACCTCAGGAGTAAATGTCAGCTGGCTTTTCATAGCCAAGCATTCAGAGTTTGAGACAGCAGGTGTGGTAGAGAGAGAGAGAGGGAGGGACGGAGAGAGAGAGGGTCAAAAACAGCAGGTCTGGGACAAGGTAGCACATTCGGTGAACAGGTCAGGGTTAAATAGCCGCAGGCAGAACAATTCAAACTGGAGCAGCAGCACAACAAAGTGGACTGGGGACGGGGACAGCCAGGAGTCATCAGGCCAGGTAGTCCTGAGGCATGGTCCTAGGGCTCAGGTCCTCAGAGAGAGAGAGAGAGAGAGAGAGAGAGAGAGAGAGAGAGAGAGAGAGAGAGAGAGAGAGAGAGAGAGAGAGAGAGAGAGAGAGAGAGAGAGAGAGAGAGAGAGAGAGAGAGAGATGGGATAATTAGAGGGTGCATCCTGAAGTTCACATAGGACACCAGACAGGAGAATTTCACCAGATAGGACAGACTGACCCTAGTCCCCCGGCACATAGACTATTGCAGCATAGATACTGGAGGCTGAGACAGGGGAGTGTGGGGGACACTGTGGCCCTGTCCGACGATACCCCCGGACAGGGCCAACCAGGCAGGATATAACCCCACCCATTTGGAAAAACAGAGCCCCCACACCACCAGAGGGATATCAGCAGACCACCAATTTACCACCCTGAGACAAGACTGAGTATAGCCCATGAAGATCTGCTCCACCACACGAGCCCGAGGGGACGCAAGACAGGACAGGAAGATCACGTCAGTGACTCAACCCACTCCAGTCGATTATAGTGAAAAAAGCCTGGCACGACGTGACACACCCCTGCTAAGGACGGCACGGAAAAGCACCAGTAAGCCAGTGACTCAGCCCCCGTAATAGGGTCAGAGGCAGAGAATCCCAGTGGAGAGAGGGGGGCCGGCCAGGCAGAGCCAGCAAGGGCGGTTCGTCACTCCAGTGCCTTGCCGTTCACCTTCACACCCCTGGGCCAGACTACACTCAATCATAGGACCTACTGAAGAGATGAGATTCAGTACAGACTTAAAGGTTGAGACCGAGTCTGCGTCTCTCACATGGATAAGCAGATCATTCCATACAAATTGAGCTCTATAGGAGAAAGCCCTGCCGACAGCTGTTTGCTTAGAAATTCTAGGGACAATAAGGAGGCCTGCGTCTTGTGACCGTAGCGTACGTGTTAGTGCACTACAAAAGTATGTGGACACCCCTTCAAATTAGTGGATTCTGCTATTTCAGCCACACCCGTTGCTGACAGGTGTATAACATCGAGCACACAGCCATGCAATCTCCCTAGACAATCATTGGCAGTAGAATGGCGCTTACTGAAGAGCTCAGTGACTTTCAACGTGGCACTGTCATAGGATGCCACCTTTCCAACAAGTCAAGTGGAAACGTCTAGGAGCAACAACGGCTCGACCGCAAAGTGGTAAGCCACACAAGCTCACAGAATGGGACCGCCGAGTGCTGAAGTGTGCAGTGAGTAAAAACCATCTGTCCTCAGTTGCAACACTCACTACTGAGTTCCAAACAGCCTCTGGAAGCAACGTCAGCACAAGAACTGTTCGTCGGGAGCTTCATGAAATTGGTTTCCATGGCCGAGCAGGCTCACACAAGCCCAAGATGACCATGCACAATCCAAGCGTCGGCTGGGCTGGAGTGGTGTAAAGCTCGCCTCCATTGGACTCAGTAGCAGTGGAAATGCGTTCTCTGGAGTGATGAATCACACTTAAACATCTGGCAGTCTGACAGACTAATCTGGGTTTGGCGGATGCGAAGAGAATGCTACCTGCCCCAATGTATAGTGCCAACTGTCAAATTGCCAATGTATAGTGCCAACTGTCAAATTTGGTGGAGGAGGTATAATGGTCTGAGGCTGGTTTTCATGGTTCGGGCTAGGCCCCTTAGTTCCAGTGAAGGGAAAGCTTGACACTACAGCATACAATTACATTCTAGAATATTCTGTGCTTCCAACTTTGTGGCAATAGTTTGGGGAAAGCCCTTTCCTGTTTCAGCATGACAATGCCCCCGTGCACAAAGTGAGGTCCATACAGAAATGGTTTGTCAAGATCAGTGTGAAAGAACTTGACAGGCTTGCACAGAGCCCTGGCCTAAACCCCATCGAACACCTTTGGGATGAATAAGAATGCTGACTGCGAGCCAGGCCTAATCACCCAACATCAGTGCCCAACCTAACTAATGCTCTTGTGGCTGAATGGAAGCAAGTCCCTGCAGCAATGTTCCAACATCTATAATATGCCATTTAGCAGACGCTTTTATCCAAAGCGACTTACAGTCATGCGTGCATACATTTGTGTGTATGGGGTGGTCCCGGGGATCGAACCCACTACCTTGGCGTTACAAGCGCCGTGCTCTACCAGTTGAGCTACAGAGGAAAGCCTTCCCAGAAGAGTGGAGGCTATTATAGCAGCAAAGGGAGGACCAACTCCATATTAATGCCCATGATTTTGGAATGAGATTTTCGACGAGCAGTTGTCCACATACTTTTGGTCATGTAGTGTACGTACGGCAGGACCAAATCGGAGACATAGGTAGGAGCAAGTCCATGTAATGCTTTGTAGGTTAACAGTAAAACCTTGAAATCAGGAAGCCAGTGTAGAGAGGCTAGTAGTGGAGTAATACGATCAACTGAAGTATATTTAGTGCTTTATCCGGGTAGCCGGAGAGTAGAGCATTGCAGTAGTCTAATGTTGAAGTGACAAAATCATGGATTAGCTTTTCTGCATAATTTTTGGACAAAATGTTTCTGATTTTTGCAGTGTTACGAAGATGGAAAAAAGCTGCCTTTGAAGTATTCTTGATATGTTCGTCAAAAGAGAGATCAGGGTCCAGAGTAACGCCGAGGTCCTTCACAGTTTTATTTGAGGTGACTGTACAACCATGAAGATTAATTGTCAGATCAAACAGCAGATCTCTTTGTTTCTTGAGACTTAGCATCTCTGTTTTGTCCGAGTTTAAAAGTAAAACATTTTCCGCCATCCACTTCCTTATGTCTGAAACACATGCTTCCAGGGTAGGCAATTTTGGCGCTTCACCATGTTTCATCGAAATGTACAGCTGTGTGTTGTCCGCATAGCAGTGAAAGTTGGCATTGTGTTTTCGAATAACATTTACATTTACGTCATTTAGCAGACGCTCTGGATAAGACTTACGAATAGGTGCATTCACCTTATAGCCAGTGGGATAACCACTTTACAATGTTTTTTTTTTTGGGGGGGGGGGGGGGGTTGGAGTAAAGGGGGGGGGGGGGGGGGGTAGAAGGATTACTTTATCCTATCCCAGGTATTCCTTAAAGAGGTGGGGTTTCAAATGTCTCCGGAAGGTGGTGAGTGACTCCACTGTCCTGGCATCGTGAGGGAGCTTGTTCCACCATTGGGGTGCCAGAGCAGCGAACAGTTTTGACTGGGCTGAGCGGGAACTATGCTTCCGCAGAGGTAGGGGAGCCAGCAGGCCAGAGGTGGATGAACGCAGTGCCCTCGTTTGGGTGTAGGGACTGATCAGAGCCTGAAGGTACGGAGGTGCCGTTCCCCTCACAGCTCCGTAGGCAAGCACCATGGTCTTGTAGCAGATGCGAGCTTCAACTGGAAGCCAGAGGAGTGTGCGGAGGAGCGGGGTGACGTGAGAGAACTTGGGAAGGTTGAACACCAGACGGGCTGCGGCATTCTGGATGAGTTGTAGGGGTTTAATGGCACAGGCAGGGAGCCCAGCCAACAGCGAGTTGCAGTAATCCAGACGGGAGATGACAAGTGCCTGGATTAAGACCTGTGCCGCTTCCTGTGTAAGGCAGGGTCGTACTCTCCGAATGTTGTAGAGCATGAACCTACAGGATCGGGTCGCCGCCTTGATGTTAGCGGAGAACGATAGGGTGTTGTCCAGGGTCACGCCAAGGCTCTTCGCACTCTGGGAGGAGGACACAACGGCGTTGTCAACCGTGATGGCGAGATCATGGAACGGGCAGTCCTTCCCCGGGAGGAAGAGCAGCTCCGTCTTGCCGAGGTTCAGCTTGAGGTGGTGATCCATCATCCATACTGATATGTCTGCCAGACATGCAGAGATGCGATTCGCCACCTGGTTATCAGAAGGGGGAAAGGAGAAGATTAGTTGTGTGTCGTCAGCGTAGCAATGATAGGAGAGGCCATGTGAGGATATGACAGAGCCAAGTGACTTGGTGTATAGCGAGAATAGGAGAGGGCCTAGAACTGAGCCCTGGGGGACACCAGTGGTGAGAGCACGTGGTGCGGAGACAGCTTCTCGCCACGCCACTTGGTAGGAGCGACCGGTCAGGTAGGATGCAATCCAAGAGTGAGCCGCGCCGGAGATGCCCAGCTCGGAGAGGGTGGAGAGGAGGATCTGATGGTTCACAGTATCAAAGGCAGCAGACAGGTCTAGAAGGACAAGAGCAGAGGAGAGAGAGTTAGCTTTAGCAGTGCGGAGAGCCTCTGTGACACAGAGAAGAGCAGTCTCAGTTGAATGACCAGTCTTGAAACCTGACTGGTTTGGATCAAGAAGGTCATTCTGAGAGAGATAGCAAGAGAGTTGGCTAAAGACGGCACGCTCAATAGTTTTGGAGAGAAAAGAAAGAAGGGATACTGGTCTGTAGTTGTTGACATCAGAGGGATCGAGTGTTGGTTTTTTGAGAAGGGGTGCAACTCTCGCTCTCTTGAAGACGGAAGGGACATAGCCAGCGGTCAAGGATGAGTTGATCAGCGAGGTGAGGTAAGGGAGAAGGTCACCGGAGATGGTCTGGAGAAGAGAGGAGGGGATAGGGTCAAGCGGGCAGGTTGTTGGGCGGCCTGCCGTCACAAGTCGCAAGATTTTATCTGGAGAGAGAGGGGAGAAAGAAGTCAAAGCATAGGGTAGGGCAGTGTGAGCAGGACCAGCAGTGTCAATTGACTTAACAAACGAGGATCGGATGTCGTCAACCTTCTTTTCAAAATGGTTGACGAAGTCATCCACAGAGAGGGAGTGGGGGGGGGGGGATTCAGCAGGGAGGAGAATGTGGCAAAGAGCTTCCTAGGGTTAGAGGCGGATGCTTGGAATTTAGAGTGGTAGAAAGTGGCCTTAGCAGCAGAAACAGATGAAGAAAATGTAGAGAGGAGGGAGTGAAAAGATGCCAGGTCGTCAGGGAGTCTAGTTTTCTTCCATTTCCGCTCAGCTGCCCGGAGCTCTGTTCTGTGAGCTCGCAATGAGTCATCAAGCCACGGAGCTGGAGGGGAGGACCGAGCCGGCCAGGAGGATAGGGGACATAGAGAGTCAAAGGATGCAGAAAGGGAGGAGAGGAGGGTTGAGGAGGCAGAATCAGGAGATTGGAGGGAGAAGGATTGAGCAGAGGGAAGAGATGATAGGATGGAAGAGGAGAGAGTAGCGGGAGAGAGAGAGCGAAGGTTGCGACGGCGCATTACCATCTGTGTAGGGGCAGAGTGAGTAGTGTTGGAGGAGAGGGAGAGAGAAAAGGATACAAAGTAGTGGTCGGAGACTTGGAGGGGAGTTGCAGTGAGATTAGTAGAAGAACAGCATCTAGTAAAGATGAGGTCAAGCGTATTGCCTGCCTTGTGAGTAGGGGGGGACGGTGAGAGGGTGAGGTCAAAAGAGGAGAGGAGTGGAAAGAAGGAGGCAGAGAGAAATGAGTCAAATGTAGACGTAGGGAGGTTGAAATCCCCCAGAACTGTGAGGGGTGAGCCATCCTCAGGAAAGGAACTTATCAAGGCAAATGACATCACCAAGAGGTAGAATATATAGTGAAAACAATAGTGGTCCTAAAACGGAACCTTGAAGAACACCAAAACGTACAATTCATTTGTCAGAGGACAAACCATCCACAGAGAAGAACTGATATCTTTCCGACCGATAAGATCTAAACTATTTTAGATCTTATTTTATTTTTCTGGTCAAGGTTTGGCTTTTTCAGGAGAGGCTTTATTACTGCCACATTTAGTAAGTTTGGTACACATCCAGAGGATAGGGAGCAATGTTCCCTCAAAACATTTTAAGGACTGAGCAAATTTCAGGTCTGCTGAGTGCAAACTTGAACGTTGTGAATGTCTGTGCAACTTCCAGCGTGCGTTTGCTGTGAACGCTGAGGCTGTACTCGCTTTAAGTTACATTTTGAACAGTGGCCATGGAAATAGCTGTTATATCATTCAGCCTACAGTAGCAGCCAATGTGTGGTGTTCAATGTAGGCCTACATTCCCTGAGACTTTTGAAAAAACATGCAGGGCTTGACATTCACCTGTGTATCCACTTGTCTTTCAGACAAGGAGGTGACTGAAAATGTCGTTGTGTTGTTTGATGCAAGAAACCACTTTACAAAATAAATGCATTATTACTTAACTTATTCAAGCCTGTTTCAAAATACAACACTGCCCCTTTAAGACAAAAAAAAAGCTCTTTACCTGACTTGCTTTTCAAAGATGTCTAGAAATGTACACATTTTGTGCTATTGTAGGAAGCAATCACTCCCCTATTGCTGACTACAAATTATATATAACTGGGCTAATAACTCACTAACTAGAAAAGGATATGAACAAAATGTGTACACCTGGCTAAAAGCAGCTGTTGCTTTGATCTCGAATCAATCACATCTACCCACAGCCACAGCTGTAAACACAGTCCAGTTCAAAGTAAACGGCACAGATCCATATATGGTATGGCAATGGTGTATTTGGGTATAGGCCTACTGCAGCTCTGATTGGTTATGCCGCACTGGTCTGTGTAGAGTACAGGCTGAGTCTTGCACAATAGAATCTTACTCCGATGCGATCTGCCTACAACAAAATCTTGTGCATAGTTCGTTTTGTTTCGGTATGTTGCATTGAAAATGGCTAATATTGCGTTGATTCGATCACAGTTGCCACAGTAAAGAGAAACGATAGTGTTAACTAACAGGGAAAACTGTTGAGTGAAATTCAATCTCCTGCTTCTCTCAGTGGGCTGATATTTTTTCACTTTGCACAGCAGTCCCAGTGAGCTGCACAGCAGTCTCGGGGCATCTACTCGCCCAAGATAGGATGGCCAAGGACAGGAAGTAGCTCTTTCAGTAGTTTAGTTGGACTATGGTCCAGTAAGCAGCTGGAAGGTTTAGAGGCCATGATTATTTTGTGAATGTGTCAAGAGATACAGGATTAAAAAACTTGAGTGTCTCCATTACTCCTAGGTCCTGGCAGTTCCATGCAGACTCAGGACAACTGAGTCTTGGATAAATATGCAGAGTCTGTAATTTGCTTTCTAAAGATCATAATATTTTCGTCGAAGAAGTTAATGAATTCATCACTGCTGAAGTGAAGGCCATCCTCTCTTGGGGAATGCTGCTTTTTAGTTAGCTTTGCGACAGTATAAAAAATAAACGTTGGATTGTTTTTATTCTCCTCAATTAGGTTGGAAAAGTATGCTGATCGAGCAGCAGTGAGGGCTCTTCGATATTGCCCGGTACCGTCTTTCCAAGTCAGAAGACTTCCAGTTTGGTGGAGCACCATTTCCGTTCCAATTTTCTGGAAGCTTGCTTCAGGGCATGGGTAATTTCTGTATACCAAGGAGCTAATTTCTTGTGAAAAATGTTTATTGTTTTTAGAGGTGCGACTGCATCAAGGGTATTACCTAAGGTTAAATTTAGATCCTCGGTTAGGTGGTTAACTGATTTTTGTACTCCGACGTCCTTGGGTAGGTGAAGGGAGTCTGGAAGGGCATCTAGGAATCTTTGGGTTTTCCGAGAATTTATAGCGCAGCTTTTGATAACCCTTGGTTTGGGTCTGAGCAGATTATTTGTTGCAATTGCAAACATAATTAGATGGTGGTCCGACAGTCCAGGATTATGAGGAAAAACATGTAGATCCACAAGATTTATTCCACGGGACAAAACTAGATCCAGTGTATGACTGTGGCAATGCGTAGGTCCGGAGACATGTTGGACAAAACCCATTGAGTCGATGATGGCTCTGAAAGCCAGAGTGGGTCTGTGGACTTTTCAATATTATCTGCCATGACTACAAGGTCATGGATAAGAATTCAGCAAACTCAGTGAGGAATTTTCTTTTAATATTTTTTATTAATTTATTTATTTCACCTTTATTTAACCAGGTAAGCCAGTTGAGAACAAGTTCTCATTTACAACTGCGACCTGGCCAAGATAAAGCAAAGCAGTGCGATAAAAACAACACAGAGTTACATATGGGGTAAACAAAACATAAAGTCAAAAATACAACAGAAAATGTATATACAGTGTGTGCGAATGTAGTAAGTTATGGAGGTAAGGCAATAAATAGGCCATAGTGCAAAATAGTTACCATTTCGTATTAACACTGGAATGATAGATGTGCAAAAGATGACGTGCAAATAGAGATACTGGGGTGCAAATTAGCAAAATATATAACAATATGGGGATGAGGTAGTTGGGTGGGCTAATTTCAGAATGGCTGTGTACAGGTGCTGTGATCGGTAAGCTGCTCTGACAACTGATGCTTAAAGTTAGTGAGGGAGATAAGAGTCTCCAGTTTCAGAGATTTTTGCAGTTCGTTCCAGTCATTGGCAGCAGAGAACTGGAAGGAATGGCGGCCAAAGGAGGTGTTGGCTTTGGGGATGACCAGTGAGATATACCTGCTGGAGCGCAGACTACAGGTGGGTGTTGCTATGGTGACCAGTGAGCTAAGATAAGATGGGGATTTGCCTAGCAGTGATTTATAGATGACCTGGAGCCAGTGGGTTTGGCGACGAATATGTAGTGAGGGCCAGCCAACAAGAGCGTACAGGTCACAATGGTGGGTAGTATATGGGGCTTTGGTGACAAAACGGATGGCACTGTGATAGACTACATCCAATTTGCTGAGTAGAGTGTTGGATGCTATTTTGTAAATTACATCGCCGAAGTCAAGGATCGGTAGGATAGTCAGTTTTACGAGGGCATGTTTGGCAGCATGAGTGAAGGAGGCTTTGTTTGCGAAATAGGAAGCCGATTCTAGATCTAACTTTTGATTGGAGATGCTTAATGTGAGTCTGGAAGGAGAGTTTACAGTCTAACCAGACACCTAGGTATTTGTAGTTGTCCATATACTCTAGGTCAGACCCGCTGAGAGTAGTGATTCTGTGTATGGCCCAGGAGGACTGTAAACAGTAGCTATAAAAAGTGGTTGAGTAGGCTGCATAGATTTCATGACTAGAAGCTCAAAAGGCCCCCCCAACAAATGTTGGTAAATTGAAATTCGCTGTCGGAAATGTTAGCAACACCTCTGCCTTTGCGGGGGATATGGTCACTAGTGTAACCAGGAGGAGAGGCCTCATTTAATACAGTAAATTCATCAGGCTTGAGCCATGTTTCAGTCAGGCCAATCGCATCAAGGTTATGATCAGTGATTAGTTCATTGACTATGACTGCCTTCGAAGTGAGGGATCTAACATTAAGTAATCCTATTTTGAGATGTGAGTTATTATCACAATCTCTTTCAATAATGACAGGAATGGAGGAGGTCTTTATTCCAGTGAGATTGCTAAGGCGGACACCGCCATGTTTGCCCGACCTAGATCGAGGCACAGACTCCCCTAAGCTGGCAGGCTGGCCAGTTATCTACAAATTCTATATTTTGGGAGGGGTAGAAAACAGTTTTCAACCAGCAATTGAGTTGTGCGAGTCTGCTGTAGAGCTCATCACTCCCCCTAATAAGTGGGAGGTGGCCAGAGACAATTACTCGATGCCAACACATCTTATTAGCTAAGTTACACACTGTAGTTATGTTGCGCTTGGTGACCTCTGAATGTTTCATCCTAACGTCGTTGGTACAGACGTGGATCAAAATATCCCTATACCATCTACACTCGCCAGTTTTAGCCTCAGTCGGCCCCATCTTCAGATTAGCCTTTACGTCGGTAGCCCTGCCCCCTGGTAAACAGTGTATGATCGCTGGATGATTATTTTTAAGTCTAATATTGCGGGTAATGGAGTCGCCAATGACTAGGGTTTTACATTTTTCCGAGTTAATGGTGGGAGGCTTCGACGGCTCAGACCCGGTAACGGGTGGAGGAGAGACCTGAGAAGGCTTGGGCTCTGACTCAGAGTCATTGCTTAGTGGGGAAAACCGGTTGAAAGTTTCTATAGGCCGAATGAGTGACACCGGTTGAGCATGCCGAAAGCTTTACCATATTATTCTGTCTATATAAACTGAAACAAAAAACAATACCACAGCTATCCCCTGGTTGACTTCCATTGAAACAGAAAGAAGCTGGGTCTGGTCTACTTAGCTCATTGACATCCAATGAAATCTGAAAAAAATGAGGGAGCCAGAGGTCTCTCCTCCTCCAGTCTGCCTCCGCAAAATACCGCTGACAGATCGTTTTAAAATTAATTTGGATAAAATGTGGGCTTAAAAATAAAATGAAGTTTAGTAATTAATTTAACATCTGAATGTATTATTATACAGTGTATTCTGAAAGTATTCAGACCCCTTCACTTTTTCCACATTTTGTTACGTTACAGAGTTATTCTAAAATGGATGAAATAATTGTTTTTCCTCATCAATCTTCACACAATGCCCCATAATGACAAAGCGAAAACAGGTTTTTAGAAATTTTAGCAACTTTATTAAACATAAAAAACTGAAAACACTTTTTCACATAGGTATTCAGACCATTTGCTATGAGACTCGAAATTGAGCTCAGGTGCATTCTGTTTCCATTGATCATCCTTGAGATGTTGACTTAATTGGAGTCCACTTGTGGTAAATTCAATTGATTGGACATGATTTGGAAAGACAAACACCTGTCTATATAAGGTCCCACAGTTGACAGTGCATGTCAGAGCAAAAAACAAGCCATGAGGTCAAAGGAATTGTCTGTAGAGCTCCGAGACAGGTTTGTGTCGAGGCACAGACCTGGGGAAGGGTACCAAAAATGTTTTGCAGCATTGAAGGTCCCCAAGAACACATTGGCCTCCATCATTCTTAAATGGAAGAAGTTTGGAACCACCAACACTCTTCCTAGAGCTGGCCGCACGGCCAAACTGAGCAATCGGGGGAGAAGGGCCTTGGTCAGGGAGGTGACCAAGAACCTGATGGTCACTCTGGCAGAGTTCCAGAGTTCCTCTGTGGAGATAGGAGAACCTTCCAGAAGGAAAACCATCTCTGCAGCACTCCACCAATTAGGCCTTTATGCTAGAGTGGCCAGATGGAAGCCACTCCTCAGTAAAAGGCACATGACAGCCCGCTTGAAGTTTGCCAAAGGGCACCTAAAGGACTCTCAGACCATAAGAAACAAGAATCTCTGGTCATATGAAACCAAGATTGAACTCTTTGGCCTGAATGCCAGGTGTCACGTCTGGTGGAAACCTGGCATCATCCCTACGGTGAAGCATGGTGGTGGCAGCATCATGCTGTGGGGATGTTTTTCATCAGCAGGGACTGGGAGACTAGTCAGGATCGAGGGAAAGATTAACGGAGCAAAGTACAGAGAGATCCTTGATGACAACCTGCTCCAGAGCGCTCAGGACCTCAGACTGGGGCGAAGGTTCACCTTCCAACAGTGCAACGACCCTAAGCACACAGCCAAGACAACGCAGGAGTGGCTTCAGGACAAGTCTCTGAATGTCCTTGAGTGTCCCAGCCAGAGCCCGGACTTGAACCCGATCGAACATCTCTGGAGAGACCTGAAAATAGCTGTGTAGCGATGCTCCCCATCCAACCTGACAGAGCTTGAGAGGATCTGCAGAGGAAAATGGGAGAAACCAAATACAGGTGTGCCAAGCTTGTAGTGTCATACCCAAGAAGACTTGAGGATGTAATCGCTGCCAAAGGTGCTTAAACAAAGAACTAAGTAAATGGTCTGAATGCTTATGTAAATGTGATATAGCATTTTTTTTAAATATACATTTGCAACAATTTCTAAAAACCTGTTTTTACATTGTCATGGATATTGTGTGTAGACAATTTAATCAATTTTACAGTAAGGCTGTAACGCAACAAAATGTGGAAAAAGTCAAGGTGTCTAAATACTTTCCGAATGCACTATATATATTTTTTCCACAGTATAAATCTGAGGGGGCACGTGCCTCTGTGCCCGCTATGGGCATGGCGTCTCTGAGGATGTATTCTAATCTTTCTTATGCTTTAAGGAACTAGAAATGTGCATGCTGCGAACGTTGTGGTAACATTGTATAAAACTTATATATAACATTTTCAAAATGTTATTGAAATGTTCTGAGGACCTCCAAGATAAGGTAAAATGTATAGTGTGTAAACAACAATGGAATATTATGTTAAACATAAAACTAATACACTGTATGCCATGACGTCATAATAACTGACTTATTTTGAAATTCTGGGACATTGTACAACATTTTGTGGGAATGTTCTGTGCAGCCTCTTAAGTACAATATGTGAATATCACAATATATTCTTGCAACATCCCAGACAACTTAATTAAATGTTCTGGGAACCTTTAAAGAATTTAGACCACGTGTTCTGTCAACAGTCTTGCAACATTAAGGGAATGTCCTGTGCAACCTAACTTAAAATAAAATAATACAACATTTTATGAATTCACAACTGAGCATATTTTAATGGTATGTAATGTTCAAAAATGCTAATTAGCATCAACGTAGACATCATGCAAGACTACAAATGCCTGCAAGCACCTGCATGTCATCTCTACCTGACACCTTTGCTAACAGGTATTGTGTCAATTTAAAACTTGCACAAGACAGTTCACAGAATTGTCAATTTAAAGACATTTAGCCAATGTATTCGTTAATACATTTTTGCTAACATTAGATACACTACATGACCTAAAGTATGTGGACACCGGCTCATCGAACATCTCATTCCACAATCACGGGCATTAATATGGAGTTGGTCCTCCCTTTGCTGCTATAATAGCCTCCACTCTTCTAGGTAGGATTTTCACTAGATGTTGGAACATTGCTGCAGGGACTTGTTTCTATTCAGCCACAACAGCATTAGTGACGTCGAGCACTGATGTTGGGTGATTAGGCCTGGCTCGCAGTCGGCATTCCTATTCATCCCAAAGGTGTTCGATGGGGTTTAGGTCAGGGCTCTGTGCAGGCCAGTCAAGTTCTTCCACACTGATCTCGACAAACCATTTCTGTATGGACCTCGCTTTGTGCACGGGGGCATTGTCATGCTGAAACAGAAAAGGGCCTTCCCCAAACTGTTGCCATGAAGTTGGAAGCACATAATTGTCTAGAATGTCATTGTAGGCTGTAGTGTTAAGATCTCCCTTCACTGGAAATAAGGGTCCTAGCCCGAACCATAAAAAACTGCCCCAGACCATTATTCCTCCTTCATCAAACTTTACAGTTGGCACTATGCATTGGGGCAGGTAGCATTCTCCTGGTATCCACCAAACCCAGATTCGTAGGTCGGACTGCCAGATGGAGAAGCGTGATTCATCACTCCAGAGAACGCGTTTCCACTGCTTCAGAGTCCAATGGTGGCGAGCTTTACACCACTCCAGCCGACGCTTGGCATTGCGCATGGTGATCTTAGGCTTGTGTGCGGCTGCTCGGCCATGGGAACCCATTTCATGAAGCTCCCAACCAACAGTTATTGTGATGTCATTGCTTCCAGAGGCTATTTGGAACTTGGTAGTGAGTGTTGCAACCGAGGACAGACAATATTTACGCGCTACAAGCTTCAGCACTCGACGGTCCCGTTCTGTGAGCTTGTGTGGCCTACCACTTCCCGGCTGAGCCTTTCTTACTCCTAGATGTTTCCACTTCACAACAATAGCAATTACAGTTGACCGGGGCAGCTCTAGCAGGGCAGAAATTTGGCAAACTGACTTGTTGGAAAGGTGGCATCCTGTGACGGAGCCACGTTGAAGGTCACTGAGCTCTTCAGTAAGGTCATTCTACTGCCCATGTTTGTATATGGAGATGGCATGGCTGTGTGCTCGATTTTATACAGTGGCTGAAATAGCCGAATCCACTAATTGTAAGGGGTGTTCACATACTTTTGTATATATGGTGTAGTTAATCCAGAGATTCTTACCCTTGCCTCGATTCCCCTGTCTCGTCCAGATTATCACGGCATTTGCAGGTCTTTATGATAATCACATTAGCAGCTAATTAGCATTTTGTTTTTCAGGGGTAAATACAGGCGACTATATTGATAAAAATCACCTTGTCCAAGAGAGATTTACACTTTTATCAAAACTTCACGCCAGGGTAAGCCTACACGAAACACAGCCTTTCTTAAAAAATGTTTCTAAAATCCCCTATGGTGAAAATTAATGGTGGAAAAACTATTGGAACCATTTCCTTGTTTGACTGCTAGGTTTTATGGGTATTATTACTCATACTGTGGTACTCTATTCATCGTACCCATATCCCTGCTACTAATTATCCTTCTTAAAGGACATAACTCTCTCTCTCACACACACGCACGCACACACACACACACACACGCACACACACACACACACACAAACACACACACACACAAACAGTGACCATGCCCATCATACATCATTGTTCTTTCTCTCCATAGATCATATAAATCTAATAGATACATGCTATCCCTCCATATCTCCCCTATGAGTCATGACTATAATAATAGAACAGGTGTAGCTGATTCCATAAAACACATTAAGTTATCCTTGGCAGGGGTTGGAGTAGAGGTTGGAGTGTTCTGACTTACAGTGCCTTTGGAAAGTATTCAGATGCCTTGACTTGTTCCACATTTTGGTGGGTTACAGCCTTATTCTAAAATTGATTAAATTGTTTTTTATTTCACCTTCATTTAACCAGGTAAGCCAGTTGAGAACAAGTTCTCATTTACAAATCATCTACACCCAACACCCCATAATAACAAAGCAAAAACTGTTTTTTAGAAACTGAAATATCACATTTACATAAGTATTCAGACCCTTTACTCAGTACTTTGTTGAAGCACCTTTGGCAGCGATTACAGCCTCAAGTCTTTTTGGGTATGATACCTCAAGCTTGGCACACCTGTATTTGGGGAGTTTCTCCCATTCTTTTCACCAGATCATCTCAAGCTCTGTCAGGTTGGATGGGGAGCATTGTTGCACAGCTATTTTCAGGTCTCTCCAGAGATGTTTGATCGAGTTCAAGTCCGGGCTCTGGCTGGGCCACTCAAGGACATTCAAAGACTTGTCCCGAAGCGATTCCTGCGTTGTCTTGGCTGTGTGCTTAGTGTCGTTGCACTGTTGGAAGGTGAACCTTCGCCCCAGTCCTGAGCGCTCTGGAGCAGGTTTTCATCAAGGATCTCTCTGTACTTTGCTCCGTTCATCTTTGCCTCGATCCTGACTAGTCTCCCAGTCCCTGCCGCTGAAAAACATCCCCACAGCATGATGCTGCCACCACCATGCTTCACCGTAGGGATCCTCCAGACGTGACGCTTGGCATTCATGCATAAGAGTTAAATCTTGGTTTCATCGGACCAGAGAATCTTGTTTCTCATGGTCTGAGTTTTTAGGTGCCTTTTGTCAAACTACAAGCGTGCTGTCATGTGCCTTTTACTGAAGAGTGGCTTCAGTCTGGCCACTCTACCATAAAGGCCTAATTGGTGGAGTGCTGCAGAGATGGTTGTCTTTCTGGAAGGTTCTCCCATCTCCACAGAGGAACTCTAGAGCTCTGTCAGAGTGACCATCAGGTTCTTGGTCATCTCCCTGACCAAGACCCTTTTCCCACGATTGCTCAGTTTGGTCGGGCGGCCAGCTCTAGGTAGAGTCTTGGTGGTTCCAAACTTCTTCTATTTAAGAATGATGGAGGCCACTGTGTTCTTGGGGACCTTCAATGCTGCAGAAATGTTTTGGTACCCTTCCCCAGATCTGTGCCTCGACACAATCCTGTCTCTGAGCTCTACGGACAATTTGTTCAACCTCATGACTTTATATAGACAGGTGTGTGCTTTTCCAAATCATGTCCAATCAATTGTATTTACCTCAGGTGGACTACAATCAAGTTGTAGAAACATCTCAAGGATGCTCAATGGAAACAGGATGCACCTGAGCTCAATTTCGAGTCTCACAGCAAAGGGTCTGAATACTTACGTAAATAAGGTATTTCTGTTTTTTGTTTTAATAAATATGCCAAAAACAAATGTTTTCACTTTGTCATTATGGGGTATTGTGTGTAGATTTATGAGATTTTTATTTATTTAATCAATTTTAGAATAAGGCTGTAACGTAACAAAATGTGGAAAAAGGCTTCTGAATACTTTCCGAAGGCACTATGAGAATATTATGTGGATATTATTATATTATTAACTTTTCCTGTGAGTTCCGTATCCTCCACTACATTTTGACTGGTTGATAAGTGAGCTTAGTAAACTCAACCACATTTTGATTAGTTGAGGTCAAGGGCTTACGGGAAGTCTTTCTGCTCGACTGTTCCCAGAGGTTTCGGCGATACATACTGTATGATTTTCTCCCATTTGATCCAAAAGACATGGAATGATTGTAGACTTTTAGGATAGCACATCCTTTTTCAGTCATTTCCTGAAGAGATCTGTCTCTCTGTCACTCTCTGTCACTCGCTCTCTCTTCCTCTCTTTCTTTCTCTCTCCCTGTCTCTAAGTCCTGTACAAAGTATGCCTAAGGATACTGCAATGTGAAGGTTATTACTTCATAATGCCTGGGACACCCTCTGATGTTGATGCCCCGTCTGTGTTTGCCACGGGGCTGAATGTGTTCCTCTGAGATTAACAGTGTCTCAAAGTACAAGTAAACTCCAAACTGCTGTATGAGTCATCAGGGAGAGAAAGTGTGGCTACACCATTACAGCAATACAGTTTATGTCAGCTCCCTTTTCCTCATTCTTATTGTTGCTTGATGAAGCATACAAAATGAAAAACATTTTTGTTTTAATAAAATGTGTATTGGATACGCTGCATTTACTTTAGGGAGTGGAAATGGCAAATGGCATTTTTAGACCGGGTTGTTTCCCTCCTTGTAGAGGTACTAATAGCATAGGACTGTAGGGCACATACTATACATACTAGGGATGTAACGATTCAACAATAGACATCGGTCCCCGGGTTCAAATGTTTAAGATATGAGTGCAGAGTGCATCAGTCCACAGGATCGCAAACCGATCCAAATGTAGCAGGTCAGAAAAAACTTTTATTTATTTTTTAATAAAAAAAGTAAAATAAAACAACAAAAAAGTGTTGAGAAAAAAAGAGCAGAAGTAAAATAAAATAACAGTACGGAGGCTATATACAGGGGGGTACCAGTGCAGAGTCAATGTGCTGTGGCACCGTCTAGTTGAGGTAGTTGAGTTAATATGTACATGTGGGGAGAGTTAAAGTGACTATGCATAAATCATTAACAGAGTAGCAGCAGTGTAAAAAGATGGGGTGTATCCCTTAAGATGTAGCATATCCCTTATGCTGGACCTGAAGTTATATGATAGAGGCATGGGAGTAAACAGAGAGATAGAGAGTAAGGAGACAGGAGTATACATGTCAGTGGCAAAGAGACATAATTATCATATCCGTATAGGTGTTTATAGCTACAGATGGTATGAAGAAAATACATATTTATTAGGTTTACGTTTACTTTGAGTCTGACCATGGATAAAAAAAAGTACTACGTTTATTGTATTATGCCCTGAGGTTGACATAGTATGTCTGTTAGACATGGGACTAAATGCTGTCCATGGAAAGAAGTGGAGGCCGCTTAACAAATGTGAGTCGAGGTGCAACCCAAAAATTCGATCATCATTGAAAATTAAAAGGGGCAATGCTCGCTCACCCCCAAAAAACGTGTAATTTTTTAAAAAGCATCTATTAAAAGCTTGGCGTTTCAGCCTTAATCAATGGCCTTCATTAAATGCTGTCCATAGCATCCAGAGCTCAGTTTAACACAACCTCTATAAATGGTGTGTAGAAATACTCTGTGTGTTTGACTCTGTAATGGATCATCGCCATTGTTGTTAGGCAATAGTTACGGGAAGGTTTTACAACCGGGCTCTCTGGGAAATGAAAAGCAAGATATAGAACCTGGATTTGCTAAATAGCTTTTTTTTTTCAATCTGATGGTGCCACAACACAATTTTCCAGGCAGTAAATTAATTCTGGTGTAATATTACAAGGAGCTGGGCATCTCATCTTACAAGACACCAACGTTACATCTATCACCTGATCTGTACGCTTGCACCGATCCTGTTGGCGGCTGGGTGACGAAGACATGCCAAGGATTCAAATCCAGTTGATATGAAATCAAGTTAATAACTAAACACTGCCAAACATCAGAACACATTCTCTCATAAGGGTCATATTCAAACTAAATGCTTTCTTATTACACTATCTAAAGCTAGGATTGATAAGGTAACTGCACTATCTAAAGCTAGGATTGAAAAGGTAACTGCATTGATGTGTGACCCAGGAGCAGAGAATAGACCACATGAGGAATCAGTGGTAAAAGTAAACGTAAATACTTTACTAACAACAGGTAACAGCAGGATTACAGTAACGCTGAGAAAACAACAAACACTAGGACTAGAGCACTTACTCAGGAGGCAAACACACGTGACAAAACGAATCAAGCTACTGCAAAGGGAAACAGAAAACATACCTCTCTTAAAGGGGAACTCATAATTAGAAAATAGAAAACACCTGAGTGTCAAAATAGTCTCTAGGACGGTCTCTGTCGCCCTCTGGTGACAATTGGAACCATGACAGTATCCCCCCTTCTAGACCACCACGGAGTTGGTAGAACTCCCGAACCAGTCCCGGATCCAGGATGTCCCGGGCAGGCAAACACGCCCGCTCCTCGGGACCATAACCCTCCCAGTCCACCAGGTACTGCAAGGCACCTCGGACCTGATGAGCCTCCAGCAGACGCCGAACAGTGTAGGCCGGGCAGCCATCAATAAGTCGAGGAGGCGGAGGGGCAGGTGTGGGGGGAGAGTAGGAACTGGTTCTTACCAACTTGAGTCAGGAGACATGCAAGGATGGACAGGCCTTCATAGACCTAGGAAGCTGGAGACGGTAGGTGACCGGGTTAATGCAACTGAGGATCTTGAATGGTCCAACGTAGTGCGGAGCGAGCTTCTGCGAGTCCACCTTTAAGGGAAGATCACGGGTGGACAGCCATACCCGCTGACCTGGTCGGAGGAGCCCGAAGAGGCCTTCGGTGTTGGTTTGCCTGGTGTTGATGTCGGACAGAGGAGCGGAGCAATGCGGGAATTGGGGATGATGGGCTCGGAGTCCCTCTCCTTGTTAGAGACATCGTGCTGATGGGACAGGGCGTCTGCCTTCTTATTATTGGATCCCGGACAATAGGCTAGTGTGAAGTTGAACCTGTTAAAAAACAGAGCCCACCTAGCCTGGCGAACGTTCAACCTCATGGCTTCTTGAATGGAGACCAATTTCTCATGGTCCCTCCAGATCACGAAAGGATGAGGTGCCCCCTCCAACCAGTGTCTCCACCCCTCAAGAGCCCACTTTATTGTCAAGAGCTCCCGGTTGCTTAAATCGTAGATGCGTTCTGCTGGCGAGAACCGCTTGGAGAGGAAGGCGCGTGGTGGCAGTTTCTTGTCCTCCTCATTCAACTGTGAAAGGACCACCTCTATCACGAAGAGACGAGTAGGATCAGGATGAACGAGGATGGGCCCGGAGGTGAAACGTCCCTTGAGCTCCACAAATGCCCTGTCAGCCTTGGGGTCCAGCAAAAACGGGTCTGGAACCTGCGGGTTAGGACAGTGAGAGGCACTTCCACCGCACTAAAATTGCATATAAAATGCCTGTAAAAATTGGCACCATTGGACTTGTTTGAGTGAGGCGGGACGGGGACAGTCGGTGACTGCCTTAACCTTAACAGGGTCCATTTGGATGCCGGTGGTAGAGATAATGTGACCCAGGAAAAAATCTTGGGATACCTGGAACTCACATTTCTCAATCTTGACGTATAGTTGGCTCTGCAGGAGACGCCTCAGGACTTGGAGGACATGCAGGATGTGTTCCGGAAGGGTCTTGGAAAAGATCAGTATGTCGTCAAGGTAAACAAAGACGAACCAATTCAACATACAGTTGAAGTCAGAAGTTTACATACACCTTAGCCAAATACATTTAAACTCTGTTTTTCACAATTCCTGACATTTAATCCTAGTAAAAATTCCCTGTTTTAGGTCAGTTAGGATCACCACTTTATTTTAAGAATGTGAAATCTCAGAATTGGGTCAGAAGTTTACATACACTCAATTAGTATTTGGTAGCATTGCCTTTAAATTGTTTAACTTGGGTCAAACGTTTCAGGTAGCCTTCCACAAGCTTCCCACAATAAGTTGGGTGGATTTTGGCCCATTCCACCTGACAGAGCTGGTTAACTGAGTCAGGTTTGTAGGACTCCTTGCTCGCACACGCTTTTTCAGTTCTGCCCACAAAATTTTCTATAGAATTGAGGTCAGGACTTTGTGATGGCCACTCCAATACCTTGACTTTGTTGTCGTTAAGCCATTTTGCCACAACTTTGGAAGTATGCTTGGGGTCATTGTCCATTTGGAAGACCCATTTGCGACCAAGCTTTAACTTCCTGACTGATGTCTTGAGATGTTGCTTCAATATATCCACATCATTTTCCTTCCTCATGATGCCATCTATTTTGTGAAGTGCACCAGTCCCTCCTGCAGCAAAGCACCCCCACAGCATGATGCTGCCACCCCCGTGCTTCACGGTTGGGATAGTGTTCTTCGGCTTGCAAGCTTTCCCTTTTTCCTCCAAACATAACGATGGTCATTATGGCCAAACAGTTCTATTTTTGTTTCATCAGACCAGAGGACATTTTTCCAAAAATACGATCTTTGTCCCCATGTGCAGTTGCAAACCGTAGCCTGGCTTTTTTATGGCGGTTTTGGAGCAGTGGCTTTTTCCTTGCTGAGCGGCCTTTCAGGTTATGTCGATATAGGACTCGTTTTACAGTGGAAATAGATACTTTTGTACCTGTTTCCTCCAGCATCTTCACAAGGTCGTTTGCTGTTGTTCTGGGATTGATTTGCACTTTTTGCACCAAAGTACGTTCATCTCTATGAGACAGAACGCGTCTCCTTCCTGAGCAGTATGACGGCTGCGTGGGTCGCATGATGCTTATACTTGCGTACTATTGTTTGTACAGATGAACGTGGTACCTTCAGGCGCTTGGAAATTGCTCCCAAGGATGAACCAGACTTGTAGAGGTCAACAAAAAAAAAAATCTGAGGTCTTGGCTGATTTCTTTTGATCTTCCCATATTGTCAAGCAAAGAGGCATTGAGTTTGAAGGTAGGCCTTGAAATACATCCACAGGTACACCTACAATTGACTCAAATGATGTCAATTAGCCTATCAGAAGCTTCTAAAGCCATGACATCATTTTCTAGAACAACTTAGTGTATGTAAACTTCTGACCACTGGAATTGTGATACAGTGAATTATAAGTGAAATAATCTGTCTGTAAACAATTGTTGGAAAAATTACTTACTGTCCTAACCGACTTGCCAAAACTATAGTTTGTTAACAAGAAACGTGTGAGTGGTTGAAAAACGAGTTTTAATGACTCCAACCTAAGTGTATGTAAACTTCCGACTTCAACTGTATCCCTAAGTGTGTCATTGACCAATGCTTGGAAGACTGCCGGTGAGTTAGATAATCAGAAGAGCATGACTAAATACTAATAGTGGCCACTAGGGGTGTTAAAGGCAGTCTTCCATTCATCACCCTACCTGATTCTCACCAGATTGTAAGCATTGCGTAGGTCCAGCTTGGTGAGAAATTGGGCCCCTTGAGCCAACTCTAAGGCAGTGGACATCAGGGGTAGAGGGTAACAATTCTTAATAGTAATCCTGCTCAGCCCTCTGTAAATCAATGCAGGGATGCAGACCCCCATCCCTCTTACCCATGAAGAAGAAGCCAGCACCAGCTGGGGATGTAGAAGGGTGAATGAACCCTGCCTCCAGTGACTCCCGGATGTAATTGTCCATGACAGCTACTTCAGGGTCCGAGAGGGAGTACAGCCAGCCCAGAGGAGGTGTGGAGCCGGGTAGAAGTTCTATG
This sequence comes from Coregonus lavaretus, assembly GCF_964263955.1. NCBI lineage: Eukaryota > Metazoa > Chordata > Actinopteri > Salmoniformes > Salmonidae > Coregonus > Coregonus lavaretus. The sequence continues at coordinate 10,121,631 of NC_140011.1, forward strand.
GCACAGTCGTAAGGACGATGAGGGGGAAGGGTGGCAGCTTGCCTCTTACTGAAAATCTCCCGGAGGTCGGATGGTGGAGAGGTCCCGGTCTTCGAGGGATGCCGGGGAACGTGGCGAGGCTCTTGGTGGAGGTCTTAGACACTTGGTTAGGCAGTTCTTGCCACAGTCTAGCAGAGGCAGCAGCCTTCGCACATGTGCCTGTCACGTTACTGTGGGCTCAGATGTGTTTGTCCCAGCTGCATGGGTTCCTCAATTCTTGGCTCGGGGGTTTCAGGAAACCGGGATGGTGTCAAAAAAGCACTGGTCTGGCCCCTTGGCAGAGTCTGAACAGTCGGCTTGCTGCTTCTCGTCCGCCGACTGGGTGGTTGAAGACTCGTCGCAACTCGGCAGTGAAGTCCAATATGGAGCAGCAGGATGGTGGCTGCTGTTCCCACACTGCCATAGCCCATGCCAGAGCCCTGCCCGAGAGTAGAGAGATGATGTAGGCGATCATGGCTTGATCGGTGTGGAACGAGGAGGACTGTAACTCGAACACCAGAGAGCACTGAGTAAGGAACCCCTTGCATCCTCCCGGCTGACTGTCGTACCGCTCGAGGGCAGGGATCTTGGGTTCCTGGTGCAGGTTCCCTGGAGGAACTATGGCGTCGCCTGTAGTACTGGGCAATGAGACTTGGGCATTGGCTCCTCTTGGGTTGGGGTTGGGCCGTGGTAGGAGGGAATCGGTAAGTGCCCGAAGGGTCTCAGATATTGGGGAGAGTTGTTCTTGCTGCCGTCCCAACAGTGCTCCTTGGTGGGTTATAACATTCTTGATGAGGGTGATCTCTGCTGGGTCCATGTTGGTGGCAGTAGCTTGCTGTGACATGATGAGGTTGGACCCAGGAGCAGAGAATAGACCAAACGAGGAATCAGTGGTAAAAGTAAATGTAAATACTTTACTGAGAATAGGTAACAGCAGGATTACAGTACATTACATTTACATTTTAGTCATTTAGCAGGCGCTCTTATCCAGAGCGACTTACAGTTAGTTCCCCTGTGGGAAACAGTAACACTGAGAAAACAACTAGGACTAGCGCACTTACTCAGGAGGCAAACACACATGACAAACTAATCAAGCTACTGCAAAGGGAAACAGAAAACACACCTCTCTTAAAGGGGAACTCATAATTTGAAAATAGAAAACACCTGAGTGTCATAATAGTCTCTAGGACGGTCTCTGTCGCCCTCTGGTGACAAGTGGAACCATGACATGATGTTATATTCGCTTTATCAATTTTTTCCCAATTCACAGAAGCGCATATTTGTGTTGTGCATGATTCTGTTGGATAGCTAACAATGTACTATATCCACTTGAGGAAGATCCTGCATTGCTAAAATGTTAATGCTATTAACTGTCACTTTCTATAACAATAATAAAAAATAATGCAACAGTATTGAATAGATGATTGTTAAGCTGTGTCAATTAACATTTCTTGTCAAGCAATTTGCTCTATAGTCAATAACCTAGATCTCACAACAAAAAAAACACATTATCTGAATTGCAACAGCCTGAGAAATGTTACACCTCTGGTGTGATAACAGCCTGATACATACAACCCAAACGGTTGTGATGACAGTTAACTAATATATTTGTTGTTTTCGCTAAGAGCCTGACTGATCGATTTATCTGTTTATCTTCTGTTCAGAACTAGTTTCCACAGCACACACTTGTTAAAGGGACAATCTTCAGTTGCTACATACAGTGGGGAAAAAAGTATTTAGTCAGCCACCAATTGTGCAAGTTCTCCCACTTAAAAAGATGAGAGAGGCCTGTAATCTTCATCATAGGTACACGTCAACTATGACAGACAAATTGAGATTTTTTTTCTCCAGAAAATCACATTGTAGGGTTTTAATGAATTTATTTGCAAATTATGGTGGAAAATAAGTATTTGGTCAACTACAAACAAGCAACATTTCTGGCTCTCACAGACCTGTAACTTCTTCTTTAAGAGGCTCCTCTGTCCTCCACTCGTTACCTGTATTAATGGCACCTGTTTGAACTTGTTATCAGTATAAAAGACACCTGTCCACAACCTTAAACAGTCACACTCCAAACTCCACTATGGCCAAGACCAAAGAGCTGTCAAAGGATACCAGAAACAACATTGTAGACCTGCACCAGGCTGGGAAGACTGAATCTGCAATAGGTAAGCAGCTTGGTTTGAAGAAATCAACTGTGGGAGCAATTATTAGGAAATGGAAGACATACAAGACCATTGATAATCTCCCTCGATCTGGGGCTCCACGCAAGATCTCACCCCGTGGGGTCAAAATGATCACAAGAACGGTGAGCAAAAATTCCAGAACCACACGGGGGGACCTAGTGAATGACCTGCAGAGAGCTGGGACCAAAGTAACAAAGCCGACCATCAGTAACACACTACGCCAGGGACTCAAATCCTGCAGTGCCAGACGTGTCCCCCTGCTTAAGCCAGTACATGTCCAGGCCCGTCTGAAGTTTGCTAGAGTGCATTTGGATGATCCAGAAGAGGATTGGGAGAATGTCATATGGTCAGATGAAACCAAAATATAACTTTTTGGTAAAAACTCAACTCGTCGTGTTTGGAGGACAAAGAATGCTGAGTTGCATCCAAAGAACACCATACCTACTGTGAAGCATGGGGGTGGAAACATCATGCTTTGGGGCTGTTTTTCTGCAAAGAGACCAGGACGACTGATCCGTGTAAAGGAAAGAATGAATGGGGCCATGTATCGTGAGATTTTGAGTGAAAACCTCCTTCCATCAGCAAGGGCATTGAAGATGAAACGTGGCTGGGTCTTTCAGCATGACAATGATCCCAAACACACCGCCCGGGCAACGAAGGAGTGCCTTCGTAAGAAGCATTTCAAGGTCCTGGAGTGGCCTAGCCAGTCTCCAGATCTCAACCCCATAGAAAATCTTTGGAGGGAGTTGAAAGTCTGTGTTGTCCAGCGACAGCCCCAAAACATCACTGCTCTAGAGGAGATCTGCATGGAGGAATGGGCCAAAATACCAGCAACAGTGTGTGAAAACCTTGTGAAGACTTACAGAAAACGTTTGACCTGTGTCATTGCCAACAAAGGGTATGTAACAAAGTATTGAGAAACTTTTGTTATTGACCAAATACTTATTTTCCACCATAATTTGCAAATAAATTCATTCAAAATCCTACAATGTGATTTTCTGGAATTGTTTTTCTCATTCTGTCTGTCATAGTTGACGTGTACCTATGATGAAAATTACAGGCCTCTCTCATCTTTTTAAGTGGGAGAACTTGCACAATTGGTGGCTGACTAAATACTTTTTTTCCCCACTGTATATATTTTTTGAACTTATAAATGAATGATATGTACCCATTGATTCTTGAAGAATGTAACTTATAAATGCCTCATGAGCTTAGTTCAACTGTCGTACCCCATCAGAACTCAAAATATAAGCTTGTTTTACTCCACTGTTTTTACTCCAATATTTAAAAACAAACACTATATAGCCTCAAAACATGGTTAAAACTACAAAGTTGATATCATGGATAGTCGGTCCTTTCATCCATTGCTCTGTTTATGAATTTGAGAGTGGTTACACTTCTCCAACCCCATCCCTCAGCTTTTTATCGAAACAGGGCTGGGGGAAACACTTTGTTATTGTTTCAACTGCTGATTGCCACTTTAAAGTGTTGCGCCAGAGCTTTTGTATAATTCCAGCAAGTAGTTTTGAAAGTAGTGCTGACCAGCCAAAACGGGTCTGAAAGTGTCCAGGGGGCATTTCCTGACAACAGCCCTTCGTTCTTCTCAATGGCTCCAGTGAAAACGTGCCAAAAATCGCCATATTGGCCTCATTCCATTTCAGAGCTTTTGCAAACACATCTACTGCCTCTTGACTCCAGCGATCATCATGGTTTTAATTGCACAAACTAGGGCTCACATTATTTGTATTTTCATGTATTATTATTTCAAATATTATATGTATTGTAACCAGTTATATTTTATGAAAGTTATAGTTGACTGTCTTATGCTAACCGCTAACTACTGTAGCTTAGCACTAGCTTCTAGCTAGACTGTCAATCCGTCCTAGCCTGGGTATTTTCAGCTCCTGTTAGCTAGCTGTCTATTGGTTTTGGTTACATTAAATATGTAAGCCTCTTCTATAATACATTTTCATTTTACTAGTAGCCTGTTTAAAGAGAGAATTGTATGTGCTGTTATAGCCTATGTAATACAAGGGTGTTATCAGTGGTTTTGTACATCACTAATTACATGAATGGCTGAGATCTACAGTGAGGAGAACAAGTATTTGATACACTGCTGATTTTGCAGGTTTTCCTACTTACAAAGCATGTAGAGGTCTGTAATTTTTATCATAGATACACTTCAACTGTGAGAGACGGAATCTAAAACAAAAATCCAGAAAATCACATTGTATGATTTTTAAGTAATTAATTTGCATTTTATTGCATGACATAAGTATTTGATACATCAGAAAAGCAGAACTTAATATTTGGTACAGAAACCTTTGTTTGCAATTACAGAGATCATATTTTTCCTGTAGGTCTGACCAGGTTTGCACACACTGCAGCAGGAATTTTGGCCCACTCCTCCATACAGACCTTCTCCAGATCCTTCAGGTTTCAGGGCTGTCACTGGGCAATACGGACTTTCAGCTCCCTCCAAAGATTTTCTATTGGGCTCAGGTCTGGAGACTGGCTAGGCCACTCCAGGACCTTGAGATGCTTCTTACGGAGCCACTCCTTAGTTGCCCTGGCTGTGTGTTTCGGGTCGTTGTCATGCTGGAAGACCCAGCCACGACCCATCTTCAATGCTCTTACTGAGGGAAGGAGGTTGTTGGCCAAGATCTCGTGATACATGGCCCCATCCATCCTCCCCTCAATACGGTGCAGTCGTCCTGACCCCTTTGCAGAAAAGCATCCCCAAAGAATGATGTTTCCACTTCCATGCTTCACGGTTGGGATGGTGTTCTTGGGGTTGTACTCATCCTTCTTCTTCCTCCAAACACGGCGAGTGGAGTTTAGACCAAAAATCTCTATTTTTGTCTCATCAGACCACATGACCTTCTCCCATTCCTCCTCTGGATCATCCAGATGGTCATTGGCAAACATCAGACGGGCTTGGACATGCGCTGTCTTGAGCAGGGGGACCTTGCGTGTGCTGCAGGATTTTAATCCATGACGGCGTAGTATGTTACTAATGATTTTCTTTGAGACTGTGGTCCCAGCTCTCTTCAGAACATTGACCAGGTCCTACCGTGTAGTTCTGGGCTGATCCCTCACCTTCCTCGTGATCATTGATGCCCCACGAGGTGAGATCTTGCATGGAGCCCCAGACAGAGGGTGATTGACCGTCATCTTAAACTTCTTCCATTTTCTAATAATTGCGCCAACAGTTGTTGGCTTCTCACCAAGCTGCTTGCCTATTGTCCTGTAGCCCATCCCAGCCTTGTGCAGGTCTACAATTTTATCTCTGATGTCCTTACACAGCTCTCTGGTCTTGGCCATTGTGGAGAGGTTGGAGTCTGTTTGATTGAGTGTGTGAACAGGTGTCTTTTATACAGGTAACGAGTTCAAACAGGTGCAGTTAATACAGATAATGAGTGGAGAACAGGATGGCTTCTTAAAGAAAAACTAACAGGTCTGTGAGAGCTGGAATTCTTACTTGTTGGTAGGTGATCAAATACTTATGTCATGCAATAAAATGCAAATTAATTACTTAAAAATCATACAATGTGATTTTCTGGATTTTTGTTTTAGAATTCCCGTCTCTCACAGTTGAAGTGTACCTATGATAAAAATTACAGACCTCTACATGCTTTGTAAGTTGGAAAACCTGCAAAATCGGCAGTGTATCAAATACTTGTTCTCCCCACTGTATATGAAGTATGTAATTGAGAAAGAGGTCAATGTATTTGTGAATATGTTTTTAATTGAATTGAATGTTTATCAGATATGTTTTATCCTGTTTCACAGTGTCCCACACCTGGGATCTGTTACACAGGCCCAACGAAACAAGCTGTTTGTGCATCACCCAAAAAGTGGTTGCTTGCATTTGCAATTGAACCTCAACTCACCCATTGTAAAAATAAATAAAATGAAAGAGAGAGAGAATTGAAATACAGTAGCTACTTCGGTTTGTTTGGGTGTGATACATGCATTGATTGTATTTAGCGTGCCCAAAGAACAAGCTGGATCTAGCTAGATGTAGTGCATAATCATCCATATTTCCCACATTTTCATTCTCATTTAATTCACAGTGAGCCTGGAAGGAGAATGCAGAACCCTCCATTACCTCAAAACAAAGGAAGGGGAATGGAGAGGTAATTGGAACAGAGGTAAGAGAGGACATGCAACCTCAATTAACCTTTTACTGCAGTCGGCTAAATCAGGGTCACAGAGTGTTTCTTGGTAGTCTTAAACAAAACTACTTTGAAACAAAAGTACACACCTCATACACATGGTTATGGATTTTTTTTATTAAAAAGAAGACACCTGTACCATGTCATATATGTACTTGAAATATATTCAATTTTGAGTTTGCATCCCAATATTGCACTTATATACAGTACCATTCAAACGTTTGGACACACCTACTCATTCCAGGGTTTATCTTTATTTTTACTATTTTGTACATTGCAGAATAATAGTGTAGTGTCTGAACAATTTACAATTTTGCTGACGTCTGCAAATGGTGTCTTAGAGGATGTTGACTCAGCTTGAGGAAGCATCTGGAGAGCATTTCTATAGGGGCACCCTAAAACAGAGGAAGTCTGTTATGTGGAGTCCTGGGTGTCACGGTTTCGGCCGAGGCTGCTCCTCCTCCTTGCTCGGGCAGGCTTCGGCGGTCGTCGTCCCCGGAGTACTAGCTGCCACCGTTGTATGTTTCATGTTTGTTTGGTTTTGTCTTGATGTTGTACACCTGTTTCCAGTTAGTGTTCATTAGTGTCCTATTTAGTTCTCGTTGTGTGTGTCAGGTGTTGTGTGTGATTGCGCTTCTGTTTGGTGTTCTGTGCTACGTGTTTCCCTCCGTTGTTTTGGAGAGGGTTTTTCGCACATGTTAGTGCGCCTTTTGTTTGACGCCTGTGTGCGCCTTTATTTCGCCTCCGGGCTTGTTGAGCTCGTGTACTACGTGAATATTTCACTAAAGTCTTTTGGACTTAGTTTCTGCGTCCTGCGCTTGATTCCTGCACCACACCCACCTTCAGCACCCTTGACACTGGGATTGGTCTGTAGGGGAAAACACCCATATCAGGTTACATAGGATATATACTATGGTTTGGGACAAAGGAGGGGAGAATAACATATTAGAGATTGGGGCCGGTTATTCTCCAGATGTCTGCAGAAGTCTGTAAATTGGCGCTGAGATCTTCAATGTAATACCTTCAGCACCCTTGACAGAATCACACACCTTATAAATGGAATCAGCAGGAGCAACAGCCGCACCTGAGTCGCTGGAGGAGCATGTCCGCGGCCAGGATGACCAGATCAGACAACTGGGGACCGCTCTACAGGATGTCATCAACACCCTGCACCGATGGGAGTCCAGAGGGGTACCCACACCTCCACCTACCTTGCCACCACCATCGGTCGGTCCACCAGTCCCCGGTCCGGAACCCAGTGGGATTCGGCTCTCGCTCCCGAGGGCGTATGACGGCACAGCTGCCGGGTGTCAGGGGATCCTCCTGCAGGTGGAGCTCTACCTTGCCACTGTACACCCGGAGCCCTCGGGACACGAGAGCGTTTCCGCCCTCATCTCCTGTCTCACGGGCAAGGCGTTAGAATGGGCCAACACCAAGTGGAGGAGGATAGACGCCGCCACCATCTCCTACGCGGAGTTCTCCCGTCGCTTCAAGGCCGTGTTCGACCATCCACCCGAGGGCAAAGCGGCGGGGGAGCGTCTATTCTACCTTAGACAGGGGAGGAGGAGCGCACAGGCGTTCACACTGGAGTTCCGGACTCTAGCGGCAGACGCAGGGTGGAATGAACGGGCCCTCATCGATCATTTCCGATGTAGCCTACGGGAGGACGTTCAACGTAAGTTGGCCTGCAGGGACACCAATTTCACCTTCGACCAGTTGGTCGACATGTCCATCCGTCTGGACACCCTGTTGGCCACCCGTGGACGTCCCGAGTGGGGTCCGTCCATTCCACCCTCCAGCACCTCCGAGCCGAGCCCTATGGAGCTCGGGGGTGCTGGCGCTAGAGAAAGGAGGAGAAGGAGCCCGAGGGGGCCTGTCCCCTGCACCAATTGCGGTCGTGGAGGGCACACTGCGGCCAGGTGCTGGGGAGGGTCTCCAGGAGGAGGAGACAACAGGCCATGCACTGGGGAGCCTTCCCAGGTGAGTAGACGCCCCACTTACCCAGAGCTCTCTGTTGTGCACTTATGTATACCTGTTCGTTTTCCACAGGTTGCACCTCATTCCCAGCATAAGGCGCTAGTAGATTCAGGCGCAGCTGGGAATTTTGTTGATCGGAAGTTTTGTTTAGATTTAGGGATTCCCCTCCTGCCTGTTGACAAGCCTTTTCCCGTTCATGCTTTAGATAGCCGCCCGTTGGGGTCGGGGTTGATTAGGGAAATCACAGCGCCACTTAGGATGTGTGCGCAGGGGGGTCATGAGGAGACTATACAGCTATATCTGATCGACTCTCCTGCGTACCCGGTGGTGCTGGGAATTCCCTGGTTAAGTACCCATAACCCTGCCATTTCGTGGCAACAGAGAGCTCTCAATGGGTGGTCTGCTCAGTGTGAGGGGCAATGTCTGGGTGTTTCCGTGGGGGCGACTTCGGTGGAAAGTCCAAACCAAGTGCCCGCATTGCACATTCCGCCTGAATATGGGGATTTGGCTATTGTGTTTAGTAAAGCTAGGGCGACGCAGTTGCCTCCTCACAGACAGGGGGATTGTGCGATATACCTCCAGGCAGGAGCAGCGCTCCCACGGAGCCACGTGTATCCTTTGTCTCAAGAGGAGAGAAAAGCTATGGAGACTTACATAGCCGAATCTTTGAGACAGGGATACATACGGCCCTCCACTTCTCCTGCGTCCTCGAGCTTCTTTTTTGTGAAGAAAAAAGATGGAGGGTTGCGCCCGTGCATTGATTACCGTGGTCTCAATCAGATTAATGTGAAATACAGTTATCCACTCCCTCTGATTGCGACCATGACGGAGTCATTGCACGGAGCGCGGTTTTTCACAAAACTGGATCTCAGGAGCGCGTATAACTTGGTGCGCATTAGGGAGGGCGACGAATGGAAAACAGCGTTTAGTACCACTTCGGGTCATTTAGAGTATCTCGTCATGCCATACGGGTTGATTAATGCTCCATCAGTCTTCCAATCCTTTGTGGATGAGATTTTCCGGGATATGCAGGGGCAAGGGGTGGTCGTGTACATTGATGACATTCTAGTGTACTCGTCTACCCGAGCCGAGCATGTAGCCCTGGTGCGTCGTGTATTGAGGAGGCTGTTGGAGCACGACCTGTATGTCAAGGCAGAGAAATGTCTGTTTTTCCAGGAGTCTGTCTCCTTTTTGGGTTATCGGTTGTCCGCGTCAGGGGTGAAAATGGAGGTGGACCGTATGTCAGCCGTGCGTAATTGGCAAACCCCAACCACTGTCAAAGAGGTGCAGCAATTCTTGGGCTTTGCGAATTACTACCGGAGGTTTATCCGGGGTTTTGGACAGGTGGCAGCTCCCATCACGTCCCTTCTGAAAGGGGGTCCGGTGTGCCTGCAGTGGTCAGCTGAGGCGGACAGGGCTTTTGGGAGACTGAAGGACCTGTTTACGTCGGCTCCGGTGCTGGCGCATCCGGATCCCGCCTTACCCTTTCAGGTCGAGGTGGACGCGTCTGAGGCCGGTATAGGGGCCATACTCTCTCAACGGTCCGGCACGCCACCTAAACTCCGCCCCTGTGCTTTTTACTCTAAAAAGCTCAGCCCGGCGGAGCGAAATTATGACGTCGGGGACAGGGAGCTGTTAGCTGTAGTTCAGGCCCTTAAGGTGTGGAGGCATTGGCTTGAGGGGGCTCAACACCCTTTCCTCATTTTGACTGACCATCGGAACCTGGAGTACATCCGGGCAGCGAGGAGACTGAACCCTCGCCAGGCTCGATGGAGTATGTTTCTCGCCAGGTTCGTATTTAAAATCACGTACATCCCTGGGTCCCAGAACGGTAAGGCAGATGCGCTGTCCCGGCGGTATGACACGGAGGAGAGGTCAGTTGAGCCTACTCCCATACTAACGGCGTCTTGTCTAGTGGCACCGGTTGTGTGGGAGGTCGATGCTGAAATCGAGCGGGCGTTGCGTGCCGACCCTAGCCCTCCACAGTGTCCTGTGGGTCGGAAGTACGTTCCGCTCGAGGTTCGGGATCGACTCATTTACTGGGCTCACACGTCACCCTCCTCAGGACATCCGGGTATTGGCCGGACAGTGCATTGTCTTAGCACTAAGTACTGGTGGCCCACGTTAGCCAGGGATGTGAGGGTTTATGTCTCCTCCTGCTCGGTGTGCGCCCAGTGTAAGGCGCCCAGACACTTGCCCAGGGGTAAGTTACAACCCCTGCCCGTTCCACAACGACCCTGGTCCCACCTCTCAGTGGATTTTGTGACAGACCTTCCCCCCTCGCAGGGGAATACCACCATCCTGGTCGTTGTGGACCAGTTCTCTAAGGCCTGTCGTCTTCTCCCTATGTCGGGTCTTCCTACTGCCCTACAGACCGCAGAGGCACTATTTACACACGTCTTCCGGCATTACGGGGTACCCGAGGATATAGTGTCTGATCGAGGCCCCCAGTTTACCTCCCGAGTCTGGAGAGCGTTCATGGAGCGTTTGGGGGTCTCGGTGAGCCTTACCTCGGGGTACCACCCGGAGAGCAATGGGCAGGTAGAACGAGTCAACCAGGATGTGGGTAGGTTTCTGAGGTCGTATTGCCAGGTCCGGCCGGAGGAGTGGGCTCGGTATATTCCCTGGGCGGAGATGGCCCAAAACTCTCTCCGCCACTCCTCTACCAACCTAACCCCCTTCGAATGTGTGTTAGGTTACCAGCCGGTTCTGGCACCTTGGCAGCAGAGCCAGATCGAGGCCCCTGCGGTGGATGATTGGGTGAGGCGCTCGGAGGAGACGTGGAACGCTGCACACGTCCATCTGCAGCGGGCCATCCGTCGACACAAGGCGAGCGCCGATCTCCACCGCAGTGAGGGGCCGGTGTACGCACCTGGAGATCGAGTCTGGCTCTCGACCAGAAACCTGCCCCTCCGCCTGCCCTGCCGGAAGCTGGGTCGGCGGTTTGTGGGGCCTTTTAAAGTCCTGAGAAGACTGAACGAGGTGTGTTATAGGTTACATCTGCCCATTGAATATAAGAATATTAACCCCTCGTTCCATGTGTCTCTTCTCAGGCCGGTGGTAGCTGGTCCACTCCAGGAAGGTGAGATAGGAGAGACTCCTCCGCCCCCACTGGACATCGAGGGGGCTCCGGCGTACACCGTTCGGTCCAACTTGGACTCAAGACGTCGGATGGGGGGTCTCCAGTATCTCGTGGAGTGGGAGGGGTACGGCCCGGAGGAACGGTGCTGGGTGCCACGGAGGTACATCCTAGACCCGTCTCTCCTGTCGGAGTTCCACCGGGGGCATCCCGCGCGCCCTGCTCCGCGTCCTCCTGGTCGTCCCCGAGGCCGGGGTCGGCGCACGGCTGGAGCCGCGCGTCAAGGGGGGGGTACTGTCACGGTTTCGGCCGCGGCTGCTCCTCCTCCTTGCTCGGGCAGGCTTCGGCGGTCGTCGTCCCCGGAGTACTAGCTGCCACCGTTGTATGTTTCATGTTCGTTTGGTTTTGTCTTGATGTTGTACACCTGTTTCCAGTTAGTGTTCATTAGTGTCCTATTTAGTTCTCGTTGTGTGTGTCAGGTGTTGTGTGTGATTGCGCTTCTGTTTGGTGTTCTGTGCTACGTGTTTCCCTCCGTTGTTTTGGAGAGGGTTTTTCGCACATGTTAGTGCGCCTTTTGTTTGACGCCTGTGTGCGCCTTTATTTAGCCTCCGGGCTTGTTGAGCTTGTGTACTACGTGAATATTTCACTAAAGTCTTTTGGACTTAGTTTCTGCGTCCTGCGCTTGATTCCTGCACCACACCCACCTTCAGCACCCTTGACACTGGGATTGGTCTGTAGGGGAAAACACTCATATCAGGTTACATAGGATATATACTATGGTTTGGGACAAAGGAGGGGAGAATAACATATTAGAGATTGGGGCCGGTTATTCTCCAGATGTCTGCAGAAGTCTGTAAATTGGCGCTGAGATCTTCAATGTAATAAATAATTATAATCGAGGACAGTGTCAGCGGATTTCTTGTTCTCACAGCATCTCAGCATAGTTCTCGACACTACAATAGTGAAGACATCAAAACGATGAAATAACACATATGGAATCACGTAGTAACCCAAAAATTGTTAAACAAATCAAAATATATTTTATATTCTTCAAAGTAGCCACCCTTTGCCTTGATGACAGCTTTGCACACTCTTGGCATTCTCTCAATGCCACTAGAGAGCGATTTGGTCATTTGACTGCAGGAAAGGGGTCTTTCCACAATTCCAACATACACTATGCAGTGCATTCGGAACGTATTCAGACCCATTTACTTTTTCCACATTTTGTTACGTTACAGAGTTATTCTAAAATGGATTAAATAAAACAAATTTCTCATCAATCTACACACAATAACCCATAATGACAAATCAAAAACAGGTTTTTAGAAATGTTTGCAAAAAAATTAAATAATAATAATACCTTATTTACATAAGTATTCAGACCCTTTGCTATGAGACTCGAAATTGAGCAAAGGTGCATCCTGTTTCCATTAATCATCCTTGAGATGTTTCTACAACTTGATTGGAGTCCACCTGTGGTCAATTCTATTGATTGGACATCATTTGGAAAGGCACACACTTGTCTATATAAGGTCCCACAGTTGAAAATGCATGTCAGAGCAAAAGCCACGAGGTCGAAGGAATAGGCCCTTTTCACGTGACGTCAGACAACTTCCGTTCTGCCGCGATGCAGGTTATGTTTACATCCGGTGTCGCTTAGGAACGCTTAGCTAGTAGCACATCATTATGGAGTTCACCCAGTCCCTTTCACATCTGCCACCAATACGACTTAACGACGTAGAACGACTTGCTGACAAGTGGTCCCTTACTTCAAGATCGAAGCTTGATAAAGGCTACAAGTTCTTCGTTGAAGGTTACCTGTTTGATTATGAAGGTACGTGTTTATCTTTATTTAGCTTAAATTAGCCCTATGCTAGCGAAGGTTATGAGCTGACGAGTTTCTGTTTTGCAGCCTCTTTTTAATATTACTGCTGTTTGTATCGACCGTAAGATAAGAGTCAGTAATGTATTAATGGCTAATGCTGCGCCCTTTCTCCCAATCACTGTATTGAAACAGTCTCAAGTGTAGTTAACGGTGAGGTGACAGTGAGAGGGCGATGTTACAGGTCCATGAAGAAAAATGAGGAGGCTCATCGGCTTCAGGTTTCTCAGATAAACAGTTCTCTAACATTATGATAAGATAGGTTAAGATATATTATTTATTTGTAATACTAACCAGGAGAAGGACGGCAGGCATAGTCGTGATCGTTTGTCACTGCAGGCAAAGCACCCTCTGTGCTGTCAGGCATCTCATGATCAGAATCATCCAGGACAGCAACACCAAGACGCTTTCTTGCTCGCTGGTAAACTGACTCCCGAGCTTGTGAGCCGCCTCCTATATGTGTGAAATTAACCATATGCTTGTCATGATACATTTTGGTAATCACTTTTCAGTCCCTAAAATGACAAAATGTAGCAGCTATATTGCATCAGGATTAAATTATTAAACATTTTGTACAAGTAATATATTATTGGATTACAGTAGTATTACGTTTAACGCTGTCTACCTATCCTTACCCCAATCATTCCAGTGGAATCTAGACGGCACTGATCCCTGTTTAATACGGATCCGTCCACTGGCCGATGTGTATCTATCCTCAGGGGGAAAGTGCTGACTGCAAACAAAGGTGCTCCCACGAAGAATCTTAAAACTTGGTCCCTCATCTCTCCTGATCGCCCTCACCCAACGGGCACGTATTTCTCCATCAACAGGGAAATCGTGAAAACTCAGATACGGGAATTTCTGTTTGTTGTTTGAACAAAATGGTACACTGCAATAGCATCTTCTCGAAGATTGTGCCATGCTTTGGTGTTGGATGGGATACTGTTGCGATACAGACACCGGGAGAAAAGAAACAGCTAAATTAACATTCAGCTTTGACCAGGAATCAATATTTATCTAGCTATCATGCACAACAGTATTTGAATAGGTGAGTTACTATACATTCATGAATAAACTAACTGCCTAACAAAGGGTTAGATAGCTAGCTAAGTAAACTTGTTACATTACAGCCAGGCAGCAATGTAACGCTACCTTTTAACGTTATCGGTATCTGGTACTAAGTTGTTGTTAGCTAACGTTAGCCCACTTTTAAGTAACTAAGGCAGTGAACAATTATGAATTAACAATAACGTTAGCAAGTTACAAACCATTGCATATACGTAAACATTATTACTCTTAACTTTACTAATTTAACTTAAACGTACCTTTTGGAATTTCTTCAAGTATCTAGCTTGCTAGTTAGTGGTCAACAGTTGTATTTTCGTTGAGAAGTCTCAGGTTACGGGCGAACGGAAGTGAAGTTAACCTGCTACGCGGAAAGGCGGAAGTTAGATGACGTCATCGTGAAAAGGGCCTATTGTCCGTAGAGCTCCGAGACAGGTTTGTGTCGAAGGAACAGATCTGGGGAAGGGTACCAAAACATTTCTGCAGCATTGAAGGTCCCCAAGAAAAAAGTGGCCTCCATCATTCTTAAATGGAAGAAGTTTGGAACCACCAAGACTCTTCCTAGAGCTGGCCGCCTGGCCAAACTGAGCAATCGGGGGAGAAGGGCTTTGGTGAGGGAGGTGACCAAGAACCCGAAGGTTACTCTGACAGAGCTCCAGAGTACCTCTGTGGAGATGGGAGAACTTTCCAGAAGGACAACCATCTCTGTAGCACTCCACCAATCATGCCTTTATGGTAGAGGGGCCAGACGGAAGCCACTCCTCAGTAAAAGGCCCTACAGCCCGCTTGTAGTTTGCCAAAAGGCACCTAAAGACTCTGTGTCACACCCTGGCTCTGGGACTCATTATGTTGAGCCAGGGTGTGTGCATTCTATGTGTTCATTTTCTATGTTGGGTTGTATTTCTTTGTTTGAAGGAGTGACTCCCAATCAGAGGTAACGAGTGTCAGCTGTTGGCTCGTTGTCTCTGATTGGGAGCCATATTTAAACTGTGTGTCTTCACCTTGTGTTTGTGGGTTATTGTTCCGTATTCAGTCTTTGTCACTGTGGACTTCACGTATCGTCATTGTTTGTTGTTTTGGCATTGAGTACTTTAAGTTAATAAAGTCATGTTCGCTCAACGCGCTGCGCTTTGGTCTACTACTTCCTACGACGATCGTGACAGAATAACCCACCATACCAGGACCAAGCAGCGTGTCCAGGAGCCAAGGGTCTGGACATGGGAGGAGATTGTGGACGGTAAAGGGTCTTGGACTTGGGAGGAGATCCTGGATGGGATGGATCGCCGGCCATGGAGTAAAACAGTGGAGAGGCGACTGAGAGAGGAGCAACGGCGTCAGCAGGGCCATCGTCGGAAGGACGAGAGGCAACCCCAAAAAGTTTTTTGGGGGGGGCACATGGCTTGGGCGGCTGGGCAGCAGGAGGCTGCCACAGGGAGACGTGGAGAGAAGGCTACCGGATTACGGGAGCCATTGGCGAGTAGAGGGAGGGAAGTAGTTGAGGCACGGCGTGAGAGACTGAGGTGTGTTGCCAGTCCGGTCTGGCCCGTTCCTGATCCCCGGTTAAGGCCAGTGGTGTGTGTTCCCAGTATGGACCGGCCTGTTCCTACTCCACGTACAAAGCCTACGGTGTGCGTCGCCAGCCCGGTCCGGCCCGTTCCTGCTACTCGCACCAAGCCAAGGGTGCGAGTCGTCAGCCCTGCCCGACCTGTTCCTGCTCCACGCACCAAGTCTACGGTGTGCGTCGACAGCCCTGTCCGGCCCAGTCCTGCTCCCCGCACCAAGTCTACGGTGTGCGTCGACAGCCCTGCCCGACCTGTTCCTGCTCCACGCACCAAGTCTACGGTGTGCGTCGACAGCCCAGTCCGGCCCGTTCCTGCTCCCCGCAACAAGTCTACGGTGTGCGTCGACAGCCCTGCCCGACCTGTTCCTGCTCCACGCACCAAGTCTACGGTGTGCGTCGACAGCCCTGTCCGGCCCAGTCCTGCTCCCCGCACCAAGTCTACGGTGTGCGTCGACAGCCCTGCCCGACCTGTTCCTGCTCCACGCACCAAGTCTACGGTGTGCGTCGACAGCCCAGTCCGGCCCGTTCTTGCTCCCCGCACCAAGTTGGTGGTGCGTTTCGTCAGCCCTGTCCGGCCCAATCCTGCTCCCCGCACCAAGTCTGTGGTGCGTTTCGTCAGCCCTGTCCGGCCCGTTCCTGCTCCCCGCACCAAGTCTGTGGTACGTGTCGTCAGCCCTGTCCGGCCCGTTCCTGCTCCCCGCACCAAGTCTGTGGTGCGTTTCGTCAGCCCTGTCCGGTCCGGTCCCGCTCTCCGCACCAAGTCAGGGGTGCACTTCATCAGCCCGGTCCGGCCCATTCCTGCTCCCCGCGCCAAGGCAGTGGTGCGCATCGTCAGCCTGGTAAGGCCCGTTCGTCCTCCACGCACCAAGCCAGGGGCGCGTGTCGTCAGTCTGGCTCCGGCCGGCGGGGCTAGACAGGACCAGGGGTACTTTGGGGGGTTGGAGAGGAGGTGGGGATCAAGGCCGGAGCCAGAACCGCCACCGAGGAGGTATGCCCGCCCAGCCCTCCCCTGTTTTGGTTAGTTGAGGCGCGGTCGCAGTCCGCGCCTTTAGGGTGGGGTACTGTCACACCCTGGCTCTGGGACTCATTATGTTGAGCCAGGGTGTGTGCATTCTATGTGTTCATTTTCTATGTTGGGTTGTATTTCTTTGTTTGAAGGAGTGACTCCCAATCAGAGGTAACGAGTGTCAGCTGTTGGCTCGTTGTCTCTGATTGGGAGCCATATTTAAACTGTGTGTCTTCACCTTGTGTTTGTGGGTTATTGTTCCGTATTCAGTCTTTGTCACTGTGGACTTCACGTATCGTCATTGTTTTTTGTTTTGGCATTGAGTACTTTAAGTTAATAAAGTCATGTTCGCTCAACGCGCTGCGCTTTGGTCTACTACTTCCTACGACGATCGTGACACTCAGACCATGAGAAACAATATTCTCTGGTCTGATGAAACCAAGATTGAACTCTTTAGCCTGAATGCCAAGCTTCAAGTCTGGAGGAAACCTGGCACCATCCCTACGGTGAAGCAGGGTGGTGGCAGCATCATGCTGTGGGGATGTTTTTCAGTGGCAGGGACTGGGAGACTAGTCAGGATCGAGGGAAAGATGAACGGAGCAAAGTACAGAGAGATCCTTGCTGAAAACCTGCTCCAGAGTGCTCAGGACCTTAGACTGGGGCAAAGGTTCACCTTCCAACAGGACAACGACCCTAAGCACACAGCCAACACAATGCAGGAGTGGCTTCGGGACAAGTCTCTGAATGTGCTTGAGTGGCCCAGCCAGAGCCCGGGCTTGAACCCGATCGAACATCTCTGGAGAGACCTGAAAATAGTTGTGCAGCGAAGCTCCTCATCCAACCTGACAGAGCTTGTGAGGATCTGCAGAGAAGAATGGGAGAAACTCCCTAAATACAGGTGTGCCAAGCTTGTAGCGTCATACCCAAGAAGACTCAAGGCTGTAATCGCTGCCAAAGGTGCTTAAACAAAGTACTAATTAAAGGGTCAGAATACTTATGTAAATGTAATATTTCAGTTATTTAAATTTTTAATGAATTGACTAAATTTTCTAAAAACGTGTTTTTGATTTGTCATTATGGGGTACGGTGTGTAGATTGATGAGGGGGAAAAAACTATTTTATTCGTTTTAGAATAAGGCTGTAATGTAACATAATGTGGAAAAAGTAAAGGGTTCTAAATACTTTCCGAATGCACTACAGTGAGGGAAAAAAGTATTTGATCCCCTGCTGATTTTGTACGTTTGCCACTGACAAAGACATGATCAGTCTATAATTTTAATGGTAGGTTTATTTGAACAGTGAGAGACAGAATAACAACAAAAAAATCCAGAAAATCGCATGTCAAAAATGTTATAAATTGATTTGCATTTTAATTAGGGAAATAAGTATTTGACTCCTCTGCAAAACATGACTTAGTACCTGGTGGCAAAACCCTTGTTGGCAATCAAAGAGGTCAGACGTTTCTTGTAGTTGGCCTCCAGATTTGCACACATCTCAGGAGGGATTTTGTCCCACTCCTCTTTGCAGATCTTCTCCAAGTCATTAAGGTTTCGAGGCTGACGTTTGGCAACTCGAACCTTCAGCTCCCTCCACAGATTTTCTATGGGATTAAGGTTTGGAGACTGGCTAGGCCACTCCAGGACCTTAATGTGCTTCTTCTTGAGCCACTCCTTTGATGCCTTGGCCGTGTGTTTTGGGTCATTGTCATGCTGGAATACCCATCCACGACCCATTTTCAATGCCCTGGCTGAGGGAAGGTTCTCACCCAATATTTGACAGTACATGGCCCCATCCATCGTCCCTTTGATGCAGTGAAGTTGTCCTGTCCCCTTATCAGAAAAACACCCCCAAAGCATAATGTTTCCACCTCCATGTTTGACAGTGGGGATGGTTTTCTTGGGGTCATAGGCAGCATTCCTCCTCCTCCAAACACGGCGAGTTGAGTTGATGCCAAAGAGCTCTGTTTTGGTCTCATCTGACCACAACACTTTCACCCAGTTCTCCTCTGAATCATTCAGATGTTCATTGGCAAACTTCAGACGGCCCTGTATATGTGCTTTCTTGAGCAGGGGGACCTTGCGGGCGCTGCAGGATTTCAGTCCTACACGGCGTAGTGTGTTACCAATTGTTTTCTTGGTGACTATGGTCCCAGCTGCCTTGAGATCATTGACAAGATCCTCCCGTGCAGTTCTGGGCTGATTCCTCACCGTTCTCATGATCATTGCAACTCCACGAGGTGAGATCTTGCATGGAGCCCCAGGCCGAGGGAGATTGACAGTTCTTTTGTGTTTCTTCCATTTGCGAATAATCGCACCAACTGTTGTCACCTTCTCACCAAGCTGCTTGGCAATGGTATTGTAGCCCATTCCAGCCTTGTGTAGGTCTACAATCTTGTCCCTGACATCCTTGGAGAGCTCTTTGGTCTTGGCCATGGTGGAGAGTTTGGAATCTGATTGATTGATTGCTTCTGTGGACAGGTGTCTTTTATACAGGTAACAAGCTGAGATTAGGAGCACTCCCTTTAAGAGTGTGCTCCTAATCTCAGCTCGTTACCTGTATAAAAGACACCTGGGAGCCAGAAATCTTTCTGATTGAGAGGGGGTCGAATACTTATTTCCCTCATTAAAATGCAAATCAATTTATAACATTTTTTACATGCGTTTTTCTGGATTTTTGTTGTTGTTATTCTGTTTCTCACTGTTCAAATAAACCTACCATTAAAATTATAGACTGATCATGTCTTTGTCAGTGGGCAAACGTACAAAATCAGCAGGGGATCAAATACTTTTTTCCCTCACTGTATGTACAAAAGTATGTGGACCCCCCTTCAAATTAGCAGATTTGGCTGTTGTAGCCTCACTGAAGCTCAGTGACTTTCAACATGGCACCGTCATAGGATGCCACCTTTCCAACAAGTCAGTTCGTAAAATGTCTGCCCTGCTAGAGCTGCCCCGGTCAACTGTAAGTGCTGTTATTGTGAAGTGGAAACGTCTAGGAGCAACAACGGCTCAGCTGCGAAGTGGTAGGCCACACAAGCTCACAGAACGGGACCGCCCAGTGCTGAATCATGTAGCACGTAAAATGTGTCTGTCCTCAGTTGCAACACTCACTACCGAGTTCCAAACTGCTTCTGGAAGCAACGTCAGCACAATAACTGTTCGTTGGGAGCTTCATGAAATGGGTTTCCATGGCCTAAGATCACCATGCGCAATGCCAAGTGTCAGCTGGAGTGGTTTAAAGCTCGCCACCATTGGATGGACTCTGGAGCAGTGGAAACGCATTCTCTGGAGTGATGAATCACACTTCACCATCTGGCAGTCCAATGAACGAATCTGTGTTTGGCGGATGCCAGGAGAACGCTATCTGCCCGAATGCATAGTGCCAACTGATATGTTTGGTGGAGTAGGGGGCTGTTTTTTCATGGTTCGGAAATCTTTATGCTACAGCATACAATGACATTCTAGACGATTCTGTGCTTCCAACTTTGTGGCAACAGTTTGGGGAAGGCCCTTTCCTGTTTTAGCATGACAATGCCCCCGTGCACAAAGCGAGGTCCATACAGAAATGGTTTGTCGAGATCTGTGTGGAAGAACTTGACTGGCTTGCACAGATCCCTGTGCTCAACCCCATCGAACACCTTTGGGAAGAATTGGAACGCCGACTGCGACCCAGGCCTAATCGCCCAATATCAGTGCCCGACCTCACTCATGCTCTTGTGGCTTAATGGAAGCAAGTCCCCAAAGCAATGTTTCAACATCTAGTGGAAAGCCTTCCCAGAAGAGTGGAGGCTGTTATAGCAGCAAAGGGGGGACCAACTCCATATTAATGCCCATGATTTTGGAATGAGATGTTCGACGAGCAGGTGTCCACATACTTTTTGTCATGTAGTGTATCTCCTCGCCTCCTTTTCTACTGTATCGAAGTATGTAAGGTGGGGGCAGTAATACTGACATGGTTATATTTGACTGCCAAACTTTCCCCACTGACTTTACATTTCAACACAATATTTAAATAATATTACAAAATTCTAAAATGATTTAATTCAATTGCTATTAAATACATCTGAAAAATCTATGTGCCCTTGAGCAAGGAACTTAATCCAAATTTTCTCCAGGGGCCTTGTACTACTATGGCTGACCCTGTAAAACCTAAGGGGATTCTACTTGGACAACCCCCATCCGGGATTCTGCATTCCATTTCGCATGACTGTGGAAGGCTTCTTTGATTGACAATCTCTCTCTATCACACACACTAACATAATTCCAATGGATATATAGTGCAGGATATTAGTGGTTGTAATGGATGAAAACCAGTGTGGTGAAGAGGACTATTTACTACAAGATGAAGATTCACTCATAGAAGTCCAGTCCTGATTGTGGTAGAGATGATCAACAAAACATCCACCCAGAGAACCAGGAGCATGTGCGTGCTGTTCGGGAGCAGCTTCAGTCAGAGCAGGAAACTCCCGCCAAGCCCAGGCTGCAGTACTACACTGACATGTCCTGTCCAGTGTGTCTAATGCAGGCTGTACTGCCGGTAGAAACCAACTGTGGCCACCTCTTCTGTGGTTCCAGTATAATTGCATATTGGAGGTGTGGGACTTGGCTTGGTGCTATTAACTGTCCCGTCTGCAGAAAAAGTGTGACATTGCTTTTTTTGCTCTTCCAAGACCATACCTCACTATAGCAGGTCGAGGATGGGCAGGCTGAGCCGATACTCATCTTGCAGGATCTCAATGACTACAACCGCAGGTTCTCAGGCCAGCCCAGATCTATCATGGATCGCCTGCGGGACGTCCCCACGCTGCTGCTCCACGCCTTCGTGGACATGTTCTCCGTGGACGTCCTCTTCTGAATGTTCTGTATCTGTATCCTGTGTCTGGTGGGGCGCTCATCTACCTGGCCTCCCAGCTGGACCTCATGCCCAAGGCCCTGTTTGGCCTGCTAGGCTTCATGGAAAACTTACTTGTGATCTTGCTCCTCTTCGTCTGCATTTACATCACGACAGAAAATTGGTGACTCAGAGACTGGCAGGTAGAAGAACAGCCACTGGACAGGAGTATGCGATCAATCCCATACCTCTTTATATGTCAGGTCAAAGACACTGTGAGGGTCAGAGGGTCTGTGCTATCTGGGATCCTTGGGACATCCCTACCCCATTGAAGTTGACATTTTAAATGGATACCCTTTCCTGCAGTCAAATTACCAAATCGCCCTCTAGTGGCGTCATGGGTAGAATGTTATAAATATTTTTCATATTTTTAAAAATAAATAAACGTTTTTTTTTTTTTTACCCGCTGAAAATCCAGTGATTCTATGTCAAACGGTTTTGTTATATTTCAGTCTTCTGTGATGTATATAAAGTGTAATATTGGGATGCAAACTCAAAATTGAATACATTTTAACTCTATATTTGACATGGTACAGGTGTCTTCTTTTTTTAAGCCCATAACCATGTGTGTGAGGTGTATACTTTTGTTTCAAAATAGATTTGTTTAGGACTAACAAGAAACACTCTGTGTGACCCTGATTTAGCTCACTGTAGTAATTAAGGTAAGGATTAAGGTTAGGGTTAGGTAAGGGTTATAATTATAGTTAAGTTTAGGGTAAGGGTTAAGGGTAGGGACGTCCCAAGGATCCCGGGTATCTATTGCTTTGAACTTTCATACGTTCTAAACAATGCTGGGTTAAAAACAACCCAATGTGGGTAAGTATTGGACAGAACACACCTTGGGTTATTTTCACCCAGCCAGTTGGGTCACAAACAACCCATTGGGTTGTTGATGCTGGGTTATTGAGCTATGATCCACCGGGTCAGATCAGAAGAGTGGAGGCGTGGCTTAGTAAGGGTGTGGCTTTCAGATAGTTATTTTTGGACACCCGCTAGAGTACATTTAATTCCAATTAAACAGTTCTGTTGAATTGTCAATACATGTTAAGGTTGAGCACTGACACTTTTGTAGCTTTAATAAGGCTTACACAAGAGTATTAGTTCCTTAAGTGCCTATGCATATCCAAATGTTGGGGTCGTTACCACGTAGTTATAATATTTAAAGAAAATTTGTAATTTGCGGTGTACAAGCTTAACATGAATGATATTTACTCTCACAGGTGAAAGACATGCCCCCAATAGGCCACACCTTTGGATTACCCAAACATGGGTTAATTTAACCATCAGTTGTGTTTTTACTCACTTTCATGCAAGGTTGACCCAGCAGATGGGTATTTTTTTATGTAATCCCTAGGTTATTTTCAAGAGGTGTAGCGTATTGGGGGCATGGCTTTCAGTTAGATCTTTTTGGCCACCCGTGAGAGTAAAAGTCATTTGTGTTCGTCATGTTATGTTTGTACACTGCAAATTGTAATTTACCTTCCATTGTCAAAGCAAATGAAATAAACAATAAACAAAGTAAGAAGAAACAAATGTAACAACATCAACAAAAAATTATTCGAAATAAACAATAAACATTGCACTAAATTATTTTGTAAAAAAATTGACATTTCAAGTGTTATATTATCAGCTATGTACAGTGTTTTAGCAAAGTGCAAATAGTTCTAGTACGAATAGGGGTGGAAGATACTGTAAATAAATAGGTAAATATTGGTGGTATTTACAATGTTCTTTGTGCTCCAATTGTTGTCCTTTTCTCATGGCAAGGGGCCACAAATCTTGCTGCTGTGATTGCACATTGCGGTATTTCGCTAACAGATATGGGAGTTTATCAATGTTTGATTTGTTTTCAAAATATTTGTGGGTCTGTGTGATCTGTGTGATCTGTGGGAAATATGGGTCCCCCCCCCCCCCCCCTCTCTCTCTCTTTCAGAATTACTTTTCATTTCCCGACATGAGCAAAGAATGTACACGAACTCCATCTGGTTCTTGTTCCTTATTACGCACGACAAGCAAAGTAAAAGAGCGGAGTTGATGATGCTGAGCCGTGGGGCACTGGTCTGTGGCCCGTGACATGAACATTGTAGAGTAATCTGTGCCACTCAGTCATGTTGTCAACAAGGCAGAATGGTGCATCATCCAGAAACATACCACTCCTTTTTCCATAAAATATGTTTGAATTTTCAAACTAGTTTTAATTTGTTAGGCAGATAAAGCTTTTTTATCAAAAGCAATCACTTTTGCATGTAAAAACACAGAATCCTACTCATTACTCCACGTGCTTACTTACGTCACTTTTGTTTTGAGACAACTTCGCCGTGGACTTTGAACGGGGCACCTGGCTCACACCCAGGAGGCAGCCCGGTTCCAAAACAAATGCAATCAACTTTCACCCGGTGCAAAACATGCCTACCCGGGCGCATGGCCCAGATTAATCAAATCCCCTCAATCTCTCGTGAGTAGGGTCTGTCTGTCTTGGGGGCGTAGTCTGCCGTAGAGCCAATGAGAAAAAAGAAGGGGCAAAGACAGGACAGCTAGCAAGGAGCCATTGCGAAGAAATAAGGGCCGTTGTCAGGGAATGCGCCCTTGTCAGGACAAGCTCCCTTGTCAGGGAACGCCCTCTTGACACTTGCCGCAATCAGACCATATTGGAAAATGTTGCACAACGTCACATGATATGTTACGAATTCCAATCCGTTCAATATGTTATGAATTTGCTATTTCTTAAGATCCCGGACTGCATCTTTAATAAACAAGGACATTATGACAACACAGTCACACAAAGGAACAGTGGCCTCTGTCGCTGGGTGGTCATTGGCTGTGTTTAGTTACAACACATCAATGGAAGATCAGAGACCCGAAAAGGAAACATTTTGCCAAGGGAAACTGGACTTTCCGTTGTGTCACTTTCAATCCCCCACAGGCTTGAGAATCCTGGATCAGTAGCGCTAACCTTGGACTCCAACATTCTGACAGTGAACCCTGCCACTGTGAGCCTCCTTTGAGCACCAACATGTTTACAGACAGGGTGACATGAACACACGAAAACATGTGAAATGTCCAACAAAACATGTTTTCATGTGAAATGTCACCCTGTCTGTAAACATGTTGGTGCTCAAAGGAGGCTCACAGTGGCAGGGTTCACTGTCAGAATGTTGGAGTCCAAGGTTAGCGCTACTGATCCAGGATTCTCAAGCCTGTGGGGGATTGAAAGTGACACAACGGAAAGTCCAGTTTCCCTTGGCAAAATGTTTCCTTTTCGGGTGAAAAGGACAACAACGTTTTAAAATGTCCAATTCCATGTGTTATCGCTGTTCAGCTAAAATATGACCCCACCTGGGATTTGAACTCTCGACTTCTAGATGTTAGGTATGCTTATCTTTCTGCTGCGCCACAAAGTCTGTAGGGTTCTAGTAACCATTCATTACCTATAATACAACTCTGTTATTTTTTGTTATTGGTTATTCTGACTATTCTCTCATTATTGAGTTCATTGACTTATTTCAGCAATTTGAGGGTTTTCTGTATAGTTGTTTAATGTTAGTGGGGCATATTATTCTGTTTTACTGTTACTCCTGAATCACTATGATAAACATAACCGTTTTTCTTGGGTGTATTTTTAACAAAGATTATATTTACTTTGAAGTCCAAAGTGTAAGAATACAGGTGAACTCAGTTACTGACAAATACATGGTGGCATAGCAGGAAGATTGGAATGTCATGGACTAAAAGGCTGTGAGTTCAAATCCCTGGTAAGGACATGTTGAGTAATAATCACTGTATAAAAAAACGTACACAATGTAGTCATGTGTGTCAAATACGTAAGTTGAAAATACCATGTTAAAAGCACTGTCTGCATCATAATGACATATTTTTGTTTGCAGGGCATCACCCATGAAATCTCATGGGAAAGGTTATGTGATCACATATGGGAATCCACATGTGAAATATCATCATGTGTAGTGTTCCAAAAACACCGTTTCACATGATTTCACATGTGAAACTCCACATTTTAAACTTCATGTGAAATATCATCACGTGATGTCTTTCAAAAACACATGGTTTCACATGATTTCACAAGTGCAAAACCTTTGGAAATGTCACATGTGAAATCATGTGATTTTTCGTAAGAGAGGTTACAGCCATGACATGAGAAGCGTTGCTGGGTTTTTCACGCTCAACAATTTCCTGTGTGTATCAAGAATGGTCCACCACCCAATAGACAACTGTTGGAAGCATTGGAGTCAATATGGGCCAGTATCCCTGTGGAACGCTTTCGACACCTTGTAGAGTCCATGCCCAGACGAATTGAGGCTGTTCTGAGGGCAAAAGGGGGTGGAGGGTGTTTTTAATGTTACACTCACACACAATGTATGTGCAAGTAACAAGTGTTACTGAAGGGGAGCCAATGCCTTCAGTACAGACTTAGAATGATGGAGGAAGACACGTTAAGTGGTTAGAGATGTGGGGATGTTTTTCAGTGGGTCAGCCAAACTCATGTGGATATGAGATTCATAAGGATGTTTAGTTGTTTACAGAACATAACTTTATGTTGGAAACGTTATTTCCACTTTCTTTCCAAATTGTTCATGTCATTATTGATGGTGCTATCAACTGAAACCTCATACAGCATCCGTACAAGAACTGCATAAAGTCAACACCAACAATCATAAACTTTTTGTGAATGCTCGTTGAGATTGACACTGATAAAGCCACTCCTCCCATTATCCCCACAAAATAAGCAACACGAGCACTGATGTAACACAGCTTCTCTGGAGACCCCCGCCCCTAAAAAATAAGACTACTGATCGCTGTCTATGGTCCTGAAATTGCGACATGTCTATGTGGCTGCCTATCAAATCGATGATAGGCTTTCTGTGGTGCCAGGGCATGTAGCCTATAGCTTTGCTTTAGCTTATGGATGAATGTTTATTGGTAGGCCTATTTGGTTGTAATTTTCTCATGTTAAGCTGAATATTTCACGAAGCTATACACGGTGTCACAAGACTGCCATGATTTAGACTGCTAGCTGGCGACAATAATATAATTACTTGTTTAGTAATTAAAGTTTGATTCAAACATTGCAGATTGTAAAATAAATGTTGGATACAACAGCATACTAATCAGCAACCAATAGATTTTTTTTTTATACAAATGTCCTGTATAGCCTATCTGAACCTGTCGTCCTCGCACTCTTTACCAGCTTGGATAGAAACTTGTTTTGCGTAAACCGAGTCTAATAATGCTAAATAATACAGTAAGTCCACCCTCAAAACACTAGCGTACTATGGATTGTTTCATTATGCAGTGTATCCTGCTTTCTATAGCTACAGTGGGGAGAACAAGTATTTGATACACTGCCGATTTTGCAGGTTTTCCTACTTACAAAGCATGTAGAGGTCTGTCATTTTTATCATAGGTACACTTCAACTGTGAGAGACGGAATCTAAAACAAAAATCCAGAAAATCACATTGTATGATTTTTAAGTAATTAATTTGCATTTTATTGCATGACATAAGTATTTGATCACCTACCAACCAGTAAGAATTCCAGCTCTCACAGACCTGTTAGTTTTTCTTTAAGAAGCCCTCCTGTTCTCCACTCATTACCTGTATTAACTGCACCTGTTTGAACTCGTTACCTGTATAAAAGACACCTGTCCACACACTCAATCAAACAGACTCCAACCTCTCCACAATGGCCAAGACCAGAGAGCTGTGTAAGGACATCAGGGATAAAATTGTAGACCTGCACAAGGCTGGGATGGGCTACAGGACAATAGGCAAGCAGCTTGGTGAGAAGGCAACAACTGTTGGCGCAATTATTAGAAAATGGAAGAAGTTCAAGATGACGGTCAATCAACCTCGGTCTGGGGCTCCATGCAAGATCTCACCTCGTGGGGCATCAATGATCATGAGGAAGGTGAGAGATCAGCCCAGAACTACATGGCAGGACCTGGTCAATGACCTGAAGAGAGCTGGGACCACAGTCTCAAAGAAAACCATTAGTAACACACTACGCCGTCATGGATTAAAATCCTGCAGCGCACGCAAGGTCCCCCTGCTCAAGCCAGCGCATGTCCAGGCCCGTCTGAAGTTTGCCAATGACCATCTGGATGATCCAGAGGAGGAATGGGAGAAGGTCATGTGGTCTGATGAGACAAAATTAGAGCTTTTTGGTCTAAACTCCACTCGCGGTGTTTGGAGGAAGAAGAAGGATGAGTCCAACCCCGAGAACACCATCCCAACCGTGAAGCATGGAGGTGGAAACATCATTCTTTGGGGATGCTTTTCTGCAAAGGGGACAGGACGACTGCACCGTATTGAGGGGAGGATGGATGGGGCAATGTATCGCGAGATCTTGGCCAACCACCTTCCCTCAGTAAGAGCATTGAAGATGGGTCGTGGCTGGGTCTTCCAGCATGACAATGACCCGAAACACACAGCCAGGGCAACTAAGGAGTGGCTCCGTAAGAAGCATCTCAAGGTCCTGGAGTGGCCTAGCCAGTCTCCAGACCTGAACCCAATAGAAAATCTTTGGAGGGAACTGAAAGTCCGTATTGTCCCAGCGACTGCCCCGAAACCTGAAGGATCTGGAGAAGGTCAGTATGGAGGAGTGGGCCAAAATCCCTGCTGCAGTGTGTGCAAACCTGGTCAAGACCTACAGGAAACGTATGATCTCTGTAATTGCAAACAAAGGTTTCTGTACCAAATATTAAGTTCTGCTTTTCTGATGTATCAAATACTTATGTCATGCCATAAAATGCAAATTAATTACTTAAACATCATACAATGTGATTTTCTGGATTTTTTGGGGATAAAAATTACAGACCTCTACATGCTTTGTAAGTAGGAAAACCTGCAAAATCGGCAGTGTATCAAATACTTGTTCTCCCCACTGTATATACAGTATTTAGCTGCTATTAAGCTGCTATTTATAAACTAAACAAAAAAGGACACATCAAATAGCCTAACAATGAGGAAATAAGTAGTCGGCTTGAGGATACATTTAGCCACTATTTATTGATTTTTTGTATTTTTTTGAACATTCTGTTTATTCAACATTTTCCAATATAAACATACATAGACACACACACAAAGAACAACTAATTCCTATATCCCCTCCCCGAGTCCCTAATACCCTAACTGCACGTAGGGCTCCCTCCCATCCCTTCCCCAGTCCCCTCCCATCCCTTCCCCAGTCCCCTCCCATCCCTTCCCCAGTCCCCTCCCATCCCTATTCCCCCAGTACTAGCTCGACAGATAGGCCTACATAAAAAAATTGCAGTGAGAAAGATAAGTAAATAAACTAGATCAGTGTAAAATGTACATAAACACAGTGATCAGATCGTATTTACACATGAATACGGTTTTAGATACATCACTTATTACTTATCACAAATCAACCTGGCTAACTTATAGAAACAATAACATAATAACAATACAATAATAAAAGGATCAGTTGAACACAGCAGGTTTTGTCTGGCTAATAGCCTATAGAAATGGGCTGCAATCAAGGTAAATTAAATCCAACTTGAGAGACTCCCCTGGTCTTCTGAAGTCCTCCTGAGACATTGTGCATTATATGTCCATTGCACTGCACAATTTAAACTTAGTCTTGAATGATGCATGCCAAGATATACCAGAGATAAGGGACTGTTGATATTGCAACCACACAACTCAAAGGTTCACCAGCATGAAGAAAATCGCTAACAACTTTTTATATTTGAGCCCTCAAGAACCGGATGTCCGCTAAAGATGATCTGTTTGCATCTGCCAATTTATTGGCTGTCCAGTATCCAGATGACCTGTCCCAGAACTTCCTATTTAATCTCTTTCCGTAACGTGTTGAGGCGAGAGGCTCAATTAAAAATGTTGCAGAACTGGAGTATTTGCACCACTCCCTTCTGCCCAGTTTTCCTGATGTTGCTATGGCAATCAATCTGTTTTTAACCATCCCTGTAACTGTCGCTTCTATGGAGAGATTGTTTTCTCAACTAAAACTCATAAAGAACTACCTAAGAACAAAGCATTAGGCTCTCGGTCTGATATGCGCTTTTGAACACCTGAGTAAGCTCCACTCATTGCGCTGGCGTGGTCGTAGCCTTGATCACAGCATTTGTTCACTGATATCCCCTTACTTTAAATCAGTTCACTTTTTTTTTTTTCAACGCCTGAGGCACTTTGACCAGTCACATTCTTGAGGCCCAAGAAACAAATAATTAGCTTCCTAGTACATATGGAAATTAAAAAGGTTTATGAATGGATTTTTGGAGGGTTACTGTCAAAATGACTGATTAAATTGGGCCCCCAGAGCTCGTGCCTCACACACACCATGAGATGGACCATGAAAGCCCACTTATCTGTAGCCTAGAAGTAATACATGGCTAACCAGCACTATGGCAGCACCCCCACAATATCCCATTTGTTGTGATTAATCAACTGCTTGTTTTCTTAAGCCTCACTTTCTTCCATTTTAATGAAGATGGATGACATTCTCTGTCACCTCTGACCCCTGACCTCTCACCCCTGGCTCTACCCTCTATGGAGGGTTAGCGTTCCTGTCAGCTTAACAGTCGCCCTGGACCAGAGCCGCTTTGCTCTGACATACAGGAAACTGTAGTAAAACAGGAAGTGCTTTGTTTGTCCTTGCATAACGTAACACACACAAACAAAAGCCTGCATGGTTGAAAGTTTTGGTCATTAGAAACAATCATCTAGTGGGGTAGGAACTAGTGCGGAGTAAAAACAAAACTGTAGCAAAAACATTTAATAACTTTACTGTACTTCACAGCGAGATGTTTTTGGATCTGTTACGGTCATTTCATTAATAATGGGAACCAGGTCTATAGGGACAGAGAATCGCTGCTGGCCCTTTGAGGTTCCCCACTGCAGTTCCAATAATGTGTGGTATACCAACACAGGGCGCTGCTTGAGCAATGTTTCTCTTTAGTCCAAAATATACAATTTCTGTTTCACTTTTCTCAAAAAGCCAGTCTGACAGATGTGAGCAGAAGGCGATTGTTCTCGTCACCACAC
Source organism: Coregonus lavaretus (assembly GCF_964263955.1). NCBI lineage: Eukaryota > Metazoa > Chordata > Actinopteri > Salmoniformes > Salmonidae > Coregonus > Coregonus lavaretus. The sequence continues at coordinate 10,152,512 of NC_140011.1, forward strand.
CCTCTTTGTATGTCTTTTTTTCTCTGTCTTTCGCTCTCCCTCTCTCTCCCTCTGTACTGTTTATCACCAAAGAGTGTTTTTTGTTTCCATTATTTACCACTGCTCAAGAACATGATGAGGAAGCAATTAAGTTTGAACAGACAAAATGGATGAATCCTATTGGCCTGTATCTCCCTGCACCACCTTTTTGACTTTCAAAGTAATGTTAAAGTTTGACTTTATTCCAGTTCCATTTTTCCCACTTTAAGTAGGCTGTGAAAGATACATTTTGTGATTTGAGAGTATGTGGATCGTACCATTAGCCGAGAGGATGGGATGCTCACGTGTCCACAGGAAATGAGGTCAGTGTGTGATGGAGGGAGTGAGGCAGAACATTCCCCTCCTGTCCAGAGCAATCACGGCATCAAAGATCAAACAAAGAGAAGAGACATGCGCTCACATACACTAACGCACTCGCAGAAGCACGCAAGTGTGCATGCACACACACACACACACACATGCACACGCACGCACACACACCCTAGAGTGCATATTCACACACTCACAGCCTCTACTGAACACATGCACACTGTTGAACACACAAACACAAAACGTATCCAGAGACAGACCTTGTTTTCCAGTGAATCCAGTCATTGTCAACATGTGCAATATAATAACCAGCATCTGTTTCATATTGTTTACATATTGTTCATATTACATTTTCTTGTTAAGTAAGAAATCATCTGAGTACATGTGAACAGGGCATTCGGAAAGTATTCAGACCCCTTGACTTTTTACACATTTTGTTAAGTTACAGCCTTATTCTAAAATTGATTAAATTGTTTCTTTCCCTCATCGATCTACACACAATAATGACAAAGCAAAAACAGGTTTTTAGAAATTTTTGCACAAATATCACATTTACATAAGTATTCAGACCCTTTACTCAGTACTTTGTTGAAGCACCTTTGGCAGCAATTCTTCTCTGCAGATCCTCTCAAGCTCTGTCAGGTTGAATGGAGAGCGTCACTGCACAGTTATTTTCAGGTCTCTCCGGAGATGTTCGATCGGGTTCAAGTCAGGGCTCTGGCTGGGCCACTCAAAGACATTCAGAGACCTGTCCCGAAGCCACTCCTGTGTTGTCTTGGCTGTGTGCTTTGGGTCGTTGTCCTGTTGGAAAGTGAACCTTCACCCCAGTCTGAGGTCCTGAGTGCTCTGGAGCAGGTTTTCATCAAGGATCTCTCTGTACTTTGCTCCGTTCATCTTTGCCTCGATCCTGACCGCTGTAAAACATCCCCACAGCATGATGCTGCCACCACCATGCTTCACCGTAAGGATGGTGCCAGGTTTCCTCAAGACGTGACGCTTGGCATTGAGGCCAAGGTCTGGTTTCATCAGACCAGAGAATCTTGTTTCTCATGGTCTGAGAGTCCTTTAGGTTCCTTTTGGCAAACTACAAGCGGGCTGTCATGTGCCTTTTACTGAGGAGTGGCTTCCGTCTGGCCACTCTATCATAAAGGCCTGATTGGTGGAGTGCTGCAGAGATGGTTGTCTTACTGGAAAGTTCTCCCATTTTCACAGAGGAACTCTGGAGCTCTGTCAGAGTGACCATCGGGTTCTTGGTCACCTCCCTGACCAAGGCCCTTCTCCCCCGATTACACATTTTGGCCGAGCGGCCAGCTCTAGGAAGAGTCTTGGTGGTTCCAAACTTCTTCCATTTAAGAATGATGGAGGCCACTGCGCTCTTGGGGACCTTCAATGCTGCAGACATTTTTTGGTACCCTTCCCCAGATCTGTGCCTCGACACAATCCTGTCTCGGAGCTCTACGGACAATTCCTTCGACCTCATGGCTTGGTTTTTGCTCCGACATGCACTGTCATCTGTGGGACCTAATATAGACAGGTGTGTGCCTTTCCAAATCATGTCCAATCAATAGAATTTACCACAGGTGGACTCCAATCAAGTTGTATAAACATCTCAAGGCTGATCAATGGAAACAGGATGCACCTGAGCTCAATTTCGAGTCTCATAGCAAAGGGTCTGAATACTTATGTAAATAAGGTATTTCTGTTTTTTTTTTTCTAAAAATGGGAAGGGGTCTGAATACTTTCCGAATGCACTGTATATGCCAAAGATAATTGCTACCTCAAGATTATTAAAATACTATTTCAAATTACATTCTGAGCCTTCTGCTGTATGTAAATTAATGCTGATGAGTATATGTAATGTGTTTAATCTATAGTGAAATGGCTTTTTAATGGTTTTCATTTAATCTGATTGAATTGAATTGTACAACTGAATTGTACTTTATGAAAAAGTTCAATACATTTGTAAATGCATTGACAGCTATTAGGGCTATCCTGTAGTAAAAATGCAAAAAGGAGTCTAAATTCATTATAAATACGCCTACTCTCTAAATATGATATTCCTTACATAGCAGATGCTTTCTACATACAAGGAATGATGAATAATCTGCATTACATTTGATAAATATGATTTCCATAAATGATCATGAAATAGGACCGCTTCATAATTTCTTTCCTGTTTCCTGGTAAAATGTTTGTTGATGTTTCATGTTTGTTTATTGTTTCAAAATGTTCTGTAATATTCTTGTTACCTAAAGCCTATACTAAAATTCTGTCACAATATATATTTTCCACACATCAGACATAAGCCTATATTATTGAACGGCAGTTGAGGCAGAGAGTTTGTACCCAATTGTGGTCACCAATCTAAGTCCCCTGAAATCTCTACTGCATCCCGTAGACTCGCTGTTTGCCAGCAACCAAGGCATCCTGGCGTGTCTTCATCTTTATGGATTGTGTAGTAAACACAACAGCAGATGGTTCTGGTCCACTTCAGAAAAAGACAAGTGAAGTCCTCTGAAATGCAGGATCCTCTGCAAAGACAAGCCAAACTCTAACCTCGTCCCACAGGCTCTATCGCTAACCGGCTGGTAACAAGATTTGCCAGACTCCAACTCACATATTGTACTTCCATGTGTTTACACCTTTTGTGATGGACAAGTGCCATATGATATTTGTACGATTCACTAATTTCTCCAGAATCAAATCGGTTCTAGCGAACACTGATCATCGATCAGTACAGCTCTCAAATCCCCTCTTTCTACACAGCCGCGCATCCTCCACTCTTTCTCTTACGAAACAGATAGAAACCAAACATCTACCATGACAAGGGGAATTCTGTCTCATTACCCCTTAAGATACATACTTTGGAAAAGTGATGTTGTTGCCAGGTACAAGACTCAGAGATGTTGTTATTGTTTTGCTATTGTCACGCCCTGACTCAGGGGACTCGTATATGTTGAGTCAGGGTGTGTAGTTTCTAGCTAGTGGTGCGCGTCGCCAGCCCGGCCTGGCCTGTTCCTGCCCCTCGCACTAAGCTAGTGGTGCGCGTCGCCAGCCCGGCCCGGCCTGTTCCTGCCCCACGCACCAAGCCAGTGGTGCGCGTCGCCAGCCCGGCCTGTTCCTGACCCTCACACCAAGCCAGTGGTGCGCGTCGCCAGCCCGGTCCAGCCTGTTCCTGTCTCTCGCACCAAGCCAGTGGTGCGTGTCGCCAGCCCGGCCCGGCCTGTTCCTGCCCCTCGCACCAAGTCAGTGGTGCGCGTCGCCAGCCCAGCCCGGCTCGTTCCTGCCCCTCGCACTAAGTGAGTGGTGCGCGTCGCCAGCCTGGCCCGGCCTGTTCCAGTCCGGAGCCTGAGCAGTCCGCTCCACCGGGTCCAGTCCAGATCCGGTCAGAGGCTCTACTCCGGAGCCAGAGTAGTCCGCTCCACCGGTGCCCAGTCCAGCTCCGGTCAGCGGCTCCAATCCGGAGCCTGAGCAGTCCGCTCCACCGGTGCCCGGTCCAGCTCCGGTCAGTGGCTCCAGTCCAGACCCAGACGTCAGCCCCTCTCCAGGTTCGGGGTCTCCCACACCAGGGTCCAGACAGGGCTTGGAGTATAGTGGGAGGAAGGAGACTGGAAGCAACGCGCCGAGGTCTAGACCAGACTAGGGGCGCAACAGGGAGGCGAAGAGTGAGAGGTCGTCACGCCCTGAGCCGGATCCGCCTCCGAGGCGGAATACCCACCCGGCCCCTACCCTGTTATGTTTATGTTGCACGGTCGGAGTCCGCACCTTTGGGGGGGGGGGGTACTGTCACGCCCTGACTCAGGGGACTCGTATATGTTGAGTCAGGGTGTGTAGTTTCTATGTTGTGTATTTCTATGTTGTAGTTCTAGTATGTCTAGATCTATGTTGGCCGGTGTGGTTCCCAATCAGAGGCAGCTGTCGCTCGTTGTCTCTGATTGGGGACCATACTTAGGCAGCCTATTGGCACTAGTGGGTTGTGGGATCTTGTTCCGTGTAAGGTTTGTTTTGTGTACTACCTAGGACTTCACGTTTCGTTTCCTTTCTTGTTTTGTCGTGGTGTTTATTCAGTGTAAAATAAACATGTATGCATATCACGCTGCGCCTTGGTCCGTCCCGTTCATCAACGAACGTGACAGCTATATTGCTGGATAATGAACGTGTACCAGAGGAGTGCCCAAAGCAAAAAGAAAGAGTGGGAAAAAAATGATGGAATTGCAACAATTATTTTTGATGAGATATCCAGATACGTCTTTACTTGTTTATTTGGACAATGGTGTAACTGTATCCTTGTAGGTAGCTGTTTTCTTATTTTGTTTTGATTTATTCTGAGTGTGTTGAATGGCCCAGGGGTGGAAATGACGGCCAAAACACAAAAATGGAAACATCAGAGAAGAAAAAACACAGGTGACTGAAAGGAGAGAGAGAGAGAGAGAGAGAGAGAGAGAGAGAGAGAGAGAGAGAGAGAGAGGTAGGGGAGGTGTTTGGCATGTTCTGTGCCATGTTTGTGGTTCAGAAAGAATTTTCTGTAATGTTCTTTTTTTTATTTGTATCTTTATCTAATTTTCTGCCTACAGAGTGATAACAGGTTACAGAGACAGGTATGTTAAATACAGAGGGGGGTGATAGCTCCAGGTCAGTGCACGTAGTGTAAACACACATGCAAGCAAGGACGCACACACCCACACACACCATCACAATGCAGACATATACTCTTAAAACACACACACAACATTAAACCAATCAGTCGCTAAGCAGCTCTCTTTAAAAGGTAATTGACAGGGTTGGGTAGGTTACTTTCTAAATGTAATCTATTACAGTTACTAGTTACCTGTTCAAAATTGTAATCAGTACCACAACTTTTGGATTACCCAAAGTAACATAATCTGATTACTTTCAGTTACTTTTGGATTAGTTTCCCATTAAGAGGCATTTGAAGAAGACAAAAAGGATCCATCAAACGCATTTCTTGTGTCATCATAGTGGTCTCTGACTTATGGTCAGACTCACTCAGGTGGAACAAACTTAAACTTGCACCTTTTTTCAATGCTGAATTGAATGTAATTTGGAAACAGAATGTAACTATCAAGAGTTACGTAGCCTTGTGCGAGTCTTAACAGCTCATAGGGCAGGACCCTATCTCCTGTAGCGTGAGGCAGCTTGATGTACAAGTACATCCCCTGGACCGGACACTAATCTATCGCAGGGCCTTACCCTGATTCTATCTCCTTAATGCTGAGTGCCAAGCAGAGACACATCAGGTCCCATTTTGACAGTCGTCGGTATGACTCAGCCATGGGTGAACTCACAACCTTCCAATCGCAGGGTGGACACTCTAACCACAAGGCCACTGAGTTAATCAAGAGGAATAGGGGTGAAAAGCTTTGCAGCTGTTTTCTTTGGATTGCGACTTATTATGTTTTCTGAAACATGCTAACTGTACCATCTACTGCATTTACTGAGTGTAAATCTATGTACAGAGTAATGTTGCTCTCTTTTTGACTGCCAGTGTGTCATGCAAAGTAATATCCCAACCAGCAGTCCCAAAAGGTTCCAACATCGACTGCAATGTAAATATTAGCCTGTTATGTCAGCCAGAGTCAGAATATGAAACAGAGCAAACAGCTGAGCTCATACATGCATGTCCATTGAGCCATGTTGTATAGACTGGAGAGAGTCCAGCATTTGAATGAAGGAACGCATAACTGTTTCCTAGGCTGTGCATGGTTTAGTTTGATGATGAGTCTTCAACATTTACTCTGCACACACACACACACACATGCACTAGTGTGCACACTGAGCACAGACTTACACACACACATGCACACACACACGCACACACACTCAAGCAAGGAAGAGGGACATGTAGAACTCGTTATTTGTTCTCTGAGCTGCCGGAGGGGAATACTTTAACAATGTTAAGACTTGTTCCTCTTAAGCTTATGTTAAAACTGCACATGAAAGCGTAAATATGATGATGAGCCTGAGTTAAGCCATAACTGTCTTTGTCCCCTTATGACTGTTCCCATTTGGAGGGAAAGGGTTGGCCTAGATTGAACTCCACGTCTAAAACAATGAATGAAAGAGCTCTCAAGTCCACATGCATGCATGCATATACACACACATATGAGCATGCATGCACAGAAACATGAAAAGAGAAAAGATGACTGCCGTCTAATCTTCTTATAACTTCTACAGAATCTCAAGCCCAATTCTAATCCAAATGTACAGTGATTTCTATAGGGAGCCTGATGAATGTGTGTATATATTACATAAATAAGATGCCCCTTAAGTCTCTAAGGTTTTTTCTGACTCAGAAAGAAACAGGAAATGTTGCCTTCTCTGATAGGACCAGCAAAGTTATTGCTGAAACACACACATATACACGCAGGCACGCACTCAGACATACACACGCAAGCATGCACGCACACTCACACACATGTACACACACGTGCACGTTGGTATTTCACCGCACAACTTGGTGAGATAAACCATGGCTGTCCAAGTTTTTAAAGTATATGCTGTTATGTTATGTTAGGCAACCTTACACACTCTAACGCATGGTAGTCACTCCTTGACGTACCTTACTCATGGAATTCTTGTGAGGTTGAAAGATAATTTGTGACCTTGGGACTATAAGGTTCTATATGACATTTAGGCTCTATTGCTAACCGGCTGGGAACAAGATTTGCCAGACTCCAACCGGATTCAGAATTGAGAATTTTTCAATTTAAATTATTATACAAAATTCTTGCTACCAATAGAATGTTATTTATATGGGGGATACAATCTTCCCAGCTCTGCAGATTTTGCTGCGAAGAGACAGAGTCATTTGGTCATTTGTTTTGGTACTGTCCATTTGTAGCTTGTTTTTGGTCACAGGTTCAGGAATGGCTGAAGGATTGCAATATTTACCGGTAGCTAACCCTGCAGATAGCACTACTGGGTGATCTGAAAAGTCACAGTCAATCGATCAATAATATAATAATAATTTTAGTAAAAATGTTTATTTTCAAATTACAATCTGTAGAAACAATGAGAATAGAAGGGTTCAGAACTTTTGTGAAACATCACAGTACAGTTGAAAAATATATGGCAAATAGAAATCCAATATGGATGGCGTTAAGAGATAGAAGGGAGGTGTTGAATGGAGCTGAAGGATGGGACTAATAACAACTAACACCAACTAATAACAACAGGATAACTAATATAAAGCATACTGTGTCCATAATAAGTATATGGTTATAGGTTGAGAGCTTTTGTGAAAGAGCACAGTTAGAAAGATATGGCATATAGAAGCAAACCGGATGGACATCATGAAAATGATCAGAGAGGTTGAGGGTAGAGGAGGTTCATGAGTAAAAACAAACAAAATAGAATTATTGTAAAATTGATTGTGTCCATAAAATGTATATAGTATGTATAAGCTGGAAGTAGAGGCCCAAGCATTGTTATTCACTTGTTTACTCCAATTAGGGAAGGGGTGGTGGGGTTGGAAAGTAATAAAGGGAAGAATATATTATTTAAAGCATATGTATATATGTATGCGTACAGTGGGGAAAAAAAGTATTTAGTCAGCCACCAATTGTGCAAGTTCTCCCACTTAAAAAGATGAGAGAGGCCTGTAATTTCCATCATAGGTACACGTCAACTATGACAGACAAAATGAGAAAAAAAATCCAGAAAATCACATTGTAGGATTATTTATGAATTTATTAGCAAATTATGGTGGAAAATAAGTATTTGGTCAATAACAAAAGTTTCTCAATACTTTGTTATATACCCTTTGTTGGCAATGACACAGGTCAAACGTTTTCTGTAAGTCTTCACAAGGTTTTCACACACTGTTGCTGGTATTTTGGCCCATTCCTCCATGCAGATCTCCTCTAGAGCAGTGATGTTTGGGGGCTGTCGCTGGGCAACACGGACTTTCAACTCCCTCCAAATATTTTCTATGGGGTTGAGATCTGGAGACTGGCTAGGCCACTCCAGGACCTTGAAATGCTTCTTACGAAGCCACTCCTTCTTTGCCCGGGCGGTGTGTTTGGGATCATTGTCATGCTGAAAGACCCAGCCACGTTTCATCTTCAATGCCCTTGCTGATGGAAGGAGGTTTTCACTCAAAATCTCACGATACATGGCCCCATTCATTCTTTCCTTTACACGGATCAGTCGTCCTGGTCCCTTTGCAGAAAAACAGCCCCAAAGCATGATGTTTCCACCCCCATGCTTCACATGGTATGGTAGGTATGGTAGGTATGGTGTTCTTTGGATGCAACTCAGCATTCTTTGTCCTCCAAACACGACGAGTTGAGTTTTTACCAAAAAGTTCTATTTTGGTTTCATCTGACCATATGACATTCTCCCAATCCTCTTCTGGATCATCCAAATGCACTCTAGCAAACTTCAGACGGGCCTGGACATGTACTGGCTTAAGCAGGGGGACACGTCTGGCACTGCAGGATTTGAGTCCCTGGCGGCGTAGTGTGTTACTGATGGTAGGCTTTGTTACTTTGGTCCCAGCTCTCTGCAGGTCATTCACTAGGTCCCCCCGTGTGGTTCTGGGATTTTTGCTCACCGTTCTTGTGATCATTTTGACCCCACGTGGTGAGATCTTGCGTGGAGCCCCAGATCGAGGGAGATTATCAGTGGTCTTGTATGTCTTCCATTTCCTAATAATTGCTCCCACAGTTGATTTCTTCAAACCAAGCTGCTTACCTATTGCAGATTCAGTCTTCCCAGCCTTGTGCAGGTCTACAATTTTGTTTCTGGTGTCCTTTGACAGCTCTTTGGTCTTGGCCATAGTGGAGTTTGAAGTGTGACTGTTTGAGGTTGTGGACAGGTGTCTTTTATACTGATAACAAGTTCAAACAGGTGCCATTAATACAGGTAACGAGTGGAGGACAGAGGAGCCTCTTAAAGAAGAAGTTACAGGTCTGTGAGAGCCAGAAATCTTGCTTGTTTGTAGGTGACCACATACTTATTTTCCACCATAATGTGCAAATAAATTCATAAAAAATCCTACAATGTGATTTTCTGGAAAAATAATTCTCAATTTGTCTGTCATAGTTGACGTGTACCTATGATGAAAATTACAGGCCTCTCTCATCTTTTTAAGTGGGAGAACTTGCACAATTGGTGACTGACTAAATACTTTTTTCCCCCACTGTATGTATGTATATGTATACATATATGTATAGTGTTGCAGACAATTACATTGATGGAAGTTACAATCTATCTGCAATATTAAGCTGATCTACCCCCATAAAAAAAAACATAAAAAAAAAACATCCTAATATTCCCAACCCCTCCCCTTTTGCCTTCAGAACAGCCTCAATTAATCTGGGCATGGACTCTACAAGGTGTCGAAAGCGTTCCACAGGGATGCTGGCCCATGTTGACTCCAATGCTTCCCACAGTTGTGTCAAGTTGGCTGGATGTCCTTTGGGTGGTGGACCATTCTTGATACACACGGGAAACTGTTGAGTGTGAAAAACCCAGCAGCGCTGCAGTTCTTGACACAAACCGGTGCGCCTGGCACTTACTATCATACCCCATTGAAAGGCACTTAAATCTTTTGTCTTGCCCATTCACCCTCTGAATGGCACAAATACAAAATCCATGTCTCAATTGTCTCAAGGCTTAAAAGTCCTTCTTTATCCTGTCTCCTCCCCTTCATCTACACTGATTGAAGTTGATTTAACAAGTGACATCACTAAGGGATCATAGTTGTCACCTGGATTCACCTGGTCAATCTATGTCATGGAAAGAGCAGGTGTTTTGTACACTCAGTGTATAACACCATGTCATTACAAGCTTCATAGCATGGGTCTCAGCGGTAATTACATCCATATGTCAGGTCATAGAGCTGACATAGAATAGCTTTTTAGTGCCTTTTGAGATGTTACATGACTGGACCAAATTACCACCGAACATGGTACCCTCAGATTTTTTGAGTTTTCAAAGTAGAAATTGCTGCTGTCCTCATGTACTCTTCTGTTTATGTTGTTGTTAGAATGTTTATTTCTTTATCCGAAACCGTGATACTCCGTCTGGACTTGACCTTAAAAGGATTCGCTCCCAGATCAGACAGCATGGGAAATATGTGTAGGAGTGGGCAATACACACCAGTGGAGGCTCCTCAGAGGAGGAAGGGGAGGACCATCCTCCTCAGTGAATTTCATTTTTTTATATATAGTGAAACAGTCAAAATGTATCATTTTTAGATAAAACTATACTAAATATATTCACATGACACCAAATAATTGATTAAAACACACTGTTATGCAATGAAGGTCACAGTAGCCTCAACAGCACTCTGTAGGGTAGCGCCATGGTGTAGCCGGAGGACAGCTAGTTTCCGTCCTCCTCTGGGTACATTGATTTCAATGCAAAAACCTAGGAAGCTCGTGGTTCTTACCCCCTTCCATAGACTTACACAGTAATTATTACTACTTCCGGAGGATGTCCTTCAACCTATCAGAGCTCTTGCAGCATGAACTGACATGTTGTCCACCCAATCAAAGGATCAGAGAATGAATTTAGTACTGAAATCAGAGAGAAATACAGTAGTTTAACAGTTTTGAACAAATTCATTTCTTCACAAATTAAGGAGAAGCAAGAGAGTGAGAGAGAGAGTGAGAGAGAGCTATATTTTGTTGTATTATTTCTCTTCACTTTCACTTACTTAGCTAGCGAATGCAGCTAGCTAGTTTAGCTTACTCAAACACCTGGCTCAAACAGAGAGGGATGCTATGTTAGCTAGCTGGCTATGGCTATCCAACACTGGAACTCTTCCAAGTCAAGGTAAGCTTTTGGTTGTATTAACATATTGCCACCGGGGCCCACCGGTGTAAGTGCTAAACTGCTTGCTGCTGACTGTTCACTGTACTGCATGCTTGTAGCGGGTTTAATAACACATTAGTTCTAGTAGCTATGTTTATTATGATGTTAACATGGTGACAACAATGTAGTCTGTGTGTAGTGGTTAGCGGTTAAGATATGAAGGTTTGGCTTGGAAAGGCTTTTTCGCCTAATCACAGAAAGCTGATGTGTTTTGCACTGAAGTTGTGTGGCTCAGATGGTAGCGCATGGTGCTTGCAACACCAGTATTGTGGGTTCGATTCCCATTGGGGACCAGTATGGGAAAAAAGTATGAAAATGTATCCACTCACTACTGTAACTCGCTCTCGATGAGAGTGTCTGCTAAGAAGTTTTTTAAAACATTAAAAAGTCCACAAGGTGAGAGGAGGCGAATGTGTAGATGCGAGAAGGACTACAACGATTGAAGGGATCATGCTGTTTGTATGAGGCTGCTGTGAACTGTGTTTGCGTGTATTGATTCTGTTGAAAAACGTTTTGCAAACGGGATAAACCAAGTTAAAGACTTGGCAGGGAAGATAACCACACTCAAACTGTTACAAAAAAACATGCACACTAACACATCAAAACAAATACAGAAAAAAACACCTATTAATACAGCTAACAACCACAGGGAAATGCATTCACACACAACATTGCAAAAGCATATCAACGCACCCACATGCACATGAATATGACGCACCTGCAAACACAAACGCATGCATGCAGGAGCATGCACACACAAACCTACACACACTCACACGCGCATACGCACTCTCTCTCTCACACACACACACACACACACACACACACACACACACACACACACACACACACACACACACACACACACACACACAATTAATAGAAAAATAGTATACTCAACAGGATTACAACAGACAGGTCTTTTTAACTTTGCATTAGTTGTCCATGGGGTTCCTCCCTTTAGAGCCAATAAGATGCTGTCTCTCTCATTAATATGTTTTCATTGGGTCCCCAGTAGCGGGTTGGCCCCGCTCTGAGAAACTGAGGTTAGTGGCACCGTCACATGACCCGAAAAACACCAATGGGACCAACCGGTGTTGAGAACCAAAAGGGCGATTACTGTGGAGAGCTCCCTGGGGACTGAAACAATTTCTCAGACTTTCCCAGGCCGCTATTGGGCCTTCTTCTGAAGCATTTTCTCATTTTATAGTCTTTTACAGATTGCTTCTGTAATTCAACGTTCCGGGTTAGGTCACTCAAGTCAAGTTTGTCTTGGATCAGGATAATGTGTGTGTGTGTAGTGGTAATCACGTGGACTTCATACATGTCAGATGTTAATGAAAGTAAATAAATACTACTGTAGGAAGTGGTTTTCAGTACTTAGTACACATGTCAACGCACTTGTGACTTGTATAAGTCATGCTCATAATAGACTATCAGGTTACATATGGCCTTATGTTATGGAAAAGGCAGAGGTGGAGACTGACTGCCTAGGATTTGAACCATTCACCTGCTAATCACTACTGATGGTAAACCGAGGCTTTCTGAAGGCTTCGGCGCTTTTACCAAATTGTGCCGAAAAACTGTTCATTACGCAGAGCTTCATTATCTGTTCACAATGCATATTAGTGACATCTGCTGGTAAGCAATATAGCGGTGTGTGATTATAATATAAATATTATTTTATTCCACTGTTTCCATAACGCAGCAGTAAGTCGTTGGCTTTAGTAGCCTATAATCAGTTGGAATCCCATCATTCTTCCCCTTTTTGCCTTTAAGTTTACTATATATAGTCATAAATATATATATTTATATTTTAATATATACATATATAAAGACACCTGTCCACACACTCAATCAAACAGACTCCAACCTCTCCACAATGGCCAAGACCAGAGAGCTGTGTAAGGACATCAGGGATACAATTGTAGACCTGCACAAGGCTGGGATGGACTACAGGACAATAGGCAAGCAGCTTAGTGAGAAGGAGACAACTGTTGGCGCAATTATTAGAACATGGAAGAAGTTCAAGATGACGGTCAATCACCCTCGGTCTGGGGCTCCATGCAAGATCTCATCCCGTGGGGCATCAATGATCATGAGGAAGGTGAGGGATCGGCCAAGAACTACACGGCAGGACCTGGGTAATGACCTGAAGAGAGATGGGACCACAGTCTCAAAGAAAACCATTAGTAACACACTACGCCGTCATGGATTAAAATCCTGCAGCGCACGCAAGGTCCCCCTGCTCAAGCCAGCGCATGACCAGGCCCGTCTGAAGTTTGCCAATGACCATCTGGATGATCCAGAGGAGGAATGGGAGAAGGTCATGTGGTCTGATGAGACAAAAATTGAGCTTTTTGGTCTAAACTCCACTCGCCGTGTTTGGAGGAAGAAGAAGGATGAGTACAACCCCAAGAACACCATCCCAACCGTGAAGCATGGAGGTGGAAACATCATTCTTTGGGGATGCTTTTCTGCACAGGGGACAGGACGACTGCACCGTATTGAGGGAAGGATGGATGGGGCCATGTATCGCGTGATCTTGGCCAACAACCTCCTTCCCTCAGTAAGAGCATTGAAGATGGGTCGTGGCTGGGTCTTCCAGCATGACAACGACCCGAAATACACAGCCAGGGCAACTAAGGAGTGGCTCCGTAAGAAGCATCTCAATATCCTGGAGTGGCCTAGCCAGTCTCCAGACCTGAACCCAATCGAAAATCTTTGGAGGGAGCTGAAAGTCTGTATTGCCCAGCGACAGCCCCGAAACCTGAAGGATCTGGAGAAGGTCTGTATGGAGGAGTGGGCCAAAATCCCTGCTGCAGTGTGTGCAAACCTGGTCAAGACCTACAGGAAACGTATGATCTCTGTAATTGCAAACAAAGGTTTCTGTACCAAATATTAAGTTCTGCTTTTCTGATGTATCAAATACTTTTGTCAAAAAAATCATACAATGTTGAAGTGTACCTATGATAAAAATTACAGACCTCTACATGCTTTGTAAGTAGGAAAACCTGCGAAATCGGCAGTGTATCAAATACTTGTTCTCCCCACTGCATATAAAAAAAAAGGAATCTATGGCATCATTTATGATGCTTAAGACAGAAGCTTATAAATTACTAAATAAAACAAATTTGATCAACAGTGCAGAAAGTGTGGTTTCACATAAAGCAATTTTCAAAATAGCGTGCCTTCAACAATATTCAACCTCATACCCTCACGTCCCTGAATGTTCCATAGTTCCCTACTCTACCTGCTAAGCTACTGGTCAGGTGAAACGTTTTGTACAAAATTCAAACTATATTTGTAATTACAGTGTCCAGTAGAGGTCGGTGTTTGAAAGCAGCTTGAAATCGAAGAGTGCACTGGAACCATGGCGAAATCAGTGGGGACTCGCATTTTGCAACACACAGTTTGAAACAGCACATGATCAAACAAAGCTTCGGACATTTGATCAGTAAATTACTGTATTAGTCAACAGTATGATACTGTATAAACTGAATACAGTAGATTACGTAGAATGCACAGTAAAATACCGTATATTTGTTTTACAGCACACTGTAAGACCTTTCTCTAATTTCAACAGTAAAACACTGTAGAATGCGCAGTAGATACCGTAAATGTGTTTTACTGTATTAATTATGGTACATTGTGGGAAAATATTGTGGGCGGGGAAAGAGTCTCTGGCTCATTAACATACTGTATTTCAAGGCGTATGTAGTGTATTAGTGACACCTAGTGGGGCAATACCAGCCGAGCACTATACATACTGTACATGTGAGGCACTGAGGTATGCGGTTCATTATCCACGAGTAAAGTAAAGTTCAATGATTCCCGTGAGTCCGAGTCAAGTCAACATTACAACTGGCAACAAGAATATGGAAAAAATGTTTTACCTTATCCACTCATGAAGCTGGTTGAGTGAAGGAAAAGTGAATTTGTTAAAGGACTTTTCATGAAAACCGAGGGAAAACCATTCAGCTAACACAGCTAACTAGCAAACAAGTGACCTACAGTGGGGGAAAAAGTATTTAGTCAGCCACCAATTGTGCAAGTTCTCCCACTTAAAAAGATGAGAGAGGCCTGTAATTTTCATCATAGGTACACGTCAACTATGACAGACAAAATGAGAATTTTTTTTCCAGAAAACCACATTGTAGGATTTTTTTAGAATTTATTTGCAAATTATGGTGGAAAATAAGTATTTGGTCAATAACAAAAGTTTCTCAATACATTGTTATATACCCTTTGTTGGCAATGACACGGGTCAAACGTTTTCTGTAAGTCTTCACAAGGTTTTCACACACTGTTGCTGGTATTTTGGCCCATTCCTCCATGCAGATCTCCTCTAGAGCAGTGATGTTTTGGGGCTGTCGCTGGGAAACACAGACTTTCAACTCCCTCCAAAGATTTTCTAAGGGTTTGAGATCTGGAGACTGGCTAGGCCACTCCAGGACCTTGAAATGCTTCTTACGAAGCCACTCCTTCGTTGCCCGGGCGGTGTGTTTGGGATCATTGTCATGCTGAAAGACCCAGCCACGTTTCATCTTCAATGCCCTTGCTGATGGAAGGAGGTTTTCACTCAAAATCTCACGATACATGGCCCCATTCATTCTTTCCTTTACACGGATCAGTCGTCCTGGTCCCTTTGCAGAAAAACAGCCACAAAGCATGATGTTTCCACCCCCATGCTTCACAGTAGGTATGGTGTTCTTTGGATGCAACTCAGCATTCTTTGTCCTCCAAACACGACGAGTTGAGTTTTTACCAAAAAGTTATATTTTGGTTTCATCTGACCATATGACATTCTCCCAATCCTCTTCTGGATCATCCAAATGCACTCTAGCAAACTTCAGACGGGCCTGGACATGTACTGGCTTAAGCAGGGGGACACGTCTGGCACTGCAGGATTTGAGTCCCTGGCGGCGTAGTGTGTTACTGATGGTAGGCTTTGTTACTTTGGTCCCAGCTCTCTGCAGGTAATTCACTAGGTCCCCCCGTGTGGTTCTGGGATTTTTGCTCACCGTTCTTGTGATCATTTTGACCCCACGGGGTGAGATCTTGCGTGGAGCCCCAGATCGAGGGAGATTATCAGTGGTCTTGTATGTCTTCCATTTCCTAATAATTGCTCCCACAGTTGATTTCTTCAAACCAAGCTGCTTACCTATTGCAGATTCAGTCTTCCCAGCCTGGTGCAGGTCTACAATTTTGTTTCTGGTGTCCTTTGACAGCTCTTTGGTCTTGGCCATAGTGGAGTTTGGAGTGTGACTGTTTGAGGTTGTGGACAGGTGTCTTTTATACTGATAACAAGTTCAAACAGGTGCCATTAATACAGGTAACGAGTGGAGGACAGAGGAGCCTCTTAAAGATGAAGTTACAGGTCTGTGAGAGCCAGAAATCTTGCTTGTTTGTAGGTGACCAAATACTTATTTTCCACCATAATTTGCAAATAAATTCATTAAAAATCCTACAATGTGATTTTCTGGATGTTTTTTTCTCAATTTGTCTGTCATAGTTGACGTGTACCTATGATGAAAATTACAGGCCTCTCTCATCTTTTTAAGTGGGAGAACTTGCACAATTGGTGGCTGACTAAATACTTTTTTTCCCCACTGTAGCTAGCAAAATAATCTAAGAACAATGGCACTGAGTTTACCTTCTTACCCGCCGTTTGATGTACATTCCAACCCAACCAGTGTTGGTTTGCGATGGGCAAGATTTATTAATAGTTTCAAACTGTTCATCACTGCTTCGGGAGTGAAAGATGCAGCACGAAAACAAGCTCTTATATTGCACTTAGGACGCTCGGATGTGCAGGATATACAGTGGTGTAAAGTACTTAAGTAAAAATACTTTAAAGTACTAGTTAAGTAGTTTTTTCGGGTATCTGTACTTTAGTATTTATATTTTTGACAACTTTTACTTTTACTCCACTACATTCCTAAATAATTTGAACTTTTTACTCCCATACATTTTCACCAAAAAGTACTCATTATATTTTGAATGCTCAGGCAGGACAGAATTATGGTCCAATTCATTTACCTATCAATATAACACGTTGCCATCCCTACGGCCTCTGATCTGACGGACTCACTATACACAAATACTGCGTTTGTAAATTATGTCTGAGTGTTGGAGTGTGCCCATCTGTCCGTAAATTAAAAAAACTTGAAAATCGTGCTGTCTGGTTTACTTAATATAAGGAATTGTATGTATATTTTACTTTTACTCAAGTATGACAATTGAGTACTTTTTCCACCACTGTACTTAAGTACATTTAAAACCAGATACTTTTAGACTTTTACTCAAGTAGTATTTTACTGGAGACTTTTACTTTTACTTGAGTCATTTTCTATTAAGGTATCTTTACTTTTACTCAAGTATGAGAATTGAGTACGTTTTCCATTACTGAGGGTATATTCACCATGTTAGATGACACAGGGGAAGACAAGGACTATTAGATCGCATTGACAAAGCTAAATGAGTACTTCACTCCACCAAAAAAACATTTCCAACTAGAGACATTTGTTTAGGCAAGCTGAACAAGCGCAGGGGGAATCAGTGGACACGTTCATAAGCAGCCTAAAGCAGTTGGCTGCGACGTGTTATTATGGAGACTTCAAAGACGATTTCATACGGGACCAAGTGATTGACAAGTGTCACTCAAATATGTTACGCAAGCGGCTGCTGCACAAGAGGGACCTGACTCTCACCGCTCTAATGGATAGAGCAAGAGCTGTTGACCAGCAGGCGGCCAGGATGGAAAAACAATGTCAATGCAGTTCAACAGGGAAAAAGTTAACAAAAACAACCCAGACGGGAATGGAACAATAAGGGAAAAATGGAAAACAAGATTTTCTTCATCCAACAAGGACAAGCCATCTGATGATGATCAAGCTGTCAAATGCTTCAGATGTGGTCAGGAGGGGAATACTGGACGGGCATGTTCCATCACACAAGGTAAACAATGCAACAAATGTGGTAAAGATGGACATTTCTCCAAAATGTGCAGGACAAAGATAAAACTGAAGGTAAATCAAGTCACAAACACACCTGCTACACAAAATGACAAACCAGACAATGACAATGATGAACATGTGTTCACACTTAACCAGCAGTACTGATGATGCTGAAATGCAGTTATTAGTCAATGGCCAGCCAGTTAACATGTTGTTGTTTTTTAATTGTACCTTTATTTAAACAGGGAGTCACCATTGAGACCAATGTCTCTTTCACAAGAGAGCCCTGCACATACAATTCACAAGATAAAATACAATTAGATATAGTGCAAAAACAAACAAAAATACAGCACAACACAAACAATCAAGAAAAACAGCCACATTCATTTTTTAAAAACATTTTAGTCATTTAGCAGACGCTCTTATCCAGAGCGACTTACAGTTAGTGCATACATTATTATTATTTTTTTTTTTTTAATTCATACTGGCCCCCCGTGGGAATCAAACCCACAACCCTGGCGTTGCAAACGCCATGCTCTACCCATTCCCTCCCCTACCCTGGACAAATTGTGCGCCGCCCCATGGGTCTCCGGTCGCTGTTAAGGCTCTGTGGATTGATGAGGAATTGAAAAACTGTATGGTTGAAAGAGATAGGGAAAAATGAGTGGCTAATTAGTCTGGCTGCACATCTGACTAGCTGACTTACTGCAAATTGAGAAATGATGTGACTAAACTCAACAACAAAAAATAAGAAACTTTATTATGAATCCAAGATCAATGACATAAAGAATAATGGAATCAGATGGCTTATTCATCACAAAACCATTTGATGTTGCCAATTATTTTAATGATTACTTCATTGGCAATGTGGGCAAACATAGGCAGGAAATTCCAATAACGAACAGTGAGCAATCGTATTCATGCATAAAAAAAACTAATTATGAAAGAAAAGCATTGCAAGTTTGAATTTTGTAAAGTTTGTGTGGGAGAGGTGGAAAAATGATTGTTATCGATCAATAATGACAAACCTCCTGGCATTGACAACTTAGATGGAAAGTTCCTGAGGGTGGTAGCTGACTCTATAGCCACTCCTATCTCTCATATCTTTAATCTGAAAATAGAGGAAAATCTTTGTCCTCAGGCCTGGAGGGAAGCCAAAGTAATTCCCCTACCCAAGAGTGGTAAAACGGCCTTTACTGGTTCTAACAGCAGACCTATCAGCTTGCTGCCAGTTAGCAAACTGTTGGAAAATATTGTGTTTGACCAAATACAATGCTATTTCTCTGTAAACAAATTAACAACGGACTTTCAGCATGCTTATAGAAAAGGGCACTCAACATGTACTGGACTGATACAAATGACTGATGATTGGTTGAAAGAAATTGATAATAAGAAGATTGTGGGAGCTGTACTGTTAGATTTCAGTGCAGCCTTTGATATTACTGATCATAACCTGTTGTTGAAAAAACCTACAGTGAGGGAAAAAAGTATTTGATCCCCTGCTGATTTTGTATGTTTGCCCACTGACAAAGAAATGATCAGTCTATAATTTTAATGGTAGGTTTATTTGAACAGTGATAGACAGAATAACAACAAAGAAATCCAGAAAAACGCATGTCAAAAATGTTATGAATTGATTTGCATTTTAATGAGGGAAATAAGTATTTGACCCCCTCTCAATCAGAAAGATATCTGGCTCCAAGGTGTCTTTTATACAGGTAACAAGCTGAGATTAGGAGCACACACTTAAAGGGAGTGCTCCTAATCTCAGCTTGTTACCTGTATAAAAGACACCTGTCCACAGAAGCTATCAATCAATCAGATTCCAAACTCTCCACCATGGCCAAGACCAAAGAGCTCTCCAAGGATGTCAGGGACAAGATTGTAGACCTACACAAGGCTGTAATGGGCTACAAGACCATCGCCAAGCAGCTTGGTGAGAAGGTGACAACAGTTGGTGCGATTATTCGCAAATGGAAGAAACACAAAATAACTGTAAATCTCCCTTGGCCTGGGGCTCCATGCAAGACCTCACCTCGTGGAGTTGCAATGATCATGAGAACGGTGAGGAATCAGCCCAGAACTACACTGGAGGATCTTGTCAATGATCTCAAGGCAGCTGGGACCATAGTCACCAAGAAAACAATTGGTAACACACTACGCCGTGAAGGACTGAAATCCTGCAGCGCCCGCAAGGTCCCCCTGCTCACGAAAGCACATATACAGGCCCGTTTGCCAATGAACATCTGAATAATTCAGTGGAGAACTGGGTGAAAGTGTTGTGGTCATATGAGACCAAAATCGAGCTCTTTGGCATCAACTCAACTCGCCGTGTTTGGAGGAGGAGGAATGCTGCCTATGACCCCAAGAACACCATCCCCACCGTCAAACATGGAGTTGGAAACATTATGCTTTGGGGGTGTTTTTCTGCTAAGGGGACAGGACAACTTCACTGCATCAAAGGGACGATGGACGGGGCCATGTACCGTCAAATCTTGGGTGAGAACCTCCTTCCCTCAGCCAGGGCATTAAAAATGGGTCGTGGATGGGTATTCCAGCATGACAATGACCCAAAACACACGGCCAAGGCAACAAAGGAGTGGCTCAAGAAGAAGCACATTAAGGTCCTGGAGTGGCCTAGCCATTCTCCAGACCTTAATCCCATAGAAAATCTTTTGGAGGGAGCTGAAGGTTCGAGTTGCCAAACGTCAGCCTCGAAACCTTAATGACATGGAGAAGATCTGCAAAGAGGAGTGGAACAAAATCCCTCCTGAGATGTGTGCAAACCTGGTGGCCAACTACAAGAAACATCTGACCTCTGTGATAGGGCGGCAGGTAGCTTAGTGGTTAAGAGCGTTGTGCCAGTAACCGAAAGGTCGCTGGTTCTAATCCCCGAGCCGACTAGGTGAAAAATCTGTCGATGTGCCCTTGAGCAAGGCACTTAACCCTAATTGCTCCTGTAAGTCGCTCTGGATAAGAGCGTCTGCTAAATGACAAAAATGTAAATGTAAATGTAAAAATGTGATTGCCAACAAGGGTTTTGCCACCAAGTACTAAGTCATGTTTTGCAGAGGGGTCAAATACTTATTTCCCTCATTAAAATGCAAATCAATTTATAACATTTTTGACATGCGTTTTTCTGGATTTTTTTGTTGTTATTCTGTCTCTCACTGTTCAAATAAACCTACCATTAAAGTTATAGACTGATCATGTCTTTGTCAGTGGGCAAACGTACAAAATCAGCAGGGGATCAAATACTTTTTTCCCTCACTGTATGTGTTATGGCTTTTCAACCTCTGACATATCGTGGATTCAGAGCTATCTAATAGAACTCAAAAAGTTTTCTTTAATGGAAGCATCTCTAATGTCAAACATATAAAGTGTGGTGTACCGCAGGGCAGCTCTCTACGCCTTCTACTCTTTTCTATTTTTACCAATGACCTGCCACTGGCATTAAACAAAGCATGTGTGTCCATGTATGCTGATGATTCAAAAATATACGCATCAGCAACCACAGCTAATCCCTTAACAAAGAGTTGTAGTCTGTTTTGGAATGGGTGGTCCTGAACATCTCTATAACTATGAGATTGCGTTTGATACAAATCATTCCCTACGTTCTAGACCTCAGCTGAATCTGGTAATGAATGGTGTGGCTGTTGAACAAGTTGAGGAGACTAAATTACTTGGCGTTACCTTAGATTGTAAACTGTCTTGGTCAAAACATATAGATTAAATGGTTGTAAAGATGGGAAGAGGTCTGTCTGTAATAAAGAGAGGCTCTTCTTTTTTGACACCACACTCCAAAAAGCAAGTTCTGCAGGCTCTAGTTTTGTCTTATCTTCATTATTGTCCAGTCGTGTGGTCGAGTGCTGCAAGGACAGACCTAGTTAAGCTGCAGCTGGTCCAGAATAGAGCGGCATGTCTTGCTCTTCATAGTAATCAGAGGGCTGATATACAGTTGAAGTCGGAAGTTTACATACACTTAGGTTGGAGTCATTAAAACTCGTTTTTCAACCACTCCACAAATTTCTTTTTTAACAAACTATAGTTTTGGCAAAAGTGCAAATCAATCCCAGAACAACAGCAAAGGACCTTGTGAAGATGCTGGAGGAAACAGGTACAAAAGTATCTATATCCACAGTAAAACGAGTCCTATATCGACATAACCTGAAAGGCCGCTCAGCAAGGAAGAAGCCACTGCTCCAAAACCGCCATAAAAAAGCCAGACTATGGTTTGCAACAGCACATGGGGACTAAGATCGTACTTTTTGGAGAAATGTTCTTTGGTCTGATAAAAAAAAATAGAACTGTTTGACCATAATGACCATCGTTATGTTTGGAGGAAAAGGGGAAGGCTTGCAAGCCGAAGAACACCATCCCAACCGTGAAGCACGGGGGTGGCAGCATCATGCTGTGGGGGTGATTTGCTGCAGGAGGGACTGGTGCACTTCACAAAATAGATGGCATCATGAGGAAGGAAAATTATGTTGATATATTGAAGCAACATCTCAAGACATCAGTCAGGAAGTTAAAGCTTGGTCGCAAATGGGTCTTCCAAATGGACAATGACCCCAAGTATACTTCCAAAGTTGTTGCAAAATGGCTTAAGTACAACAAAGTCAAGGTATTGGAGTGGCCATCACAAATCCCTGACCTCAATCCTATAGAAAATGTGTGGGCAGAACTGAAAAAGCGTGTGCGAGCAAGGAGGCCTACAAACCTGACTCAATTACACCAGCTCTGTCAGGAGGAATGGGCCAAAATTCACCAAACTTGTTGAGGGAAGCTTGTGGAAGGCTACCCAAAACGTTTGACCCAAGTTAAACAATTTAAAGGCAATGCCACCAAATACGAATTTAGTGTATGTAAACTTCTGACCCACTGGGAATGTGATGAAATAAATAAAAGCTGAAATAAATCATTCTCTCTCCTATTATTCTGACATTTCACATTCTTAAAATAAAGTGGTGATCCTAACTGACCTAAGACAGGGAATTTTTACTAGGGTTAAATGTCAGGAATTGTGAAAAACTGAGTTTAAATGCATTTGGCTAAGGTGTATGTACATTTCCGACTTCAACTGTAAATACTATGCATGCCAGTCTCTATTGGCTAAGAGTTAAGGAGAGACTGACTGCATCACTTCTTCTCTGTATAAGAAACATTAATGTGTTGAAAATCCCAAATTGTTTGCATAGTCAACTTACACACAGCTCTGACACACACACTTATGCCACCAGAGGTCTTTTCACAGTCTCCAAATCCAGAACAATTTCAAGAAAGCGTACAGTATTATATAGAGCCATTATTGCATGGAACTCCGTTCCATCTCATATTGCTCAAATAAACAGCAAACCTGGTTTAAAAAACAAATAAAGCAACACCTCACGGCACAACGCCTCTCCCCTATTTGACCTAGATAGTTTGTGTGTATGTATTGATATGTAGGCTACATGTCCTTGTCCTTGAGCTGTTTTTGTCTATTAATGTTCTGTATTATGTCATGTTTCATGTTTTGTGTGAACAAGGACCAGGATAAGTAGCTGCTGCTTTTGCAACAGCTAACAGAGATCCTATAAAATACCAGATACCAGATATATGGTGACTCCCCCTCCTCTGCCAACTCTATCAGATCTAAAAACATTATAACCAGTCAGATACATATCAGAGTCCGGCACAGACATCTTTAACCAAGATTCATTTACAACCAGAATGTCCATATTGGTTTCAGAAGCCAGAGTTACAATAAAAATAAATATTTTAATCAAACTTCTGTAATTTACATGAATCAGTCCAAGGCCGACCCAGGACCAGAGGTTGGTCCTGAGAGTGTCACGTCTGTAGCCGTGAAGTGCTTTGAAAGGCTGGTCATGGCTCACATCAACACCATGATCCCAGAAACCCTAGACCCACTCCAATTTGCATACCGCCCCAACAGATCCACAGATGATGCAATCTATATTGCACTCCTCACTGCCCTTTCCCATCTGGACAAGAGGAACACCTACGTGAGAATGCTATTCATTGACTACAGCTCAGCATTCAACACCATAGTGCCCTCAAAGCTCATCACAAAGCTAAGGATCCTGGGACTAAACACCTCCCTCTGCAACTGGATCCTGGACTTCCTGACGGGCCGCACCCAGGTGGTAAGGGTAGGTAACAACACGTCTGCCACACTGATCCTCAACACGGGGGCCCCTCAGGGGTGTGTGCTCAGTCCCCTCCTGTACTCCCTGTTCACCCATGACTGCATGGCCAGGCACGACTCCAACACCATCATTAAGTTTGCCGACGACACAACAGCTGTAGGCCTGATCACCGACAACGATGAGACAGCCTATAGGGAGGAGGTCAGAGACCTGGCCGTGTGGTGCCAGGATAACAACCTCTCCCTCAACGTGATCAAGACAAAGGAGAAGATTGTGGACTACAGGAAAAAAACGAGGACTGAGCACACCCCCATTCTCATCGACGGGGCTGTAGTGGAACAGGTTGAGACCTTCAAGTTCCTTGGTGTCCACATCACCAACGAACTATCATGGTCCAAACACACCAAGACAGTCGTGAAGAGGGCACGACAAAACCTATTCCCCCTCAGGAGACTGAAAAGATTTGGCATGAGTCCTCAGATGCTCAAAACGTTCTACAGCTGCACCATCGAGAGCATCCTGACTGGTTGCATCACCGCTTGGTATGGCAACTGCTCGGCCTCCGACCGCAATGCACTACAGAGGGTAGTGCATACGGCCCAGGACATCACTGGGGCCAAGCTTCCTGCCATCCAGGACCTCTATACCAGGCGGTGTCAGAGGAAGGCCCTAAAAATTGTCAAAGACTCAAGCCACCTTAGTCATAGACTGTTCTCTCTGCTACTGCATGGCAAGCGGTACCGGAGCGCCAAGTCTAGGTCCAAAAGGCTTCTCAACAGCTTCTACCCCCAAGCCATAAGACTCCTGAACATCTAATCATGGCTACCCGGACTATTTGCACTGCCCACCACCCCACCCCACCCCACCCCATCCCCATATTTTACGCTGCTGCTACTCTGTTTACTATTTATGCATAGTCACTTTAACTCTACCCACATGTACATATGACCTCAATTACCTCGACTAGCCAGTGCCCCCGCACATTGACTCTGTACCGGTACCCCCCTGTATATAGCCTCCCTACTGTTATTTTATTTTACTGCTGCTCTTCAGCTATTTGCTTTTATTTTCTATTTTTCTTTAATTAACACTTTTTTATTTTACATTTTTCTTTAATAAAACTGCATTGTTGGTTAAGGGCTTGTAGGTAAGCATTTCACTGTAATGTCTACACCTGCTGTATTCGGCGCATGTGGCAAATACATTTTGATTTGTTTTGAAAGACTTCAAGACATCTGTACTTGGAAAGAAATCAGCAGTTGCTCTTGGCATTTTGCACATAGGACCAAAGGCACATGTAAACGCAGTGCAAGCTGATGACAGAAATAAATTCAAAGCTGAACTGCAGGAAGAATACAAAGACTTTCACAGGCTGGGAAAACTGAAAGACTTCCAGTTAGGAATTCATGTAGATGAGAGTGTCACACTTGTGGCACAGCCAGTATGTCAGGAACATAGTTGAAGAGAATACGAACGAGCTAGAAGACATGGATGTTATTGAGAAGTAAATGGACCTACACCATGGATGTCACCATTGGTTGCAGTACACAGGAAAACTGGTGGCATCAAGGTGTGTTGACATGCACAGAGCGACACCCCATTCCCACCATCGACAAGATCCTGGAGGAC
The DNA here is from genome assembly GCF_964263955.1 of Coregonus lavaretus. Taxonomy (NCBI): domain Eukaryota; kingdom Metazoa; phylum Chordata; class Actinopteri; order Salmoniformes; family Salmonidae; genus Coregonus; species Coregonus lavaretus. The sequence goes on from NC_140011.1 coordinate 10,178,442, forward strand.
ATGTCGGGAGCCCTGGTCTTCTCAAAACTGGATCTAAAGTGGGAATATCATCAGATCAAGCTGAATCTTGAGTCTTGTTCCCTGACCACATCTGTGACTCACACAGGTTTGAGGAACTACAAAAGTCTAAAGTTAGGTATCTCCTCTGCTCCAGAGACAAATGAGCACATAATCCGCCAAGTCCTACAAGGCATCGAGGGGGTCCACAACATCTCTGATGACATCATTGTGTTTGGGAAGAACACACAAGAACACAACAAACGACTACACCAAGTCCTGAGACGACCGCAGGAGAGGGGGCTTACCCTCAACAGTGGCAAATGTGAATTCCGACTGAAAGAGATGGAGTTCATGGGGCACGTTCTCCCGAAGAATGGAATCGGAGCAGCACAGTCAAAGGTGGAAGCGGCACAGAACACACACAGACCGACTAACGCTGCTGAAGTAAGGCGCTTCTTAGCACTATTGAACTACTGTGGCAGATTCATCCAAAATCTGGCAACCACATCCAAACCACTGAGAATACTCATAAAAGCATCATGCAAATGGACATGGAAAGATGAACAAGAATCAACATTCAACGAGTGGAAAAACGCACTGGCCAGTTCACACAACATGGCCTACTTCAATCAAGATGCAGAAACATCGGTGATTGTGAAAGCTAGTCCTGTGGGGTTAGGGGCTATCATCACTGGCGTATCATCTCTGGACCCCCCCCCCCGCAAAGTTGGAGTTCGACAATCTATAGCTATATACCGTATTTAGCTGCTATTTATACACTTTTTATAAAAATTACACATCAAATAGCCTAGCAATGAGGAAAAAAGTAGTCGGCTGGAGGATAAATTCAGCCACTATTTATTGTTGAACTCAGCTGGTTTTGTCTGGCTAATACCCTACACAAATGGGCTGTAATATTCAAGGTAAATTAAATTAAAACAAATTAAACCAACTTGAGAAACTCCCCTGGTGTCCTGAAGTCCTCCTTTTTTGTGTGCAAATGTTTTCACCACGGCCTTTAGGTTCAGGTTGCGGGCCCGACTGTTTTCTATACTGAGTATTGCCAACCCAGACAGTCTTTCCTTAGACATTGTGCATTATATGTCCATTGCACTGCACACAATTTAAACTTAGTCTTGAATGATGCATGCCAAAATATACCAGAGATAACGGACTGTTGATATTGCAACCACACACCTAAAACACCGGTTCACCAGTATGAATGAAATCGCAAACAGCTTTTTTTGTTTAAGCCCTCAAGAACTGTTGTCTACAAAAAATTATAATCTGTACGCATCTGTCCAGTATCCCGTCGACCTGCCCCCAGAGCTTCTTATACAGTTCATCCCTTTCCGTAACGTGTTGAGGGCGGCAATTAAGGAGAATGAGAGGCTTGAATAAAGATGTTACAGAACTGCTGTATTTGAAGCACAACTGCCCCGATGTTAGCTACAGCAATCAAGCTGTTTTTGCCATCCCTGGAACTGTCGCTTCTGCAGAGAGATGGTTTTCTAAACTAAAACTCATAAAGAACTACCGAAGAAGCATTAGGCTCTCGGTCTAATATGCGCCTTTGAACACCTGAGTAAGCTCCACTCATTGTACTGGTGCCATCGTAACCTTGACCACATAATTTGTTCACTGATATCCTCTTTCAATCAGCTTCTTTTTTCTTTTTCACTTTTTCAGTCACATTCCTGAAGCCCAAACAACAAACACTTAGCTTCCTAGTACATATGGAAATTAAAAAGGTTTATGAATTACTTTTTGAAGGGTTACTGTCAAAATGCTTTATTAAATAAAATCAGTGGTGGAAAAAGTACCCAATGTTCATACTTGAGTAAAAGTAAAGATACCTTAATAGAAAATGACTCAAGTAAAAGTGAGTCACTCAGTAAAATACTACTTGACTAAAAGTCTAAAAGTATTTGGTTTTAAAGATACTTAAGTATCAAAAGTAAATGTAATTGCTAAAATATCCTTAAGTATCAAAAGTAAAAGTAAAAGTATAAATCATTTAAAATTCCTTATGTAAAGCATACCACACTGAATCATTTTCTTGTTTTTTAAATGTACGGATAGCCAGGGGCATGTGTTTAGTGAGTCCGCCAGATCAGAGGCAGTAGGGATGACCAGGGATGTTCTCTTGATAAGTGTGTGAATTAGACAATTGTCCTGTCCTGCTAAGCATTCAAAGTGTAACAAGTACTTTTGGGTGTCAGGGAAAATGTATGGAGTAAAAAGTACATCATTTTCTTTAGGAATGTAGTGAAGTAAAAGTAGTCAAATATATAAATAGTCAAGTAAAGTACAGTACCCAAAAAAACTACTTAAGTAGTACTTTCAAGTATTTTTACTTAAGTACTTTACACCACTGAATAAAATAAAAATAGACATTGATGACATGCACATTGGCCCCCAGAGCTTGTAGCCCTCCCCCTGCCTTACGTGGGGCTGCGGGGATAACCCCCAAAATATGTTTTACTCAGGCCAATGTACTATGCTAGCCGTGCTCTCACAGACGCTATTCTCAGACTGAAAGAGAGGCACTCGCCAAAGTTTAATGTGTTTCTCTACGGCAAAGTCTTTGTAATGTTTTGTTACATTATAAATGCATAGATCTGCAGTTTGGATATGTGTTATGATAATGGTTAGTTAAAGGTCCTGAACAGTCATTCTGAAAAGTACTTTTTCTCTCATGGCTAACTACCAGGAAGTTTGAAAAGACAGGCTGAGAGGGAGGGGAGCATATATTCATGAGCTCACCTTGACTCACAGCTCTTTGAAACACCTATGTCAAGACACTTGGATGCAGTGAGCAGTGTTACAGTAAAATCATCTCAAGCAAACTTGGTGATACACAAAGCAACTCAAACAATATTGAAACTGCATCAATGATGGAAAAAAATATGTATCTCCCTTTTGGCATGTCTCTTGTGATGCCGTTCACAGCAGCACTGACAGATGTGTTGACTTGAAAACTGCTTCAAAGATTTTAACGACACTTCCCCCCCTTTTGTTCCAGGCTGGCTGAAGATCTACAGTGAGGGGAAAAAGTATTTGATCCCCTGCTGATTTTGTATGTTTGCCCACTGTCACGGTTTCGGCCGAGGCTGCCTCTCTTCCTTGCTCGGGCAGGCTTCGGCGGTCGTCGTCTCCGGAGTACTAGCTGCCACCATTGAATGTTTCTATGTTCGTTTGGTTTTGTCTTTATGTTGTACACCTGTTTTCGTTTAGCGCTCATTAGTGTCCTATAAGTAATCGTTGTGTTTGTCAGGTGTTGTGTGTGATTGTTTCGCTGTCGTGATTGTGCGCTACTGTTGCCCGTCTGCTCTTCGTGGTTTTCCTCCTCTGTTTAGGAGGGTATTTTCGCACATGTTAGTGCGCATTTTGGTTTACGCCTGTGTGCGTATTTTCTCGCCTCCGGGCTTTTTGGCTCGTGTATTGAGTGTGCTTTCACTAAAGTCTTTTGGACTAATTTTCTGCGTCCTGCGCCTGATTCCTGCACCACACCCACCTACAGCACCCACTGACAGAATCACACACCTTAAGGATGGAATCAGCAGGAGCCGCAGCAGCACATGAGTCTCTGGAGGATCGGGTCCGTGAGCAGAATGACCAGATCCTTCGTATCGGGACCGCCCTGCAGGACGTGATTAACACCCGTCAACGCTGGGAGACCAGAGGGACACCCCCAACTCCACCTCCCCTGCCATCACCATCGGCCAGTCAGCCCATTCAAGCTCCGGAACCCAGGGGAATTCGACTCTCGCTCCCGAGGGCCTATGATGGGACCGCTGCCGGGTGTCAGGGCTTCCTTCTACAGGTGGAGCTATACCTGGCCACCGTGCACCCGGCGCCCTCTGGACACGAGAGCGTGTCCGCCCTCATCTCCTGTCTTACCGGCGAGGCGTTGGAATGGGCCAACGCCGAGTGGAGGAGAATAGACGCCACCACCATCACCTACTCTGAGTTCTCCCGCCGCTTCAGGGCTGTGTTTGACCATCCACCTGAAGGGAAAGCGGCGGGGGAACGTCTGTTCTACCTCCGGCAGGGGAGGAGGAGCGCCCAGGAGTTCGCTTTAGAATTCCGTACTCTAGCGGCGGATGCAGGGTGGAATGAGCGGGCCCTCATCGATCACTACCGCTGTAGTCTACGAGAGGACGTCCATCGGGAGCTGGCCTGCAGGGATACCAGCCTCTCTTTCGATCAGTTAGTGGACATGTCCATCAGGCTGGACACCCTGCTGGCTACCCGCGGACGTTCCGAGGGGGGTCCGTCCATTTCATCCTCCAGCGCCTCCGAGCCGAGCCCTATGGAGCTTGGGGGCGCTGGCGCTAGAGAGAGGAGGGGTCGGAGTACGAGGGGGGCCGTCCCCTGCACCAACTGTGGCCGTGGAGGACACACCGCGGCTAGGTGCTGGGGAGGGTCTCCTAGGGGAGAAGACGACAGGCTCCGCACTGGGGAGTCCTTCCAGGTGAGTAGCTCTCTGTTGCGCACTTCTGTATACCTGTGCGTTTTCCACAGGTAGCACCTCATTCCCAGCATAAGGCGCTGGTAGATTCAGGCGCGGCTGGGAATTTTGTTGATAGAAAATTTTGTTTAGAATTAGGGATTCCCCTTCTTCCTGTTGACGTCCCATTCCCCGTTCATGCCCTAGATAGCCGTCCGTTGGGATCGGGCTTGATCAGGGAGGTCACGGCGCCACTTAGGATGTGTGCGCAGGGGGGTCATGAGGAGATTATCCAGCTATTTCTGATCGACTCGCCTGCGTATCCGGTGGTGCTGGGCATGCCCTGGTTGAGTATCCATAACCCGTCTATTTCGTGGCAGGAGAGGGCTCTGATGGAGTCGTCTGCCCAGTGTGTGGGTCGATGTTTAGGCGTTTCCGTGGGGGCAACCAGGTGCCCGCATTGCACATTCCCCCTGAGTATGAGGATTTGGCTATTGTGTTCAGTAAGTCGAGGGCGACACAGTTGCCTCCTCATAGGCAGGGAGATTGTGCGATAGACCTCCAGGCAGGAGCTGCGCTCCCACGGAGCCATGTGTATCCTCTGTCTCAAGAGGAGAAGAGAGCTATGGAGACTTACATAGACAAATCTCTGAGACAAGGATACATACGGCCATCCACTTCCCCTGCCTCCTCGAGTTTCTTTTTTGTGAAGAAAAAGGATGGAGGGTTACGCCCGTGCATTGATTACCGTAGTCTCAATCAGATCACGGTGAAGTACAGTTATCCACTTCCTCTGATTGCGACCATGACGGAGTCATTGCACGGGGCGCGTTTTTTCACTAAATTAGATCTCAGGAGCGCTTACAACTTGGTGCGCATTAGGGAGGGCGATGAATGGAAGACAGCATTTAGTACCACCTCGGGGCATTACGAGTATCTTGTCATGCCATACGGGCTGATGAACGCTCCTTCAGTTTTCCAATCATTCGTGGATGAGATATTCAGGGACATGCAGGGGCAGGGGGTGGTCGTGTACATAGATGACATTCTCGTGTACTCGTCTACCCAAGTCGAGCATGTGGCCCTGGTGCGCCGAGTGTTGAGGAGGCTGTTGGAGCACGACCTGTATGTCAAGGCAGAGAAATGTCTGTTTTTCCAGGAGTCGATCTCCTTTTTGGGTTATCAGTTGAAGATGGAGGTTGACCGGGTGTCAGCCGTGCGTAATTGGCAAACTCCAACCACTGTTAAAGAGGTGCAGCAGTTTTTGGGGTTTGCGAATTACTACCGGAGGTTTATCCGGGGTTTTGGACAGGTGGCAGCTCCCATAACGTCTCTTTTGAAGGGGGGTCCGGTGCGTTTGCAGTGGTCAGCCGAGGCGGACAGGGCTTTTGGGAGGCTGAAGGACCTGTTTACTTCGGCTCCGGTGCTGGCGCATCCGGATCCCTCTTTACCATTTCAGGTAGAGGTGGACGCGTCAGAGGCCGGTATAGGAGCCGTGCTTTCGCAACGGTCCGGCACGCCACCTAAACTCCGCCCCTGTGCTTTTTATTCCAAAAAGCTCAGTCCGGCGGAGCGAAATTATGACGTAGGGGACAGGGAGCTGTTAGCCGTGGTACAGGCCCTAAAGGTGTGGAGGCATTGGCTTGAGGGGGCTCAACACCCTTTTCTCATTTTGACTGACCACCGTAACCTGGAGTACATCCGGGCAGCTAGGAGACTGAACCCTCGCCAGGCGCGGTGGAACATGTTTTTGGCCCGGTTCGTATTTAAGATCACGTACATCCCTGGGTCACAGAACGGTAAGGCAGACGCACTGTCTCGGCGGTATGACACGGAGGAGAGGTCCGTGGAGCCCACTCCCATACTGCCGGAGTCTTGTCTGGTGGCACCGGTAGTGTGGGAGGTCGATGCTGAGATCGAGCGGGCGTTGCGCACCGACCCTCGTCCTCCTCAATGCCCGGAGGGTCGGACGTACGTCCCGCTCGAGGTTCGGGATCGATTGATCTATTGGGCTCACACGTCACCCTCCTCTGGACATCCTGGTATAGGCCGGACAGTGCACTGCCTTAGTGCTAAGTACTGGTGGACCACGTTGGCGAGGGATGTGAGGGTTTATGTCTCCTCCTGCTCAGTGTGCGCCCAGTGTAAGGCGCCTAGACATCTGCCTAGGGGTAAGTTACAACCCCTGCCCGTTCCACAACGACCATGGTCTCACCTCTCGGTGGACTTCATCACTGACCTTCCCTCCTCGCAGGGGAATACCACTATACTGGTCGTTGTGGACCGGTTCTCTAAGGCCTGTCGTTTGCTCCCTATGCCGGGCCTTCCTACTGCCCTACAGACCGCCGAAGCTCTATTCACCCATGTTTTCCGGCACTACGGGGTACCCGAGGATATTGTGTCTGATCGAGGTCCCCAATTCACCTCCAGAGTCTGGAGAGCCTTTATGGAGCGTTTGGGGGTCTCGGTGAGCCTCACCTCGGGTTACCATCCTGAGAGTAATGGGCAGGTGGAACGTTTGAACCAGGATGTGGGTAGGTTTCTTAGATCATACTGCCAGGACCGGCCGGAGGAGTGGGCACGATACGTTCCCTGGGCAGAAATGGCCCAGAATTCCCTACGCCATTCCTCAACTAACCTAACCCCTTTCCAATGTGTGTTAGGTTACCAGCCGGTTCTGGCACCTTGGCAGCAGAGCCAGATCGAGGCTCCTGCGGTGGATGAGTGGGTGCGGCGCTCGGAGGAGACGTGGAACGCTGCACACGTCCACCTGCAGCGGGCCCTCCGTCGTCAGAAGGCGAGCGCCGATCTCCACCGCAGTGAGGGGCCGGTGTACGCACCTGGTGATCGAGTCTGGCTCTCTACCAGAAACCTGCCCCTCCGCCTGCCCTGTCGGAAACTGGGTTGGCGGTTTGTGGGGCCGTTTAAAGTCCTGAGAAGATTGAACGAGGTGTGTTACAGATTACAACTGCCTATTGAGTATAAAAATATTAACCCCTCGTTCCATGTGTCTCTTCTCAGGCCGGTGGTAGCTGGCCCACTCCAGGAAGATGAAATCAGGGAGACTCCTCCGCCCCCATTGGACATCGATGGGGCACCGGCGTACTCCGTGCGGTCCATCTTGGATTCGAGACGTCGGATGGGGGGTCTCCAATATCTCGTGGAGTGGGAGGGGTACGGCCCGGAGGAACGGTGCTGGGTGCCGAGGAGAGACATTTTGGACCTGTCTCTCCTGACAGAATTCCACCGTAGTCACCCGACGCGCCCTGCTCCGCGTCCTCCTGGTCGTCCCCGAGGCCGGAGTCGGCGCACGTCTGGAGCCGCGCGTCAAGGGGGGGGTACTGTCACGATTTCGGCCGAGGCTGCCTCTCTTCCTTGCTCGGGCAGGCTTCGGCGGTCGTCGTCTCCGGAGTACTAGCTGCCACCGTTGAATGTTTCTATGTTCGTTTGGTTTTGTCTTTATGTTGTACACCTGTTTTCGTTTAGCGCTCATTAGTGTCCTATAAGTTCTCGTTGTGTTTGTCAGGTGTTGTGTGTGATTGTTTCGCTGTCGTGATTGTGCGCTACTGTTGCCCGTCTGCTCTTCGTGGTTTTCCTCCTCTGTTTAGGAGGGTATTTTCGCACATGTTAGTGCGCATTTTGGTTTACGCCTGTGTGCGTATTTTCTCGCCTCCGGGCTTTTTGGCTCGTGTATTGAGTGTGCTTTCACTAAAGTCTTTTGGACAAATTTTCTGCGTCCTGCGCCTGATACCTGCAACACACCCACCTACAGCACCCACTGACACCCACTGAAAAAGACATGATCAGTCTTTAATTTTAATGGTAGGTTTATTTGAACAGTGAGAGACAGAATAACAACAAAAAAATCCAGAAAAACGCATGTCAAAAATGTTATAAATTGATTTGCATTTTAGTGAGGGAAATAAGTATTTGACCCCTCTGCAAAACATGACTTAGTACTTGGTGGCAAAACCCTTGTTGGCAATCACAGAGGTCAGACGTTACTTGTAGTTGGCCACCAGGTTTGCACACATCTCAGGAGGGATTTTGTCCCACTCCTCTTTGCAGATTTTCTCCAAGTCATAAAGGTTTCGAGCCTGGCGTTTGGCAACTCTAACCTTCAGCTCCCTCCACAGATTTTCTATGGGATTAAGGTCTGGAGACTGGTTAGGCCACTCCAGGACCTTAATGTGCTTCTTCTTGAGCCACTCCTTTGTTGCCTTGGCCGTGTGTTTTGGGTCATTGTCATGCTGGAATACCCATCCACGACCCATTTTCAATGCCCTGGCTGAGGGAAGGAGGTTCTCACACAAGATTTGACGGTACATGGCCCCGTCCATCGTCCCTTTGATGTGATGAAGTTGTCCTGTCACCTTAGCAGAAAAATACCCCCAAAGCATAATGTTTCCACCTCCATGTTTGACGGTGGGGATGGTGTTCTTGGGGTCATAGGCAGCATTCCTCCTCCTCCAAACACGGCGAGTTGAGTTGATGCCAAAGAGCTCGATTTTGGTCTCATCTGACCACAACACTTTCACTCAGTTCTCCTCTGAATCATTCAGATATTCATTGGCAAACTTCAAACGGGCCTGTATATGTGCTTTCTTGAGCAGGGGGACCTTGCGGGCGCTGCAGGATATCAGTCCTTGACGGCATAGTGTGTTACCAATTGTTTTCTTGGTGACTATGGTCCCAGCTGCCTTGAGGTCATTGACAAGATCCTCCCGTGTAGTTCTGGGCTGATTCCTCACCGTTCTCATGATCATTGCAACTCCATGAGGTGAGAACTTGCATGGAGCCCCAGGCCGAGGGAGATTGACAGTTATTTTGTGTTTCTTCCATTTGCGAATAATCGCACCAACTGTTGTCACCTTCTCACCAAGCTGCTTGGCGATGGTCTTGTAGCCCATTCCAGCCTTGTGTAGGTCTACAATCTTGTCCCTGACATCCTTGGAGAGCTCTTTGGTCTTGGCCATGGTGGAGAGTTTGGAATCTGATTGATTGATTGCTTCTGTGGACAGGTGTCTTTTATACAGGTAACAAACTGAGATTAGGAGCACTCCCTTTAAGAGTGTGCTCCTAATCTCAGCTCGTTACCTGTATAAAAGACACCTGGGAGCCAGAAATCTTTCTTATTGAGAGGGGGACAAATACTTATTTCCCTCATTAAAATGCAAATCAATTTATAACATTTTTGACATGCGTTTTTCTGGATTCTTTTGTTGTTATTCTGTCTATCACTGTTCAAATAAACCTACCATAAAAATTATAGACTGATCATTTCTTTGTCAGTGGGCAAACGTACAAAATCAGCAGGGGATCAAATACTTTTTTCCCTCACTGTAGCTAGCCAGTAACTAGCTAACACCAGACACAGATGAAAGGGGGAACATATAAGTATGTTTGCCATAGATGAATAGGGTAAACTTTTAATTATATTTGGCACCAGTAGAGTAGCAATCTAGCTATATAAACCACACCCCTCTGCAAACACACCTTCTCAAATGTTGACCTAAAGCCATGACTAGTAGCGACACCTAGTGGGGCAATACCAGCCGAACACTATACATACATGAGGCACTGACGTATGCGGTTCATTGTGTGCGACCACGAGTAAAGTACAGTTCAATGATTCCCGTGAGTCCGAGTCAAGTCAATATATTACAGCGTGCCTTGTAAGAGGCTATATTTGTTGCACCCATTAGTGGGAATGCTGTATTCCCACAGAATACGGTAATATACTGTATTTTAGGAATTCTACAAACCTTGTCCTCAAACTCTACAGTAACTTACTGGCCAATTGCTGCCAGTAATTTACTGTAATTCAGAATATAGTACCATACGGCATTTTTGGAGCGGCAAATACCTTTTAATTAGTGGGTGCATGGTATTGTTGTTTCTCACTCATTAACATATTTTAACGGGTGCCTTGTAAGTGGATATATTTGTTGCACCGTTTAGTGAGAGTCCTGTACCAATTTAAGCAATATGTGGTAGTGGTTCTCTATCAATAAATGTACAGTGGGGAAAAAAAGTATTTAGTCAGCCACCAATTGTGCAAGTTCTCCCACTTAAAAATATGAGAGAGGCCTGTAATTTTCATCATTGGTACACGTCAACTATGACAGACAAAATGAGAAAAATATTTCCAAAAAATCATATTGTAGGATTTTTTATGAATTTACTTGCAAATTATGGTGGAAAATAAGTATTTGGTCAATAACAAAAGCTTCTCAATGCTTTGTTATATACCCTTTGTTGGCAATGACACAGGTCAAACGTTTTCTGTAAGTCTTCACAAGGTTTTCACACACTGTTGCTGGTATTTTTGCCCATTCCTCCATGCAGATCTCCTCTAGAGCAGTGATGTTTTGGGGCTGTCGCTGGGCAACACAGACTTTCAACTCCCTCCAAAGATTTTCTATGGGGTTGAGATCTGGAGACTGGCTAGGCCACTCCAGGACCTTGAAATGCTTCTTACGAAGCCACTCCTTCGTTGCCCGGGCGGTGTGTTTGGGATCATTGTCATGCTGAAAGACCCGGCCACGATTCATCTTCAATGCCCTTGCTGATGGAAGGAGGTTTACACTCAAAATCTCACGATACATGGCCCCATTCATTCTTTCCTTTACACGGATCAGTCGTCCTGGTCCCTTTGCAGAAAAACAGCCCCAAAGCATGATGTTTCCACCCCCATGCTTCACAGTAGGTATGGTGTTCTTTGGATGCAACTCAGCATTCTTTGTCCTCCAAACACGACGAGTTGAGTTTTTACCAAAAAGTTATATTTTGGTTTCATCTGACCATATGACATTCTCCCAATCCTCTTCTGGATCATCCAAATGCACTCTAGAAAACTTCAGACGGGCCTGGACATGTACTGGCTTAAACAGGGGGACACGTCTGGCACTGCAGGATTTGAGTCCCTGGCGGCGTAGTGTGTTACTGATGGTAGGCTTTGTTACTTTGGTCCCAGCTCTCTGCAGGTCATTCACTAGGTCCCCCCGTGTGGTTCTGGGATTTTTGCTCACCGTTCTTGTGATCATTTTGACCCCACGGGGTGAGATCTTGCGTGGAGCCCCAGATCGAGGGAGATTATCAGTGGTCTTGTATGTCTTCCATTTCCTAATAATTGCTCCCACAGTTGATTTCTTCAAACCAAGCTGCTTACCTATTGCAGATTCAGTCTTCCCAGCCTGGTGCAGGTCTACAATTTTGTTTCTGGTGTCCTTTGACAGCTCTTTGGTCTTGGCCATAGTGGAGTTTGGAGTGTGACTGTTTGAGGTTGTGGACAGGTGTCTTTTATACTGATAACAAGTTCAAACAGGTGCCATTAATACAGGTAACGAGTGGAGGACAGAGGAGCCTCTTAAAGAAGAAGTTACAGGTCTGTGAGAGCCAGAAATCTTGCTTGTTTGTAGGTGACCAAATACTTATTTTCCACCATAATTTGCAAATAAATTAATAAAAAATCCTACAATGTGATTTTCTGGAAAAAAAATTCTCAATTTGTCTGTCATAGTTGACGTGTACCTATGATGAAAATTACAGGCCTCTCTCATCTTTTTAAGTGGGAGAACTTGCACAATTGGTGGCTGACTAAATACTTTTTCCCCCCACTGTATTAAGGGAACATATCAAAGTTGTAGTGGGTCTTAAACCTTTTAATGATTGAATAGTTACCCATGTCTATTTGATCTGTTTTGCCCTGTAATCACGGCCAGTTTGAAAGCTTTTGTTTAGGCCTCTAGAAGTGATATAAAACACCTAGTGTTCTTTAATATGCAAATGCCTACAGCCAACATGCTTGCTCTAGTCCCTTCTAATTACAGTAAAATCATTTTCTTACAGGTTAGTATTCACTTTTACTGTATTGTACTGTTTCATTGCTCTGGCATCTAGTTAACGTGAATATTTCAGTATTGTATTTGCACTAACCAGAGATAGTAAGAGATATATAATAAGATATCTTGTTGTAATTACAATTATTTTGAATACCAATGTATCCTTAACTACAACAACATTTTCAGTAACAGTTACAGAAATGTTTTACTTGCTACGACTGTGCTGTGTTTTTTAAAAATGAACCTTGGTTGAATGCAGTGAATGTAAGTTTCTAAGGACAAAAGCGCCCGCTAAATGACCAAAATGTAAAAAAAAAAAGGGTAATATGTCGCTGCATGAGTAATTCCAGTAATATACTGTAAATTAGACTACAGTAAACATTTTGGTACAGTAAAATGGATTACCGTAAAATGGATTACAGTAGCTGCACTTTAAATAAATTACAGTAACTTACTGGACAATTGCAGCCAGTAAGTTACTGTACATTTTACAGGCAAGGTTTTACAGTGTATATACAGGTGGACAACACCTACAAATAGAACATAACTTTAATACCCTAAGAAAACGTTCCACATAACAGCTCCCAAAAGCTTTGGAGCATGGTCAGTGCCTGAAGGAAATGCTCATTCATGTCTTAGAAATCTTGTGACATCCCTAAAACAGCCCTAAATCTAGGATTATATTCTAATCCTGCATCAGGGAACACAAACATCCTTTGTGCAGAAGAATGCTACAACAGTCAACATTATGGAACAATGACTCATGTGGCCTTGGACCATTCCATCTCTCTCGTTCAAGTCAAGCCGGTTAGATTTTTCTAAACCCACTTCAAAGACACTGTTTATTGAAGAGTTAGTGTCCACTAGTCATCGAATAGTCCCCAAAGTATTTCTACTGTAACTGTAGAGAGTACGACACATTATGTCTGATTTTTAGATCAAAAGTGTCCGTCACGGATTATAATATCATAGTAAGACCTTGGCTCCACACCAGTTTAACGAATAAGAATGATATGACCACATTGGCTAGTCATTCATAAATGAGTATTTACCATTCTACTGTAGCTTGCTGATAAATTGTAATACTCAGGAGATGTTTTGTTATAATGGACGTTCACTATTTGACATGAAATCCTTACAGTGCCTTCAGAAAACATTCATACCCCTTGACTTATTCCACATTTTGCTGTGTTATAGCCTGAATTCAAAACTGATTAAATAGATATATCTCACCGATCTACACACAAAGTGAAAACATGTTTTTAGAAATGTTTGTTTTTCTTTATTGTTACTATTTTTTACATTGTAGAATAATAGTGAAGACATCAAAACTATGAAATAACACATATGGAATCATGTAGTAACCAAAAAAGTGTTAAACAAATCAAAATATATTTTATATTTAAGATTCTTCAAATATCCACCCTTTGCCTTGATAACATCTTTGCACACTCTTGGCATTTTTCTACAGAGCCCAAAGAAAATGATTGGCAGAAAACTGGTTATTCGTATCCGCCAGTTTGTCATTACTGCCGTGCGAAAGGACACATTGTCTCTCAGTGTCCTTAGTTGAAACAGAAAAATGAGATGGAGAAAAAGCATCTGGTTGGGACTGGTTTATCTCCTAAATAAGATTTTGGATCAGATGTGTATGAACCCTTTGTTTCAGAGGGGATTGTGTCTCTGCAGTGGAGAATATGTTAAACATCCTGGGAAGATACTGCGAGACACTGGGGCAGGCCAATCCTTCATTTTGGAGGGTGTTTTGCCTTTGTCTGACATTTCAGCAGCTGGTTACAGTGTGTTAGTTCAAGGTTTGGAGATGGGTTGCATGGAAGTTCCTTTATATAATGTCTAACTTAACTTATAAGAGTCTAAGCCACAGTATACAGAAGATAGCCCTATTTGGTAAAAGACCAACTCCATATTATGGAAAGAACGACTCAAATAAGCAAAGAGAAACGACAGTCCATCATAACTTTAAGACATGAAGGTCAGTCAATACGGAACATTTCAAGAACTTTGAACGTTTCTTCAAGTGCAGTTGCAAAAACCATCAAGCGCTATGATGAAACTGGCTCTCATGAGGACCACCATAGGAATGGAAGACCCAGAGTTACTTTAACTGCAGAGGATAAGTTCATTAGAGTTACCAGCCTCAGAAATTGCAGCCCAAATAAATGCTTCACAGAGTTCAAGTCACAGACAAATCTCAACATCAACTGTTCAGAGGGATAAGGGATATGGCCTCTTTTTTGGACAAAATATCATGGGAACATATTGCCAATGGGCAAAATGTCAGTGCTGAATGTGGATGTGGTGCAGGAATCAGGCGCAGGACACAGAGGCTTCGTCCAACAGACTTTAGTAACGATACGAAAACAAACGGGCCTCAAAAAGAGCCCGGAGGCAAGTGAAATTACGCACACACTGCGTAAAACACAAAGTACCAAAAATAGCGCGCACACAAGTACAGAAACTCTCTCCAAAACAATGGAGGAAACTAACTCAGCATCTGCTGACCGGAGAACAATTACACACAACACATGACTAAAACAACGAGAACTTATAGGACACATAATAAACACTAAACTGAAACAGGTGTACCAATAAGACAAAACCAAACAAACATCGAAAACATACAACGGTGGCAGCTAGTACTCCGGGGACGACGACCGCCGAAGCCTGCCCGAACAAGGAGGAGGAGCAGCCTCGGCCGAAACCGTGACCCAAAACATACACACAATTAAAAATACCACTCAAATGCCGGCATTTGCCATAGAACATATTGCAAATGTCATATGGCAAATGCCAACGTAGTAACTCAAAAATCCTGTAGGGGGTGAGCTCACTTAATCTTACGTAAGCATGTTGCAAATGTACTCGAAAGTCAAATTTGAGGGTGGAAATGAGTGTTCGTAAAAACTTCTCAATTATACATTATTAAAGAACCGTATGGATATAGATTTGTTTTATTATATGTTGGTTTGTCCATTAGGCCTATGGAATGTCCATATCAGGCATGTTACACTGCCAAATGGACAAGTTGTCCATTTGTCACACATTATATTGCAAATGGACAAAGTGTACTTTTGTCACATCGGATCACAGGAAGTCGGGTTCTGGACCCAAAAGTCAGAACCATGTCCAAATGGCATATGAAACATACAAATTATATATATATATAATGTCCAAATGTCATATGAAATGTCCAAATGTCATATGAAATGTCCAAATGGCATATTAAATGTCCAAATGGCATATTAAATGTCCAAATGACATATGTAAGTCTTGAAAGTACCAAATCAGTATGTCATGTCCATTTGCCAGATATGATCATAGGAAGTCAGTTCCAAAGCCAAAGTAAGTGAACCATGTCCAAATGGCCTGTATAATGACAACATGGTATATATATATATCAGTATGTTAGGTTCCACTCCCTCAATAGTTGGTGTTGAGTGCAGCCTGTCCATTTGGTGATGGTAAATCACTGCTTAAACAGTGTCCATTTGCAATATGATACATTGCCAGTGCTAATATGTTATACTGGACATGTTGGCACTGGCAATACATCACATGACAAATGGACACTGTCCAATTGCAGTATAACATGTTAAGACTGGCATGTACAAAAAGTCCATTAGAAATGTACAGTATGATTCAAACAGACATAGTGGTTCCTCTCCCCTCAATAGTTGGTTTTGAGTTCAGCCTGTCCATTTGGTGATGGTAAATCACTGCTTAAACAGTGTCCATTTGCAATATGATACATTGCCAGTGCTAATATGTTATACTGGACATGATGGCACTGGCAATACATCACATGACAAATGGACACTGTCCAATTGCAGTATAACATGTTAAGACTGGCATGTACAAAAAGTCCATTAGCAATGTACAGTATGAGTCAAACAGACATAGTGGATCCTCTCCATCAATAGTTGGTTTTGAGTTCAGCCTGTCCATTTGGTGATGGTAAATCACTGCTTAAACAGTGTCCATTTGCAATATGATACATTGCCAGTGCTAATATGTTATACTGGACATGTTGGCACTGGCAATACATCACATGACAAATGGACACTGTCCAATAGCAGTATAACATGTTAAGACTGGCAATGAATTATGGGTAATAGCAATATCTTACAATGGATCATGAATTGGACATGCTGTAATTTGCTATTACAAAGCTGAATTGCCCAAATGTAAAGCTCACTGAACTCGTGATGGCCTAGAAGTGATAGTGGGTCCTCTCCCTTACTCATTGGTGTTGATTTCAGCATGTCCATTTGGCTGATAATAAATTCCCATTGAAATGTATTGCAAATGTACTTGTCCGTTTGCAATTTGAAATACAGCCATTGCCAGTATAACATATTGGCATTGGCAATGTTTCATATGGCAAATGGACCTAGTACGTTTGCCATATGAAACATTGCCAATGCCAGTATAACATATTGGCATTGGCAATGTTTCATATGGCAAACGTACAAGTACATTTGCAATATGTTTGAATGGGCCTTTATTATGAGCCAAATGGACATGCTGTAATATGCTCTTACAATGCTGAAATGCACAAATGTAAAGCTTACTCAACTGGGGCTGGCCAAGAAATGATAGTGGATCCTCTCCATTACTCATTGGTGTTGATTTCAGCATGTCCATTTGGTAATGGTCAGTCACTGCTTAAACATATGACTAATGGACAGTCTCCATCATAATATGACTGGTAATGAATTATGTGTAATGGACACTGTCCAATAGCAATATCTACAATGGGCATTTATAACCACCAATTGGACATGCTGTAACATTGTCTTACAAAGCTTAAAAGCCACATTTTCAAGATTATTGAACTCGAGCTGGCCAACGAATGATAGTGGATCCTCTCCCCTTACTCATTGGTGTTGATTTCAGCATGTCCATTTGGCTCATAATGAATGCAGTGAATGTAAGTTGCTAAGGACAAAAGCGCCCGCTAAATGACCAAAATGTTTTTTAAGAAAGGGTAATATGTCGCTGCATGAGTAATTCCAGTAATATACTGTAAATTAGACTACAGTAAAATTGATTACCGTAAAATGGATTACAGTAGCTGTACTTTAAATAAATTACAGTAACTTACTGGCCAATTGCAGCCAGTAAGTTACTGTACATTTTACAGGCAAAGTTTTACAGTGTATATACAGGTGGACAACACCTACAAATAGAACATAACTTTAATACCCTAAGGAAACGTTCCACATAACAGCTCCCAAAAGCTTTGGAGCATGGTCAGTGCCTGAAAGAAATACTCATTCATGTCTTAGAAATCTTGTGACATCCCTAAAACAGCCCTAAATCTAGGATTATCTTCTAATCCTGCATCAGGGAACACAAACATCCTTTGTGCAGAAGAATGCTACAACAGTCAACATTATGGAACAATGACTCATGTGGCCTTGGACCATTCCATCTCTCTCGTTCAAGTCAAGCCGGTTTGATTTTTCTAAACCCTCTTCAAAGACACTGTTTATTGAAGAGTTAGTGTCCACTAGTCATCGAATAGTCCCCAAAGTATTTCTACTGTAACTGTAGAGAGTACGACACATTATGTCTGATTTTTAGATCAAAAGTGTCCGTCACGGATTATAATTTCATAGTAAGACCTTGGCTCCACACCAGTTTAACGAAAAAAAATGATATGATTACATTGGCTAGATGAGTATTTGTCATTACTGCCGTGCGAAAGGACACATTGTCTCTCAGTGTCCTTAGTTGAAACAGAAAAATTAGATGGAGAAAAAGCATCTGGTTGGGACTGGTTTATCTCCTAAATAAGATTTTGGATCAGATGTGTATGAACCCTTTGTTTCAGATGGGATTGTGTCTCTGCAGTGGAGAATATGTTAAACAGCCTGGGAAGATACTGAGAGACACTGGGGCAGGCCAATCCTTCATTTTGGAGGGTGTTTTGCCTTTGTCTGACATTTCAGCAGCTGGTTACAGTGTGTTAGTTCAAGGTGTGGAGATGGGTTGCATGGAAGTTCCTTTATATAATGTCTAACTCGAGTCTGGTCTTGTTACTCAGTCTGTCATGGCGTGGAGCCAAGCCTACTGGTGAAGGGGGTCTAAATACATTTTGGGCAACGATTTTGCTGACGGGAAGGTTGTGCCAAATCCTGTCATTTGTGAGGAACCCAGAGTAGAGGAACCTGATGGGTTATCAGAGAAATACCCTAGGGTGTTTTCGGCGTGTGCTGTTACAAGTGCTAGATCTAAGAAGATTGCAGAGAGTAGGGCCTCTATGCAATCCCTATCGCGGAAATTCAAAGGCAATGTTCCCGCGTTAGCAGAGACTGCATTTGCAGTAAATGCTGCAGATATCAGCTCAATAGGAAATTACCTTAACTTATAAGAGTCTAAGCCACAGTATACAGAAGATAGCCCTATTTGGTAAAAGACCAACTCCATATTATGGAAAGAACGACTCAAATAAGCAAAAAGAAACGACAGTCCATCATAACTTTAAGACATGAAGGTCAGTCAATACGGAACATTTCAAGAACTTTGAACGTTTCTTCAAGTGCAGTTGCAAAAACCATCAAGCGCTATGATGAAACTGGCTCTCATGAGGACCACCATAGGAATGGAAGACCCAGAGTTACTTCTGCTGCAGAGGATAAGTTCATTAGAGTTACCAGCCTCAGAAATTGCAGCCCAAATAAATGCTTCACAGAGTTCAAGTCACAGACAAATATCAACATCAACTGTTCAGAGGGATAAGGGATATGGCCTCTTTTTTGGACAAAATAACATGGGAACATATTGCCAATGGGCAAAATGTCAGTGCTGAATGTGGATGTGGTGCAGGAATCAGGCGCAGGACACAGAGGCTTCGTCCAACAGACTTTAGTAACGATACGAAAACAAACGGGCCTCAAAAAGAGCCCGGAGGCAAGTGAAATTACGCACACACTGCGTAAAACACAAAGTACCAAAAATAGCGCGCACACAAGTACGGAAACTCTCTCCAAAACAATGGAGGAAACTAACTCAGCATCCGCTGACCGGAGAACAATTACACACAACACATGACTAAAACAACGAGAACTTATAGGACACATAATAAACACTAAACGGAAACAGGTGTACCAATAAGACAAAACCAAACAAACATCGAAAACATACAACGGTGGCAGCTAGTACTCCGGGGACGACGACCGCCGAAGCCTGCCCGAACAAGGAGGAGGAGCAGCCTCGGCCGAAACCGTGACCCAAAACATACACACAATTAAAAATACCACTCAAATGCCGGCATTTGCCATAGAACATATTGCAAATGTCATATGGCAAATGCCAACGTAGTAACTCAAAAATCCTGTAGGGGGTGAGCTCACTTAATCTTACGTAAGCATGTTGCAAATGTACTCGAAAGTCAAATTTGAGGGTGGAAATGAGTGTTCGTAAAAACTTCTCAATTATACATTATTAAAGAACCGTATGGATATAGATTTGTTTTATTATATGTTGGTTTGTCCATTAGGCCTATGGAATGTCCATATCAGGCATGTTACACTGCCAAATGGACAAGTTGTCCATTTGTCACACATTATATTGCAAATGGACAAAGTGTACTTTTGTCACATCGGATCACAGGAAGTCGGGTTCTGGACCCAAAAGTCAGAACCATGTCCAAATGGCATATGAAACATACAAATTATATATATAATGTCCAAATGTCATATGAAATGTCCAAATGTCATGTGAAATGTCCAAATGGCATATTATAAATGTCCAAATGGCATATTAAATGTCCAAATGGCATATGTAAGTCTTGAAAGTACCAAATCAGTATGTCATGTCCATTTGCCAGATATGATCATAGGAAGTCAGTTCCAAAGCCAAAGTAAGTGAACCATGTCCAAATGGCCTGTATAATGACAAAATTGTATATATATATATATATATATATATATATATATATATATATATATATATATATATATATATATATATATATATATATATATCAGTATGTTAGGTTCCACTCCCTCAATAGTTGGTGTTGAGTGCAGCCTGTCCATTTGGTGATGGTAAATCACTGCTTAAACAGTGTCCATTTGCAATATGATACATTGCCAGTGCTAATATGTTATACTGGACATGTTGGCACTGGCAATACATCACATGACAAATGGACACTGTCCAATTACAGTACAACATGTTAAGACTGGCATGTACAAAAAGTCCATTAGCAATGTCCAGTATGAGTCAAACAGACATAGTGGTTCCTCTCCCCTCAATAGTTGGTTTTGAATTCAGCCTGTCCATTTGGTGAAGGTAAATCACTGCTTAAACAGTGTCCATTTGCAATATGATACATTGCCAGTGCTAATATGTTATACTGGACATGTTGGCACTGGCAATACATCACATGACAAATGGACACTGTCCAATTGCAGTATAACATGTTAAGACTGGCATGTACAAAAAGTCCATTAGCAATGTACAGTATGAGTCAAACAGACATAGTGGATCCTCTCCATCAATAGTTGGTTTTGAGTTCAGCCTGTCCATTTGGTGATGGTAAATCACTGCTTAAACAGTGTCCATTTGCAATATGATACATTGCCAGTGCTAATATGTTATACTGGACATGTTGGCACTGGCAATACATCACATGACAAATGGACACTGTCCAATAGCAGTATTACATGTTAAGACTGGCAATGAATTATGGGTAATAGCAATATCTTACAATGGATCATGAATTGGACATGCTGTAATTTGCTATTACAAAGCTGAATTGCCCAAATGTAAAGCTCACTGAACTCGTGATGGCCTAGAAGTGATAGTGGGTCCTCTCCCTTACTCATTGGTGTTGATTTCAGCATGTCCATTTGGCTGATAATAAATGCCCATTGAAATGTATTGCAAATGTACTTGTCCGTTTGCAATATGAAATACAGCCATTGCCAGTATAACATATTGGCATTGGCAATGTTTCATATGGCAAATGGACCTTGTATGTTTGCCATATGAAACATTGCCAATGCCAGTATAACATATTGGCATTGGCAATGTTTCATATGGCAAATGTACAAGTACATTTGCAATATGTTTGAATGGGCTTTTATTATGAGCCAAATGGACATGCTGTAATATGCTCTTACAAAGCTGAAATGGACAAATGTAAAGCTTACTCAACTGGGGCTGGCCAAGAAATGATAGTGGATCCTCTCCATTACTCATTGGTGTTGATTTCAGCATGTCCATTTGGTAATGGTCAGTCACTGCTTAAACATATGACTAATGGACAGTCTCCATCATAATATGACTGGTAATGAATTATGTGTAATGGACACTGTCCAATAGCAATATCTACAATGGGCATTTAAACCACCAATTGGACATGCTGTAACATAGTCTTACAAAGCTTAAAAGCCAAATTTTCAAGATTATTGAACTCGGGCTGGCCAACGAATGATAGTGGATCCTCTCCCCTTACTCATTGGTGTTGATTTCAGCATGTCCATTTGGCTCATAATAAAGGCCCATTCAAACATATTCCAAATGTACTTGTACGTTTGCCATATGAAATACAGCCAATACCAGTATAACATGTTGGCATTGGCAATGTTTCATATGGCAAATGTACAAGGTCCATTTGCCATATGAAATACAGCCAATGCCAGTATAACATATTGTCATTGGCAATATTTCATATGGCAAATGTACAATGTCCATTTGCCATATGAAATACAGCCAATGCCAGTATAACATATTGGCATTGGCAATGTTTCATATGGCAAACGTACAAGTACATTTGGAATATGTTTGAATGGGCCTTTATCATCAGCCAAATGGACATGCTGAAATCAACACCAATGAGTAAGGGAGAGGATCCACTATCATTTGTTGGCCCGCCCGAGTTCAATAATCTTGAAAATTTGGCTTTTAAGCTTTGTAACAGCATGTTACAGCAAGTACAATTGGTGATAATAAATGCCCATTGAAATGTATTGCAAATGGACTTGTACGTTTGCCATATGAAACATTACCAATGCCAGTATGTTACAGTGGCACAGGCTGTATTTCATATGGCAAACATACAAGTCCATTATAACGACACTCGCCTGTTGGATTCTGTTAAAGCTGTTGCACCCTTGTGGCCCAGCTGACTTCCATGCAGGCCCACATTGACCTTGTGACCTCTGGAGCTCCATGTCTCTAATTGTGCACTCCCTGCCTGTTCAAAAGACAACTCCCATGGGCCTGAGAGTACAGCTTACCCACTTGGAACTCCAGAGGGACAGCAGGCCAAAAGAAAGGGGGGAGAGAGTGGCCAGCCTCCACAGGGGCTGCCTGCTCTGCCTTAACTGCCCCCCTGTTGGACAGTTTCACTCTCATACACACAGACACACACAGACAGACACAGACACACACAGACACACACACACACACACACACACACACACACACACACACACAGACACACACAGACAGACATAGACACACACAGACAGACACAGACAGACACAGACAGACAGACAGACACAGACAGACACACCTATTAACTTTGGCCTTCTCCCTCATGCCCTGCTGACTTCCATGCAGGCCCACATTGACCTTGTGACCTCTGGAGCTAAATGCCTCTACTTCTACACTCCCTGCCTAGTAAAATACAATTGGCCTGAGAGTACAGCTTACTCTCTGGACTTCAGAGAGTGTCCAGCCTCCACAGGGGCTGCCTGCTCTGCCCCCGTGTAGGACAGTTTCACTGTCATACACACAGACACACACAGACACACACAGACAGACACAGACACACACAGACACACACAGACATACACAGACACACCTATTCACTTGGGCCTTCTCCCTGTGGCCCTGCTGACTTCCATGCAGACCCACATTGACCTTGTGACCTCTGGAGCTCCATGCATCTTGTTCTAAACTCTCAGCCTATTAAAACCCTCTCTCCCATGGGCCTGAGAGTGCAGCTTACTGTCTGGACCTCAGAGAGTGACCAGCCTCCACAGGGGCTGCCTGCTCTGCCCCCCTGTAGGACAGTTTCTCTCACACACACAGACACACACAGACACACCTATTCACTTGGGCCTTCTCTCTGTGGCCCTGCTGACTTCCATGCAGGCCCACATTGACCTTGTGACCTCTGGAGCTCCATGCATATTGTTCTAAATTCCCTGCCAAGTAAAATACATCTCCCATGGGCCTGAGAGTACAGCTCACTCCCTGGACCTCCATGCATCTATTTCTACACTCTCTGCCTATTAAAACCCTCTCTCCCATGGGCCTGAGAGTACAGCTTACTGTCTGGACCTCAGAGAGTGACCAGCCTCCACAGGGGCTGCCTGCTCTGCCTGCTCTGCCCCCCTGTTGGACAGTTTCACTCTCACACACACAGACAGACACAGACACACACAGACAGACACAGACACACACAGACAGACACAGACACACACAGACAGACCTATTAACTTGGGCCTTCTCCCTTGTGTTATTGCATTCTTATTTTTCAATGAATTTAGAATGCAATAAAAAAAATAAGAATGCAATAACACATTAACACTACTTTAATAACACATTAACACTACTTTTGTAACACAAAAGAATAGAGTGGATATAGGTGCTAAATGAAGCTACCAAGTTGAAAAAACACCATTATTTCAGGACATAAACCTCTGAAAACACTAAGTCAAACCAACAATAAACCTAGTTGACAGCTGCATTTTGTTCACACTCTGAGAAGGTTTTAAAATGAACTATTTCCTAAGTAATTTATCTCTGATAAATAACAGAGAGAAATTAATTAAGATATATTTTTTAAATCACTTCAGTTATCCAGAAAGTACAATGCTCCAGGCTGCTTATTTGCTGCTTATAAACACATCTGAGACCACTCCCTCCACTCCTCCTATGCTGTCAGCCTCTAGTCAAAAGCATTATATTTCCAAAACACACTACTCTCACTAAAACACACATCCATGCAGTCAGGCTCTAGTCAAACACATTCTATTTCAAAAACAGTCACAATGATGTCACCCCTCCTATGCTGTCAGCCTCTAGTCAAATGCATTCTATTTCCAAAACACACTACTCCCACTAAAACACACATGGGTGACCGGACTGGTTACCAGGAGTACACCTGGTGATCGACAGGTTACCAGGAGTGCACCTGGTGACCGGGCAGGGGGTGTAGGCCTAGAGGCCTGGAGGTCTATAGTTCCATAGAGTAGGCTGTGCTCTCAAAAAAAAAACTTATAAAAACCTGCTTTTCTGCTATTTACCGGTTCATGAGGGTTGTCTAATCACACATGTGACATTTTGGAAGGATGTGACCTTTTTAACCCTTTGAAACAGCACCTATGACCCCATTTTAAGGCACTTAAACACATATCCTCATTGGGATACGCTTTTACAGAATCCTGAGTTTGAGGTCAATCCGAGAATATTTTACAGAGGGTTGAATGTAGTGTTTTCACAATCTGCAGGTTGGGTAAATCTAAACCATGTTTAGGGTCAATCTTACCACTTCTGGTTGCTCCAGGAAGCTTAAACTCAACACAGGTAATCCTTATAGTGGCCTGATGGGTTGACAAAGAAGACAGTTTGATATGGCAATCAAAACCCACATAGGCATCAAGTTGAAGTTAGGGCAGCAGGCAATGTATTTCTATGGGGGAAATGAGTGTGAATAAATGCACCCTGTTGTCACTGTTAAGGGTTAATTCCACATGGTCACGTGTAGGCTTGCGTGGATCGGGAGGACCTTAGGAGCGTTCCTGTGGTTGAATTGTGTTTCTAGCCTCAACGGTTCTCTCGCTGTGGCCCAAAAGCATATAAATTGAGGTCAAGGCTTCATTTTGGGCCTTTTTTGTTTGCACAGTCACTGCGGTCAGCCCGAGCAAGCTACGGTCAAGTGGGGCACCTCGTTGAACTCGGAACGGCCTAGAGATCCATTTGCCTTTCAGTGATGGTTTCAGCATGACAACTTGGTGATGGTAACTCCCTGTTTGGGTGATGGAGAGTGTCCATTTGCCATATGACATATTGTCACTGCCAATACTTTCTACTGCAATTGGACAGTCAGCCATCAACTCAGCTATCACTCCAAAAAAAATTCATACTGACACCAAACGGATACATATTGACACCAAACTCACTTTGTCCGACTCGTTTAGAAGCCACCTATCACAAATGTCAGAGCCGGACCAAAACACATAGCACCTTCTGTTCGAAACCATAAAAAAACATAAAACACGTAGTTACGTTCAAGCTGCGGGTCCGATTCTGACATTATGTGTAGGCCCAGCTGAGGCGAACCGGAATCCAGAGTTTCGGCTTGATAGGTCATTCGGAGCCCGCGCAGCGACCTTAATTAGTGCAGAAAAATCACTTCTTTCAGGGGTCGCTACGGGGTCCCTGAACGAGCTATCGGCCAGAGACTTATATTTTCAGTGATGATAAATATGAATGGAACGTATTGCAAATGTACGAGGCTGTTTCTCGGCCGGAGAACCTCCTAGAGCCACGAAACTCACTGTGCAGTTTTTTAAAGTTTCAGAGCTCTAGGTCTGATGGTTCTTTGATGGTTCCAATTCAGGTAACTATTGCAGGCTCTGTGCATCTGTAAGCCCTACACTGTATCACTCCAGCTTGGCTGTGCGTGTGAGTTTTTTTCCGGAGGTCTGATGGATAGTGTGAGCACTTGTCAGGCTACAGCATGTCTCTATGGGTGCTTTCTCTGTGTCCTGGGCTTCTGGGGTGGTTCTTTGGGTCTCAAAAGAGTACTTGTGTTAGTTTGTCCAATTGCAATACAACATATTGGCACTGGCAATATACGTAATGGCAAATGGACACATGTACATATCAGTATTGCAAATGTTCATAACTAGTTGGAGATGGACAAATTTTACCCAGAAAATCATATAAAATCACAGAGATCACATAGAGCTCCGAAACCTGCCTTAACGGATCTGCCTTAACACGCCTTTTTTTTTTCCATCGTCAATGTGACGTTGTACGATTTCTCGTAAACTACGATAGTTAAATTGCTGGTACCATTTTTCCTTACACCGTAGGGTCGTGTACTTTGACGCGCAGCGGTCAAATTAGAGCTTTATGACCGTTTTCGACATCTAATCCCAGAAAATGTGCATTAACTCGAAGAGCATCGCGGCCTCGACACCATCTTGTCTTCAGGCTAAAAGCACATCTGGCCGCCCCCCCACTCACCGAGTTTCGTTTTCAAAGTCAGTACAGTTTACAAGAAATGGCCACGTCCATTTGGCTGATGAAACGTCCATATGCAATATGACGCTCATCGCCACACTGTGGAATTGTCCAGTACTGCAGACATTTGCCCCAAAAAAGAAAAATGAATATCCCGGAAAGCGAAAGTCCTGGAGACTTCGTTTCGCGACTTCACGCGGAGCGGGGCCCGGGGGGTCGACCCGCGGCCGTCACCCCATTTTTAGCTCACTCGCGGACGTCTAGTAAGGGCCCGTCCATTTGCCATATGGTGAGTCCCACCGATCATACGGCCGCCGCCGTTTCGGGCCCTTCTGTATGGACTGTGTGAATCAGGCCTTCATGGTCAAATTGCTGCAAAGAAACCACTACTAAAGGACACCAATAAGAAGAAGAGACCTGCTTGGGCGAAGAAACACGAGCAATGGACCGGTGGAAATGTGTCCTTTGTTCTGGAGTCCAAATTGGAGATATTTGCTTCCAACTGCCGTGTCTTTGTGAGATGCGGTGTGGGTGAACGGATGATCTCTGCATGTGTATTCTCCACTGTAAAGCATGGAGGAGGTGTTATGGTGTGGGAGTGCTTTGCTGGTGACACTGTCTGTGATTTATTTAGAATTCAAGGCACACTTAACCAGCATGGCTACCACAGCATTCTGCAGTGATACGCCATCCCATCTGGTTTGGGCTTAGTGGGACTATCATTTGTTTTCAACAGAACAATGACCCAACACACCTCCAGGCTGTCTAAGGGCTATTTTACCAAGAAGGAGAGTGATGGAGTGCTGCATCAGATGACCTGGCCTCCACAATCCCCCGACCTCAACCCAATTGAGATAGTTTGCGATGAGTCGGACGGCAGAGTGAAGGAAAAGCAGCCAACAAGTGCTAAGCATATGTGGGAACTCCTTCAAGACTGTTGCAAAAGCATTCCAGGTGAAGCTGTTTGAGAGAATGCCAAGAGTGTGTAAAGCTGTCATCAAGGCAAAGGGTGGCTATTTGAAGAATCTCAAAAATAAAATATATTTTGATTTGTTTAACACTTTCTTGGTTACTACATGATTCCATATGTGTTATTTTATAGTGTTGATGTCTACACTATTATTCTACAATCTAGAAAATAGTAAAAATAACAAAAAACCCTTGAATGAGTAGGTGTGTCCAAACTTTTAACTGGTACTGTATACTTACATTCATTTTTTCAACTGGTACCGGGGGACCTTCAGACAACAGTCTCACCTTTCCACAGAGGGGTCATATAAGTGTGTAGCCCAAACTGTTCGGATGCTACAGACAGAAGTTGGCAGATCTGCAGTACCGACTTCAGCCGAGTCCCAAGATGCTTGTGGGGGTCGTAGAGCAAAACGGAGTACACCATCGTGTTTGTGAGAGTCTCATCTTTCCATAGAGGGGTCAAACCATTCGGACACTACAGACGATTTTGTGAGAAGACCGATTTTCGGGATGTCTCATGGTCTGACACACACCGCTCTAGCTCTGTCACCTTTCACCACAGATGCAGAAGTGCAACATAGGCGGATGCGGTGGATTGAGACACATCCAATGCAAAAAAAACAGATATCTCTAGTTTAAACTGACAGATTTGTATGTTTATTTTTGTATTATGCTAATTAGATTTCCCCGGGGCGATACAGCGATACAGATTGAATAAAGTCCCAAGTCTAGTGATCGATCTGTCTGATGGGTTGACAAGTTCGATCTGTCTGTGACGTTATTATGTGGTTCTTACTTCGGTAAACCTCCTGAGTTGACAGTTGACACTTCAATGTCTAGAAAGCAGCTGAGATACGTCCAGAGGACGAGTTTGATGAAATTTGTGTGGGTTACTTTGACAGAGATGGTGTTTTGATGAGGAAATGGCAGTCTCATTCTGACGATTGGCCCAGTGTCTCTCAAATTGTCATTCCAGTTACACTTTCACAAGAGATACTGAGGTTGGATCACGATGGTGGTATGGCAGGCCATCTTGGGGACCTCCTGACGGGCCGGCACCAGGTGGTGAGGGTAGGCAACAACAGATCCGCCACGCTGACCCTCAACACGGAGGCCCCTCAGGGTGCGTACTTTGTCCCCTCCTGTACTCCCTGTTCACCCACTATTGCGTGGCCACGCACGACTCCATTCCCATCATTAAGTTTGCTGACAACACGACGTGGTAGGCCTGATCACCAATGACGATGAGACTGCCTATAGGGAGGAGGTCAGTGACCTGGCAGTGTGGTGCCAAGACAACAATCGATATATCCCTCAACGTCAGTAAAACAAAGGAGCTGATTGTGGACTACAGGAAACGGAGGGCCGAGCACGCCCATATCCACATCGAAGGGGCTGTAGTGGAGTGGGTCGAGAGCTTCAATTTCCTTTGTTTCCACGTCACTAAGGAATTAACATGGTCCACACACACCAACACAGTCATAAAGAAGGCACGACAACACCTTTTCTCCCTCAGGAGGCTGAAAAGATTTGGCTTGGGCCCTCAGATCTTCCAAAAGTTCTACAGCTACACCATTGAGAGCATCTTGACTGGCTGCATCACCGCTTGGTATGGCAACTGTTTGGTATCCGACTGCAATACGCTACAAAGGGTAGTGTGTATGGTCCAGTACATCATTGGGGCCAAGCTTCTTGCCATCCAGGACCTCTATACCAGGCGGTGTTAGAGGAAAGCCCTAAAAATTGTCAAAGACTCCAGCCACCCAAGTCATAGACTGTTCTCTCTGCTACTGCACGGCAAGTCTGGAACCAACAGGACCCTGAACAGCTTCTATCCCCAAGCCATGACTGCTAAATAGAACCAAATAGCTACCCGAATTATGTGCATTGACCCTTTTTGCATCACATACGCTGCTGTTACTGTTTATTATCTCTCCTGTTGCCAAGTCACTTTACTCCTACCTTTATGTACATATCTATCTCAATTATTTCTTACCCCTGCACATCGACTCGGTACTGGTACTCCGTGTACATAGCCAAGTTATCGTTACTCATTGTGTATTTATTCCTCGTGTGATTATTTTTCTATTTTCTGCATTGTTGGGAAGGGCCCGTAAGTAAGCATTTCACTGTGAGTCTACACCTGTTGTTTACGAATCATGTGACAAATAAAATGTGATTTGATTTGACATGAAAATGACCAAATTCAAACAACACAGAGAAATATGTTTTACAAATCACGCCCTTGTTTTTACTCAGATAGATGTCCTTGTATGAGAAAGGGTGCTCCGTCAGTAGGCCTATAACAATGGGTTTTATGTTTGCAGTAAAACACAATGTAGGCCATCATTGTAAATAAGAATTTGTTCTTAACTGACTTGCCTAGTTAAATAAAGTTAATATAAATAAAAATATATACAAAAAACACCTGTTTTGTGTGTAAATAAACAAATAAATACAGTAAAAATTCAGTAGTGACATACAGGATATAATACGTTAACATGGTGTCATGCATACAATACAGGATATGGTTGTTGTAATTTATCTTTAGAAAGGTATCTGGGTTTCATGTGTGATAGTAAATCAAGTTGATCTTACTCAACAGAAACATGTGGTAAGTGCACTACTTTTGACCAGGGCCCATAGCACAATAAAGGGAATAGGGTGCCATTTGGGACTCAAACCAGGTTGTTTACCACCCGAGTGAACTTCCTCTTGACGTTGAGTGCTGCTGTGGTTCGCTTTTTGGCATCCAGAAAGGATACACATCTATGTTTAATCTAATCACAGTATGGTATAGCTTCTATTTTGACTGATGCTATGCTTATCTATAAAATTGTGCTTTTTAAAAATAGCTTTGACTGGAGAAGAAAAATGCAGTTTGGTTTCCTGGCGAATAGTGCTTCAAAGGGGGAGGTCCTATCTATCTATTCTATACCTACGATTGAGACTGAGACTGAACCAGAATTCTGCTAGAAACTGTGCCAACATCTTCAACAAAAACCACACAGGTTTAGATTATTTTTCTCACTCGCTGTCAAAAGTACATTTAGTGTTTCATCTAGAACATTTTCTCAGGGTTTTTAAAAGGTGCCTGCCTAGTCTGAATATATTGAACGGCTTGTTTTATCGACCTCAACTACGTAGTCATTATTTGTCAATTGTTTTACCACAGATACCAAAACTGGACATCTTTTTAGTTTATCGATGATAATGGTTGGCTACCAGTCATACTGTCTATAAGCTTGTATGTGAGACACCACAAACATAAACAATCAACTGAACTGTGACAAATCTTTATCATTAAGATTGTTTGGTTAATTGCCTACCAATGGACAGATGGTCTTAGTGCTAAAGATGACCTTTATGTTTTTGGGAAATTCACCTATGACACATTTTCCATCAGACGACATATCCATGTCAAGTCAGACTAGGGGCCAGGATGAATATTAAATAATTGTGTGGAAAGTGTGCACCTGTTAACAAAACAGATTTTTCTTTAAAAATGGTCACAAAAAGGTTAAGAGAAGGATTATGTCATGACATAAGGTAATGTTTGAATGAAAACAGTGTAATGTTTAAGCTTTGTTTTTTATATTTTATCCTGACTGGGGAAAACAATGCTATCTTTGCAACAGAAATCTGGCACTCAATGTGTGTTCAACGGTCACTAGTTAAATATAGAGACACAGACTTATGAACTTCTTGTTTTTCTAGCTTTGTCATGATATTGAGAAATTTGCACTCAACATTCCCCACTAATCACTAGAACAGACATTATATTATTACCACACATACAGTAAACTAAATGTTATTTGAATTGCCATATCTAAACTGTGATATTTCTGTAATATTTATACAGCATCCTATAACACAACATGAGCTTGAACGTCAAATAACAGTAGAAAGTACAAATAAGTATACATTTTATGAAAAGTTGTCTTAGATGTTCCTTAATGATCAGTTGTTGTTTTTTGCACGAACTTCTCATTCCACAATCATGGGCATTAATATGGAGTTGGTCCCCCCTTGTTATTATTATTATATATACAGTATATATTTTTTTGAATATTAAAACATACAATATACGTGCAGTGAAGCCGCTCAACATTTACATTACATACAGTCATCTAGCAGACTCCCATCCAGAGTGACCCACAGGTGCAACCAGGGTCAAGCGCCTCACCCAAGTGCAAGTCGACACATCTCACACCAAGTCAAACCAGGGACCCGAACCAGCGAACTATCGGCCACCGGCCCAAGCTCCCAACTGCCAGGCCACAAACCATCTCCCCCCACAAATCAAATCAGATTTGATTTGCCACATGTGCCGACTACAACAGGTGTAGACCTTATAGTAAAATGCTTACTTACAAGCCCTTAACCAACAATGCAGTTTTTAAGTAAAAAATAGATAAGTACAAAATTAAAATAGCAAATAATTAAAGAGCAGCAGTAAAATAAAATAACATTAGGGAGGCTATATACAGGGGGTACCGGTACAGAGTCAATGTGCGGGGGCACCGGTTAGTCAAGGTAATTGAGGTAATATGTACATGTGGGTAGAGTTAAAGTGACTATGCATAGATAATAAACAGAGTAGCAGCAGCGCAAAAGAGGGGTTGGGGTGGGGATGGCAATGCAAATAGTCCGGGTAGCCATGATTAGCTGTTCAGGAGTCTTATGGCTTGGGGTAGAAGCTGTTAAGAAGCCTTTTGGACCAAGACTTGGCGTTCCGGTACCGCTTGCCGTGCAGTCGCAGAGAGAACAGACTATGACTAAGGTGGCTGGAGTCTTTGACAATTTTTAGGGCCTTCCTCTGACACCGCCTTGTATAGAGGTCCTGGATGGCAGGAAGATTGGCCCCAATGATGTACTGGGCCATACGCACTACCCTCTGTAGTGCCTTGCGGTCGGAGGCCGAACAGTTGCCATACCAGGCGGTGATGCAAACAGTCAGGATGCTCTCGATGGTGCAGCTGTAAAACTTTTTGAGGATCTGAGGACACATGCCAAATCTTTTCAGTGTCCTGAGGGGGATTAGGCTTT
Organism: Coregonus lavaretus; assembly: GCF_964263955.1. Classification (NCBI taxonomy): domain Eukaryota; kingdom Metazoa; phylum Chordata; class Actinopteri; order Salmoniformes; family Salmonidae; genus Coregonus; species Coregonus lavaretus. The sequence continues at coordinate 10,210,998 of NC_140011.1, forward strand.
GTCGTGCCCTCTTCACTACTGTCTTGGTATGTTTGGACCAAGAGCTGCCCCTCAACCATCCAAATAACTGACAGTTATGAAGGAAGCCTGGAGGTTTTTATTCTAGGTGTGAAGATACAGTATTTTCCAGGTGATAGGGCCACACTGATAACTCGAGCTTCAGATGTGAGCTAAACAGATGTGAGCTAAACAGTGCAATTGCACTTGCGATGCATTTTAAGGCTATGGATGAGAAAGTTAATTCATAATTTCCAAACGTTTAGGTCAGTTTTATGCTGCTGCTTTGTGATCTATTAACAGCAAGGGTTGCATTAAATAGGCTGTCACGAGTGTCAGTGTAATGCGGTGGATCGAAGTCAGGCGCAGGACACAGAAACTCGTAATAAACTTACTTTACTGAAGAAGTAAAGAAAACAATACTAAACACCTCCACACAGGGAGGAACAAACCCGCTCACCAACGACACACGAAACGAAAAGCAAACACGCACAAAACACATTGGGAGCCACTGGGTTAAATAGGGAAGGAGTGATCACATAATGGGCAACAGATGTGTAACAATAGAAACATAGAACATAGATCGGCAGCAGCTAGTATTCCGGTGACGACGAATGCCGAAGCCTGGCCGAGCAAGGAGGAGGGGCAGCCTCGGCAGAATCTGTGACATAGGCTCAATATTTTTTACTGATGCATCTTCAATTCATACGCACAAAACATATAAACAAAAGCATTCACTGTGAATGTTGATAGGCTACATGTAGGCCATTCATATATAGCTTATATAGCTTGCGCAAACTGCGAGCAACACCTGTCAAACTCAGACATTTCTCTCAAAACACAGGGATGTTGATTTGCACGGGACTAGTATTATCAGAGGACATTGAAAAAAATAGGTTATTCTGTCTGGAATTGTTACTCTCCTGCCATGTAAAAATTACTGGCATGGTAAATTCGGACAGGACTAAAATTACAGATGTGGTGTTTTGTGCTATTGCACATAATTACATTACCCGACCTCCCCAGTAAAACCAATCCCGTCCGAATAGGGCACAATAGGCTCTATGCACGCATCACTTCCGCATTGGCGTAAGGATGCTTGGGCATTTCCGGTTACCGGAAAAAACATTAGACAGTGGCAGTAGACCGTTATGATGGCAGAGATGAAGTTTACAAGGTGTTTGCTGGAGTTGCCTAAAGTATCTGTTAATGATATACAGAGGGTAGTCTGGACATCCAGTACGACACCACGTAGCAAACTGGATAAAGGCTTCAAATTTTACGTTTCTTATTTTCTTTGCAACTTTGAAGGTAATATGCTAACGCTAGCTAGCCTGAGCTAGAAGCCTTCCTTTGGTGTTTTAAGTCATGACTCCGTCCTGCTTCAGGTTAATCATGCTTTAAATAAAGTTTAATCGTGTATATACCTCTCACTTCATGTGTTTGTACTTTTATGAAAGTATCAGGTAAAAACAGGGCTACAAATGAGATCTCTGTGAGAGCCCACTGCTACCGCTCAATGAAGAAACTAAAGCCACCACACCAGCTGAGAGTAGCACTAGATTAAGTGACACTTTCAAAGTTCTGTTGAACTTGTTCAAGGTTCCGTTCAACACGTTTTACTCGTTCAATGTTACCACAGCTTTGATTGCCATTGCTAAGAGAACACTTTAGAACTTTAGTGGTTTTCACGATAGCTGAACAGTGGTAGCCTAATACAGACCAGGGCAGCTGAGTGGGAATTGTTGTTGGGTCTGTTGTAAACAAATTGGAGTTTGGTTTGAAATGTAAACAATAATGAGATTGCTACTTTTTTCTGACTTGATGACTGCAATGACAGTAACATGTTCCACTCAGCTATTCTTCAAACTGCTGATGTTCTACTCAAAACTGTCCTGTCATCTTTACTTCTTTCTTTATAAACATATGGCCCAACTTCCTTGCTTTTGTACTTGATGTTTCTACTTTTCAAGAGGAATTAGGAGCAAAACCTTCACTCTACTGTTGTAATTTGTACTACAATGTTGCACCACTCACCTACTGCTCTGCCAATACTGTTTGAAGGTAGGTAAATGGCACAAGACAATAGGTAAGTGGTGGGAGACAGTATAGCCAAGTGGATAGCCACAATGCCAGACTGCTTCAGAATCTCTTTATCGCTGATGGCACCTTCATAGAGAGAAAGGTTACTGCGCCGTGAGGGGCCATCCCAATTAATCCTTTAAATGTACAGTGTGATTTATAGTTCGAGAACACCTCACTCTGGAGGAGAAGAGAACTAGGTGTTTGGCAGCGTATTTCGGTACAGTCCAAAATAATTTGTGTGTCAGAGTAACCCTGAAAAACCTCTGGCATGTGAGATTTGACAGTCTCTTCATCCAGCCAAATACCCACAGCCCCTAGTACAGTATACAGGAAGTTATCCCATGTATTTATGATGCGGCTTACAGTTGACTGGTGGATTTTGAATCTGTGGGCCAGATCCTTCTGCATCAGACCCAATGACAAGTAATTCATGAAGAGAAAAAATGTGTCAATGGGTTGAAGAACCTGAAAATAGTAAGAATTCCATTATTACCTCATTGCACAAATAGATTGTTACTGGCTTAACTTTCAAGATGATAAGATGATGCAATATATCTTGCTTTGTAAGAACAACTGTAAAATATATTCACCATTGCATTGCCAGTGTGAGGGACCTCATCAGTCTTTGCTACACTTCGTGTTTTTGTCACCCGTATGATCTTGCAGGTGGCTGGCTCTATCTGCTTCCAAAAGGCCATCAGGTGGGCATGACTTGCAAACCTGTGGGACATACGTGTTACATTTCTATATGTTAAGTGTTCATACACACCATTAAATTGCAAGCATGTTAGTATCCTTATTGACAGTTATACAACATCTTAGAACATTTGGCACTAAGTTCAGAAACTGGACCACGCACACATCAGTCCTTTTGCTTACTGCTCTTCTCAGTATTTTAAAATACAATTAATGTGATAGTAGATAGCCTAGATCTAGATAGTTTTAGATAGATTCTTTACTCATCCCGAGGGAAATTAAAGGTTTCCAGTAGCTTACAACAACACACATCACACATGCAACATTTAAACAGATAATAATAATATTCATTGTTGACAGCTCAAATACATAGGCCTATATATTAAACACATTGGACATTTTAATTTACCTTGTGAAAAACCTTATGTCATCATCAGATCCAGCAAACCGCTCCAAGCAGAACTTGCTGCTGATAGTTAATTTGATTTCGGAGCCTTGCTATCTCTACACCAAGTTCTTAATTGTGGTCAAGGGACATATCCAGCGTAGCAGGTTCAGTACTGTTGCAGTAGTCATGGTCAGGAGGACAGTCCAATTCCACAGACGGATCATTCATGGTTTCTGTGTTGGGACGCTCGGTCCTTTCGCAAACTCCGGACCGTAGGGCTGGAAGACTTAAATTGTTCCATTGAAACAGCACTGGAACAGCTCCCTTCTTCAGACGTCTGCACCCAGCTGGAGTCGGATGCTCTATCACATCTGAATATCAGCTTCCCAACTTTATCAGGAGTTATCGCGAGCCTATTTGTGACTCGTTTCAGGAGGCGTATGTCGCTCGTCACTACTTCACAGGAGAGCCATTTTAATTTAAACTTTTTTTTTTTTCTCAAAATGCTTTTTTGAGCAGAAATTCCCTGTGCAACATGTGAACTTTCATGTGCCTTGAAAACAAACTTGTATGCCATCTGTAAATACAAAAACATTTGTTAAATTCCGAGCAGAAAAAGACAGGAACCTTCCCACTAGCCATGATTGGCTGAGATAATGAATGGGCTGGACATGCCGAGAGATGAGTTCCGATTTGTTCTGCCATGTAGCACGCATCTTTCTATTTGAGATGGTCAGTATGTGTAGGTAATCCTTTCTAACTCAGCTTTAAAAAAAAAGATATCACGTAGTAGAACTGCATAAGTGTTGCTCTCCACTTTCTGGAGGACCGAGTTTTGAAATCAGTGGAATTAGAGTATGATAGCTAAGGGGATGGAGAAAACACCGGTCTCCGGATTACATCTTCAAACTAAGGGCAACCATGGCAACCATGACAGAGATGGAGAAGCGTCCATCCATGTATGCGGGAAAGATAGTCTAGCTAGCTACATTTTCAGATATTACACGTTTCTAATTTTGTCAGAAAGTCATTTTTATTTCAAGTTAAAGTGTACTGATAGCTAGCTAGCTAACGTTAGCTGGCTGGCTCGCAAGCTAACATTACGTGTATGATCTGTGTAGTAAAATTATTCGTATCTCAGAGCCATTTGCTTTGCTACTTATAGTCTAATGTTAGCTAGCTAACATTTAACCTGGTTGGTAAGCTACCTGCAGATTCATGCAGGGTAGTAACGTCATGAGTTGGGATTATGGTTCATTGTTTAGCTAGCTAGCTACATGTCTTAACAAAATACTCCACTATGCAAGTAACCATTTCAATAGAATGTTCATGATGTCACTGCGACAACTGTTGATAGACGTAGCTGGTAAATTCGCTCTGGCTATCTACTCCAATTTTCAGAGCACTCTCATCTGAGTGTGCCTGAGCGCAGAATAACTGCCGAATTTACGAACGCTCAACACACATTGAATATGGCCGGTGTCAGTAAACGTTGGCAAAAAAGCGTAATTAAATTGTTGCCAGCAGCACAGTTGCAGTCACCAATGCTCTGGATAACATAGAAACAGCCGACGATAGCCAGTTAGCTTGGGTGCTTGACTGCTGTTGTTAGGACAGAACACTCGGATCCACCCTACTCCTCGGCCAGAGCGTCCAGTGTGCGCTCTGAACTCTCCGAGAGCGAAACACTCTGAATTTACGAACGGACAATCTGTCAACACTCTGAGTTTACGAACGCCCAGAGCACACTCTGGCACTCCAGAAAAAATTTATGAACACACCCGTAGTATAAACCAGCCTTTAGTCTTGAAAGCTTTGGTTGTTTGGTACATGGCCTCACATGCGAATCCTTAAAGAGATTGGTGGGTCTAAAGCTTAAGAGGGTGTGAACGATGCTGAATGGGCGTAGACAAAGAAGAGCTCTCCAGTAGGTGTACCAAAACATTCAAAGGCCATTTTCTCAAAATGTAGGTTACAAGTTTATCAACTTTCAAAGCAGAATTACTTTCCCATTGTTCCTTAACTGTAGGGTATGATATACAGTGGGAAAAAAAGTATTTATTCAGCCACCAATTGTGCATGTTCTCCCACTTAAAAAGATGAGAGAGGCCTGTAATTTTCATCATAGGTACACGTCAACTATGACAGACAAACTGAGAAAAAGAAATCCAGAAAATCACATTGTAGGATTTTTTATGAATTTATTTGCAAATTATGGTGGAAAATAAGTATTTGGTCACCTACAAACAAGCAAGATTTCTGGCTCTCACAGACCTGTAACTTCTTCTTTAAGAGGCTCCTCTGTCCTCCACTCGTTACCTGTATTAATGGCACCTGTTTGAACTTGTTATCAGTATAAAAGACACCTGTCCACAACCTCAAACAGTCACACTCCAAACTCCACTATGGCCAAGACCAAAGAGCTGTCAAAGGACACCAGAAACAAAATTGTAGACCTGCACCAGGCTGGGAAGACTGAATCTGCAATAGGTAAACAGCTTGGTTTGAAGAAATCAACTGTGGGAGCAATTATTAGGAAATGGAAGACATACAAGACCACTGATAATCTCCCTCGATCTGGGGCTCCACGCAAGATCTCACCCCGTGGGGTCAAAATGATCACAAGAACGGTGAGCAAACATCCCAGAACCACACGGGGGGACCTAGTGAATGACCTGCAGAGAGCTGGGACCAAAGTAACAAAGCCTACCATCAGTAACACACTACGCCGCCAGGGACTCAAATCCTGCAGTGCCAGACGTGTCCCCCTGCTTAAGCCAGTACATGTCCAGGCCCATCTGAAGTTTGCTAGAGTGCATTTGGATGATCCAGAAGAGGATTGGGAGAATGTCATATGGTCAGATGAAACCAAAATATAACTTTTTGGTAAAAACTCAACTCGTCGTGTTTGGAGGACAAAGAATGCTGAGTTGCATCCAAAGAACACCATACCTACTGTGAAGCATGGGGGTGGAAACATCATGCTTTGGGGCTGTTTTTCTGCAAAGGGACCAGGACGACTGATCTGTGTAAAGGAAAGAATGAATGTGGCCATGTATCGTGAGATTTTGAGTTAAAACCTCCTTCCATCAACAAGGGCATTGAACATGAAACGTGGCTGGGTCTTTCAGCATGACAATGATCCCAAACACACCGCCCGGGCAATGAAGGAGTGGCTTCGTAAGAAGCATTTCAAGGTCCTGGAGTGGCCTAGCCAGTCTCCAGATCTCAACCCCATAGAAAATCTTTGGAGGGAGTTGAAAGTCTGTGTTGCCCAGCGACAGCCCCAAAACATCACTGCTCTAGAGGAGATCTGCATGGAGGAATGGGCCAAAATACCAGCAACAGTGTGTGAAAACCTTGTGAAGACTTACAGAAAACGTTTGACCTGTGTCATTGCCAACAAAGGGTATATAACAAAGTATTGAGAAACTTTTGTTATTGACCAAATACTTATTTTCCACCATAATTTGCAAATAAATTCATAAAAAATCCTACAATGTGATTTTCTGGGGGGAAAAATGTCATTTTGTCTGTCATAGTTGACATGTACCTATGATGAAAATTACAGGCCTCTCTCATCTTTTTAAGTGGGAGAACTTGCACAATTGGTGGCTGACTAAATACTTTTTTCCCCACTGTACCATTTTCTAGCTCTTAGTCTCTACTTTTATCCAATGTAAAAAACACAATTTCAAATGTTGTGTTTACACAGCAGGAAATGCAGAAGTATTTTATTTTTCGCTATGATCAGCTTGTCAAAAACATTTACGGATACAAACTTGAAACCATCATGACAATGAGGTGAAACTCCTGGACAACAGTTGTGATTGTCCATTTTACTTTGACCTGTCCTGTTTTTAGGATGTGTTGCTTTGTTAACATGATAGCTATTTTTTTGTTGTTGATTGAGCACCATTTAGGTTAGGCTATTTGATTTGAGAAACTTGCATGATGTAAAAAGTATCTGTCTCATTATATTGACATACATTTTATATCCAGCCTGTAGGCTACAGAAAAGGCCACATACTCTTTCTACCATATCCTATATCATGATTTATGTTAGATTTTATTTTTTTACTGAACGTTGGTGGAGCGTTGCAAAGATGCGTCTCTCCAACAGCACCCTGGAGAAGCGCACTGGAAATGGACAAGCAAAATATATTGCACCCCTGCCTTTGACAAAGTGGGCACTGCTTATCAAAGGGCGGCAACAGCGCTCACCTAAAAAGCCCACATGCCACTGGTTGAGAGAAATTGTCATTGTTTTTGGGCAGAATTATGTGAGGTTTTATGTGTTGTTGTTGGCGGTTCGTCTTGGTCAGTTTAGCTCAGAAAATGCCGCCCCCGCCTAATCCTGCCTAATGAGCGGGCAGACCATGCTTATAGCATATCATAATCACATCAATAAATTGGTTATAACATTGCTTGTCCATATATGTATATATTCTTAAATTCCATTCCTTACTAGATTTGTGTGTATTGTGTATATGTTGTGAAATTGTTAGATATTACTTGTTAGATATTACTGCACTGTCGGAGCTAGAAGCACAAGCATTTCGCTACACCCGCAATAACATCTGCTAAACACATGTATGTGACAAATACAATTTGATTTGATTTGAACAAACTCTGAACACCGTAACACATGTGACAGCAGAATGGATGCAGATGACGTGACAAATAAACTCGAAGCGGGGGAATATTTATAGGTTGCTCAGGAGGTAAAGAGATAAATGTGACTAGCTGTGGAAAATACTGGAGATCAAGAAAAAGGTAAGGAGCAAGCGCTGCATGCATATTATGTGTGCCAAACAGGTGCTGTATAGATTACAATATAATTTCTCTGACCGTTTGGAACAATGTAAACAACACTAAATAAAGTATACCAGAGAGTCTGTTGTAAAGTTTTTTTCTAAGCCTTTATTACAGCAAAGACTAAAAACTGTCGCATTCATTCGTGAATGCAATTCCCAAAATGGAATGGTTCATTTATTGTTTAAGCTAGTTATTCAAAGCTGGCTTTATTTTATTTCAAAACTAAAATGCTTGATTGCATTTCAAATCATGAATGACTCGTATGCTGTGTGATGACATGAACGAATGAATGATTGATTGATACAGTAGACTATGGGAGTATTGAAATATAGGCCTAGGTAAGTTATGATATTAAGACTAAACAGAATGTGCTCTTAGGCCTACAGCTCGATGGTGGTTATACAAGCTGCTATACTAAGACTACTATTAATAATGACATTATTTATTATTAATATAATAATAATAGTAATAATAATAACAATAAGAAGGAGATCAAAAAAAGGAGCGTTATTATTATCATTATTATTATAAATATCATTTTCCGACAATTTGGAACAGTGTAAACACGAAACAAATTATAAATAATACAAGAGAGGCTTTTCTAACGAAAAAGTGTAGAGCCTTTATTACAGCAAAGCACAGATTAAAAACAGCCGAATTTGTGAAATTGTTGTCCTTGCGTGAGGCTTTGTGCTGGCACATTTAACAGATAGGCTATTGTTTATAGACCTAATTAAGTTGGGGTTTCCACTCTCCTCACTTTTCTTAGACAATAAGGCAAGGGCTGTTCTCTCATCTCCTCATTCTGCTGCTGCCTCCGCAGCATTGTTCTCAACACCAATATGCTGGTTAACTTTACTATTATGCACATAGCAACAAGGTCTAGGAAAAGGCACCAATTCAACAGCATACTGATGTGTTTCAGAACCGTGGACAGCAACCGCTATCCAACGAGGGAGAAAGCACATTTGCTATAAGATAATATTATTTTTATTAGTGTTGCACAATTGTTCTTATGTAATATAACCATATACAATTTCAGTAGCACGTCTTAGACTGATGGACTGTGCCATCCCCACGGCCTCCATAATGGATTAGTCCACTCAGACAGGCCTGAATCAGACAGGTGTCTTGTACACCATGCTACTGCTCGACTAAAGAAATATCGGTCGACCAACAGCCTATCGACCAAACAATGGACCAGTCGACTAAATGGGGTCAGCCCTAATACAGTGTATTCGAAAGAATTCAGACCCCTTCACTTTTTCCACATTTATTCTAAAATGGATTAAAATACTTTTTTTCCTCATCAATCTAGACACAATACCCCATAATGACAAAGCGAAAACAGGTATTTACATAAGTATTCAGACTCTTTGCTATGAGACTCGAAATTGAGCTCAGGTGCATCCTGTTTCCATTGATCATCCTTGAGATGTTTCTACAACTTGATTAGAGTCCACCTGTGGTAAATTCTATTGATTGGACATGATTTGGAAAGGCACACACCTGTCTATACAGTGAGGGAAAAAAGTATTTGATCCCCTGCTGATTTTGTACGTTTGCCCACTGACAAAGAAATGATCAGTATATAATTGTAATGGTAGGTTCATTTGAACAGTGAGAGACAGAATAGCAACAAAAAAATCCTGAAAAACGCATGTCAAAATTTTTAGAAATTGATTTGCATTTTAATGAGGGAAATACGTATTTGACCCCCTCTCAATCAGAAAGATTTCTGGCTCCCAGGTGTCTTTTATACAGGTAACGAGCTGAGATTAGGAGCACACTCTTAAAGGGAGTGCTCCTAATCTCAGCTTGTTACCTGTATAAAAGACACCTGTCCACAGAAGCAATTAATCAATCAGATTCCAAACTCTCCACCATGGCCAAGACCAAAGAGCTCTCCAAGGATGTCAGGGACAAGATTGTAGACCTACACAAGGCTGGAATGGGCTACAAGTCCATCGCCAAGCAGCTTGGTGAGAAGGTGACAACAGTGGTGCGATTATTCGCAAATGGAAGAAACACAAAATAACTGTCAATCTACCTCGGCCTGGGGCTCCATGCAAGATCTAACCTCGTGGAGTTGCAATGATCATGAGAACGGTGAGGAATCAGCCCAGAACTACATGGGAGGATCTTGTCAATGATCTCAAGGCAGCTGGGACCATAGTCACCAAGAAAACAATTGGTAACACACTACGCCGTGAAGGACTGAAATCCTGCAGCACCCGCAAGGTCCCCCTGCTCAAGAAAGCACATATACAGGCCCGTCTGACGTTTGCCAATGAACATCTGAATGATTCAGAGGAGAACTGGGTGAAAGTGTTGTGGTCAGATGAGACCAAAATGGAGCTCTTTGGCATCAACTCAACTCGCCGTGTTTGGAGGAGGAGGAATACTGCCTATGACCCCAAGAACACCATCCCCACCATCAAACATGGAGGTGGAAACATTATGCTTTGGGGGTGTTTTTCTGCTAAGGGGACAGGACTACTTCACCGCATCAAAGGGACGATGGACAGGGCCATGTACTGTCAAATCTTGGGTGAGAACCTCCTTCCCTCAGCCAAGGCATTGAAAATGGGTCATGGATGGGTATTCCAGCATGACAATGACCCAAAATACACGGCCAAGGCAACAAAGGAGTGGCTCAAGAAGAAGCACATTAAGGTCCTGGAGTGGCCTAGCCAGTCGCCAGACCTTAATCCCATAGACAATCTGTGGAGGGAGCTGAAGGTTCAAGTTGCCAAACGTCAGCCTCGAAACCTTAATGACTTGGAGAAGATCTGCAAAGAGGAGTGGGACAAAATCCCTCCTGAGATGTGTGCAAACCTGGTGGCCAACTACAAGAAACGTCTGACCTCTGTGATTGCCAACAAGGGTTTTGCCACCAAGTACTAAGTAATGTTTTGCAGAGGGGTCAAATACTTATTTCCCTAATTAAAATGCTAATCAATTTAAAACATGCGTTTTTCTGGATTTTTTTGTTGTTATTCTGTCTCTCATTGTTCAAATAAACCTACCATTAAAATTATAGACTGATCATGTCTTTGTCAGTGGGCAAACATACAAAATCAGCAGGGGATCAAATACTTTTCTCCCTCACTGTATAAGGTCCCACAGTTGACAGTGCATGTCAGATCAAAAACCAAGCCATGAGGTTGAAGGAATTGTCCTTAGAGCTCCGAGACAGGATTGTGTCGAGGCACAGCTCTGGGGAAGGGTACCAAAACATTTCTGCAGCATTAAAGGTCCCCAAGAAAACAGTGGCCTCCATCATTCTTAAATGACCAAACTGGCCGCCCGGCCAAACTGAGCAATCGGGGGAGAAGGGCCTTGGTCAGGGAAGTGACCAAGAACCCGATGGTCACTCTGACAGATCTCCAGAGTTCCTCTGTGGAGATGGGAGAACCTTCCAGAAAGACAACCATCTCTGCAGCACTCCACCAATCAGGCCTTTCCTCAGTAAAATGCACATGACAGCCAAGTTGGAGTTTGCCAAAAGGCACCTAAAAGACTCTCAGCCCATGAGAAACAAGATTCTCTGGTCTGATGAAACCCAGATTGAACTCTTTGGCCTGAATGCCAAGCGTCACGTCTTGAGGAAACCAGGCATAGCTCATCACCTGGGCAATATCATCCCTATGGTGAAGCATGGTGGTGGCAGCGGTATGATGTGGGGATGTTGTTCAGTGGCAGGGACTAGGAGACTAGTCAGGATCGAGGGAAAGATGAACGGAGCAAAGTACCGAGAGATCCTTGATGAAAACCTGCTCCAGAGCGCTCAGGACCTCAGACTGGGGCGAAGGTTCACCTTCCAACAGGACAACAACCCTAAGCATACAGCCAAGACAAAGCAGGAGTGGATTCGGGACAAGTCTCTGAATGTCCTTGAGTGGCCCAGCCAGAGCCCAGACTTTATCCCGATCGAACATCTCTGGAGAGACCTGAAAATAGCTGTCCAGCAATGCTCCCCATCCAACCTGACAGATGCAGGAATGACCACATGCAGGAACACCCTGAATTGCGGCTTTTTTTGTGTAGTGCGTACTGTGTAGGAGCCCATTGGAGGACTTTTGGTTTCATGTGCTTTGGCGTCATTTAGCCTATTATATGATTTATCATATAATTCCGATTTAGGAAATTACATATTTTTTACTTCTATGCACATCTCAGTAGTTGGTATTCAGACTTACCTTATGAAGGTGCGTAATGGGCTTTGCAGGCATGGTTCCCTTGCGCAAGCTGAATGAATGTAATTCAACCGCTGAAATCTCTCCCACTTGTTGGCTGACAGATTGTCTCATGGAGTTTTCATTCAATAGGGGTTTCAGTACATTTAAGCCATCCCTTTAAATGTGTTGTACCTTTAAGTTAGAATTTTGTCAACAGACTCAATAGAATATATCGAGAGAACGGGTTCACAACTTTGGGGATCAATGAAAGAAAGCCATCAAAACATATGCACATTCATCTCTGTTTCAGCACCAATTGGTAGATACTCTGATCTTATTTACTGAACAAAAATGTAAATGCAACAGGCAACAATTTCAACAATTTTACTAAGTTACAGTTCATATAAGGAAATCAGTCAATTGAAATAAATAAATTAGGCCCTAATCTATGGATTTCACATTACTGGGACATAGGCCCACCGCTGAAATCTCTCCCACTTGTTGGCTGACAGATTGTCTCATGGAGTTTTCATTCAATAGGGGTTTCAGTACATTTAAGCCATCCCTTTAAATGTGTTGTACCTTTAAGTTAGAATTTTGTCAACAGACTCAATAGAATATATCGAGAGAACGGGTTCACAACCTTGGGGATCAATGAAAGAAAGCCATCAAAATATATGCACATTCATCTCTGTTTCAGCACCAATTGGTAGATACTCTGATCTTATTTACTGAACAAAAATGTAAATGCAACAGGCAACAATTTCAACAATTTTACTAAGTTACAGTTCATATAAGGAAATCAGTCAATTGAAATAAATAAATTAGGCCCTAATCTATGGATTTCACATTACTGGGACATAGGCCCACCCACTGGAGAGCCAGGCCCAGCCAATCAGAATGACTTTTACCCCACAAAAGGGCTTTATTTGCATGTTTGTTCTTCCCCATTTCTTTTTCAATTTTTCTAAATGTATTTTCCTTTATTACTTTCCAAACCCACAACCACTCCCCTAATTGGAGTAAACTAGTGAACAACAAGGCTTAGGCCTCTACTTCCAGCTTATACATACTATATACATTTTACTTCCTCTACCCTCAACCTCTCCGATCATTTTCATGATGTCCATGCCTCTACATGCCATATCCCCCAAACTGTGCTCTATCACAAAAGTTCTCAACCTATATACTTATTATGGACACAGTATGTTTTACATTAGTTATTTTGTTGTTATTAGTTGTTATTAGTCCCATCTATCTCTTAACACCATCCATATTGGATTTCTACTTGCCATATATTTCTCAACTGTACTGTGATGTTTCACAAAAGTTCTAAACCCCATTGTTTCTACAGATTGTAAATTGAAAATAAACATTTTTGCTAAAAGTATTATTATATTGTTGATCGATTGACTATGACTTTCAGATCACCCAGTAATGCTATCTGCAGGGTTAGCTCCAGGTATATATTGCAATCCTTCAGCCAATCCTGGACCTGTGACCAAAAACAAGCTACAAATGGACAGTACCAAAACAAATGATCTAATGATTCTGTCTCTTCGCAGCAAAATCTGCAGAGCTGGGAAGATTATATCCCCCATATAAATATTGGCTTTATTACAGACAGAAATACTCCTCAGTTTCATCAGCTGTCCGGGTGGCTGGTCTCAGATGATCCCGCAGGTGAAGAAGCCAGATGTGGAGGTCCTGGGCTGGCGTGGTTCCACATGGTCTGCAGTTGAGAGGCCGGTTGGACGTTCTGACAAATTCTCTATAACGACGCTGGAGGCAGCTAATTAACATTCAATTCTCTGGAAACAGCTCTGATGGACATTCCTGGAGTCAGCATGTCAATTGTATGCTCCCTCATACAAGACATCTGTGGCATTGTGTTGTGTGCACATTTTAGAGTTGCTTTTTATTGTCCCCAGCACAAGGTGCACCTGTGTAATGATCATTCTGTTTAATCAGCTTCTTGATATGCCACACCTGTCAGGTGGATAAATTATCTTGGCAAAGGAGAAATGCTCACTAACAGGGACGTAATTTTTGCACAAAATTTGAGAAAATAAGCTTTTTGCGCATATGGAACATTTCTGGGATCTTCTATTTCAGCTCATGAAACATAGGATCAACACTTTACATATTGCGTTTATATATTTTTTTAGTATAGCTTAATTAAGGTTAGGAAAGTATTTATGAATCATAAAAAACAGGTTTGGAGAGCCTTTAATAGAAAATAAAGAAAACTGTAGATTTCAGAAATTTGCCACATTCAGTTCTTCAACCCATTGTAATGTTGGAAGATTAGTGTACATATAATTATAATATGGAGAATAGTGTACAATAGTAGGCTATACCCTCCCTCGTCTAGTGCCTGCACTAACCATGGAACTGTGTGATGACACGGCCAAGTATTGCTCCATGTGTCGGGCGGGTTTAAATGGCTTGGTTTGTGCTCCGCTGCATAATGATTAAATTAGCCTACATGTCTTTTTTTATATTATCAAATGTTACTAATGATCCTCAGCAACAACCATATGGCCGTGACTGTGTTTACAGAGGAAGCAAATAAAGTTAAACAAAACAATGTAATTAAATGGAATGATAATGTAGGTTATACCAACTGAAGGGAATTAACAGTAAATTGGCAGTTTAATATGTGTGGTCATTAGACCTACTGACGGTCGATACTGATAGTTGATCATATTTAACATGAGAAAGTCAGGGTAGCCTATAATTAAGACAAATTCTACATAAAGGCACAGCATTTCATAAACTTTACAGTGGGAAAGTTGATATGTTGATCTGCTTCACATTTGTCTCCAGCGATTATAAGGTAAAATACACTCAGTGGCCACTGCTTTCACGAAAATGGCTCGCTCCTACATAAAGCAGGCAGACAGACATCAAGGCATTTAGTTACTGTTCGATTGAACGTTAGAATGGGCAAAACGAGTGACCTAAGTGACGTTAAGCGTGGTATGATCGTCGGTGCCAGCCGCACCGGTTCTAGTACCTCAGAAACATCCGGCCTCTTGGGCTTTTCACTCACGACAGTGTCTAGGGTTTCCCGAGAATGGTGAAAATAAAAAAAAGTCCTGTGGGCGAAAACAACTAGTTGATGAGAGGTCAAAGGAGAATGACAAGTATCGTGCAAGCTAACAGGCAAATAACGGCGCAGTACAACAGTGGTGTGCAGAACGGCATCTCGGAACGCACAATTCGTTGGTCCTTGTCAAAGATGGGCTATATTGCAGCAGACGACCACACCGGGACCCACTCCTATCAGCTAAAAACAAGAACAAGCGGCTCCAGTGGGCACACGATCACCAACACTGAACAATTGTGGAGGTGTAATGGTGTGGGGAGCGTTTTCCTGGCACACGTTAGGTCCCTTGATACCAATTGAGCAACATTTCCATGCCCCGAAGAATTCAGGCTGTTCTGGAGGCAAAGGGGGGTCCGACCCGGTATTAGATGGGTGTACCTAATAAACTAAAATAAGTGTAATTTATATGTACAATTCCCTTATCCAAATGGATTACTCATTTACCTAGCTCTTATTAATAGCTCTTATCAAGTTGTCAATGACAGTACATGGAGAATGGTGTTATTTTTATCCCCAAAAATAAAGTAGAGGCTTTTTCCACTTGGAACCAGTAGGTTCGCTAGACCTTATTCATTGTTTATCTTCGCGTAGAGGTGGTGTAATTATTTGGGAATTATCCTCTATTATTCCTCAAGCAAGGAGGAGGCCAGAGTCATCAATGATTCCCATCAGACCAACTCCTTGAAAGCCCCACTCCTTGAAGTTAGCAGTTGTCTACAAACACTATTTAGCAACAACAACAAACAAAAAAATATATATATATACTTTAGTGTGTTTACTTTACTGTATTTGTACTTTCAACAGTAAAAGTAAAAAATTGGCTGGAGGACCTCTTTAAAACTGCTCCATTGTGTAAGACTGGGCTACTGAGTAATCAAGACAAATAGTGGGAATAAAATATTGTTTGGAAACAACCCCATTTTAAAATAGGGCCAACGGCCATGCATTAGCATGAAGTCTTCTGTAAACGACAAAAATACGCATGGTGTTGTTTTCTTGGGTTAAAATACATTTCTGACGCAAGGTGCTGCTGGGCTGCACCTTCTATAGTGCAGAGCTTCTGCTTCAAACTTACAAGTGAAGGGAGCGACGACAGAGGAGGAGTTGAACATGAAGCTCCGACGAAAAAGGTATTTTAGCAGTGTATGTGTGGGCAGCGCGGTGTGCAGAACGCCTGAGACAAAAACACTTCGGATAGTCAAAAACCTAAAGTTAGCGAGTAACAGAAGAGAGGAACGTGTACATTCAAACACGGAGACATTCGTTAGAGTGGTTATTCAAGTGCGTAATGGTTAGATAAGGTGATGGAAATTGGGGAAGGGTGGATTTGCGCGATATTGAGCAACTTGGAGAGCGCGCACCAACGGAAGGGTAGCTACATGCCAACGAATTGGGAGAGAACACTGGTGAAGAACTGACTATTTTGTTCCACATAGACAGTTACAGAATAATGTCGGGTATGAATAATGGCAGGATGACAAGTGGGTCCCGGGAGCCTACTATCCCGGTGATTATGTTCATATTCGGAGTGGTGGGTAACGTCATCGCCATCGTGGTTCTCCGAAAGTCTCGGAAGGAACAGAAGGAAACCACATTTTACACCCTGGTGTGCGGACTTGCAGTGACCGACCTTTTGGGAACGCTACTGGCCAGCCCCGTCACCATCGCCACCTATGTGCAAGGGAAGTGGCCGGGTGGAGAGTCACTGTGTCAGTACTCCGGCTTCATCCTTCTCTTCTTCTTTCTAGTCGGCCTCAGCATTATCTGTGCTATGTCCATAGAGAGATACCTGGCTATAAACCATGCATATTTCTACAACCATTACGTGGACCAAAGACTTGCAGCGTTGACGCTTGCGGGCATTTACATTTTTAACGTGATGTTCTGCGCACTGCCTGCCATGGGGCTGGGGAAAGTGAATAATCAGTTCCCAGGGACGTGGTGCTTCATCGACTGGCGGACTAACGACTCCACGCACGCCGCCTTCTCCTACATGTACGCCGGGGTGAGCTCCTTTCTTATCCTGGCCACGGTGATATGCAACGTGCTGGTATGCGGGGCGCTGATTATGATGCACAAGCGGTTCATCCGCAGGACATCGCTGGGTACGGACCAGGGAGGACGCATAGCGGACCTGAGGCGCAGACGGAGCTTCCAACGCTTGGCCGGCGCAGAGATCCAGATGGTGATTCTGCTCATCGCTACCTCCGTGGTGGTTCTCATCTGCTCCATACCTTTGGTAGTAAGTTGACGCCTTGCAAAATAAGTATTGCAATATTTTGACTGATTTTTTAAGGTTGCGCAACATGTTGGTCTCTCTTTTGTGTCTCTCGTTGTGTGTGCGCAGGAATGGATAACGTTCTGGTTGGTGTGGTGTCATTGTTTGTAACACCTTTACGCATCAGCATACGAATTAATAATTGGAGGGAAAGCCCAAAATGTGCATTAAATAAAATGGTTTAATATTTAGTAAATTAGCTCCTAATCCAATGAAGGATATTAATAGGCATAATTATAATTAATGAGGTGTTGTTACTATGTTAACTCTAATGTCAACTTCTGGTGCTCTTGCCATTAGAAACATTTCCTTACTTTGAGAAAAACAAGAACCAATAAATAGTATTGGTCTGTTGATCATTTTTGCTTTTATCTTTAGATGCCAAATTCACCAATAACATAAGGACTAACTATAGCAAAACCTTAAAGAAAAGCCCTTGTATTAATAATATCTTAGACTAATATCTAATTTTAGAGCATGAATAACAGGTATTTGTGATTTAGCACACTGATAAGGAAGACAGGCTAATGCTTTTTGTGTGTGTGTGTGTGTGTGTGTTTGTGTGTGTGTACCTTGAGAAATGCAACTATCCAGATGTCAATGGTGGCAATATCAACTGGACATTAGAGCAACAACTAGTTATGTTCATTGTTGCGGGTTTTGGTTTTTCCGTTTATATTTCGAGGTGGCGCTTTGGCGCGTGGGGCACATCGATTGGTGTCGCCTCATTGGTGGGTATGTGCTGCACCTGTGCAGGCTTGTCCATCTCGTTGGTCAGTAGGTGTTTCGCCTGTGCTGGCCCAGGTGATGTTTGGGAGTGGCTGGCCCAGTGCTCCAGTTGGTCTTACATTTACATTTTAGTAATTTTGCAGACACTCTTTTCCAGAGCGACTTACAGTTAGTAAATGCATATATAGTGAGTGCATACTGGCCCCCGTGGGAAACGAACCCACAGCCCTGGCGTTGCAAGCGCCATGCTCTACCCACTGAGCTACAGGGGACTTGAGAGTCACCTTTTGTTGACTCTCCCTATTTAAGTTCTTAAACAAAGCCTATTATCTGGTATTTCCCTGTTTTGTTTTGATCTGCTTTCTTTTTACTCCCTATCTTAAGTTGGTGCAGGGTTTTCTTTTTGTTTTCCATTCACTAGCCAAATTTAGTGGGCATCCATTGTGGGAATCTTTTAGGGCACATTTTCCTAGTTGCTTGTCAACTTTCAGTGGAGACCACCATGGATGTCCTTCAGAACCCCTTTTGAACCCCTTTCTGTTTTGGTTGTCAGTGATTTTCCTTGTTAGTTCCCTTTGTTGTGAGCGACATTTTGAGTTTGTGTTGTGGGAACGTAATACCATCCACTTGTGCTGATGGGATCGGTCTGTCTGAGTACTGCTCGGCCAGTGTCAACCATTTCCACCAAACTCTGTCCTCTGTACATACTGTAAAACCAAATGTTTAGGATCTGATTGTTTAGGATCAATGTACACGAGGAAACATAGATATTAAAACAAATTATTCAAAAAATCAACCTGCAACAAAGCATGCTGGGAAATATGATAATGGTCCCCGCCCACGTCTTTTTCACCCAGAAGGTTAACAAAAATGAAGTCAACACAGTTGAGTAACAACAACACCATGTGATTGAAAATATTTCTTGAATCAAGTGCTGTTAAGTGCTGAAATGTAGGTAAGGTGACAGACATTCCTTACACTGATCTGAATAAAAGGCAAGGAAAGTCACATTAATTTGTAATGACTAATGCACTCTAAACAGGATGATGGGAAAGTAAACACTAGTGTTTAAAAATGGAACACTTAGGAGATAAACAGTAGGTGTTTTCCTGATTGGAAACTGACTGTAAAAAGCTGACTATCATGTTTAATCTTGCATTCTAAACGCCTGTGTTCAAGATGAGAACACTTATTGGCAAATCTAAACGCCTAATGTTTACGTTTTAAACACTGACATTTACGTTATAAACGTGTCACGTTTTATGGTTTTACAGTGCAGAGAGTACTATAAGCCATCCTGTCCCCATTCACTGCATTAGAGTTACAAGAGGGTACTGTAAGGACAGAGTCACTAGAGACAGTACATTACATCCTGCACGCTTCAAAAACACTCCACAAAGAAAATGAGAAAACTAACTGCAGGGCACTGAGGGCAAAAGTTCTGAAGAGGACCAATGATATATTGTGTTCTATAAACCATCCCCATGAAGCATTTGAAAGTTACATGTAAGGACAGATCCACTAGAGACAGTACATTACATCCTGCAAGCTTAAAAAACCCTCCCCTTGAAAAAAAACCCTGAAAAGATGAACTGAGGGCGTAAGGTCTGAAGAAGACCCATTGGTCTATAATTACATATTATTGTGTTCTATATGCTGTCCCCATGCTCTGATTGAGAGCTAAGGACAGAGCCACTAGACAGTACATCCTGTAAGCTTCAAAAACTCCACCAACCAAAAATGAAAAGACTAGCTGAAAGAGACCCTGTAAGGGCGGCAGGTAGCCTAGCGGTTAAGAGTGTTGGACCAGTAACCGAAAGGTCGCTGGTTTGAATCCCTGAGCCAGCAAGGTGGAAAAATCTGCTGTTCTGCCCTTGAGCAAAGCAGTTAACCCCGAATAACAACTGCTCCCTGGGCGCCGACGACGTGGATATCGATTAAGGCAGCCCCTCGCACCTCTCTGATTCAGAGGGATTGTGTTAAACGCGGAAGACACATTTCGATTGAATGCATTTAGTTGTGCAACTGACTAGGTATCCCCCTTTCCCTGTAGTTCAATAATCAGTGTCTCTGTGTTTTCCCTCCTTCTGTATTTTCCAATAACAACCTTATCATATAGGCTAGTCACTAACCCTGTGCCTGACAGTTACTTTACTTCACTTGTTTTGACATTGTGAGTCAGAGCCCAGGGGAGAGCCAATGGCCAGAGACGTTCATATGATTGATGATTAACATGGGGAGTGGGGTTGTGTTTTCATTTGCTCTTTGCCCAGGCTTCTGTGCCGCTGTCTGCTAGGCTGATACTATTGCTCCTAGTACGCTCTACTGCCCATGCTATACCCTTATGCCAACATTACAACAGCACGGTCAAATAGGTTAGAAGTTTTGCTTTCATAGCAACCATGATAGTTTGTTCTGTATGTATGTATATTTTTTCTTGCACTACAATAACATGAGAAATTATTAGCTAGGTTTAGGTTAATGTTATTCATGTTTGAACGCTACATCAATTGGATTTAATTAGAATAGTTCAACAGGATTCAATAGGAATTCAATCATTTTGTACATTTTAGTCATTTAGCAGATGCTCTTATCCAGATCCTATTGAACACACCTATTGAAGCTTCCAATGTACATCCTCCTCATAAATACACAGAATAACCAATAACCCTTAAACCCTGTCCATCTCCCTTCCTTCCTCCCTCAGCTGCGGATTTTTGTAAACCAGCTGTCCAGGTTTGAATTTGACGCCCGTTCAACTCCCATAGAGAAGAACCCAGATCTCCACGCCATCCGCATTGCCTCCATCAACCCCATCCTCGACCCCTGGATCTACATCCTGCTGAGGAAGACCGTTCTACTGAAGCTGGTGGAGAAGATCAAGTGTCTGTTCTGCAGCTTGGGCAGCCGGGGGCGGGGCTCAGGGGCATGGGGTCAATTCTGCTGCGGAGGTGAAGGTCACCTGAATTCGTCCATCGTGTCCCAGGACTCCCCATCGCTAGTGTCCTGCGAGTTGAGGGACGTCATCAGCACCTCGCAGACATTTCTTTACCTTCCGGAGGGGACTAGAGGGGGGCAGGGGGGGTTTAGAGGGACAGGGGGCGAGGGAAGACCTAGCCTCCCTGCTGTGGAGCGCTCCCTGCTCCAGGACCAACAGACACCAGCGGGTATGGGAATGCAAAAGGATCCCAAAAAGGGCACTTTAGGACCCAGGATATCAATGAGATCAGAGGGGACAGTTGACCCTTCACGTCTGAACAGGGTGCCAACGGACCGAAAGGACAAGACTCTACATGTGACATTTACAGACGAGACACTGAACTTACAGGAGAAATGCATCTGACGGACACAAACACAAACTCAGCCAGAGTGGCTGATAACACAGAAAAGTCACAGAGGTGAGGGGAATTTAGGACTTCTAATAGCTTAAAAGGTTGGGACTTCTGAAGGGTTGAACTGAAATACACATTGATAAACTGAACTCAAAGGTGAAGGAATTCTGGGAGCTGTGCAAACACACGGTTGATTTTACTGACAGCTGACACAATAAGGGGACAAATAGTAGTCGTTCTATAGTGATTGTGTTATTCTTAGAACTTTGAGTTCATCGGTGATGCACCAATATGGAATGTCAGCCTAGCAGAAACATGATGTCCTGTTTAGGGTTTGGACAAATTGGAAACACGGTGTCAAAGTGGATTGTAGGAGATTGGATCTATTTACATGGATGGATCTATTGTATATGCCACAGTCTTATTACAAGAATACCAATATAATATGCACACACATCAGTAATGAACATAAAATGTCATATGAACTTTAATAAACACTATAAGGAGATTTCATTGCACTTTTCAAGAACTCAAAACCACTGAAAGGCTGTCAGAATGCAATCAGTATAGAATGTTGCTTACACTGGCCTCCACCTATACAAACGTTGTGATATACTGTAAATAGTCATGAGGCTACATTGTGAACTGTGTCCCATAACATTAATGAAGTTTTTTATGAAAAAATAAATGTTTCTTCTCTGTGAGAAGGTCCAGTTAGTTTGTATCCATTTAAAATTGTTACAAGATGGATTGAAACGGTACGCTACATTTCAACATTTGCATCATATTGGTTCACTTGGCAGCTCCACAACAATGCCTGAAGTATAAAAATCAAGCAAGAATATTGAGCATATAAACCCGTGCATTCCACTCTGTTACGTGTACTGAGCTTGTATGGTTGAAATAACAAAGATTATTTAAATTGCTGTCTTTTGTTTTGTTCAAATGACACATCTGCTTCATACAGTTGAAGTCGGAAGTTTACATACACCTTAGCCGAATACATTTAAACTCAGTTTTTCACAATTCCTGACATTTAATCCTAGTAAAAATTACCTGTCTTAGGTCAGTTAGGATCACCACATTATTTTAAGAATGTGAAATCTCAAAATAATAGTAGAGAGAATGATTTATTTCAGCTTTTATTTCTTTCATCACATCGTGGGTCAGAAGTTTACATACACTCAATTATTATTTGGTAGCATTGCCTTTAAATTGTTTAACTTGGGTCAAACGTTTCGGGTAGCCTTCCACAAGCTTCCCACAATAAGTTGGGTGAATTTTGGCCCCTTTCTCCTGACAGAGTGTCACGGTCGTCTAGGAGTGAAGGAGACCAAGGCGCAGCGTGTGCAAGAAACATGACTTATTTTATTAAAGTTTCGAACTACAAACAAAAGACGACTCATGAAGTCCACGGTTACACTGACCGAAACGGAACAAAAACCCACAAACACAAGGTGAAGACACACAGTTTAAATATGGCTCCCAATCAGAGATAACGAGCCGACAGCTGACACTCGTTACCTCCGATTGGGAGTCACTCAATACAAACATAGACATCGACAACCTAGACACCCAACATAGAACATGAACACATAGAATGCACACACCCTGGCTCAACATAATGAGTCCCAGAGCCAGGGTGTGACAGTACCCCCCCCTAAAGGCGCGGACTGCGACCGCGCCTCAAAAACCCCAAACAGGGGAGGGCTGGGCGGGCATACCTCCTCGGTGGCGGTTCTGGCTCCGGCCTTGACCACCACCCTCCGATACACCCCCCATAGTACCCCTGGTCCTGTCTAGCCCCGCTGGCCGGAGCCGGACTGACGACACGCGCCCCTGGCTTGGTGCATGGAACAGGAATGGACCGGAATGGGCTGGCGACGCGCACCACAGACTTGGTGCGGAGAGCAGGAACGAGCCGGACAGGGCTGACGCCGCACCCCGTAGGCTTGGTGCGTGGAGGAGGAACGGGCCTTACCAGGCTGACGACTCGCACCCCGGGCTTTGTGCGTGGAGGAGGAACGGGCCTTACCAGGCTGACGACTCGCACCCCTGGCTTTGTGCGTGGAGGAGGAACGGGCCTTACCAGGCTGACTTCTCGCACCCCTGGCTTTGTGCGTGGAGGAGGAACGGGCCTTACCAGGCTGACTTCTCGCACCCCTGGCTTTGTGCGTGGAGGAGGAACGGGCCTTACCAGGCTGACTTCTCGCACCCCTGGCTTAGTGCGAGTGGCAGGAACAGGCCGGACCGGGCTGGCGACGCGCACCGTAGGTTTGGTGCGAGTGGCAGGAACAGGCCGGGTCGGGCTGGCGACGCGCACCGTAGACTTGGTGCGGGTGGCAGGAACAGGCCGGACCGGGCTGGCGACGCGCACCGTAGGTTTGGTGCGAGTGGCAGGAACAGGCCGGACCGGGCTGGCGACGCGCACCGTAGGTTTGGTGCGAGTGGCAGGAACAGGCCGGGTCGGGCTGGCGACGCGCACCGTAGACTTGGTGCGGGTGGCAGGAACAGGCCGGGTCGGGCTGGCGACGCGCACCGTAGACTTGGTGCGGGTGGCAGGAACAGGCCGGACCGGGCTGGCGACGCGCACCGTAGACTTGGTGCGGGTGGCAGGAACAGGCCGGACCGGGCTGGCGACGCGCACCGTAGGTTTGGTGCGGGTGGCAGGAACAGGCCGGACCGGGCTGGCGACGCGCACCGTAGACTTGGTGCGGGTGGCAGGAACAGGCCGGACCGGGCTGGCGACGCGCACCGTAGGTTTGGTGCGGGTGGCAGGAACAGGCCGAACCGGGCTGTGGAGACGGATAGGAGGCCTGGAGTGAACAGCGGCCACCACCCGTCCTGGCTGAATGCCTACCCTCACACACTCTGTGTGAGGCATCCGCACAGGACGTACAGGGCGGTGTACCCCTGGCCTGGTGGCCTCCTGGATTCGCCCCATCTTTGCCTCCGTCAGCCCCGTCGTCCATGCCGTGTGCCCCCCCCTAAAAATTTCTTGGGGTTGCCACTCGACCCTCCGACGCTGCTCCCACGTCCAGGTTGCCTGTTCCTGGACACGCTGCTTGGTCCTGTGTTGGTGGGTTTTTCTGTCACGGTCGTCTAGGAGTGAAGGAGACCAAGGCGCAGCGTGTGCAAGAAACATGACTTATTTTATTAAAGTTTCGAACTACAAACAAAAGACGACTCATGAAGTCCACGGTTACACTGACCGAAACGGAACAAAAACCCACAAACACAAGGTGAAGACACACAGTTTAAATATGGCTCCCAATCAGAGATAACGAGCCGACAGCTGACACTCGTTACCTCCGATTGGGAGTCACTCAATACAAACATAGACATCGACAACCTAGACACCCAACATAGAACATGAACACATAGAATGCACACACCCTGGCTCAACATAATGAGTCCCAGAGCCAGGGTGTGACACAGAGCTGGTGTAACTGAGTCAGGTTTGTAGGACTCCTTGCTCGCACACACTTTTTCAGTTCTGCCCACAAACTTTCTATAGGATTGAGGTCATGGCTTTGTGATGGCCACTCCAATACCTTGACTTTGTTGTCCTTAAGCCATTTTGCCACAACTTTGGAAGTATGCTTGGGGTCATTGTTCATTTGGAAGACCCATTTGCGACCAAGCTTTAACTTCCTGACTGATGTCTTGAGCTGTTGCTTCAATATATCCACATAACTTTCCTTCCTCATGATGCCATCTATTTTGTGAAGTGCACCAGTCCCTCCTGCAGCAAA
This sequence comes from Coregonus lavaretus, assembly GCF_964263955.1. Classification (NCBI taxonomy): domain Eukaryota; kingdom Metazoa; phylum Chordata; class Actinopteri; order Salmoniformes; family Salmonidae; genus Coregonus; species Coregonus lavaretus. The sequence goes on from NC_140011.1 coordinate 10,236,369, forward strand.
GCACCCTCACAGCATGATGCTGCCACCCCTGTGCATCATGGTTGGGATGGTGTTCTTCGGCTTGCAAGCAACCCCCTTTTTCCTCCAAACATAACGATGGTCATTATGGACAAACAGTTCTATATTTGTTTCATCAGACCAGTGGACATTTCTCCAAAAAGAACGATCTTTGTCCCCATGTGCAGTTGCAAAACGTCGTCTGGCTTTTTTATGGCAGTTTTGGAGCAGTGGCTTCTTCCTTGCTGAGCGGCCTTTCAGGTTATGTCGATATAGGACTCGTTTTACTGTGGATATAGATACTTTGTACCTGTTTCCTCCAGCATCTTCACAAGGTCCTTTGCTGTTCTGGGATTGATTTGCACTTTTCGCACAAAAGTACGTTCATCTCTAGGAGACAGAATGTGTCTCCTTCCTGAGCAGTATGACAGCTGCGTGGTCCCATGGTGTTTATATTTGCGTACTATTGTTTGTACAGATGAACGTGGTACCTTCAGGCGTTTGAAAATTGCTCCCAAGGATGAACCAGACTTGTGGAGGTCTACCATTTTTTTTTCTGAGGTCTTGGCTGATTTCTTTAGATTTTCCCATGATGTCAAGCAAAGAGGCACTGAGTTTGAAGGTAGGTCTTGAATTACATCCACAGGTACACCTCCAATTGACTCAAATTATGTCAATGAGCCTATCAGAAGCTTCTAAAGCCATTAAATCATTTTCTGGAATTTTCCAAGCTGTTTAAAGGCACAGTCAACTTAATGAATGTAAACTTCTGACCCACTGAATTGTGATACAGTGAATTATAAGTGAAATAATCTGACTTGCCAAAACTATAGTTTGTTAAAAATAAATTTGTGGAGTGATTGAAAAACGAGTTTTAATGACTCCAACCTAAGTGTATGTAAACTTCCGACTTCAACTGTATGTGTGCATGTCCATTTCTTTCCCCCCCAATTAAATGATATCAGTGAACTGCAAAACTGGATGATTTGTTTTCAATGTTTCTGAAGAAAGTACTCACCGGGCACCAGGGTCGTAGTTACGGGTGGGCTTTGGCGGGCCCAGGTCCACCCACTCGGGAGCCAGGCCCACCCAATCAGATGTAATGCTCTACTTGTCAGTGTTCCAAATGGGACATTGTTTGTCTTTTTAATTAAACACAGTACTTGACTTAGGCAGAAGCTCACCGGAACTTAGTACCCACACCTCAATATTTATTCTGCTTGAGTTACTGTACCTTCTATAGAATATTAGCTCAAAACTATTGAGGCGTTCCTGCACCTAAATATAAACATACCGGCACCTATTTCAGTCCAAGTCAAGCACTGGCCTAAACATGCACACATTATCAGATAGAAATCATAGCAAGCAGTAGAGAGGGGGTGGGAAAGGGATATACACTGAGTGTACAAAACATTATGCTCTTTCCATGACATAAATAAAAAAATTATAGACTGACATAGACTGACCAGGTGAATCCAGGTGAAAACTACAGTATATTTTTAGTAGCCTCCCACTGGGCACAAACTGGTTGAATCAACGTTGTTTCAATATAATTTGTCAACGTATTGTGACGTGGAATCTATGTGGAAAATACATTGGATTTGAAAAAATTAATCAACTGTTGTTTTGAGGGTGAAATTTCAACCACAGAACTATGTCATCATGGTAACCACTTTTCATCATAGCCAAACCTTGTATAAAATATGTTGAATTTGTACCTTTGAAACAACGTCAGATCGTCAACATTATATCCACTAACATTAAAAAAAGGCTGAATCTATAAACAGCTATCCATTTGGTCTCCCATCCAGGGTTTTAACCAAGCCCAGCCTTGCTTAGCTTTGATATTTGTCACTGACTACTACCAATGTGCTATCGTGAGAATGGTTATTGAGAGACCTCTTAATACCTAAATACCTAAATATCAAAGTCATTCCAAAGGGTAGGTTTAACAGAGCAAATGAAATCTAACCACACTTTATAAGTCATATATCATCAATATTTAGGCCTATATAGCATCTGAAAAGTCATCAACAACTATTGTTTCAATTCAACCCAGGGTTCAACTAAAAATAGACGAGACATACTGTTTAGGCCTAGGGTTTCAAACTTTGGTTGATTTCAAATGTAATCTTCAAGTTGTTAATTACCATAATGGATTCACGTCCAGCTTAACCAAAAATCTAAGTTAAAGAACAGTTCTACACTGAACAAAAATATAAATGCAACATGCAACAATTTCTAAGATTTTACTGAGTTACAGTTCATATAAGGAAATCAGTCAATTTAAATAAATGCATTAGTCCCTAATCCATGGATTTCACATGACTGGGAATACAGATATGCATCTGTTGGTCACATATACCTTTAAAAAAAAGTAGGGGCGTGGATCACAAAACCAGTCAGTATCTGGTGTGACCACCATTTGCCAAATGCAGCGTGACACATCTCCTTTGCATAGAATTCATCAGGCTGATTGGATTGTGGCCTGTGGAATATTGTCCCACTCCTCTTCAATGGCTGTGCGAAGTTGCTGGATATTGTCGGGAACTGGAACACACTGTTATACACGTTGATCCAGAGCATCCCAAACAAGCTCAATGGGTGACATGTCTGGTGAGTATGCAGGCCATGGAAGAACTGGGACATTTTCAGTTTCCAGGAATTGTGTACAGATCCTTGTGACATGGGGCCGTGCATTATCATGCTGAAACATGAGGTGATGGCGGCGGATGAATTGCACGACAATGTGCCTCAGGATCTCGTCAAGGTATCTCTGTGCATTCAAATTGCCATCGATAAAATGATATTGTGTTCATTGTCCATAGCTTGAGCCTGCCCATACCATAACCCCACCGCCACCATGGATCACTCTGTTCACAACGTTGACGTCAGCAAACCGCTCACCCACACAACGCCAACGTCTGCCATCTGCAGTTGAAACCGGGATTCATCAATGAAGAGCACAGTTCTCCAGCATACCAGTGGCCATCGAAGCTGAGCATTTGCCCACTGAAGTCGGTTACGATACCGAACTGCAGTCAGGTGAAGACCCTGGTGAGGACGATGAGCATGCAGATGAGCTTTTCTGAGACGGTTTCTGACAGTTTGTGCAGAAATTATTTGATTGTGCAAACCGACAGTTTCATCAGCTGTCCTGGTGACTGGTCTCAGACAATCCCGCAGGTGAAGAAGCCGGATGTGAAGGTCCTGGGCTGGCGTGGTTACACGTGGTCTGCGGTTGTGAGGCCAGTTTGACGTACTGCCAAATTCTCTAAAATGATGTCGGAGGCAGCTTATGGTAGAAAAATTAACATTACATTCGCTGGCAACAGCTCTGGTTGACATTTCTGCAGTCAGCATGTCAATTGCACGCTCCCACAAAACTTGAGACATCTGTGGCATTGTGTTGTGTGACAAAATGTCACATTTTAGGGTGGCCTTTTATTGTCCCCAGCACAAGGTGCACCTGTGTAATGATCATGCTGTTTAATCAACTTCTTGATATGCCACACCTGTCAGATGGATGGATTATCTTGGCAAAGGAGAAATGCTCACTAACAGGGATGTAAACAAATTTGTGCACAAAATGTGAGAGAAATAAGCTTTTTGTGCATATGGAAAATTTCTGGGATCTTTTATTTCAGCTCATGAAACATGGGACCAACACTTCACATGTTGTGTTTTATTTTTGTTCATTGTAAATCTTTCACTTAGATTTTTGGTTTAGATGGAGTTGGGAATCGAACATATCAAATATTCATTTGTAGACAAACTGATAAATATGAAATTGTGTTTGGTTTTCAATGCAACAGAATATCAACATTTGAAGGAGATGTATTTTCTGCTTAGATAGTTCCATCTTTGCCACTGACTTAGCATGGCTTTAATTCCAGTTTATCTACAAATTAATAATTGATGAATACAAAATATGACATTGTATTCCCATTTCAACTTTGTTGTGCTTTTAAATGGTTGAAAGTGAAGTGATAACACATTTATATGCCAACTAAACCAGAAATCTGACATAGATTCCTATTGGAATTTGATTGTGCTTTTAGATGTTTGAACGCATAGATAACACATTGGGAATTCAACAAACTTCTGTTTTTTTTTTTGAGTGGGTGAGTAAAGGTTGAAATCTCATTAGTCAACGTCTCAACCAAATATTACCCACATTTCCATGTTGAAATTATGTGGTGTTCCCAGTGGGTAGCCTCATATCTTTCTCCAATTACAATGTCAAATTAAGGATTTCAAAGGTCGAAAAGAACCAACTCACACTCACACAAGTCTATCTGTTCTGACACAGAACAATATGTGGCTGCTGGCTGTATAAAATGTAAATATGTGGCTGCCCCTCGACACTTCAATGTTGGTTGAAGTCCTGTCTACTCTCCTTCCAAAGTAGAGAGAAACTCTCACAGAGCTTGATGATAGAGGAGGGTCTTATAGGCCCTTTTCCAGTACACGACACACTGACACTTACAATGATGTTTTGATTCTTGCTTAAACAGTCGCTAAGATTATATTTGGTTGTGATCTTTGCAAAATAACTATTTTGGATGCAGCAGTTGTTAGCTAGAATGATATAGGCTGTAGAAAAAGCTAGCCAAAGAGCCATTCTACTGGTTGTTTAAGTGTTTTTTAAGTATAATGCAGTTGATTTGCGATGATGACACAAACATTATATTAAGCAGGACATTCATACGAGCCTTAAAATCCAATTATAATCCAAAAGTAGTGTGAAATGCACACATAAGGAACATGTAAATAGAGGCTTTTTTTTGCTGCTGTTCTATAAGAACTCCCCCTTGTTCTGCCACCAACTTGCGCGCATCGCCCTCGTGAGGCACAGAAAGAGGTCTATTGGACTCAGCAAAGCACAATCAACCTGGACCAGCCTTTTACTGACTACCTGACCTCATGACAACTTTGACTGACATTATTATCAATAGGCAAACATTGCATAAAGCTGTTACGGCCATGAGATGTAGTGAAACACCCACAGAGCTCAATGAGGAAGGTCGTAGGCAGGCCACAGGAAAACATAGCAAAACACATGCAGCCAATCTGAACCAGTCTTTACTACTGACCTGATAACCTAACTACCTGATCAAGGCCTCTGAACAAATAGGTTATCGATCAGGCCAGCCTACTTGACGGCACTACAACTAGACATCAATACTACAGGATTCATCTGATGGAGGTCACAGATCATCAAGTGTAGGGGGTAATAGATTACAGGATTCATCTGATGGAGGTGACAGATCATTGTTCCATATCAATCACATCCTCCAGAATGTATTTATTGAGAGGCCTTGAACAGGTAGTCAGTTGTAAAGACTGGTTCAGGTTGGCTGCATGTGCTTTGCTGTTTTATTCAGAAGAAAACTGCTTTGTCCGAGATGCTTTACAGGCAATTACGGCTCTGATCAATCATAAGGAAATTGCATTTATTTATACTACAGCACCTTTATAATGAATTATGTACGACGTAGGCTACTGTACTGTATATCCACAAGTAAAAAAATATTTGTAGCCTACCAAGTTTTGCTTAATCGACTTAAGCTGTGGGAGTGTCCAAATCTAGCATATGGCAAAAAAAGGCCAATTAAATTTGCAATGTTACTTGTAATCAATTGATTTATTTCAATTTACACTTTACATGTAAGACTGATACATTCTCATTATTTACAAAAACAAAGTATTACTACATTACATCAGCTGGGTCAATTACAGAAACATCAATAAAATTCACACTATATAGACTATGAGCATTGTCATGGTCAAAACAGTTGTGTTACTTTTCCCACTGTGTGTTCACAGCTCCTCCCAACGATCCCCCACATTACCAGAGAATAAACTCAGTCCTATGAAATTAATGACGGTTACCAACACATTCATGGCCCCATTTTTCTAGTAAAAGGTCAGTGCTCTGTGTCAGAGTGTGTCTTTAAAGCTGAAGTTGCTGTTCAGCATTTATTGCGATGCAGCCTCTGCAGACGTCAGGGCTTTCATACTAGCGGAGCAGAGCAGAGCTATTGCGAAGTAAGTTGTCAAGGAAGTAAGTTTGTGTTTATACAGGTCGTACTGCCCCCACCTACCGTCAACTAGTCATGTCAATGCAGAGCTATACGGAGCACAGCGATGCGTAACAGAGCTTAATTTATCCTCTGCATGCCTCTGAATGTTCCGCAATTGTGTCACACTCTCCATACGAAGCCTTCGACCACATTTTCAGATCAAGCATAAATTGGCCTTTACTATGAAATATATTTCTGCATCCATTAAAAGAGACATAGATGACGAAATTGTCTTAATATGATTTAATATTGTTAGGTTCTGAACAAACAGAGTAAAAACTCAGAAAAAGCTCAAACCAAGTTTATTCACCCCATTCGGTCATACAGCTGCAAAGACAACATACAAGTCACACAAGCACATCTTTATACCTCACAACTATACGGAGTCACCTCCTTGCATGTCTAAGATAACTAATCCTTCTTTGGTGTTAGGCAGATACACAGTAGGTTCCTCTTACTGGTATTGTCATGGCCATGCCTCAGTCCAGGACCCTCATGGGCGTGGAAGTGTGTGTGTGAATGAGAGATAGGACTGTACCCCTGTGACCTCCTTCCAGCAGTGTCTTCTCTCTTCAACTGTTGACCATATCTCAAGTTGAGTTCCACCTCCCTCATGGTCCTGGTTCCACAGCAACTGGCCTGCCTTATCAAGAACTGAAACTAGACTGTTGCCTTTTGCCTCCCTCCTTAGGAACGTTCATATTCGACAATAATATATTTGAACAGAATAAGACATTTCTGCACTTCCCCTTTTCTCACTCAGTCACTTTCCATATCACTCAGTAACTTACCCTTCCTTGACCCCAGACATACATTTCGTATACGTGTGAAATCATCACTAAGTTCTGGTATGGTATCATGAATAAGTACATTTCAAGCTAGAATCCAACAATATGAATTTAATAAAGCCAAGGAGGACACATGAATTCTCTCAGAAACCTGTCTCTTCTTTCACTGCCTCTCTGTATTAACGACAATTATATGGCTAAATCTGATAGCCTGTTTTAGTCATACAAATCCCTTTTATGAGTGTCCCATGAAAACAATCTTGCTATTATAAGATGCCATTCAAATGTAATGACTGTTCAAGCTGCTAGGCTTTTCAGATTGGCCAGTCCAGGCTGACTGCACAGAGCTTTCAGCGCTAGCCTGCTGCTGGCATTCCGGCCCAAGGTGGATTGTTTTAGCAGCTCACCCATCGCCTATGGAGGCTCACATGACACACAAATCTCAACACTGGAATTCTGGGAAAACTCATGCAATATTATTTATCTGTGGGGTTTCTTTCTCCGAGTTACCGTGGAGACAGAGTTTCCCAACAGATAAGACCAGTCCGTTAGTCATTATAAAATAGCACTTCCAATTGCGAATTTGTGTGGCATGAAACTCCAATTCAAAAAGGTCTATTTTTTAATAACAGCTCGACTGACACAATTGACTCAAGTGAGGAGTTTTCCAAGGAGATATTTTCCGGTCATCTGACAAAGACATCCTGAAACTTCTCATAACTTGAGACATTTAAAAAGAGTAAGGGGCAGTTTCTGGACACAGAGTATGCCTATTCCTGGACTAAAAAGCAAAATCAATGGATAATCGTCATTCAATCGTTTTTTAGTCCAGGATTAGGTTTAATCTGTCTGGGAAACCGGCCCTGAATGTATTTGAGTTAATGGAACTGACAGACATATTCCAAACACAACAGGATGCTCTTTTCAGGAGGAGGATTAACCAACATGAGTGACTGTTGAGCTCTCAAGTGCCTAATGATAAAACATTATTTGGGGCTACACTCCAAACCAGTATTTTAAATGCCATAGGAGTAATAAGAGAGCATTGATATAAACAACAAAGCTTAAACAGGGAACATACATTATGTCTAAAATTGTTGGCATCCTTGATAAAGATGAGCAAAAAATAAAGTATAAAATAAATAATACAAATACTGAGCTATATTGTAGGCTCAAAACAATTTGTAACTTATTATTTTATACTAATACAATTGCTCAGTGTAAATGTATTTTTTTTATACTAATACAATTGCTCAGAGTGTACATTTATTTTTTCATACTAATTCAATTGCTCAGAGAGTCATTTCCAATAAACTTTCAATACTGACCTTGCGAGGATAACGCATTCAGCCTTTTTCAAAAATGTTTTACAGCATTGGAGAACACATTGGGAGGGATCTAAGACCATTCCTCCATACAGAATCTTTCCAGATCCTTCATATCCTTTATCTGCACTTATGGACTTCATCTGCACCCTGAGGTTTTCAATCAGAGACTGAGATGACCATTCAAATATGTAGATTTTTTTCATCTGACCATAGCACTGGATCCAATCCAAGTGTCAATGCCTTTAGCAAACTCCAGGTGTTTATATTTGTTGGATGACATGAAAAATGAGCTCTTTGGCCACACACCCCAGTGGTGGGTTTGGCGTCAAAAGAAAGATGCCTGTGCAGAAAAGAACCCAATACCTACTGTAAATATGGTGGTGGACCTTTCATCGTATGGGGGTATTTTGTTTCCACTGGTCCTTAGGCCCTTGTTAAGGCCAACTGCATCATTAACTTTATCCAGTAGCAGGGGCCTCATTTATCAAGGTGCGTTCGCACACAACAACAAAAAAAGACTCTAAACTTTGCGTACACCAGTTTTCCTGCAAAGGTTGGTATTTATACATTTTGAACTTGATGGGAAATTGTGCGTATCTCCATGCAAATCTCAGACCATGCGTACGCACAACTTCTAGTAGTTGATCAACTGTATTGCAAGCAAATACTGTTATTTTGGGGGAAATGGAGGTGTTTGATGCACATGAATTATAATAATGGTAGGCTAATAAAAATATTAAAACGTACGCCTAATGATAAAACAGATGCATTTGCTGTTGGTAAGGAGATTGCATGTCACCTAATATATTTACTTTACCTTTACTAGGCCTATATATAGGCCTAAATCATAATCATATTGCAGGACATGTCTCCTTTTCTGACATGCCTGGTTTATTCCCACTACACAACAAATATGAGGCTACCATTTATCCATTGTTCATTCAATAGCCAACCATGCTCGAAAGTAAAGAGACTGGTAGCCCATTTAAAATATTTGACAGTATGGGTAGGCTACAGTATTGCTGTGGAATAGGAGCGTGACATCATAGCCTATTTAATAGGGATGTGCATCTTTCCCTTTCAAGACGATTCGACACGTATCTAGATACATGGGCTCCGATACGATACAGAAACGATCCCTTTTAGATTGAAACGATACGGTGCGATTCAATGCACTAATATTTGTTGCACAGACACATTCATTTCCATTCTAAATTAAAATCTGCTGCTGATGGAGCTCATGAGCTGGGCCTCTCTGAGCTGGATCTGCCTGAGCTGGATCTATTAGAGCTGACGTCTCCGTGTCAATGGTGTATGCAGGCACCTGAGCTGAGCCATAAGGGAAACTGGGCATCTACCACCCCACTATCTGTTAAGGGGATAGTCATACAAAACCCTTTTATGAGTGTCCCATGAAAACAATCTTGCTATTATACGATGCCATTCAAATGTAATGACTGTTCAAGCTGCTAGGCTTTTCAGATTGGCCAGTCCAGGCTGACTGCACAGCACAAACAAACACTCACTTGATCTCAAATCACCATCACCCACTAATTAGTCATTTTTGCAGATTAAAAGTGTTAGAGCTAGTAATTTATCAATATTTACAGTGGGGAGAACAAGTATTTGATACACTGCCAATTTTGCAGGTTTTCCTACTTACAAAACATGTAGAGGTCTGTAATTTTTATCATAGGTACACTTCAACTGTGAGAGATGGAATCTAAAACAAAAATCCAGAAAATCACATTGTATGATTTTTAAGTAATTCATTTGCATTTTATTGCATGACATAAGTATTTGATCACCTACCAACCAGTAAGAATTCCGGCTCTCACAGACCTGTTAGTTTTTCTTTAAGAAGCCCTCCTGTTCTCCACTCATTACCTGTATTAACTGCACCTGTTTGAACTCGTTACCTGTATAAAAGACACCTGTCCACACACTCAATCAAACAGACTCCAACCTCTCCACAATGGCCAAGACCAGAGAGCTGTGTAAGGATTAAAATCCTGCAGCGCACGCAAGGTCCCCCTGCTCAAGCCAGCGCATGTCCAGGCCCGTCTGAAGTTTGCCAATGACCATCTGGATAATCCAGAGAAGGAATGGGAGAAGGTCATGTGGTCTGATGAGACAAAAATATAGCTTTTTGGTCTAAACTCCACTCGCCGTGTTTGAAGGAAGAAGAAGGATGAGTACAACCCCAAGAACACCATCCCAACCGTGAAGCATGGAGGTGGAAACATCATTCTTTGGGGATGCTTTTCTGCAAAGGGGACAGGACGACTGCACCGTATTGAGGGGAGGATGGATGGGGCCATGTATCGCAAGATCTTGGCCAACAACCTCCTTCCCTCAGTAAGAGCATTGAAGATGGGTCGTGGCTGGGTCTTCCAGCATGACAATGACCCGAAACACACAGCCAGGGCAACTAATGAGTGGCTCCTTAAGAAGCATCTCAAGGTCCTGGAGTGGCCTAGCCAGTCTCCAGACCTGAACCCAATAGAACATCTTTGGAGGGAGCTGAAAGTCTGTATTGCCCAGCGACAGCCCCGAAACCTGAAGGATCTGGAGAAGGTCTGTATGGAGGAGTGGGCCAAAATCCCTGCTGCAGTGTGTGCAAACCTGATCAAGACCTACAGGAAACGTATGATCTCTGTAATTGCAAACAAAGGTTTCTGTACCAAATATTAAGTTCTGCTTTTCTGATGTATCAAATACTTATGTCATGCAATAAAATGCAAATTAATTACTTAAAAATCATACAATGTGATTTTCTAGATTTTTGTTTTAGATTCCGTCTCTCACAGTTGAAGTGTACCTATGATAAAAATGACAGACCTCTACATGCTTTGTATGTAGGAAAACCTGCAAAATTGGCAGTGTATCAAATACTTGTTCTCCCCACTGTATCTTGAGAAAATAAGCTATAACAAAGCCATTGAATATAGTGCACAACTTTGGATTTCGCCCCAGTCTCATAATCGAATGGTTAAGACCGTTTGGCAGTTTTGATGGACTCTGAGCGAGCATCTCTTCTTCTCCCGCTTCGACCATGCAGTGTGGGTAGCAAAAGTGATTGCTGTCCTCATTAGGAAATTATCAACTTTACCCTGTATATAAAAAAATTGCTATATATAGGGGAGAGTGGGGTAAGTTGAGCCAAAGAGGTAAGTGAGCCACCCTTGTTTCTAGGAAACCATACACTAAATTAATAATTTGATCAAATATTTAGGTAGAGATCATCATTTAATTTAACAAACCACATGAAAAAAGTGGTAAGCAAGTTAGGTCCGATTATCACCAAGTCAAATTAATGTATTGTGTTTGAGGTTTCATGATGTTTGTATCTAAACCAAAGTAGTTGTAAGATTGTTTTATACATCAGTCAGGGTCTCTATAAGCTTCAATATTGAGGTCCTAAACCTAGCATGAAAGTGCATCCTTGTAGCTGTGTGGGCTAATATAGTGAAAATATTTGCCTTACGGTAAGTTGAGCCAATGGTTGAGCTAATGGGAAGTTGAGCAAATTGAAGTGTTTTCTTCCCAGGTGTAATGCAAGGCATTATCGCTGGGATATGAGGTGACAACAGGGCCTGGCCTATGTTAAAAGTGTTTTTTTTTTTAAGCACAACGTATTAGGTTAAAGCCTCTGTTAAAATATGCTTAAATGATTGAAAGACAAAAAAACAATTGTGATTGTGTTGAATTGTGTTTGGGAAATAAAGACAGACATGGTTTAAAAAGGTATTGATCATATTTAATTCAGTACGGAGTAAGTTGTGCCAAGAGACCACTTTTTTTGGACAAGCTATGTTTTCAAAACTGTAACGTTTACATACATTGATTATTTCCAGGGATACACAACATCCTGAAATATATGTAGATATCTTTGTTAGAAAGAATACTATATTTCCCTTGACGGTGTGATGCTGAATGTAAAAAAAATGGCTCAACTTACCCCACTTTCCCTACTGATTGTTTCAAGCAAAACTACCAGAACCATTGCTGATGGTGAACCTAATGTAAGACCCGATCAGCATGTACAGTGCCTTCAGAAAATGTTCATACCCCTTGACTTATTCCCTAATTTGTTGTGTTACAGTATGAATTGAAAATTCATCTACACACAATACCCCATAATGACGAAGTGAAGACATGTTTTTAGAAATTTTTGCAAATCTATTGAAAATGAAATACAGAAATAGCTAATTCACATAAGTATTCACACCCCTTTGCTATGCCACTCCAAATTGAGCTTAGCTGCATCCAATTTCCTTTGATCATCCTTGAGATGTCACTACAACTTGATTAGAGTCCACCTGTGGCCAATTGTTTGGACATGATTTAGAAAGAAGCACACCTGTCTATATAAGGTCACACAGTTGACAGTGCATGTCAGAGCAGAAACTATACCATGAAGTACAAGGAACTGTCTGTAGATCTCAGAGAATTGTGATGAGGCATATATCTGGGGAAGGGTACAAAACAATTTCTAGAGTGTTGAAAGTTTCCAAGAGCACAGTGGTCTCCATCATTGGGAAATTGAAAAAATATGTATCTACCCAGACTCTGCCTAGAGCTGGCTGTCGAACCAAACTGAGTAACCGGGAAAGAAGGACCTTGGTCAGGGAGGTGACCAAGAACCCAATGACAGCACTTCACCAATCTGGGCTTTATGGGAGAGTGGCCAGACGGAAGCCACTCCTGAGAAAAAGGCACATGACAGCACGCTTGGAGTTTGTAAAAAGGCAAGTGAAAGACATAAGGCAAAATATTCTGTGGTCTGATGAGATAAAAATGTTACTCTTTGGCCTGAATGCAAAGTGCTATGTCTGGAGAAAACCAGGCACAGCTCATCAACCGTCTAACATCATCCCTACTGTGAAGCGTGGTGGTGGCAGCATCATGCTATGGGGATGCTTTTCAGCGGTAGGGATTGGGAGCCTTGTAAGGATAGAGGGGACAATGAACAGAGCCAAATACAGGCAACTCCTTGATGAGAACCTGCTTCCGAGTGCAAACGACCTTAGACTGGGGCGAAGATTTACGTCAAAACAGAACAATGACTCCAACCATACAGCCAAAGCAAAGCTGGATTGACTTCAGAACAAGAATGTGAAAGTCCTTCAGTGGCCCAGCCAAAGCATAGACTTGTGTGGAAAGACTTGAAGATTGCTGTTCATCGCTGCTCCCCATCTAATTTAACAGAGTTTAAGAAAATCTGCAAGGAAGAATGGGAAAAAAATACCCAAATCCAGATGTGCAAAGCTGATACAGACATACCCATGACGACTCAAAGCTGTAATCACCGCCAACGGTATTTCAACAAAGTATTGACTTAGGGTTGTGAATACTTATGTAAATTAGATGTAATTATTTCATTTTTAATACATTTGCAAAAATGTCGAAAAACATGTTTTTACTTTGTCATTATGGAGTATTGTGTGCAGATGGGTGAGGAAAAAAATATTGAATCCAGTTTGAATTCAGACTGTAACAAACAAAATGTAGAATAAGTCAAGGGGTATGAATACTTTCTGAAGGCACTGTATAACCAGATGAGTTGTTTGACTAGAACATTTATATTGCCTGGGGTTGTTCGGCATGCAAAATGACTTGTAGATCAATGACTGTCAACACAATTACATGCTTAGTTCGACACTAAAGGAGAAGAGCAGTTGTCACAAAATATGAGGTATTTTCAGAAGGTAGAAAGAAAGTAATTTGAGCAAAACATTTTAGTGAACTGGAGATTAGTAACATTTGAATCAATTTCCTGACCGATACATGCTGCATTTGGATCGGTTTGGGGTCCCTCAGACAGATGCACTTATCTAAAACATTTGAACTGGGAACTGATGCCTATCGGTGAATTGTTACATCCCTACTATTTACTCTCAGAGCCTATACCAAGGCTGGAGATAGAAACACAATCATGTATTGATAAACAAAATATAGAACAACAATGTGTCCCTTTGCATGTGGGCTATTGCATTTACTTTAAATTGTTCGAAAGGACAACTCATCTTACAGAATGCGCAGCGAGTGTTTGGCACTCGCTATAGGCAGCATGCGTTTTTAGTTTGATAAAGTCACTGCAAAAGATTAAAACATTCTGCCCACACCTCTACAGAAATATGATCACATTTCCCATTGCACTTTCTTTTAGAAACTACCATTGCCCAGTTCCATCATCTCCAAATCGTATAGCAAATTAAAAAAAATTGTTACCATAAAAGGTGAATGGAGGGCGTTTTCCAGGCGGGGTTGTAACGCTTGTTCACAAGCGCACAAATATTGAATTGCTCTGATGTTCCAGTGAGTTTGATAAATCCCAATAATTTGATGCGCACGCAAATTCTAGAATCTCCACATACCCCAGAATTTAGTGAGAAATGTATGCATGGTTGATAAATGAGGCCCCAGGACATTTTAGCAAAAAACCTGGTTGCCTCTGCCAGGGCAGTCTTGAAAAAAAAAAAAATCTGTGTATTTTGCTCATCTTTATCAAGGGTGCCAATAATTTTGGACCTGACTGTATACATAATACACAAAAACAAACATTAATGACTTGATTAAATCTACTGCCATCACCCAGAGTCTCTTGTGGACTACAACAGAAAACAATAACAACATGCATAAGACTAAAGATTCAAAACTTAACAAAAACAAACAGAAATACCCATTTCATAAGACCCATTTCAGCCCATAAGACTCATTTCAGTCCATTAGACCCATTCTAGTCCATAAGTCCTTAGTGACATCTCATAGTCCCGGTGCTTTGACCCACTGATACTGTGATGATTAGGGTGTGTCCCCTGACCCCTCCTCCTCCACGGGTACCTCCCTTGCGTTCCCCTCAGCGTCTACCACCACCGTCGTCCTCTTCAGATCCTCATAGCGTCGCTGTCTCTCGGCCATGGCAGCGCAGGCTGCCACCACCTCATCTGACTCAAAGTCGCAGTCCTGTTGGAGCTCTGGGGCGTTCAGGACCTCTCGCTGGGCGTCCTCCTCCCGCTGGGACAGGGCCCGAGCCGCCAATCTCTGCTGCTGCAGCCTCCGTGCCCACGCCAGGTCCTCTGACCAGAAGGGGCGCTCTGACGGACACAGGTGGGCCGCCACCTGGAAAAACCTCACCGCCTGTGGACAGGACGAAGACTTTGGTGGTATTTTCCTTTCTGTTAACATACTTTTTTATTGACTTAAAAAGAACACAACACAAATGACTGGTAATGAAAGAGAAATATTTCATGGGGAAGATGAATGGCTTTGAAAGCAAATGTGTCAAGTAGGGTTGGGCGATGCCAACCTTTGTCCTATCATGATTATGTACCCATAAAACATCCTGATATACGATGCTATCGCCCCTATTGGCCTCCCCCAAAATAAATAAATAAATAGTTTTGGCTATAGTCTAATGCCCATGCATCTGACAGAGAGAGAGAGATAGAGCTAAACAATATTTTCTGATTATATATTTTTCACTGCTTTGGTGGAATTCTCAGCTCTGTCTGGCCTACAGTCCTCTCTTGCATTCTGTAGGCTATATAACATATTTATTGAAATAGGCTATAGCAATTAATGTAATGTCACTTGTGTGCTGCCCTGCTGTGCGCTGCGAGACGCCCCAAGACATGACTGTTGCCAGTCATGTTCAATTAAACTAAACCATCGTCTGTCACATTACGATGTCGTCACCATCGACAATGGCTGTCAATCATCGTCGATAGACGATACGATCGTAATATCGGCCAACTCTAGTGTTAAGCATTGACGTGACAATTGGAGAAGCTTAATGAGTAAAAACAACTGCGTTGTATGTCCCTAGGGGTCCTGTTTCTATGTACATTGATAGTGAATGGTCATCTGTCCCTTTCACTGGGAATGGGGTGCAGTTGTCTTGAAATAGGAATCAAGGACATTACTTTTATTTTTATTTATTTTGTATTTTTTTCACCTTTATTTAACCAGGTAAGCCAGTTGAGAACAAGTTCTCATTTACAACTGCGACCTGGCCAAGATAAAGCAAAGCAGTGCGATAAAAACAACAACAGTTACATATGGGGTAAACAAAACATAAAGTAAAAAATACAACAGAAAATATATATACAGTGTGTGCGAATGTAGTAAGTTATGGAGGTAAGGCAATAAATAGGCCATAGTGCAAAATAGTTACCATTTCGTATTAACACTGGAATGATAGATGTGCAAAAGATGATGTGCAAATAGAGATACTGGGGTGCAAATTAGCAAAATAAATAACAATATGGGGATGAAGTAGTTGGGTGGGCTAATTTCAGAAAGGCTGTGTACATGTGCAGTGATCGGTAAGCTGCTCTGACAACTGACACTTAAAGTTAGTGAGGGAGATAAGAGTCTTCAGCTTCAGAGATTTTTGCAGTTCGTTCCAGTCATTGGCAGCAGAGAACTGGAAGGAATGGTGGCCAAAGGAGGTGTTGGCTTTGGGGATGACCAGAGACATATACCTGCTGGAGCGCAGACTACGGGTGGGTGTTGCTATGGTGACCAGTGAGCTAAGATAAGACGGGGATTTGCCTAGCAGTGATTTATAGATGACCTGGAGCCAGTGGGTTTGGCGACGAATATGTAGTGAGGGCCAGCCAACAAGAGCGTACAGGTCACAATGGTGGGTAGTATATGGGGCTTTGGTGACAAAATGGATGGCACTGTGATAGACTACATCCAATTTGGTAGAGTGTTGGAGGCTATTTTGTAAATGACTATTTTGTAAATGACATTATGTTATGGGAAGGTCTCTAACATACCTTTTATATTTTCAAATGGGCTGGTTTATGTATTTTTTATACTACTGGCCGGGAAAGATTCAGGGCTACGCTTTGAAATCGAAGACCTATTTATTCAACTGTTAAATCCGTTGATTTAGCTCAGCTCTGAGAGTTAAAGGAGTATTTGGGTGTTGTTGCTCACAATGCCTGCTGAGAGGAACCCTGAAACAGCTCCAATACTATAGAGAAAGACATACGTTGCCGGTTCATAATGCAATCAAAGATCACTCTACTAGACGGTCTACAGTAAATAACAGTTGTACCACATCCTGTCAAAAATGATGTACAACTAAAAGTCAAAAGAGTCACATGATTTGTGAAGAGTGAACTGTTAATTAAAGAAGTTTAATCTCTGCGTTCCATAATAGATACAAATCAAATTAAATCACATTTTATTTGTCACATGCGCCTATTACAACAGATGTAGACCTTACCGTGAAATGCTTACTTACAAGCCATTAACTCTATTTCCTTAAAACTGCATTGTTGGTTAAGAAAATATTTAATAAATAAACTAAAGTAACGGTACCGAGTTAATGTGCGGGGGTACAGGTTAGTCGAGATAATTTGTACATGGTAGGGGTAAAATGACTATGCATAGATAATAAACAGCGAGTAGCAGCATTGTAAAGACAAAGGGGGGGGGGGGGGGGGGGGGGGGGGGGGGGGGGGGGTCAGGGTGAAGGAGGGCCCTGTTGATGTGAATGGGGGCGTGTAAGGGCCCTCCTTTTCCTGTAGTCCACGATCATCTCCTTGGTCTTGCTCACGTTGAGGGAGAGGTTGTTGTTCTGGCACCACACTGCCAGGTCGGTGATCAGGCCTACCACGTTGTGTCATCTGCAAACGTAATGATGGTGTTGGAGTCGTGCTTGGCCACGCAGTTGTGGGTGAACAGGGAGTACAGGAGGGGACTAAGCACACACCCCTGAGGGGCCCCCGTGTTGAGGATCAGCGTGGCAGATGTGTTGTTGCCTACCCTTACCACCTGGGGGCGGCCCATCAGGAATCCAGGATCCAGTTGCAGACGGAGGTGTTTAGTCCCAGGGTCCTTAGCTTAGTGATGAGCTTTGTAGGCACTATGGTGTTGAACACTGAGCTGTAGTCAGTGAACAGCATTCTCACACAGGTGTTCCTTTTGTCCAGGTGGAAAAGGGCAGTGTGGAGTGCGATTGAGATTGCGTCATCTGTGGATCTGTTGGGGCGGTATGTGAATTGGAGTGGGTCTAGGGATACCAGGATGATGGTGTTGATGTGAGCCATGACCAGCCTTTAAAAGCACTTCATGGCTAACGCCGTGAGTGCTACAGGGCGGTAGTCATTTAGGCAGGTTACCTTCGCTTTCTTGGGCACATGGACTATGGTGGTCTGCTTGAAACATGTAGGTATTACAGACTCGGTCAGGGAGAGGTTGAATATGTCAGTGAAGACACTTGCCAGTTGGTCCGCGCATGCTTTGAGTACACGTCCTGGTAATCAGTCTGGCCCCGCGGCCTTGTGAATGTTGACCTGTTTAAAGGTCTTGCTCACATCAGCTACGGAGAGTGTGATCACACAGTCGTCCAGAACAGCTGGTGCTCTCATGCATGCTTCAGTGTTGCTTGCCTCGAAGCGAGCATAAAAGGGATTTACCCCCTCTGGTAGGCTCGCGTCACTGGCCAGCTCGCGGCTGGGTTTCCCTTTGTAGTCCGTAATAGTTTGCAAGCCCTGCCACATCCGACGAGCGCCAGAGCTGGTGTATTGACGCTTTGCTTGTTTGATGGTTCATCTGAGGGCATAGCGGGATTTCTTATAAGCGTCCGGATTAGTGTCAACTCCTTGAAAGCGGCAGCTCTAGCCTTTAGCTCGGTGTGGATGTTTCCTGTAATCCATGGCTTCTAGTTGGGATATGTACTATGGGTGACGACGTCGTCAATGCACTTATTGATGAAGCCGGTGACTGAGGTGGTATACTACTCAATGCCATTGGATGACAGTCCTCTAGCGTAGCATCTGCGTAATTTGACCACTTCCGTATTGAGTGAGTCTCCTGCTTTAGTTTTTGCTTGTTCAAAAGGATCCGTATGCAAGTCTGACGTACATTGGGGAGAACAAGTATTTGATACACTGCCGATTTTGCAGGTTTTCCTACTTACAAAGCATGTAGAGGTCTGTAATTTCCAGAAAATCACATTGTATGATTTTTAAGTAATTAATTTGCATTTTATTGCATGACATAAGTATTTGATACATCAGAAAAGCAGAACTAAATATTTGGTACAGAAACCTTTGTTTGCAATTACAGAGATCATACGTTTTCTGTAGGTCTTGACCAGGTTTGCACACACTGCAGCAGGGATTTTTGTCCACTCCTCCATACAGACCTTCTCCAGATCCTTCAGGTTTCGGGGCTGTCGCTGGGCAATACGGACTTTCAGCTCCCTCCAAAGATGTTCTATTGGGTTCAGGTCTGGAGACTGGCTAGGCCACTCCAGGACCTTGAGATGCTTCTAATGGAGCCACTCCTTAGTTGCCCTGGCTGTGCGTTCGGGTCGTTGTCATGCTGGAAGACCCAGCCACGACCCATCTTCAATGCTCTTACTGAGGGAAGGAGGTTGTTGGCCAAGATCTCGCGATACATGGCCCCATCCATCCTCCACTCAATACAGTGCAGTCGTCCTGTCCCCTTTGCAGAAAAGCATCCCCAAAGAATGATGTTTCCACCGCCATGCTTCACGGTTGGCTGCTCCATGTCCCATGGGTATTTCCACCAGGGAAAACTCTAGGCCCTAGTTATCTAGTTATAGACTCCTGTTCCCATGGGTTGTGAAGCCACTCTCTCATGCACTCTCTCCCTTTCTCTTCTGCTCTCTCCTACTCGCTCTCTGTCTCACTCTCCTGCTCCCTTTCTCTTCTGCTCTCTCCTACTCGCTCTCTGTCTCACTCTCCTGCTCCCTTTCTCTTCTGCTCTCTCCTACTCGCTCTCTGTCTCACTCTCCTTCTCCCTTTCTCTTCTGCTCTCTCCTACTCGCTCTCTGTCTCACTCTCCTGCTCCCTTTCTCTTCTGCTCTCTCCTACTCGCTCTCTCTCACACTCCTGCTCCCTTTCTCTTCTGCTCTCTCCTACTCGCTCTCTGTCTCACTCTCTTGCTCCCTTTCTCTTCTGCTCTCCCCTACTCGCTCTCTGTCTCACTCTCCTGCTCCCTTTCTCTCTACTTCAGAGCAGAGAAGAAAGCTAATCACTTCCCCAGTACCTGTCCTGGGCTCCATGATGTAGGCAGCCTGCTACTCACACTGAGCCCCAGGATCATGTTCCATCCCTGGGAAAGAAGACTTTTGCCAGTGCCTGGCCAACATAGACTCAGGCCCCAGACCAAGGAAGTGTCACGCGTCAAACGGGGAAGCGTTTAATGAAAAGTCAAAAGGAGTCAAAAAGAAGCATAGATCGTTTCCCCTCTTATATTCCTCAGAGTCCAAACGAGACCACGATGTGATTCAAAGTGGTGAAGCGATTTTCCAAGCCACCATTAAAGGGCTCCACAACCACACCCTGACTTTTATGGCCTGTATCTGTATGTTAAATGGATGGGACTTGCAACGTTCTGCCTCGCTCTAATAAAGGAGACCTCAGCTCTTATTAGGTCAACATTCCTGAAACAGACTGGCTTGGTTTCCCCAACTGGCAAAAGTATGCAAACAAAAATACTATAAAGGCTAAGTCAAGTGAAACTGTCAAGAAGAACCAACGTTTTTACAAATTAACTCAGGCAAGTCAAGACTCATATGATAAATAGTTTGTATTCACACAACTCTTTCAAAAGCATAGTTTCGTCAAAGGTGGAATTAGGTCCTCTGTGCTCCTTCGCTTATTTCAACAATGATTCCCCAACCAAATGACAAAACCGTCCCTTAGTTCTAATGGCCTGCTTTTGTTATAACCTCCATCCAAAAAGCGGATGATTTATTATTATAGCACTATTATAGCATTATTATAGATAGGGGTGTAACGGTAGATGTGTTCATACTGAACCGTTCGGTATGGGGACCTTGGTTAGGTCTGCACTGTGAACCCGAATGAAAACATTAAAAAAAATAGAACAACTTAAAACACTAGGCCTATAGGCTATGCCTATGCTGTATTGTATGCCTCTTGAGTAAATCTGAGCTAAAAAAAACATTTCAGGCTATTCCGTTAAAACAACTAGAGCCTACGTGCACGTTGTAATCCAAATTCAAATCTTAATTGGCAAATTTCAAACTGTCCTTTTTGAGGCGCAGCCAGGAACTAGTTCTGTACGATGGCGATTGGTGGTGGATTCACCATCATTTTTTAAATCTCCAGTTTGGGAACATCATGGTTTTCCAGTAGATTACAACAGCGATGGACAGAGAGAGTATGTCGCCACTGCTGGTTTAGTGAACCGTTACACCCCTAATTATAGCATATATGCCATTAAGAGTACATTTGGGTACTAGGTAAAGAGAGAGAGAGAAATAGAGAAAAGGAAAGATAAATGCGAGAAAAAACTGAGCGGGAAACAGACTAAGAGAAAAGCAAACATGAAAAAACAGAGAGAGAGAGAGAGAGACTTGTGTATGCGAAGCCGGAGATCACTGCGCCCGTCTTTGTGCAAACAGGGCACCACTCAAACATGTCGATGCACACAACGTCCTGAAACACGACTGAACAAGCCCCTTTTAAAATAGACAGCCACTTTCTCCTCTCCTAATACCTCTCCATTATGTGTAATGGAAATGTGTATATATTTGGCGAGCTTCAGCTCTAGCAACTTTCAACACTTCCCATTGTTTGTTTGGGTACACTTCTGACAGTTCTGTTGCCCTGGGACATTAGAGATGGAGAGATGTACACAGTGCCATTAGCCATAGGGTTTCTGAGTTCAGCAAGGTGGTTTTTCTCTCCTCTCTAAACAGCAGAGGAGCAGTTTAACTGTGATCCAGCCAGGTTTCATACAGATAGAGTGGATATCATAAGTATTTTGTTCACATTTTGTTTTGTTACAAAGTTGCATTGAAAAATATTGAATTGTGATTTTTTTGTAATTGATCTACACAAAATTCTCCAAATGTGAAATTAAAAAGAAAATTAGTCAAATGTTTCAAATACAATATCTAAAATACACTTGCTGCATAAGTATTCACCCCCTTTGTTTAGGAAAGATGAATTCTAGAATAAAATTTGGTTTAACAAATTACAATAAATTACATAATAGGGATTGAGATGATTTTTGAATGACTGACTACCCCTTCCTCTGGCCCCCATACATACAACATCAGTCAAGTACTGAATTTCAAGCATAGATTCAACTACAAAGAACAGGTAGCTTTTTGAAAGCCTCATAAAGAGGGGCAGTGATTGGTAGATGGGTAACAATAAAAGATCAGACATTTAATATCTCTTTAAGCATGGTCAAGTTAATAATTATGCTGTGGATGATGTATTAAACCACCCAGACACATCGAAGATACAGTCGTCCTTCTGAACTGAGCTGCAGGACAGGAAGGAAACTGCTCAGGGATGTCACCACGAGGCCATTGGTCATTTTAAAACAGCTACAGAGTTCAATGGTTGTGATGGGAGAAAACTGAGGATGGATCAACAACATTGTAGTGACTCCACAATAATGACCTAAATGACAGAGTGAAATGAAGAATACAAATACACAGAATAAGAAATATTTCAAAACATGCATCCTGTATGCAACAACACACTTAAGTAATACTGCAAAAGAACCGGGAAAAGGAATAAACTGTTTGGCCTAAATGCAAAGCCTTCTGTTTGGGGCAAATCCAACAACACATCACTGAGTAAGTGCCTCCTTATTTTCAAGCATGATGGTGGCTGCTTCATGGTATGGGTATGCTTGACATCGGCAAAGACTGGAGTTTTTCAGGATAAAAATAAACAGGCTGGAACTAAGCACAGGCAAAATACTACAGGAAAACCTGCTTCAGTCTGCTTTACACCAGACACTGGGAGAGGAATTTACCTTCAGCAGGACAATAACCTACAACACAAGGCCAAATCTACATTGGAATTGATTACCAAGAAGACAGTTAATGTTCCTGAGGGGACAAGTTACAGTTCTTACTTAAATCTGCTTGAGAATCTATGGCAAGACTTGAAAATTGCTGTCTTGCCATGACCGCCAACACCTTGACAGAGCTTGAAGAATTTTGAAAATAATAATGGGCAAATATTGCACAATCCAGGTGTGCAAAGCTTACCCATAAAGACTCACAGCTGTAATCGCTGCCAAAGGTGATTCTAACATGTATTAACTCAGGGGAGTGAATATTTTTTCATTTTTCATTCATCTTTAAAAAATGTTAGAATTGTTCTTCCACTTTCACATTAGAGTATGTTGTTTACATTATTGACAAGAAATGAATCCCACTTTGTCACACAATAAAATGTGAAGAAATCACAGGGGGTGAATACTTATGATACCCACTGTACAGAGAGGTTCAGGCGTGCACTGTTGGGCACTTTAAGTAATCTTCCATGCCCCGGGCATTGGGTGTGCTTTAAAAGAAGAGCCACTTTATTACACAGGGAACAGTGAAAAGTTATAAATAAGAGCTCAGGGTAATGACTGGCACATTAGTGTCTGTGGGGATGACAGACAAGCTAAAGCCACTTCCCTGCAGACTCACCTCCCTACAATGGACACATGCATTACACAGTTGTTCACTTAAACCTTGCATTGATGTCAGAGGGAGAAGTGCATTATGCACTAATATCTTTGTTTTTCTGTGCATGGTTCTCAAGTTAGGCTACCTAGTTGTGCATAAAACACAACCTGAGTGCTTGTCACACTACAGTGCCAAACCTAGCCGGGCCAACCAAGCTGTACCAAGCTGGCCTGGTTACACATCCTCCATAGTTGCTGAAAAGGACCATGTGAAAAGAAAATATCCAAGACAGCACAGTTTTTTTTTAGGGCTAGCACAATAGTATAAAAAGTGTGGTAATACTGACCAGGTCCACCTCTCCCAGACTAAGCTGGGCACGGCCCAGTGTCTGCCAACCCTCCCACCACAGGGGGCGGAGCTTCACAGACATCTCTGCTGCCTGCGCCGCTGGGAACACCTCCTGCAGGATGATCAGCACCTGCAGGTCAAGGTTCAGAGGGCAAGGGTCAAACAGTCTGCATAAAGGCTCATAATATGTCGCACCAACATGAAAATAAATAGTGTGTGTGTGTATATACAGTGGGGGAAAAAAGTATTTAGTCAGCCACTAATTGTGCTCCCACTTAAAAAGATGAGAGAGGCCTGTCATTTTCATCATAGGTACACGTCAACTATGACAGACAAAATTAGAAAAGAAAATCCAGAAAATCACATTGTAGGATTTTTAATGAATTTATTTGCAAATTATGGTGGAAAATAAGTATTTGGTCAATAACAAAAGTTTCTCAATACATTGTTATATACCCTTTGTTGGCAATGACACAGGTCAAACGTTTTCTGTAAGTCTTCACAAGGTTTTCACACACTGTTGCTGGTATTTTGGCCCATTCCTCCATGCAGATCTCCTCTAGAGCAGTGATGTTTTGGGGCTGTCGCTGGGCATCACGGACTTTCAACTCCCTCCAAAGATTTTCTATGGGGTTGAGATCTGGAGACTGGCTAGGCCACTCCAGGACCTTGAAATGCTTCTTACGAAGCCACTCCTTCGTTTCCCGGGCGGTGTGTTTGGGATCATTGTCATGCTGAAAGACCCAGCCACGTTTCATCTTCAATGCCCTTGCTGATGGAAGGAGGATTTCACTCAAAATCTCACGATACATGGCCCCATTCATTCTTTCCTTTACACGGATCAGTCGTCCTGGTCCCTTTGCAGAAAAACAGCCCCAAAGCATGATGTTTCCAACCCCATGCTTCACAGTAGGTATGGTGTTCTTTGGATGCAACTCAGCATTCTTTGTCCTCCAAACACGACGAGTTGAGTTTTTACCAAAAAGTTCTATTTTGGTTTCATCTGACCATATGACATTCTCCCAATCCTCTTCTGGATCATCCAAATGCACTCTAGCAAACTTCAGACGGGCCTCGACATGTACTGGCTTAAGCAGGGGGACACGTCTGGCACTGCAGGAATTGAGTCCCTGGCGGCGTAGTGTGTTACTGATGGTAGGCTTTGTTACTTTGGTCCCAGCTCTCTGCAGGTCATTCACTAGGTCCCCCCGTGTGGTTCTGGGATTTTTGCTCACCGTTCTTGTGATCATTTTGACCCCACGGGGTGAGATCTTGCGTGGAGCCCCAGATCGAGGGAGATTATCAGTGGTCTTGTATGTCTTCCATTTCCTAATAATTGCTCCCACAGTTGATTTCTTCAAACCAAGCTGCTTACCTATTGCAGATTCAGTCTTCCCAGCCTGGTGCAGGTGTACAATGTTGTTTCTGGTATCCTTTGACAGCTCTTTGGTCTTGGCCATAGTGGAGTTTGGAGTGTGACTGTTTGAGGTTGTGGACAGGTGTCTTTTATACTGATAACAAGTTCAAACAGGTGCCATTAATACAGGTAACGAGTGGAGGACAGAGGAGCCTCTTAAAGAAGAAGTTACAGGTCTGTGAGAGCCAGAAATCTTGCTTGTTTGTAGGTGACCAAATACTTATTTTCCACCATAATTTGCAAATAAATTCATAAAAAATCCTACAATGTGATTTTCTGGGGGAAAAATCTCAATTTGTCTGTCATAGTTGACGTGTACCTATGATGAAAATTACAGGCCTCTCTCATCTTTTTAAGTGGGAGAACTTGCACAATTGGTGGCTGACTAAATACTTTTTTCCCCCACTGTATGTGTGTTGTCTTGGGGTTGGGGAATATTTTTTATTTTATTTAAGAGTCATATTTCCAATCAGTCATATTTCCAATGTGTCAGTCATTACCCTGAGCTCTTATTTATAACTTTTCACTGTTCCCTGTTCAATAATGCACAATTCAATACATTTTTTTTCTAAAATTGTAATAGCTACCATGACATGGTAGTTATTAAAATGTAATGAAAAATGTATAGAATGGTGCATTATTGAACAGGGAACACTGAAAAGTTATAAACAACAGCTCAGGGTAATAGCTCAGTCAAGATTGTGAAGATGGACAACCTCAATTGTTTATAAAAAAAAAAAAAAAAAATTCAGACAGTGAGACGCACACCTCCACAATCCCCACCATCAGTGACAGAGATATCCGAGGCCTGTTTGTCAGTTCAGCTGAGTCAGCAGGAAATGAGATCACAGCACTAGGCACCAGAGGATTGATCGCTATGCGTGCCTGGCCTGATAGATAGTCCCTAGTGATGTGCCTGTGGGTGATTCCTCACAAAACCAGGACAAAGAAAGACAATGATTTTTGGGATTTTCACGAAATTTCATCCAAAGCATGGTCTTTTTGAGGAAGTATTGTTGACATATATTTGACATTTGAATCTAAAAGCATAATTGAAAAATTATTAATTTAAGTTGGAATATTGTTTACATTTTGGCCTTACCCAGGCCTCCTTTAAGACTCCATAATGTTTCATCTGTAAGCGCTACAAAGCAAGAATTGGTGTCATATGAAGCTTTGCTCTGTAAAATGAGTAGTATTTTGCTGTAATAAATAAAATAAAATAATGATTCTTTATGAATATTGAAAAATATCAATATCAATATTGAAAATCATTTGGATTAGCCAAATGTTTTAATATATTGAGCATAATATACTCTAATACGGGCATATCAAAGTTTGAGAGTGGGATCTCTGCTAGTTTTAAAGTTATGGCCCAGATTGACATTGTAGGCAATGTAATCACGTGCTGTCACGCCTGGAGAACTTTGTATTAGCCGAAACGGTTCGCATGATCCGCTGACAACAAATGTTATTGGATGTTACATTTCAAGAACCAAGGACACATTTTGCAGAGTTCTTGCTTATGCTAGTTTGCAACATTGCAGAAAATGGAAGAAAACCTGGAGGAAAAACTGAATTCTGCTCTCACACAAAATCTAGTCGATGAAGGCATTACAACTTCTCTGCTTGAACACTCGACAAAAAAAAAAGCTGTTATGGCGTGTCTACCTATAGCAGGGATCATCAACTAGATTCAGCCGCAGGCTGATTTTTTCTTGAGCGGACGGTCAGGGGGCTGGAAAATAATTACAAATTAACCACAAGAAGCCCAAACAGATATAATATTTGACTAAAACATTTCAAACCTTGCTTACGTTTGTATACATACACTCAGTTGCCAGTTTATTAGGTACACCACCCCATTCACGAAAATGGTTCGCTCCTACAGACAGTGAGTCACATGGCCGTGGCTTGCTATATAAAGCAGGCAGACAGGCATCGAGGCATTCAGTTCTATATCGTGGAGCTCCGCCCCATAGGGGAGCTCTGCTCCTAGTGGTTTACCCTCTGCCCTAAGGCAGCAGCAGCCTGAGACAAAATTATGCACACACCTACAGCCAATAGGAGTACAGGTGTCCCTATAAGAGGGGATGCCTCCCCTCACTCAGCCTCCCTTTTTCTTCAGCGACTGGATGACTAGACTGAAGAGCCAAGAAGAGACGAAGCACGAAGACTCAGGACGAAAAAATGCCGTTGATATTCCAGTCATCAACGTCGTCTAAATGAGCACACCGGGAGATTTTCCACCCCCAAAAGCTATTTTCAGAACTCAGTGCAGATGCACTTCCATGGCGGCCGGTGACCACCACGACATATGTTTCGTGTGTTTGGGATCCCAGCATGCCAAGGAAGGCGTCTGCAGTCCCCCGAATTGCGCCTCCTGCGCCCTCCTTTCTTTAAAGGAGAGGAAGCAGCGTTGGGCGTTTTTCAGAGAGGACATCCCCCTTGAGGATGTGTTGTCGATACTAGCCTCTGCTTCAGAGGCGTCGTCCGACGGCGCAGACTCGGGGGAAGATAGGGATTTTGAGGAAGGGTCTGGCATTCCAATGGAACAGTCGGACCCCGTCCCTCATACTTTAAAGCCCCCCTTTCCTTTGGAGAGCGAGAGGGCTTGTAGTCCCTATAGCGAAGGGGATACGAGCTCTGAGAGATCAGAAGCTCTCTCTTTCGCTGCAGCCTCTCTGAGAGCGGATTTTCCGGGTCTCATTGAGAGAGCTGCTCAACGGCTGGCAATAAGGCTGCCCCCTCTTCCCTCCGCACCGGAGGTTGATATGATGGAGGGCGGTCCTTATTCCAGGCCAAGGAAGGCGGCAGAGCCAGTGGCTCCTGCCATGCCTTCTTTGGCTAGGTACGTTGAGGGCTCGTGGGAGGCACCTTTAGCGGCGCGTTCGCCTGTAAAAGCGTATCTCCCATTCACGAGAGTGGAAGGAAGGTTTCAGGGTCAGGGAATCCCCAGGTTAGAGAGCGCCATGGCGGCGTATCTCGTACCGGGTTCGAGCCCTTGGCCCTCTTCCAAGAAGGCCACGTTGCCATCCCAGAAGGACCGACTCACAGCGTCGCTGTTAGAGAAGTCTTTTGGGTTGGGAGCCCAAGCTGTAGCAGCAGCTAACAACATTGCCCTCTTGGCGGCCTCTCTGTCCCGTTTAACCACGGGTAAGACAGAGATGGCACCGGAGGAGGTGGAGGAGGCGTCCAGAATTTCTGGCGCCATACTCCACCTTACACAGGCGTCCGCAGTCTGCGCGGGGAGATCCATGGCCACTTCGGTGGTCGGGGAACGACACCTCTGGTTGTCATTGACTTCCATGAAAGAGGCAGACAGGACGTCTCTCTTGAACGCCCCCCTCTCTGACGACGGCCTCTTTGGGGTCGCAGTAAAAGAGGCGACGGAGCGTTTTTCAAAGTTAGAGGAGGAGAAGAAGCAGCTGGCCAAGCACCTGCCGTTGGCAGGACGACTCGGCCCCCCTCCTCCCCAAAGGCCATCTACCTCCGCCCCTCTAAGTAGACCGGGGTCTACGACAAGGCGGCGTAATCGGCGTCACCCGGCGGCCACGAGCAGCAAGGGAGCGGGCTCGGCCCTCCCAGCAGCTACGGTAGCCCCACTACAGCCGGCGAGGGAGGTGACGAGGACGCCGACCTGGCCCTCCAAGGGAGGCAAGAGGAGGCAAGAGGACGCATCGATGGTGTCGAACGTGCCCACTGTTCCCCCCCACCCTTCGGTTGAAGGGACGGGTGTGCCTTTGTTGATGTGTTTAATAAAGAGTTGGCTCCACCTGACTTTGTCAAAAAAGAGCCTCTTTTCCATAATACGTCCGAGAGCGTTCAAATCTCACCCTCTCTTCCTTACCACTCTAAGAGCCGTTCAGCCCACCGAGGGTGCGTTGCTGAACAGCCACTAAGAGTAGGTATCCAGAAGACCTCAATCAGGTCGTCACATCACACTTCACGTATAAGAAGTGCTTTACATAGAAGGTAGCAGTCCCGGTCAGATTCTGACATGAGGACGCAGCCGCTATTTGGGGATGGCGCAAGTACGAGCCAGACCCATGCTGCGTTCACGGAGGGCCCGATTACCGCGGTCACCAAGGTGCCCAGAGTATCGGCGCCCCCAGGCATTGTAACACAGCAGCTATCTGGGGACGGCGCATTATCGCAGACCAAGGTCTCGGTTAATGCGATTCAGACCCATGCTACGTTCACGGAGGGCAGGATTACTAGCGTTATGGGTATAACCAAAGTATCAGCTCCCCTGACAGAACGAGCCAGTACTCACCACACTGAGCGTGAATCAACCCACCAGGGGTGCAGTGTTGAACACACACAGAGGGTGAAAGTTAAGAAGGTATCAAGGCGCCGCCTTGTTTTACCTCATAGAGACCTCATACTACAGACTTCTAGGAGTACTGTAGTGAAGGGCTCTGATAGCGAATTGCAGTCACCTAAGATGATGCAATCGCTTGCTGGGGATGGTGCCCTGCCGCAGGCTGTGGCCTCGGTCAGCGCAATTCAGACCCGCGATGCGTTCAAGGAGGGCAGGAATACGACGGTTACGGGTTTAACCGACGTCCCTACTCCTCTTTCTTTCTCAGAACGCATTTCCTCTCCCTTTCACGGGAGGCCCACCTTGGGCTGTTCCACCACTTCAATGTTGGGGAACAGTGGCGGTAAGGGCCATAGAGGAATACAGGTCCTTCCTACTGGATGCACCACAGCTTCGCGCCCAGCCACTTTCTCTGCATTGCTGGCAGTGGCGAAGAAGCTGCACCCTCTCACACTGGCTAGAACAGACGTTGCAGAAGGGTTATGCTCTCCAATTCCACCGGACCCCACCCCCGTTCAGGGGAGTGGTGGAGACGGTGATGAAAACGCCAGACAAAGTGGCCGCTCTGATGACAGAGATTACGGAACTTTTGGCGCAGGAGGCGGTGACAGAAGTTCCCCGGGAGCAAAGGAACAAAGGGCTATATTCGCCTTATTTCATAGTGCCCAAAAAGACGGGGGGAGTGAGGCCGATTTTGGATTTACGCATTCTCAACGAGAGCATAACCAAACGGCCCTTCCGAATGCTAACGACAAAACGTCTGCTGGAATGTGTCCAGAGAGGGGACTTTTGTACGAGCATAGACCTAAAGGACGCGTACTTTCATGTGCCGGTTCAGCCGCGTCACAGGAAGTTTCTGCGGTTCGCCTTTCAAGGGGTGGCGTACGAATACACGAGGATGCCATTTGGGTACGCCCTGGCACCTCGCACATTTTCCAAGTGTGTGGAGGCGGCATTAGAACCGTTGCGTCGTCAGGGAATACGGCTACTAGCCTACCTGGACGACCTACTGGTTCTCGCCCCGTCAGCAGAGCTGGCGATCACTCACACAACACAGACAGTGATGCATCTCACAAGTCTGGGGTTTGCTGTGAATTGGAAAAAGAGCGCGCCCTGGCCCACTCATCAGATTGTCTACCTGGGAATACAGCTAGACACTGTGAGGATGAGGGCTCGAATTTCGGACCCCCGAAGGGTAGCCTTGTTGCTAGCCCTAAGGAAGTGCCGTCCGAATCACACGGTAACGGCGCTGTCGATCATGTCACTTTTGGGTCTCATGTCGTCAGCGCACTCTGTGGTTCCGCTGGGACTCCTGCATATGCGCAGGACGCAGCGATGGTTCGCCCAACTAAGACTAGACCCATTGCGTCAACGTCATCGGTTGGTGGTGGTTCCCCTCTCGCTCAGTGCAGACCTAAACTATTGGAGAAACTCGCACGGAGTCCCGATAGGAAAGGTGTCCTCTCACATCCCAGTATTCACGGATGCGTCCCTGACGGGATGGGGAGGGACATGTCAGACACAAGCGATAGGAAGTGTGTGGCCTCAATCAGGTCGTCACATCAACCTCCTGGAGTTGGAAACGGTTCGACTGGTTCTGACCCACTTCGCGTCTATCCTTCGGGGTTGCGATGTGCTGGTCTGGTCAGACAACCGGACCACAGTAGCCCACATAAATCGCCAGGGAGGAGTCAGATCTCCTGCTCTCCATCGGGCGGCAGAGGAATTGTGGCTGTGGGCTCACGAGCACCTTCGCTCATTGAGAGCAGCACACATTCCGGGCTACTTGAACGTAGGAGCAGACCTCATGTCAAGAGGGGGTCCACGAGACGACGAGTGGTGTCTGCATCCAGACATTGTTCTCCAGATTTGGGAACAATTTGGGAGAGCCGAGGTGGACCTATTCGCGTCACGCGTGAACGCGCAATGTCCTCTGTGGTTCTCTCTGAGGGAACAGGACGAACAGCCACTGGGAAGGGACGCCTTTGCGCACCAACCGTGGCCGAGAGTTCTCCTGTATGCATTCCCTCCGCTGTCCTGCATTCTCCCACTGCTAGCCAGGGTGAGGTCAGGGGGGCTGTCAGTGATACTGATAGCGCCCGATCGCCCGGGGGCTCCGTGGTTTGCGGAGATGAGTCAGATGTTGATTGCGCCACCTTGGCCAATTCCACATCGACGGGACGCGTTGTCTCAGGCGGCTGGCACGATAGGGAAATTGCCCATAATCGGCCAACCACTGAAGGCCTGGCTGCTGAGAGGGACAGGCTAGAGCGCTGTGGGTTATCTGATGCAGTGATCAGGACCATACAGGGTTCACGTGCCAGTTCCACTTCTAAGATGTATGCCAGTAGATGGAACGTGTTTTCACGATGGTGTGTCACACAAGGTGTAGACCCCATGAGCTGTCAGGTGGAGAGTATTCTCTCTTTTCTACAGCTCATGTTTGATAAGCAAAAATCGCCTGCCACGATTAGAGTGTTTGCAGCAGCGATTTCAGCTTGTCATGAGGGTTTTGGCAGAGACAATGTCTTTAGCCACCCTCTAGTGAAACGCTTCCTATTAGGAACGCGGCGACTTAGGCCAACACCTAGAGTCACGCTTCTTCAGTGGGATTTGGCTTTGGTACTCGAAGCGCTATGTAAGTCGCCGTTCGAGCCATTGAATCAAATACCCCTCAAGATGCTGTCTATAAAGACAGCATTGTTGCTCGCTTTGACTACAGCTAAGCGGGTCAGTGATTTGTGTGCTCTTTCGACGAGACCTGACTGCTTGGCCATCAATGGTGACATGAGCAGAGCAGTGTTACGTCCTAACCCGGCATTTGTGCCGAAGGTTATTAAGAGTTCATATAGGTCACAGACCGTGGAGCTGTGGGCTTTTTCTCCTCCTCCTCATAGAGAGAGGAGTGAGGAAAAGCTCCATCGCCTGTGCCCGGTACGCGCTTTGGCGTGTTACGTCGAGCGCACAGCAGCGATTAGGTCATCGCCTCAGTTGTTTGTGTGTCATGGTGCGGCTGCACTAGGTAGACCACTTTCAAAACAGAGGTTGTCTCACTGGCTTTGTGAAGGCATTGAGACAGCTTATGAGGTAGCAGGGCGGCAATTGCCTCAGGGTATCAGAGCTCACTCCACTCGTGGAGTAGCGGCTTCTACTGCCCTTTTCAGAGGAACAGGAGTAGAGGATATATGTAGAGCAGCATCCTGGTCGACGCCGTCTCCATTTATCCGTTTCTATCTCTTAGATATGTCTTCTAATTCTCTGGCTCGATCTGTACTCAGCGTGGCTGAAGGGAGATCTTGAGCAAGAAAGAGAGGAGAAGCAGGACTGTGGACACAGGTTTCCATCAGGTCCGCTTTGGTTAGGAAGACGTGTTTTTGACAGATGTGTTTTCTAACTCTTTGGCTCGGTCTGTACTCAGCATAGCTGAAGGGAGATCTTGAGCTAGGAAGAGAGGGAAAAGCAGGACTATGGACAGGGTTTCCACCAGGTCCGCTTTGGATAAGAAAACATATTTTGTGGCATGAATCCTGATTGACAGGGTCAGTACAGTAGAGGCATGCGTTGATTACAGAATGTGAGGTCATCTATCTGCTTGTTCAGTTAGTATGACTCATGTTTTTGTTCCTGCCCACTAATCTCTGGGATTCCATTGAGTGAGTGAGGCGGTCTACCGCGTTCACAATGTAGAGTGACACTTGATGTCATTCCATTAGTGGTCGGTAGTGTTTTCACAGGATATTGAGGCACATCTATCTGCTAGTACAGGTTAGTATGGCTTCTATTCTGGTGATCTGCCCACTAGTCATTGGCATTGCCATTGGACTAGGTGGGGCGGTTCTTTAACCGATGACGCGGTATATTGTGACGCCCGTAGGGGTTTTTAGTTGCAGTACTGCGGGACTCGGTTGCAGCCATTGCTAGGCCTGACTTTCTCATTTCGATGGGAAGTGTTAGGCTCGGCAGGGAGTACATTTTGGAGCGCTACGCTCCGCCTTAAACCACTAGGAGCAGAGCTCCCCTATGGGGCGGAGCTCCACGATATAGAACGATTAGTTACCGGAGTGTAACTCCAGTTCTATGAGTGGAGCGGAGCCCCATAGGACTTAAGGCCCTGCCGACCCTCTCTAGTCTCACTGAAGAAAAATATCTCGGGAGGCTGAGTGAGGGGAGGCATCCCCTCTTATAGGGACACCTGTACTCCTATTGGCTGTAGGTGTGTGCATAATTTTGTCTCAGGCTGCTGCTGCCTTAGGGCAGAGGGTAAACCACTAGGAGCAGAGCTCCCCTATGGGGCTCCGCTCCACTCATAGAACTGGAGTTACACTCCGGTAACTAATCGTTACTGTTTGATTGAACGTTAGAATGGGCAAAACGAGTGACCTACTTTGAGCATGGTATGATCGTCGCTGCCAGGCGTGCAGGTTCCAGTATCTCAGAAACGGCCGGCCTGCTGGGCTTTTCACGCACGCCAGTGTCTAGGGTTTTAGCGAGAATGGTGCGACAAACAAAAAACATTAAGTGAGTGGCAGTCCTGTGGGCCAAAACAGCTCGTTGATGAGAGGTCGAAGGAGAATGGCAAGAATCGTGCAAGCTAACAGGCGGGCCACAAACAGGCAAATAACGGTGCAGTACAACAGTGGTGTGCAGAACAGCATCTCGGAACACACAACTCGTCCGTCCTTGTCATTGATGGGCTATTGCAGCAGATGACCACACCCGGTTCCACTCCTATCAGCTAAAAGCAAGAAGAAGCGGCTCCAGTGGGCACATGATCACCCAAACTGGTTTCAGAGCATGTTGTATTATTCTTTATGTAAATCCGAAAACCATTTAGTATGATATGTTAAGTTTTCATATGGTATGTATTAATTTGTGGATGTCATCATCCATTTTGTATTATATGTTATGAATTACAATTTGTATGATATTCTATTACATCTACATTTACATCATTTAGCAGACGCATGATATGTATGATATGTTACGAATTTGCTAAACGTACAATATGTTACACATTTCCAAAAGGTACAATATGTTACGAATTCGTAAAACAAACAACATGTTACAAATTTGCAAAAAGTATGACATTTAATGAATTCCAATTTGTTGTTGCTAACGTTAGCTAGGCTAGTGGTTAGGGGTTTGGTTAGGAGTTAGGTTAAAGGGATACTTCGGGATTTTGGCAATTAAGTATTTACTAGCAGATACCCATAGACTTCCAGTCATTGCGGTAACGCTAGTAAGTATTGGCTTGCAAAACTACATCTAACTTCCTTCATACTGGACAGACAAACATGATAATGGTATCCACAAGTTCATCTGACTCTGGGGAAGTAGATAAAGGGCCTCATTGCCAAAATCCCAAAGTAGCCATTTAAAGGGTTAAGGTTAGGGGAAGGGTTAGCTAACATGCTAAGTAGTTGCAAAGTAGTAAATACACTGAACAAAAAAAATGAACACAACATGCAACAATTTCAAAGAGTTACAGTTCATATAAGGAAATCAGTCAATTGAAATACATTTATTAGGCCATAATCTATGGATTTCACATGACTGGAAATACAGATACGCATCTGTTGGTCACATATAGGGCTGTTACGGTGACCGTATTAACGCCACACCAGCGGTCCCGAGTCATGAAGGCAGTCAAATACCACGTGACCGTTTAGTCACGGAAATTAATCTTCTCCGAGCTCTGATGCTGCTGATGGTCATTAGTAGCCTACTGAACTTGCTAACTGCCTGGTACTCAGCACTCTACTGTCCCTCTAATCACTCTGACATCAATGCAAATGTAATCGAAAATCTAATCAAACACTTAATGAGAGCCCATGAGCTCATGTTGCGCAACATTTCTATAGGCTATGCAATTGCGTAAGAAAACAGAGTGGTCGCCTCTATTAAAAAGAGGAGGATCCCATCAGCTTTATATAGGCTAGGCCTACTATATTTATTTTTCAACTTCCCTTATATTAAGCACATTGCTTCTCTTTACAACAGGAGTATAGCCTACCTGGCTGGCATAAAAAAATGAACCACGGGATAAGCGTCCTCCATTCGCTATTTACAGTGAGGGAAAAAAGTATTTGATCCCCTGCTGATTTTGTACGTTTGCCCACTGACAAAGAAATGATCAGTCTATAATTTTAATGGTAGGTTTATTTGAACAGTGAGAGACAGAATAACAACAACAAAATCCAGAAAAACGCATGTCAAAAAAATTGTATTCATTGATTTGCATTTTAATGAGGGAAATAAGTATTTCACCCCCTCTCAATCAGAAAGATTTATGGCTCCCAGGTGTCTTTTATACAGGTCATGAGCTGAGATTAGGAGCACACTCTTAAAGGGAGTGCTCCTAATCTCAGCTTGTTACCTGTATAAAAGACACCTGTCCACAGAAGCAATCAATCAATCAGATTCCAAACTCTCCACCATGGCCAAGACCAAAAAGCTCTCCAAGGATGTCAGGGACAAGATTGTAGACCTACACAAGACTGGAATGGGCTACAAGACCATCGCCAAGCAGCTTGGTGAGAAGGTGACAACAGTTGGTGTGATTATTCGCAAATGGAAGAAACACAAAAGAACTGTCAATCTCCCTCGGCCTGGGGCTCCATGCAAGATCTCACCTCGTGGAGTTGCAATGATCATGAGAACGGTGAGGAATCAGCCCAGAACTACACGGGAGGATCTTGTCAATGATCTCAAGGCAGCTGGGACCATAGTCACCAAGAAAACAATTGGTAACACACTACGCCGTGAAGGACTGAAATCCTGCAGCGCCCGCAAGGTCCCCCTGCTCAAGAAAGCACATATACAGGCCCGTCTGAAGTTTGCCAATGAACATTTGAATGATTCAGAGGAGAACTGGGTGAAAGTGTTGTGGTCAGATGAGACCAAAATCGAGCTCTTTGGCATCAACTCAACTCTCCGTGTTTGGAGGAGGAGGAATGCTGCCTATGACCCCAAGAACACCATCCCCACCGTCAAACATGGAGGTGGAAACATTATGCTTTGGGGGTGTTTTTCTGCTAAGGGGACAGGACAACTTCACCGCATCAAAGGGACAATGGACAGGGCCATGTAACGTCAAATCTTGGGTGAGAACCTCCTTCCCTCAGCCAGGGCATTGAAAATGGGTCGTGGATGGGTATTCCAGCATGACAATGACCCAAAACACACGGCCAAGGCAACAAAGGAGTGGCTCAAGAAGAAGCACATTAAGGTCCTGGAGTGGCCTAGCCAGTCTCCAGACCTTAATCCCATAGAAAATCTGTGAAGGGAGCTGAAGGTTCAAGTTGCCAAACGTCAGCCTCGAAACCTTAATGACTTGGAGAAGATCTGCAAAGAGGAGTGGGACAAAATCCCTCCTGAGATGTGTGCAAACCTGGCGGCCAACTACAAGAAACGTCTGATCTCTGATTGCCAACAAGGGTTTTGCCACCAAGTACTAAGTCATGTTTTTCAGAGGGGTCAAATACTTATTTCCCTCATTAAAATGCAAATCAATTTATAACAGTTTTTACATGTGTTTTTCTGGATTCTTTTGTTGTTATTCTGTCTCTAACTGTTCAAATAAACCTACCATTAAAATTATAGAGTGATCATGTCTTTGTCAGTGGGCAAAGGTACAAAATCAGCACGGGATCAAATACTTTTTTCCCTCACTGTAAGTGCATAGCTGACATGTATTTTTTCCCCTGCCCCTGTTTCAAGACAGGTGCATGATAATGGTCCATTCTAAATCAAAACAAATTTCACACATATATTACTTAGTATATGTAAAGACAAGATTAAATCAAGAATAGTCTGATGGGTCACAATATTAGCCTATATTATCACTTGTGAATGATGCCCAGCGTAAGGCAAGAAACAATGTATTATTTTTGCGACTTTTTCGAATCATAGTCGCACACCTCATGTAGCCTAACCCATAGGCCTATATGTTTTGATAAGGTTTGTATCACAACTAAAGTGGCCAAATAACTTAAAATTAAGCACATTATTTCCGCTTTACAAGGGGTGTAGAGCCTAACTGGCATACATAAGCAGTGCGTGAGTTTCAAGTTTGGGGAAGATAATTAAAATTCACCTTTATAATAGAAGCATTACATGCATAATCACTTTTCTGCTCACTTTTGATAATGGTGTTTTCCTGCTAATGGAACATTCATGCTTATAGCCTACTGCCGTGTGCGCATTGCTGCACACATAATGTGAAGAAATAGTCTAATAATTTAGTTAATCAACATTTTAAGCTAAACGTTCTGATCTGTTGCATCAGCCTCATTGCGTAAAACAGGTTTTTTGATGCTAGTGGTTGTATTAGTTTGGGATCCATCACATCCCACAACTGTCCCAGACTGTTTGGAATATTTATTTCTAGCACAGAATAGGTCAACTTTTGTACAATGGGGGATAGTAGATTGACATAGGCTAGTGCTTTTTCTGTTCGTTAGGCCTACTCATCTTGTTGGCTGACGTCCTTATCCTTGGAATTGGATAAGGACGAACGCAGTTGCGTCCCCGATGTGTCTGTCTTCCTTGTAGCCTGTGAGAAAGAC
This sequence comes from Coregonus lavaretus, assembly GCF_964263955.1. Taxonomy (NCBI): domain Eukaryota; kingdom Metazoa; phylum Chordata; class Actinopteri; order Salmoniformes; family Salmonidae; genus Coregonus; species Coregonus lavaretus. The sequence goes on from NC_140011.1 coordinate 10,274,666, forward strand.
CCGATCACGTGATGGAGAGCCATGTGAGTGAGAGGTTGTTACGAACCCCGTGGCTCTAAACATCTAGGGTGGATGGACATGAGACCCGTAACATAAATTATGCAAATTAGGAGTGTGGCATGGAACAGTGAGAACAAATATGACACAACAACCATGAACTACCGTCAAACACAAATGGTTTATTTCTGAACACACGGTAAGGGTTTGGGAAAAAGGGCTGAGCAGGACCCAAGAAATGAAACAATAGTGTAAAACCCCCTAAGCTGATCTTGCCTGCCTCAAGAACCGCTAGGCTACTGCTACCATACAAAAATACAGTGGGTGGTCCGCTCAGGTCTAACTAGTGTTTATAGACAGTTCTTTCTACGGGAAATGTATGCCCAAGGGCAGCTAGCTCAAACTCCCCTTTTCCCAGAAACACACAATAGTTACCAAACAGAGTAACCAGCAAATTAGTGAGTACTCTAAACAAAGGACATCACAGTATCCATTACTCACATACAAAACAGTAGTCTAACAGAATTACCAATCATAGTAAACAGCAACTTAGTGAGTAACCAAAAACAGGACACCACCGTGTCCATACTCACATACGGAAATATTCTCTCTCTCTCAACAAACACAAGACTGGTTTTTATACAATGGAATGTGTGATTGAACAAAACGAGTAACAGGTGGTGCAATGCACAGGAATGTTCACTGATTGGTCCAATCAGCAGACACCTCAACGACCACCAATCAGGAACATACAGGACACCTGTGATTAGGGCAGAAGGAGAGAAACACACAAAAACACAGGATACCTGTATCCGTAACACTCCCACCCTTAAAAGAGCAAACCACAATGGTTTGCGACACACGTACTATCACAACACCCAAAATTCAATAATCATCCTGCCGGGATAACAAAAAAACCTAGATCATCAAACACGAGACAAAGCATCTGCCATCACATTATCTAACCCCTTTTTGTGGCGGATCTCCAAATTATAATTTTGCACGACAAGTGCCCAACGCATAAGGCGTTGGTTCTGGTTGTACATCCGGTGGAGAAAAACTAAGGGGTTATGATCAGTATACACTATCACTGGTAATGCACTGGAACCAACATAAACTTCAAAGTACTGCAGAGCTAACAACAAAGCTAGAGCTTCTTGTTCAATGGTGGAATAGTTTGTCTGACATTTGTTAAATTTCCGTGAAAAATAACAGACAGGATGGTCCACTCCACTCTGGTCCTGCTGCAGTAGAACAGCACCAGCACCTCTGGCACTTGCATCTACCTCCAGTTTAAACGGTCGTTCAAAATCTGGCGCAGCAAGAACAGGAGTACTACATAAGAGTGCTTTAGCAGTATTGAAAGCAGTACAACAATCTTCAGACCATACAAATTTTCTTGCCGGACTGAGCAAATCCGTTAATGGAGCAACTACCGCAGAGACATTTTTACAGAAACTACGGTAGTAGCCAACCATCCCTAAAAAACGGCGTAGCTCTCTTCTGGTGGTAGGTGCGGGAAATGCGTTTATAGCGGAGACCTTGGCATCTACAGGGCGCACCTGACCATGGCCGACCTGTTTACCAAGATAAGTAACAGTGGCCTTCCCAAACTCGCACTTTGCTAAGTTCAGGGTTAGAGAAGCGGTTGCTAGACGTTCACACACTACCCTTAGAGTTTTAACATGATCAGACCACTCAGTTGAATAAATTACCAGATCATCAAGGTAAGCACTACAATTAGGAACTCCAGCCAATACTGTGTTAACCAGGCGTTGGAAAGTGGCTGGGGCGTTCCGCATCCCAAATGCCATGACAGCATATTGTAGGAAGTGATCTGGGGTCACAAAGGCCGAGATGTCGGAGACACGTGGGGTTAACGGCACCTGCCAGTAACCTTTTAGAAGATCTAGTTTGGTTACATAAGTAGCAGCACCAACAGTATCAATACAGTCATCCAGTCTGGGTAACGGGAACGAGTCGGGCACTGTGACAGCATTGACTTTCCGATAGTCCGTACATAATCTAGATGTCCCATCAGGTTTAGGAACCAGAATGCACGGAGAACTCCAAGGACTTGAACTTGGCATAGCCAGGTTATTCTCCAGCAAATAACCGACCTCACCCCTCATTATCTTTCTCTTAGCGACGTTGACACGATAAGCATGTTGCTTGATAGGTGCAGCGTTTCCAACATTAATGTCATGTTCTAACACATTTGTACATGTAGGAACATCATTAAAAAGACATGGAAAGCTGTGTAATAGTCTCACAATATCATCTGACTGTCTGTCCGTTAAATGAATCAGGCTTGACGGGAGAGACAGCAGCATCTCTGAATTGGGCAATCTAGCACACTGCTGCTGAGTATTGCGCAACTCCAAACCATCTCCGTCCACATCATTAACATGACCTCCCACTACAGCCGTAGCAGCAATAGAGACAGCCGACTCGGCCAGTTTCTCTGGACTGTCTACCTGAGTGACGGGTCTGGTGTGGTATGTCTTCAACATGTTAACGTGGCACACACGAGATTGGCGTTTTCTATCAGGAGTCTGTATCACGTAGTCAGTTTCACTTAGTTTCTTTTCAATGACATAAGGACCAGAGAAACGTGCTGACAATGACGCTCCTGGCACAGGCAACAATACAAGAACTTGGTCACCTGGCTGCAGTGAACGAGAAACAGCCTGTGTGTCATAGTGTCGTTTCATCCGTTTCTGTGAGGAAGACAGCGCTTCCTTTGCTAGAGCACAGGCAGCATGTAGGCGCTCACGAAAGCGACTAACGTAGTCCAACACATTTTCTTTCACACACAACTCTTGTGACAAAAACTGATCCTTAAGGACTTTCATAGGTCCTCTCATGGTGTGTCCAAACACCAGTTCAGCTGGGCTGAACCCTAGGGATTCCTGTACTGTCTCACGGACAGCAAACAAAACTAGAGGAACTCCCTCATCCCAATCTTTCTCAGATTCTAAGCAATATTTACGGAGCATAGACTTCAGGGTCTGATGCCAACATTCAAGCGCACCCTGAGACTCTGGGTGATATGCGCTTGACACACGGTGTGTAACTGACAAGGATTTTAACACTTGTTTGAAAAGTTTAGAACGGAAATTCGTACCCTGATCAGTTTGTATCACCTTAGGTAATCCAAAAGTTGAGAAGAATTTGATCAACGCTTTACTCACCACCGGAGCAGTAATCCTTCGCAGAGGAATGGCCTCTGGGTACCTGGTGGCCACACACATAATTGTCAACATAAACTGGTTACCAGATTTTGTTTTTGGTAATGGTCCAACACAATCAACCATCACATGTTCGAATGGTTCACCTATGGCCGGTATGGGACAAAGAGGCGCGGGGGAAATAACCTGGTTCGGTTTCCCAACTACTTGACAGGTGTGGCAAGTCCGACAGAACTGAGCCACATCTTGTTTTAAGCCAGGCCAAAAGAAATGTCGCAAAACTCGATCATAAGTCTTGGTGACTCCCAGATGTCCGGACCACTGGTGATCATGAGCGAGGGATAAAACATTTTGTCGAAAGGCTGTAGGAATCACTATTTGGTAAACCGCATTCCAATCTCCGCCAGCGTCAACATGGGATGTCCATTTACGCATGAGGAGATTACCATCAATGAAGTATGCCATGTTTTTCTTCTTTAGCTCCTCCTCTGAGACAACACTAGAAAAACATTTAGCCAGGCTAATGTCAACCTGTTGGTTAGCGATCAGCTGCTCACGAGTAACTGGTAACTGTATTGCCTCAGCAACAAGTTCCACATCCTTCTTCCTTTCTCTGGGCTGTTGGTCAGACTGCACCAGCTTACCAGAGGTAGCACCCGAACTATCCTCTGGGTCACACTCTCTGAATAGAATCGTGTTCGACAAATCTATCACTTCACCCACTTGTCGTGCTTGAGCACGTGTGACAGCACAAGCGGGGAACACATCTGGATAACCCTGTGCCAGCTCCTCGGAGAGAGACTGGTCACTTTTATCCAATACCTCCAATACGGGTATCACCTTTCCTCCGGCAATATCGTTGCCCATTATAAATGTCACACCTTTTACTGGCAACATAGGACGTACGCCAACTCTGAACAATCCACTGACTAACTCAGAGTGTACGTTCACAAAGTGCAATGGCACTGGGACGAAACCCATTTCAATTCCTTGTACTAACACACTGGAACCACAATATGTATTATTAGACAAGGGCAACACATCAGCTAGTATGAACGACTGCGCCGCACCAGTATCTCTGAGGATTCTAACTGGACGCTGAGACGCTTCATCATCTGATATAGAAACAAACCCCTCAAAAATGAACGGTTCATAACTGTGATCTGGGACAGGGACTTTCAAACCACATTCACTATGAGGCCTCTGTCTTGATTCCGGCCTTACAACCGTACGAATCAGCCCAACACCCGTTGGCGGCCTGGCGTGCTGAGGCATCCCCGGTTTGCGTTTTAGCAGAAAGCAATCATTAACCATATGTCCCACCTTATGACAATAGAAACAGTGACGCACATCTTTTGGGCGTGCTGGACGTACTGCTGGTCGACTAGGACTAAAAGTTAGCAACTCCGCAGCCCTGCTCTCCGTACGAGCCGAAAACACGCTCTTATGCGTCAACACAAACTCGTCTGCCAATACAGACGCTTCCGACAGTGAGGATACTTTCTGTTCTTTCAGATAAACTACAATGCGTTCCGGTAAGCAATTTTTAAACTCTTCTAACAAGATTAACTCCCGTAGAGAGTTAAAATCAGTTACCTTACTAGCACTGTGCCATTTGTCAAACAGATTTCCTTTGTCTCTAGCAAACTCCACATAAGTCTGAGTAGGAGACTTTTTATGAGACCTAAATCTCTGTCGATATGCCTCAGGAACAAGCTCATAGGCACGAAGAACAGTAGCTTTGACCACTTCATAATTCAAACTGTCTTCAAGAGGTAGCGCTGCCAGAACCTCTTGGGCTTTACCTGTTAGTTTACACTGAAGTAATAGGCACCATACCTCGTCGGGCCATTTCAATGCTACCGCTATACGTTCAAACACACTGAAATAGGAATCAACCTCTGACTCCCTAAACACAGGTACCAAGGTGATCTGTCTACTAATATCAAAAGTAGCAGACGACACAACTGGTGAGGCTGGCTCACTAGCAGGCATAGTATGAGCAGAGACTAACCTCGCTGTTTCTGCCTCTAGTTCCATTTTACGCATTTCCAGTTCCATCTTACGCGTCTCCAGTTCTTGATCAAGCCTACGCGTCTCCAGTTCTGCCTCTAGCTTACGCGTCTCCTGTTCTGCCTCTAGCTTACGCGTCTCCTGTTCTGCCTCTAGCTCCATTTTACGCATCTCCAGCTTGTCTTGCCTGATTTGTGCCCGCTCTTCCGCCTCCATTTGGAGCCATGTCGAGCGGACATCGATCCTGGCATCACTGTCAGTCAGTGGGGAGAGTGGGTCATAACGGGGCAATGTGGCTGGAGCCTTAGCCTCGTCCTCAGACACTGATGGACTTACAGGAACAGCAACCACATCCCCTACAGGAGCAGCAGACTCAGGCGGCGGTAACTCAAGCACTCGCTCGTTCAATAATATCGCTAACACTACTTCCCTAACTTCTGCTTTCACTAAACCCCTCGGTATGGGTAAAGAAAAGTGGTCAGCCAAAGCCTGTAGATCCACTCTACGGCAATTCTCAAAAACCCCCCACGTAGGGTTTTCCAAAAATGCCTCTAACTCAAAAGTAGCCATCCTACTAGCAACACGAGCCGTCGACTACTGAACACAAAAAAAAACAGGTAGTACAGCTGCCAAGCTCAACACTGAACCAGACACTTACTAATTTACATGAGTAGCATGGGATAGATCCCGGACGAACCCCCACTTTATGTTACGAACCCCGTGGCTCTAAACATCTAGGGTGGATGGACATGAGACCCGTAACATAAATTATGCAAATTAGGAGTGTGGCATGGAACAGTGAGAACAAATATGACACAACAACCATGAACTACCGTCAAACACAAATGGTTTATTTCTGAACACACGGTAAGGGTTTGGGAAAAAGGGCTGAGCAGGACCCAAGAAATGAAACAATAGTGTAAAACCCCCTAAGCTGATCTTGCCTGCCTCAAGAACCGCTAGGCTACTGCTACCATACAAAAATACAGTGGGTGGTCCGCTCAGGTCTAACTAGTGTTTATAGACAGTTCTTTCTACGGGAAATGTATGCCCAAGGGCAGCTAGCTCAAACTCCCCTTTTCCCAGAAACACACAATAGTTACCAAACAGAGTAACCAGCAAATTAGTGAGTACTCTAAACAAAGGACATCACAGTATCCATTACTCACATACAAAACAGTAGTCTAACAGAATTACCAATCATAGTAAACAGCAACTTAGTGAGTAACCAAAAACAGGACACCACCGTGTCCATACTCACATACGGAAATATTCTCTCTCTCTCAACAAACACAAGACTGGTTTTTATACAATGGAATGTGTGATTGAACAAAACGAGTAACCGGTGGTGCAATGCACAGGAATGTTCACTGATTGGTCCAATCAGCAGACACCTCAACGACCACCAATCAGGAACATACAGGACACCTGTGATTAGGGCAGAAGGAGAGAAACACACAAAAACACAGGATACCTGTATCCGTAACAGAGGTGCTTCGGAGCAAGCAGCATGCAGGGAGAAGGGAATTATCATTATTACATTCAGCCCAGGGGCACAATGACCACTGGCATGGATTTGTTTAGGGAGCATTAAGGCCACACAAAGGGGATGCCACCAGGAAATTCTAGGCATTATCAAGTGCTTGTCAAATTGTGAATGAGAGACTGATGAAGTGTGTACAGCCTGCGGAAAAAAAAACTAAGCAGAGCACATCATTAGAGTCGCATCATGCAGCCTTACTATGTATTCAAAATCAAAACATACAGCCCAAAGTTTGTAGAACAACTAAACTACATGAATAACTCTAAATGAAGCATATAGCAGTACCTATTTCTTTGTTAACCACTCAACTGCGTGTGTGCACTCCCTCAAATCGATAGGAGAAAATATCCTTTCTAATTTACCCAGCTTTGTTCAATTGTATTCTTCATACTATAAAATAATATAAAATAATGGCACGGAACATCAGCAAACCGCTCGCCCACACAATGCCATACATGCAGTCTGCCATCTGCCCGGTACAGCTGAAACCGGGATTCATCTGTGAAGAGCACACTTCTCCAGCGGGCCAATGGTCATCGAAGGTGAGCATTTGCCCACTGAAGTTGGTTATGCTGCTGAACTGCAGTCAGTTCAAGATCCTGGTGAGGACGACGAGCACACAGATAAGCTTCCCTGAGACGGTTTCTGACAGTTTGTGCAGAAATTCTTCGGTTGTGCAAACCCACAGTTTTATCAGCTGTCTGAGTGGCTTGTCTCAAACAATCCCGCAGGTGAAGCTGGATGTGGAGATCCTGGTCTGGCGTGGTTCCACGTGGTCTGCGGTTGTGATGCAGGTTGGATGTAAATGCCAAATTCTCTAAAACAATGTTGGAGGCGTCTTATGGTAGAGAAATTAACATTAAACGCTCTGGCAACAGCTCTGGTGGGCATTCCTGCAGTTAGCATGCACATTGCACGTTCCCTCAACACTTGAGACATCTGTGGCATTGTGTTGTGTGACCAAACTGCACATTTTAGAGTGGCCTTTTATTGTCCCCAGCACAAGGTGCACCTGCGTAATGACCATGCTGTTTAATCAGCTTCTTGATATGCCACACCTGTCAGGTGGATGGATTATCTTGGCAAAGGAGAAATGCTCACTAACAGGGATGTAAACAACTTTGTGCACAATATTTGAGAGAAATAAGCTTTTTGTGTGTATGGAAAATTTCTGGGATCTTTTATTTCAGGTCATGAAACATGGGACCAACACTTTACATGTTGCGTTTATATTTTTGTTCAGTATAGTTGAAAAGTTGGTAAGTAGCTAAAATTATAAAAGTTGCCCGTGATGACATTTGAACACGCAACTTTTGGGTTGCTAGACGTTCGCGTTATACGCCCACCCATCCAACCACAAATCATACTATTTTAGTGTCCCGGATTTACATTTACTATGTTATGTCTAGTCAATGAGACCAGGCTGTATCACCAACACTGGACAATTGAGGAGTGGAAAAACATCGCCTGGTCCGACGAATCCCAGTTCCTGTTGTGTCACGCTGATGGCAGAGTCAGGATTTGGCGTAAGCAGCACAAGTCCATGGCTCCATCCTGCATGGTGTCAATGGTACAGGCTGGTGGCGGTGGTGTGGGGAATATTTTCCTGGCACACGTTAGGGCCCCTGATACCAATTGAGCAACGTTTTCATGCCCCAAAGAATTCAGGCTGTTCCGGAGGCAAATGGCAGTCTGACCCGGTACTAGATGGTACCTAATAAACTGGCCACTGAGTGTATAGCGCTCAATTATGCGTGGGAATAATTTTAAACAGATCTCCAAAATAAAAATGACTTGGAGCTGATTTGCTGGTGTTTTTACAGTCTTTTATGTCCAACAATTAAGAGCAGTAAAGCGTCATATGACACCAATTTTTGCTTTGAAGCACCTACAAATGAAACAAAATGGAGTCTTAAAGGAGGCCTGGGTAAGGACAAAATGTCACAAATATTCCAACTTCAATTAATTATTGCTCAATTATGCTTTAAGATCAAAATGTCAAATATACATTAACAATCCTTCCTCCAAAGAAATATTTAATGGATTACATTTAATAAAAATCATGTTTTCTTTTTTTTCTTCCTGGTTTTTGTGAGGAATCACTCCTCTGGAAAACGTGTTGGTCCTGATGTTATAGTGCAGTCCTACTGTCTACGTTATGTATTATATTCAGCAACGGCAGGCGAGCTAGGGCAGGATCCTGGTAAATTACCTGTTATTACATTACAAATGAGGGTTACAGTACTGGGCGAGTCAAGGCCATGATACACAGCGACCTTCAGTGATATACTGCTAATGACTCCATCTGTCTCTGGACTGCAGACCACAGGAGCTACCAGTGTTGTACTGTACTGAGGTAGAAAGGGCGGGCCCAGAGAGGATGTGCCCAGAAAGAGAATGATGACTCCATAAGTGATTGTCTAAGACATAAAACAATCTATGTTGCGTATTAGAGATGATACAGGTTAGAAAGTGAGGATATAACAAATGGTGGTTGAGTCTTTGTAACAAAACTCCAATCTCTTGGGTTTAAATTTTGTTCACTCTGTGATTTTGATGTTTTTTACTGTTTTTCTAAGGCAAACATTATATTCAATGGACAACAAAGTTTGTCCTCATCATGCATGCCTCATGCAGCCTAACAGAAAGACATCAGTGGAGTGATGACATGGTTGCAATGGGATCGATCTCATGCCAACCAATCACAACTTTAAAGGAAGAAAGTGACGAACACACAAAAGGACCAGGCTTTCATAGGAGACCGTGATGGACAAACAGAGAGAGGACTGTGAGCGTCATAGAGAAACTGAGTGGGTAAAGGGAGGAAGGTGATGAGAGGAAGTGAACGGCAAATGTGAGTTGTGTCTCCATCCCAGTCTTCTGGCTCTGAGAGAGCTGTCTGACCTCTGATCAGACAGACTCTTATAGCTGGTCTTGCAGCAAGTGCAGAACTTCCAAAAAACAGAGACTGGACTAATGGGGACATATATTTGTATTACACCGAGCAGTCAGACTATTCATGTGTAATGAAACACATCAGAATATAACTTAATGAGGGAGGCAAATGTCTCCTCCGCTACACAGCATACAAATAGAGTTATGTGTGTTTGTGACCCTGTTTCTGTGTCCCTTCTAAACCATGACTAATAAATGTATGTAGCAGCCAAAACTACAGTTGAGGACTTGAGAACTGAGTTAGTTATAAAAAAATAAAAATAAACACTTCATGTGTAAAAGAACATGATATTACATTTCCCTAAAGAAGGCAATAATGGAAGCTTTCATTATGTGCCTCATATAGGTCACGTAATGCATTTCTACTCAGATTTCATATCATGGTTAATAATGTCTGCCATTAAAAGTGTGGAGGGATAATGCTTATTGGAAAGGTTAAGGCTTTAAGGAGAAAGTTAATTGTGCTACAGATACTGTTGGGAGTATGTCGGGGGGCATGTGGTGTGACTACATCACAGTCTGGGATAGACAGCTTCTCTGCTCTATGATTACCCCCCCACACATCACATCTCTGTTGGCTAGCTAGCTAGCCTAATCTCTACTCTCAATGACACCTGGGAGAGAGGGAGGGAGGGACAGAGAGAGTGAAATGGTCAAATAGACCATTTGAAATTAAAATTGTATCCTCCACTTACTGTCCTCATATAAAGAGTTTCACTTTGAAATCTCAAGCTGCTTAGTTTCTCTCTTAACAGCGGGTCATTATGAAAGACTGTTTCCCCTGTCCATTGGCTGTGTTTTTCACGGCACAGCTCAAGTACACAAATCCTATAACTAATTTATCTCCTGACAGTGTAAAGCAGGGATGGGAAACTTTGATGGAGGTGGGGCCACAAAAAATCTGAACTCATCATGAGGGGCCGCAGTGGCTCAGGGGTCTGCGTACACGCATCCATACCCACACATGCAGTCAGAGCCGGCCCTAGGCTTTTGGGGGCCCTAAGTGAAATTTTGTTGGATTTTGTCCCTCCCCGCAAACAGCGGAGAGATGTTTCAGAGTTAATTTCCTGAAATTTGTTGCAGTTTTAAAGCAAGTTTGCTGCAATTCTACACATTTTGCCAAGGGGGTGGAGAGAAGATTTTGCAATTTTATAACAAATGTCATGAAATTCCCAAAAAATTGCCATGGGGCGGAGAGAAAGATTAGCAGTTTTACAGCGAATTTCCTGCAATTCTACACATTTTGCCATAGGGTGGAGAGAAATGTTTGCAGTTTTTAATATGATATCTGAGTGAGAGGGACTAAAAAATCAATGGGGGTGTCACGGTTTCGGCCGAGGCTGCTCCTCTTCCTTGTTCGGGCGGACTTCGGCGGTCGTCGTCTCCGGAGTACTAGCTGCCACCGTTCGATGTTTTTTGTTCTTTTGGTTTTGTCTGTGCATAACACCTGTCCCTTATTTGTGTCTTGATTATTCTCCTTATTTAGTTGGTTTGTTTGGGGCAGGTGTTATGCGTGATTGTTATTGTCAGTTTGCCTCCGAGTAGTTCTCTCTCTCGTTTATTTAGTATTTTCGAGAGTTCGCACTGCGTGCGCCTTTTCTTGTTTTTCCCAGTGGGATTCGGCTCTCGCTCCCGAGGGCGTACGACGGCTCCACCGCCGGGTGTCAAGGGTTCCTGCTGCAGGTGGAGCTCTACCTCGCCACCGTCCACCCGGCGCCCTCGGGACACGAGAGCGTCTCAGCCCTCATCTCCTGTCTCACCGGCAAGGCGTTGGAGTGGGCCAACGCCGAGTGGAGGAGAATGGACGCCGCAACCACGAACTATGCGGAGTTCTCCCGCCGCTTCCGTGCTGTATTCGACCATCCCCCAGAGGGGAAGGCGGCGGGGGAGCGTCTGTTCTACCTCCGACAGGGGATGAGGAGCGCACAGGACTTTGCCTTGGAGTTCCGGACCCTAGCGGCTGACGCAGGGTGGAATGAGCGGGCCCATATCGACCATTTCCGCTGCAGCCTCCGGGAGGACGTCCAGCGAGAGTTGGCGTGCAGGGACACGTCGTTGACGTTCGACCAGCTGGTCGACATGGCCATCCGGCTGGATACCCTGCTCGCCACCCGTGGGCGTCCCGGAGGGAGGGGTCTGCCCATTCCACTCTCCAGCACCTCTGAGCCTAGCCCTATGGAGCTCGGAGGTGCTGGCGCTAGGGAACGCAGGAGGAGGAGCCCGAGGGGACCCGGCCCTTGCACCAACTGTGGTCGTGGAGGGCACACTGCGGCTAGGTGCTGGGGCGGGTCCTCCAGGGGAGGAGATGGCAGGTCTAGCATTGGGGGGTCCCCCCAGGTGAGTAGGCGCCCTGCTTACCCAGAGCTTTCTGTCGTGCACCTAACCTTGCCTGTTTGTTTCCCACAGGTTGCACCTCGTTCCCAGCATAAGGCGCTGGTAGATTCCCCCCGAGTATGAGGATTTGGCACTGGCGTTCAGTAAGACTAGGGCTGCGCAGCTGCCGCCTCATAGACGGGGGGATTGTGCGATAGATCTCCAGTCAGGCGCAGCTCTCCCGCGGAGCCATGTGTATCCCTTGTCTCAAGAGGAGAAAAAATCGATGGAGACGTACATCTCTGAGTCTCTTAGACAGGGGTACATACGGCCCTCCGTTTCACCCGTTTCCTCAAGTTTCTTTTTGTGAAGAAGAAGGATGGAGGTCTGCGGCCGTGTATTGATTACCGCGGTCTCAATCAGATCACAGTGAAGTACAGCTATCCACTTCCTCTGATTGCGACTATGACGGAGTCACTGCACGGCGCGCGGTTCTTTACAAAATTGGATCTTAGGAGCGCATATAACTTGGTGCGCATCCGTAAGGGCGATGAATGGAAGACAGCGTTTAGCACGACTTCCGGGCACTACGAGTATCTAGTCATGCCATATGGGTTGATGAATGCTCCCTCAGTCTTCCAATCCTTCGTTGATGAGATTTTCCGGGACATGCAGGGACAGGGAGTGGTTGTGTACATCGACGACATTCTGGTGTATAGTCCTACCCGTGCTGAGCATGTAGCCCTGGTGCGCCGAGTATTGCGGAGGCTGTTGGAGCATGACCTATATGTCAAGGCAGAGAAATGTCTGTTTTTTCAGAAGTCGGTCTCCTTTCTGGGTTACCAGTTATCTGCGTCAGGGGTGAAGATGGAGGTAGACCGGGTGTCAGCTGTGCGTAATTGGCAAACCCCAACCACTGTGAAGGAGGTGCAACGGTTCTTGGGTTTTGCGAATTACTACCGGAGGTTTATCCGGGGTTTTGGACAGGTGGCAGCTCCCATAACGTCTCTGTTAAAGGGGGGTCCGGTGCGCTTGCGGTGGTCAGCTGAGGCGGACAGGGCATTTGGGAGACTGAAGGACCTGTTTACCTCGGCGCCGGTGTTGGCGCATCCGGATCCCTCTTTACCGTTCCAAGTAGAGGTGGACGCGTCAGAGGCCGGAATAGGGGCCGTTCTTTCCCAGCGTTCTGGTACTCCACCTAAACTCCGTCCCTGTGCGTTCTACTCTAAGAAGCTCAGTCCGGCGGAGCGGAATTATGACGTAGGGGACAGGGAGCTGTTAGCCGTGGTACAGGCCCTAAAGGTGTGGCGGCATTGGCTCGAGGGGGCTCAACACCCTTTCCTCATTCAAACTGACCATCGTAACCTGGAGTACATCCGGGCAGCTAGGAGACTGAATCCTCGCCAGGCTCGTTGGACTATGTTCCTGGCCCGGTTTGTGTTTAAGATCACATACATCCCTGGGTCCCAGAACGGGAAGGCAGATGCTCTGTCCCGGCGGTATGACGCGGAGGAGAGGTCAGTTGAGTCCACGCCCATACTACCGGAGTCTTGTCTGGTTGCTCCGGTGGTGTGGGAGGTTGATGGTGAGATCGAGCGGGCGTTACGCACCGACCCGAGTCCTCCTCAGTGTCCTGTGGGTCGGACGTACGTTCCGCTCGAGATACGCGATCGCCTCATTTGTTGGGCTCACACGTCTCCCTCCTCTGGTCATCCGGGTATCGGCCGGACAGTGCACTGCCTTAGCACGAAGTACTGGTGGCCAACGTTAGCTAGGGATGTGAGGATTTATGTTTCCTCCTGTTCGGTGTGTGCCCAGTATAAGGCGCCCAGACATTTGCCCAGGGGTAAGTTACAACCCCTGCCTATTCCACAACGACCCTGGTCCCACCTCTCGGTGGATTTTGTTACCGACCTTCCCCCCTCACAGGGAAACACTACCATCCTGGTCGTTGTGGATAGGTTCTCGAAGGCCTGTCGTCTCCTTCCCATGCCGGGTCTACCCACTGCCCTGCAGACCGCGGAGGCTCTGTTCACCCATGTCTTCCGGCATTACGGGGTACCCGAGGATATAGTGTCTGACCGAGGCCCCCAGTTCACCTCGAGAGTGTGGAGGGCATTTATGGAACGGTTGGGGGTGTCGGTAAGCCTTACCTCGGGTTACCACCCGGAAAGTAATGGGCAGGTTGAACGTGTCAACCAGGATGTGGGTAGGTTTCTGAGGTCATACTGTCAGGGCCGGCCGGAGGAGTGGGCGAGATATGTGCCCTGGGCGGAGATGGCACAGAACTCTCTTCGCCACTCCTCCACCCAACTAACCCCGTTTCAGTGTGTGTTGGGGTACCAGCCGGTGCTGGCACCATGGCATGAGAGCCAGATCGAGGCCCCCGCTGTGGATGAGTGGGTAAGGCGCTCGGAGGAGACGTGGGACGCTGCACACGTCCATCTGCAGCGTGCCATACGTCGACAGAAGACGAGCGCCGACCTACACCGCAGTGAGGGGCCAGTGTACGCACCTGGAGATCGAGTCTGGCTCTCAACCAGAAACCTGCCCCTCCGCCTGCCCTGCCGGAAGCTGGGTCGGCGGTTTGTGGGGCCGTTTAAAGTCCTGAGGAGATTGAACGAGGTGAGTTATAGGTTAGAACTACCTGTTGACTACAAAAATATTAACCCCTCGTTCCATGTGTCTCTCCTCAGGCCGGTGGTAGCTGGTCCACTCCAGGACTTTGAGATTGAGGAGACTCCTCCGCCCCCGTTGGACATCGAGGGGGCTCCGGCGTACACCGTGAGGTCCATTCTGGATTCTAGACGCCGGATGGGGGGTCTTCAATATCTCGTGGAGTGGGAGGGGTACGGTCCGGAGGAGCGGTGCTGGGTGCCAAGGAGGGACGTGCTAGACCAGTCCCTACTGACCGATTTCCATCGGGGTCATCCTGCGCGCCCTGCTCCGCGTCGTCCGGGTCGTCCTCGAGCTCCGGGTCGGCGCACGGCTGGAGCCGCGCGTCAAGGGGGGGGTACTGTCACGGTTTCGGCCGAGGCTGCTCCTCTTCCTTGTTCGGGCGGACTTCGGCGGTCGTCGTCTCCGGAGTACTAGCTGCCACCGTTCGATGTTTTTTGTTCTTTTGGTTTTGTCTGTGCATAACACCTGTCCCTTATTTGTGTCTTGATTATTCTCCTTATTTAGTTGGTTTGTTTGGGGCAGGTGTTATGCGTGATTGTTATTGTCAGTTTGCCTCCGAGTAGTTCTCTCTCTCGTTTATTTAGTATTTTCGAGAGTTCGCACTGCGTGCGCCTTTTCTTGTTTTTCCGCACTGTGTGTTGTGCGTATTTGTTCGTGCCGCCCGGTTGGGTTGGCGACTCATTTCCCGTGTTGGGATACATATATATACTAAAGTCCGTTGAAGAACCTCCTTGTCCCTGCGCTTGATTCCTGCACTACATCCACACTCAACAGTCTGACAGGGGGCCCCCCGGTCAGTAATTCGACCTTGATTACTACAAGTTTAGGTAGCTGGCTAGACTAATTTACCAATCTAACTTTTTTTTTTTGCTGACATGGGCTAATTGAGTGAATAATAATATATAATATGGCATTTAGCAGACACTTTTATCCAAAGCGACTTACAGTCATGGGTGCATACATTTTTGTGTATGGGGATTGAACCCACTACCTTGGCGTTACAAGCGCCGTGCTCTACCAGCTGAGCTGGTCGAGGACCACGTCAGTGACTGAAAAACTGCTGATGAACAATTGCATTTTGTGTATTCTACTCTTCTAACGCTCAACAGTAAGTTGAGACTCTGACGGAGTCCCCCCAAAACATATATAAATATAAAAAATTGGGGGGGAATAGATCCGCATGCCTAGCGGGCCACCAGTTGCCCATCCCTGCCCTAAAGGGAGCTTCCAGGAGAAACGTACCTCTGACAGTTCTCAGATTGTATCTGGAGGTAAATTCGACACACTGTGAATGTATTGTACCAGAACAGAGAACAAGAATGGGAGAAAAAAGGTTAATACAAAACCAAATGTTCTGTATGTAGCAAAGACAGACTGAGGAAGTTCTTATCTGGCTGTATCTGGCCCTATTTGGCTGGCTGTGGTCTGATGTCTGGATAATTGGAGAGCTAGAGGGAGAGCAGGAGGAGAGGAGGATACAGTGAGGGAAAAAAGTATTTGATCCCCTGCTGATTTTGTATGTTTGCCCACTGACAAAGAAATGATCAGTCTATAATTTTAATGGTAGGTTTATTTGAACAGTGATAGACAGAATAACAACAAAGAAATCCAGAAAAACGCATGTCAAAAATGTTATGAATTTATTTGCATTTTAATGAGGGAAATAAGTATTTGACCCCCTCTCAATCAGAAAGATATCTGGCTTAAAGGTGTCTTTTATACAGGTAACAAACTGAGATTAGGAGCACACACTTAAAAGGAGTGCTCCTAATCTCAGCTTGTTACCTGTATAAAAGACACCTGTCCACAGAAGCTATCAATCAATCAGATTCCAAACTCTCCACCATGGCCAAGACCAAAGAGCTCTCCAAGGATGTCAGGGACAAGATTGTAGACATACACAAGGCTGTAATGGGCTACAAGACCATCGCCAAGCAGCTTGGTGAGAAGGTGACAACAGTTGGTGCGATTATTCGCAAATGGAAGAAACACAAAATAACTGTAAATCTCCCTTGGCCTGGGGCTCCATGCAAGACCTCACCTCGTGGAGTTGCAATGATCATGAGAACGGTGAGGAATCAGCCCAGAACTACACGGGAGGATCTTGTCAATGATCTCAAGGCAGCTGGGACCATAGTCACCAAGAAAACAATTGGTAACACACTACGCCGTGAAGG
Source organism: Coregonus lavaretus (assembly GCF_964263955.1). Lineage (NCBI taxonomy): Eukaryota > Metazoa > Chordata > Actinopteri > Salmoniformes > Salmonidae > Coregonus > Coregonus lavaretus. The sequence continues at coordinate 10,291,534 of NC_140011.1, forward strand.
ACTGAAATCCTGCAGCGCCGCAAGGTCCCCCTGCTCACGAAAGCACATATACAGGCCCGTTTGCCAATGAACATCTGAATAATTCAGAGGAGAACTGGGTGAAAGTGTTGTGGTCATATGAGACCAAAATCGAGCTCTTTGGCATCAACTCAACTCGCCGTGTTTGAAGGAGGAGGAATGCTGCCTATGACCCCAAGAACACCATCCCCACCGTCAAACATGGAGGTGGAAACATTATGCTTTGGGGGTGTTTTTCTGCTAAGGGGACAGGACTACTTCACTGCATCAAAGGGATGATGGACGGGGCCATGTACCGTCAAATCTTGGGTGAGAACCTCCTTCCCTCAGCCAGGGCATTAAAAATGGGTCGTGGATGGGTATTCCAGCATGACAATGACCCAAAACACACGGCCAAGGCAACAAAGGAGTGGCTCAAGAAGAAGCACATTAAGGTCCTGGAGTGGCCTAGCCATTCTCCAGACCTTAATCCCATAGAAAATCTTTTGGAGGGAGCTGAAGGTTCGAGTTGCCAAACGTCAGCCTCGAAACCTTAATGACTTGGAGAAGATCTGCAAAGAGGAGTGGAACAAAATCCCTCCTGAGATGTGTGCAAACCTGGTGGCCAACTACAAGAAACATCTGACCTCTGTGATTGCCAACAAGGGTTTTGCCACCAAGTACTAAGTCATGTTTTGCAGAGGGGTCAAATACTTATTTCCCTCATTAAAATGCTAATCAATTTATAACATTTTTGACATGCATTTTTCTGGATTTTTTTGTTGTTATTCTGTCTCTCACTGTTCAAATAAACCTACCATTACAATTATAGACTGATCATGTCTTTGTCAGTGGGCAAACGTACAAAATCAGCAGGGGATCAAATACTTTTTTCCCTCACTGTAAGTGGCTGAGAGCTGTAGTTCTGTAATGTACCTGTGACTTCATCTCGTACAGTAGAGGGTTTTCTGGAGTCAGTTGCCTCTTAATGGCCTCCCAGTGCTTGAGGAGAACACACACAAAAAAAATCAGGGTGCAGTTGGGGCATAGTTAAAATGTTGCAGTTTTAAAGTAAGTTTTCTGCAATTCTACACATGTTGCCATGAGGGAATATTATGTCATTTTATACCAAACTTCATGCAATTCTGCTTATTTTGCCATGGGGCAGAGAGAAAGAATGTGCAGTTTGAAAGCTAGTTTCATGCAATTCTACTAATTTCCTGCAATTCTACACATTTTGCCATGACTTATGCCAGGTTAATATTATATCTGAGTGAGAGTGACTAAGAACCAAATTTCAAAATTGCACCTTGTGTATTGTTCTATTTTAACTCTCAACAGTAAGTTGAAACCCCGGCTAATTTCCCCCCCAAAATGGAAATTGATCCGCGGACCTACAAAAGGGGGCCGCGCCAGTTGCCCATCTCTGCTGTACACACTGTACTCACACACAAAATTGTCACAGACACTAACAATCTGGGAATATGTTGACTACTTTGGCTATACCAGGCTTACAGAAGACCAGGGAGTACCAGGAAAATAACTAACAAAGACCACACAAAGCACTATGTGTACTATATTACGGATTGGTTTTCTAAAAGATACAAACTTTAAATTGCCATGTGGTCTCCCGATTAAATGGGCGGATGGTAAAGTTGCTTGGTGTACATATCCCGGAAAAGTTTTGCTATCTTCCAACTACTAACTTTGATAGAAAAATTTGCAAAATAGATAGGATCTTGAAACCATGGAGATGAAAACACCTGTCCATCTAAGGGAAAATTAACCTGATTAATTCTCTAGCGATATCGCAGTTTACATATTTATTCATGGGGCTACCGACTCCCGGAGAATCCTTTTTCAAATAATGCGAGAAAAAAACCTTTCATTTTATTTGGAATGCCACACCAGATAAAGTTAAACGGCATATTTACATAACGAACATGACTTTGGAGGGTTAAAACATATTATAGGGACACTTTGGGATTTTGGCAATGAGGCCCTTTTACTACCAATGCTAGTAGATACCCATAGACTTCCAGTCATTGCGCTAATGGTAGTTAGCATTTGCTCACTAAATGACCTCTAACTTCCTTCATACTAGACAAAGAGACATAAAAATAGTATACACAAGTTCATCTGACTCTGGGGAAGTAGTTGTAAGTCGCTCTGGATAAGAGCGTCTGCTAAATGACGAAAATGTAATGTAAATGTAGTTAAAGGGCCTCATTGCAAAAATCCCAAATTATCCCTTTAAAGGATAGAAAGCATGACTTTTTACTCACCAATGTAACAACACAGTGTCGTCAAAGACTTAGTAACTTAGTTGTAGTCACGATCTGGTTGTCTATTAGTACAAACGGTTATGTTTTTGGGTTATTACATATTTATTAACTTATTTCCGGATATCTTCTAAACTACCTACAACGGACTAATTCTCAACGTCATATGGAGGACGTTGAGAACGGTAGCTAGCTCAAGCTGGCAAACGTTTGCCACTAGCCATGCTAGCATGTAATTACATTCCAGACCAAGTGTTGGCTGTTGTGAGCTACAATCCACCAATCACAGAAATTGTGATGTAAACAAGAACGAGATGGGGCACGTGCGGCCATGCAGCATGCTCTTCACATACATTCTAGCTGTGTTATCTAGTGGGAACCCGTTAGCACGGCAGGCTCTGGTGCCTTCTTCCCGTGGGCTCAAAATGAAACAGAAAATCATACCTGCTTGATCTAATTTTGTAGTACCTTGTCTGTTCTCATTTTTGTTTTGACAACTTCTCGGCATGTTCTCTGTGAAGTAGGCGGACAACTGGAATCTATCTATTTGGGATTTCCCTGACTCTCCATCTGCCAGTGAAGCACCCACCTCCCCCTGGCTTTGGTCGCTAACTCAGCCCGCATGCTTTTAAAAGTTTTACTATCGGATGGGCCCCAGCCATCAATCTGTAAGTCTCTGCTCTCTCTTTGCTTTGATCTGTGTTTATGTTTTAGTTGTGTTGTGTTAGTTGTGTTCTAGCTGGTCTCCAGTAGTTGGGCTGTAGCTTGCCAACCACAACCGGGGTGGTTGGCTAGGCTAATAGCTAACGCTATCTGGCTGGCTGGCTAGCTTGCTGGCTAAGATAACTGCATGTAGCTAACATTCTTTGATAACTAGTTAGATGGCATTATGTATTTCCAAAACTTTAGTTTACTTTAATGTAGCTGTAAGCTAGGTGTTGACAGCAACTGGCTGACTCATATAGTGCCTAACATAACGTTAGCAGGCTGGTACGGCTAATGTAAGCTGGCTAATTGGCTAACCTTGCAAGTTGATTTGTAACAAATTCATAAAGTATTTGCTTGTAAGTTGGCTGAAAATGTAATTGAAACCAGTATTCATTAGTGCAAACGACTTGGTTTAATTTGAAGCTACACATTTGAACTTATTTCTGTTGGTGTTTACTTTATTGGGAATAGGTTGGCTTGCCGGGTCCTCCATATTACATCACCCCCCGGAAAAACATTTTCTGACATGACTTTGGCAATCTGATTGGTTTTATGTAATAACTCAAAAAAAAAATGAAAAGTGAGGTGAAACTTTGCATTGGGACTTTTGATACGTATACTAATGCAAATCTGTATGTTACATGTGGTTATGTTTATGCTACCTACCGTTTAAATATTAAGGTATTAAACCTCTCTCTTAAATCCTCCATTATACCGAAATTATATCTAAATCCAAAGTGGTTTTCCAGCAGGCTACTAAGAGAGTCCCATCCTATGTTTAAGAGTGGATTTTGCAGATTAAAACCGCACATTTTCAGTGGCGCACTGAAAATGTGCGGTTTTAAGCTGCAAAAAGGCAAAGAAACAAAATCATAGAATCGTCCTCTTAGTAGCCTATGGAAAAACAGTTTGGATGTAGATATATCCTTCTTTTTAAATGAAAAGTTGGCTACAATTTCAATTTCATCCTCCAGAAAAGGCAGATCAAATATTACAGCAAATAAAAAGGCTAAACTCCAATGTACACTACCGTTCAAAAGTTTGGGGTCACTTAGAAATGTCCTTGTTTTCGAAAGAAAAGCAATTTTTATGTCCATTAAAATAACATCAAATTGATCAGAAATACAGTGTAGACATTGTTAATGTTGTAAATGGCTATTGTAGCTGGAAATGGCTGATTGTTTTATGGAATATCTACATAGGCGTACAGAGGCCCATTATCAGCAACCATCAGTCCTGTCTTCCAATGGCACGTTGTGTTTGCTAATCCAAGTTTATCATTTTTAAAAGGCTAATTGATCCTTAGAAAACCATTTTGCAATTATGTTAGCACAGCTGAAAACTGTTGTGCTGATTAAAGAAGCAATAAAACTGGCCTTCTTGAGACTAGTTGAGTTTCTGGAGCATCAGCAATTGTGGGTTCGATTACATTGGATCCAATCAAGCGCCGTCCACAGGGTATGGCATGGCGTTGCAAAATGGAGTGATAGCCTTCCTTCTTAAAGATCCCTTTTACCCTGTACAAATCTCCCACTTTACCACCACCAAAGCACCCCCAGACCATCATATTGCCTCCACCATGCTTGACAGATGGCATCAAGCATCTTTTCATTTGGTCTGCGTCTCACAAATGTTCTTCTTTGTGATCCAAACACCTCAAACTTCGATTCGTCTGTCCAGTGTCTGTGTTCTTTTGCCCATCTTAATATTGTATTTTTATTGGCCAGTCTTGAGATATGGATTTTTCTTTGCAACTCTGCCTAGAAGGTCAGCATCCCGGAGTCGCCTCTTCACTGTTGACCTTAAGACTGGTGTTTTGCGGGTACTATTTAATGAACTTGCCAGTTGAGGACCTGTGAGGCGTCTGTTTCTCAAACTAGACACTCTAATGTATTTGTCCTCTTGCTCAGTTGTGCACCGGGGCCTCCCACTCCTCTTTCTATTCTGGTTAGAGACAGTTTGCGCTGTTCTGTGAAGGGAGTAGTACACAACGTTGTACGAGATCTTCAGGTTCTTGGCAATGTCTCGCATGGAATAGCCTTCATTTCTCAGAACAAGAATATACTGATGAGTTTCAGAAGAAAGTTATTTGTTTCTGACCATTTTAAGCCTGTAAAAAAATACACAATTGCTGATACTCCAGATACTGAACTAGTCTCAAGAAGGCCAGTTTTATTGCTTCTTTAATCAGCACAACAGTTTTCAGCTGTGTTAACATAATTGCAAAAGGGTTTTCTAATTATCAATTAGCCATTTAAAATGATAAAACTTTGATTAGCAAACAACATGCCATTGGGACACAGGACTGATGGTTGCTGATAATGGGCCTCTATATGCCTATTTAGATATTCCATAAACAAATCAGCCGATTCCAGCTACAATAGCCATTTACAACATTAACAATGTCTACACTGTATTTCTGATCAATTTGATGTTATTTTAATGGACATAAAAATTGCTTTTCTTTCGAAAACAAGGACATTTCTAAGTGACCCCAAACTTTTGAACGGTGGTGCATATATATACACAGTGCATTCGGAAAGTATTCAGACCCCTTGACTTTTTCCATATTTTTTCCCCATAATGACAATGTGAAAACAGGTTTTTAGAATTTCTTGCAAATGTATTACAAATAAAAAACTGAAATACCTTATTTGCATAAGTATTCAGACCCTTTGCTATGAGACTAGAAATTGAGATCAGGTGCATCCTGTTTTCATTGATCATCCTTGAGATGTTTCTACAACTTGATTGGAGTACACCTGTGGTAAACTCAATTGATTGGACATGATTTGGAAAGGCACACACTTGCAAAAACCAAGCCATGAGGTCGAAGGAATTGTCTGTAGATCTCTGAGACAGGATTGTGTCTAGGCACAGATCTGGGAAGGGTACCAAAAAATGTTTGCAGCATTGAAGGTCCCCAAGAACACAGTGGCCTCCATCATTCTTAAACGGAAGAAGCTTGGAACCAACCAAGACTCCTCCTAGAGCTGGCCTCCCGGCCAAACTGAGCAATCGGGGGGAAAGGGCCTTGGTCAGGGAGGTGACCTAGAACCCGATGGTCACACATATCGAGCTCCAGAGTTCCTCTGTGGAGATGGGAGAGCCTTCCAGAAGGACAACCATCTCTGCAGCACTCCACCAATCATGCCTTTATGGTAGAGTGGCCAGAAGGAAGCCACTCCTCAGTGAAAGGCACATGACAGCCCGCTTGGAGTTTGCCAAAACGCACCTAAAGACTCTCAGGCCATGAGAAACAAGATGATCTGCGCTGATAAAACCAAGATTGAACTCTTTTGCCTGAATGCCAAGAGTCACATCTGGATGAAACCTGGCACCATCCGTACTGTTAAGCATGGTTGTGGCAGCATTATGCTGTGGGGTTGTTTTTCAGCGGCAAGGGACTGAGAGACTAGTCAGGATGGAGGGAAAGATGAACGGAGAAAAGTACAGAGAGATCCTTGATGAAAACCTGCTCCAGTGACCCTAAGCACACAGCCAAGACAAAGCAGGAGTGGCTTCGGGACCAGTCCCTGAATGTCCTTGAGTGGCCCAGCCAGGGCCCGGACTTGAACCCGATCGAACATCTCTGGAGAGACCTGAAAATAGCTGTGCAGCGACGCTCCCCATCCAACCTGACAGAGCTTGAGAGGATCTGCAGAGAATAATGGGAGAAGCTCCCCAAATACATGTGTGCCAAGCTTGTAGCGTCATACCCAAGAAGACCCGAGGCTGTAATTACTGCCAAAGGTGCTTCAACAAAGTACTGAGTAAAGAGTCTGAATTATTATGTAAATGTGATATATATATATAATATATATACACTGCTCAAAAAAATAAAGGGAACACTAAAATAACACATCCTAGATCTGAATGAATGAAATAATCTTATTAAATACTTTTTTCTTTACATAGTTGAATGTGCTGACAACAAAATCACACAAAAATTATCAATGGAAATCAAATGTATCAACCCATGGAGGTCTGGATTTGGAGTCACCCTCAAAATTAAAGTGGAAAACCACACTACAGGCTGATCCAACTTTGATGTAATGTCCTTAAAACAAGTCAAAATGAGGCTCAGTAGTGTGTGTGGCCTCCACGTGCCTGTATGACCTCCCTACAACGCCTGGGCATGCTCCTGATGAGGTGGCGGATGGTCTCCTGAGGGATCTCCTCCCAGACCTGGACTAAAGCATCCGCCAACTCCTGGACAGTCTGTGGTGCAACGTGGCTTTGGTGGATGGAGCGAGACATGATGTCCCAGATGTGCTCAATTGGATTCAGGTCTGGGGAACGGGTAGGCCAGTCCATAGCATCAATGCCTTCCTCTTGCAGGAACTGCTGACACACACCAGCCACATGAGGTCTAGCATTGTCTTGCATTAGTAGGAACCCAGGGCCAACCGCACCAGCATATGGTCTCACAAGGGGTCTGAGGATCTCATCTCGGTACCTAATGGCAGTCAGGCTACCTCTGGCGAGCACATGGAGGGCTGTGCGGCCCCCCCAAAGAAATGCCACCCCACACCATGACTGACCCACCGCCAAACCGGTCATGCTGGAGGATGTTGCAGGCAGCAGAACGTTTTCCACGGCGTCTCCAGACTCTGTCACGTCTGTCACGTGCTCAGTGTGAACCTGCTTTCATCTGTGACGAGCACAGGGCGCCAGTGGCGAATTTGCCAATCTTGGTGTTCTCTGGCAAATGCCAAACGTCCTGCACGGTGTTGGGCTGTAAGCACAACCCCCACCTGTGGACGTCGGGCCCTCATACCACCCTCATGGAGTCTGTTTCTGACCGTTTGAGCAGACACATGCACATTTGTGGCCTTCTGGAGGTCATTTTGCAGGGCTCTGGCAGTGCTCCTCCTGCTCCTCCTTGCACAAAGGTGGAGGTAGCAGTCCTGCTGCTGGGTTGTTACCCTCCTACGGCCTCCTCCACGTCTCCTGATGTACTGGCCTGTCTCCTGGTAGCGCCTCCATGCTCTGGACACTACGCTGACAGACACAGCAAACCTTCTTGCCACAGCTCGCATTGATGTGCCATCCTGGATGAGCTGCACTACCTGAGCCACTTGTGTGGGTTGTAGACTCCGTCTCATGCTACCACTAGAGTGAAAGCACCGCCAGCATTCAAAAGTGACCAAAACATCAGCCAGGAAGCATAGGAACTGAGAAGTGGTCTGTGGTCACCAACTGCAAAACCAGACTTTTATTGGGGGTGTCTTGCTAATTGCCTATAATTTCCACCTGTTGTCTATTCCATTTGCACAACAGCATGTGAAATGTATTGTCAATCAGTGTTGCTTCCTAAGTGGACAGTTTGATTTCACAGAAATGTGATTGACTTGGAGTTACATTGTGTTGTTTAAGTGTTCCCTTAATTTTTTTGAGCAGTGTATTTCTTTATACATTGGCAAAAATGTATAAAAAGCTGTTTTTGCTTTGTCATTATGGGTGTATTGTTTGTAGATTGATGAGGATAAAACATTGTAATCAATTTTAGAATAAGGCTGTAACGTAACAAAATGTGGAAAAAGTCAAGGGGTCAGAATACTTTCCAAATGCACTGTTTAAAAAACAACAATTGACATACAATTGACATCAATCTAAGCTACAGTATTGTATGAAATACTTGCTACAAAAAGAATGCTCAATATATGGGGCATTGAACAGTCAGCCCTGTGCAGACTCTGCCACAAGGAAACAGAATCAATAGATCATATTTACTGGTACTGTCCATTGGTGGCTCGCTTTTGGAGTCAGGTCCAGGAATTGTTGTTATGTCTTAATAGCATGGTTCAGATGGTCCTGCAAACTGTACTGTTAGGGCACCTGAAAAACCACGATCAGTCGATGGGAAATATCATTATACTCTTGGGTAAAGTATTTATTTTTAGGGCAATACTGGTAGAAATGTTACAAATAGGGAGGTTCAAGACCCTTGTAAGACATCACAGTAAAATGGAGGGATGTATTGCAAAAGGAAATAGCAAAACTGTATTATACTGGGAAAGATTGGTTAACCTGTGTACATCGGAGGGTTGGAGTTAAGATCAGAATGAATGCTGGATTGGCCGCTGTGGGTGAAAATCCAGCACTTGCAGAAAGAGGAAAATAGAAATATGTATAATTATTTAACTACATATACCGTACAAGTGAGCGAAAATAGCTGTAAGTAGCAGTAGAATTATTGTTGTCCGTTAATTTACTCCAATCAGGGGAGGGGTCTTAGTGCTGCATTTAAAAAATATATAAATAAAGGGGATTAGAAATTATGTAAACAATTACATTTACAGAACCCAAAATCTATCTGCAATATTAAAAATATATTTTAAAAATAAAGATCACATAAAGAATAGAATCACCCCTCAGTTTTGTAGTGTTGATCTCTCTATGTGCCTCACCGGTTTGATAACCCACCAGTGTGAACAGGCTGAGCTATATTGAGCTACAGAGTTGTGGACTCGAGTCAGACTCGAGTCCAAGTCGTGTGACTCGAGTCTGACTCGAGGAACACATTTGATGACTTGAGACTGGACTTGATAGAAAATAAAATAACTTCAGAATTGACTTGGAGCCTCCAGACTTGGGACTCAACTTTACCTTGAGACTGATGACTTGAAATCATCTTCCCAGGTTTTGTCATGTTTTGTCACTCATTTTGAGTCTAAATGGATTATGCTACATGCAGCCAGAGACGGTAGCCGCAGAATCGCCCTTGCAAAAACAAAACTGCAACAGATTTGGTAGTGAAACACAAACTGGGCACTCTAATTGGACCAGCAAACTGTCAATAAACACAGGTCTGGTGAGCTAGCGAACAGATTGATGATTTGCTGTAGAGCTATAGGATCAAGTGCAGAGCAAACATAAAATTGTAGGGATAAATAAATACGCAGCTCCAAAAGAATTTGGTGATCAAGAATATTGTCACGGATTCTGCCGAGGCTGCTCCTCCTCCTTGTTCGGGCAGGCTTCGGCGTTCGTCGTCCCCGGAGTACTAGCTGCCACCGTTGAATGTTTCTATGTTTGATTGCTTTTGTCTGTCTATTACACCTGTGTCCGTTTGTGTCTGATTACGTGTTCTATAAGTTGCCTGTTGAGTATTGGTTAGGTTGTGTGTTGTTTTTCGCCTGTCCGTAGTGCTGCGTGATTACTCTGTTTGTTGTTTTATTTGTTTACGCACTGTTTGCGTAATTGCTCGCCTCTGTTTTTGTTGAGGCCGTTCTTTGTATCTTTGCTTTGTGTTCTCACAAGTAAACTTTGTTGGACTAAGCTTCGGTGTCCTGCGCCTGACTCTCACACCACATTCACCTCAGCCTTGACAGAACAACACACCAGTATGGAGTCAGCAGGAGCAGCGGCGGCACCCAAGTCGCTGGAGGACCGGATCAGCGACCAAGACACCATGATCCGGCAACTTGGGGCCGCCATGAACGAGGTGTCCAACACTCTGCGCCGACTGGTTACGGGAGAGGTGCCCACACCTTCTCACACCTTACCATCACCAACGGCCAGTCCTCCTCTCCCAGCACCGGAACCCAGTGGCATTCGGCTCTCGCTCCCGAGGGCATATGATGGTTCTGCAGCCGGGTGTCAGGGGTTCCTCCTGCAGGTGGAACTCTACCTGGCCACCATACACCCGGCGCCCTCGGGATACGAGAGCGTCTCCGCCCTCATCTCCTGTCTATCCGGCAAGGCGTTGGAGTGGGCCAACGCCGAATGGAGGGGAATAGACGCAGCACTACGGACAGGCGAAAAACAACACACAACCTAACCAATACTCAACAGGCAACTTATAGAACACGTAATCAGACACAAACGGACACAGGTGTAATAGACAGACAAAAGCAATCAAACATAGAAACATTCAACGGTGGCAGCTAGTACTCCGGGGACGACGAACGCCGAAGCCTGCCCGAACAAGGAGGAGGAGCAGCCTCGGCAGAATCCGTGACAAATATTAACTGTTTACTTTGCAAGCTCACCAGCAATGGGGCAACAATTACTAGCATAGGCCTTCTGGTCTTTTGGTATGTAACAATTGCTTGACATCAATCATTTACTCATGATCTTGCATTTGGAATTTGTTGGTAAAATGAATTATTACTGTGGCGAAGACGCACCATAGGCGCTGCTCTTCACTTGCGCTCTCCAAACTCCCGCCAGTGGACTGCTTTTTTTTCTCTTGTTGAAATGTTTGCTTTTGCTTTCACACATTTAAATGCATACAGTGGGGGAAAAAAGTATTTAGTCAGCCACCAATTGTGCAAGTTCTCCCACTTAAAAAGATGAGAGAGGCCTGTAATTTTCATCAAAGGTACACGTCAACTATGACAGACAAATTGAGAGAAAAAAAATCCAGAAAATCACATTGTAGGATTTTTTATGAATTTATTTGCAAATTATGGTGGAAAATAAGTATTTGGTCACCTACAAACAAGCAAGATTTCTGGCTCTCACAGACCTGTAACTTCTTCTTTAAGAGGCTCCTCTGTCCTCCACTCGTTACCTGTATTAATGGCACCTGTTTGAACTTGTTATCAGTATAAAAGACACCTGTCCACAACCTCAAACAGTCACACTCCAAACTCCACTATGGCCAAGACCAAAGAGCTGTCAAAGGACACCAGAAACAAAATTGTAGACCTGCACCAGGCTGGGAAGCCTGAATCTGCAATAGGTAAGCAGCTTGGTTTGAAGAAATCAACTGTGGGAGCAATTATTAGGAAATGGAAGACATACAAGACCACTGATAATCTCCCTCGATCTGGGGCTCCACGCAAGATCTCACCCCGTGGGGTCAAACTGATCACAAGAACGGTGAGCAAAAATCCCAGAACCACACGGGGGGACCTAGTGAATGACCTGCAGAGAGCTGGGACCAAAGTAACAAAGCCTACCATCAGTAACACACTACGCGGCCAGGGACTCAAATCCTGCAGTGCCAGACGTGTCCCCCTGCTTAAGCCAGTACATGTCCAGGCCCGTCTGAAGTTTGCTAGAGTGCATTTGGATGATCCAGAAGAGGATTGGGAGAATGTCATATAGTCAGATGAAACCAATATAGAACTTTTTGGTAAAAACTCAACTTGTCGTGTTTGGAGGACAAAGAATGCTGAGTACACCATACCTACTGTGAAGCATGGGGGTGGAAACATCATGCTTTGGGGCTGTTTTTCTGCAAAGGGACCAGGACGACTGATCCGTGTAAAGGAAAGAATGAATGGGGCCATGTATCGTGAGATTTTGAGTGAAAACCTCCTTCCATCAGCAAGGGCATTGAAGATGAAACGTGGCTGGGTCTTTCAGCATGACAATGATCCCAAACACACCGCCCGGGCAATGAAGGAGTGGCTTCGTAAGAAGCATTTCAAGGTCCTGGAGTGGCCTAGCCAGTCTCCAGATCTCAACCCCATAGAAAGTCTTTGGAGGGAGTTGAAAGTCCGTGTTGCCCAGCGACAGCCCCAAAACATCACTGCTCTAGAGGAGATCTGCATGGAGGAATGGGCAAAAAATACCAGCAACAGTGTGTGAAAACCTTGTGAAGACTTACAGAAAACGTTTGACCCGTGTCATTGCCAACAAAGGGTATATAAGAAAGTATTAAGAAACTTTTGTTATTGACCAAATACTTATTTTCCACCATAATTTGCAAATAAATTCATTAAAAATCCTACAATGTGATTCTCTGGATTTTTTTTTCTCATTTTGTCTGTCATAGTTGATGTGTACCTATGATGAAAATTACAGGCCTCTCTCATCTTTTTAAGTGGGAGAACTTGCACAATTGGTGGCTGACTAAATACTTTTTTTCCCCACTGTATGTGGTAAATCTATATTACATCTAATACTAAAATAATTGCTAGCGTTTCATCATTCCATCCCGTACCGTTTATTGCATGTTTGGTGGCCTACGATACATTTTCATTTTATAGCCAACTATTTCTTACCCTGCCCTGAGTGTGCGTAATGTTTAAAGTGCACATGACCATTCACAAGACTCATGGTAGCAGTTCTGTTAATTTAATTCAAGGTATGGTTTCCTTTGTTCATATTTTAAATCAATATTTATTCGTCACATGCGTCGAATACAACAGGTGTAGACCTTACTGTGAAATGCTTACTTACAAGCCCTTAACCAACAATACAGCTCAAGAAATAGAGTTAAGAAAATATTAACTAAATAAACTAAAGCAAAAAAAACAACACAATAAAATTACATAACAATAACGAGGCTATATGCAGGGGATACCGATACCGAGTCAATGTGCGGGGGTACAGGTTAACGCATAACGTTAGCTAGATACAGTGGCTTGCGAAAAGTATTCACTCCCCTTGACATATTTCCTATTTTGTTGCCTTACAACCTGGAATTAAAATAGATATTTGGGGGTGTTTGTATCATTTGATTTACACAACATGCCTACCACTTTGAAGATGCAAAATATTTTTTATTGTGAAACAAACAAGAAATAAGACAAAAAAACAGAAAACTTGAGCGTGCATAACTATTCACCCCCCCCCCCCCAAAGTCAATACGTTGTGTCACGCCCTGGCTCTGGGGACTCTTAAATGTTGAGCCAGGGTGTGGATTTTTCTATGTTTAGTTTTCTATGTTTTTGGTTCTAGATCGTTTAGATCTATGTTGGCCAGGGTGGTTCCCAATCAGAGGCAGCTGTAGCTCGTTGTCTCTGATTGGGGCCATACTTAGGCAGCCTGTTGGCACCAGTTAGTTATTTACATTTTACATTTTAGTCATTTAGCAGACGCTCTTATCCAGAGCGACTTACAGGAGCAATTAGGGTTAAGTGCCTTGCTCAAGGGCACATTTACGTCATTTAGCAGACGCTCTTATCCAGAGCGACTCACCAATTGGTGCGTTCACCCTATAGCCAGTGGGATAACCACTTTACAATTTTTGGGGGGGGGGGGGGGGGGTAGAAGGATTACTTTATCCTATCCCAGGTATTCCTTAAAGAGGTGGGGTTTCAAATGCCTCCGGAAGGTGGTGAGTGACTCCGCTGTCCTGGCGTCGTGAGGGAGCTTGTTCCACCATTGGGGTGCCAGAGCAGCGAACAGTTTTGACTGGGCTGAGCGGGAACTATGCTTCCGCAGAGGAAGGGGAGCCAGCAGGCCAGAGGTGGATGAACGCAATGCCCTCGTTTGGGTGTAGGGACTGATCAGAGCCCGAAGGTACAGAGGTGCCGTTCCCCTCACTGCTCCATAGGCAAGCACCATGGTCTTGTAGCGGATGCGAGCTTCAACTGGAAGCCAGTGGAGTGTGCGGAGGAGGGGGGTGACGTGAGAGAACTTGGGAAGGTTGAACACCAGACGGGCTGCGGCATTCTGGATGAGTTGTAGGGGTTTAATGGCACAGGCAGGGAGGCCAGCCAACAGCGAGTTGCAGTAGTCCAGACGGGAGATGACAAGTGCCTGGATTAGGACCTGTGCCGCTTCCTGTGTAAGGCAGGGTCGTACTCTCCGAATGTTGTAGAGCATGAACCTGCAGGAGCGGGTCACCGCCTTGATGTTGGCGGAGAACGACAGGGTGTTGTCCAGGGTCACGTCTAGGCTCTTCGCACTCTGGGAGGAGGACACAGCGGAGTTGTCAACCGTGATGGCGAGATCATGGAACGGGCAGTCCTTCCCCGGGAGGAAGAGCAGCTCCGTCTTGCCAGGGTTCAGCTTGAGGTGGTGATCCGTCATCCATACTGATATGTCTGCCAGACATGCAGAGATGCGATTCGCCACCTGGTTATCAGAAGGGGGAAAGGAGAAGATTAGTTGTGTATCGTCAGCGTAGCAATGATAGGAGAGGCCATGTGAGGATATGACAGAGCCAAGTGACTTGGTGTATAGGGAGAAAAGGAGAGGGCCTAGAACTGAGCCCTGGGGGACACCAGTGGTGAGAGCACGTGGTGCGGAGACAGCTTCTCGCCACGCCACTTGGTAGGAGCGACCGGTCAGGTAGGACGCAATCCAGGAGTGAGCCGCGCCGGAGATGCCCAGCTCGGAGAGGGTGGAGAGGAGGATCTGATGGTTCACAGTATCAAAGGCAGCAGACAGGTCTAGAAGGACAAGAGCAGAGGAGAGAGAGTTAGCTTTAGCAGTGCGGAGAGCCTCCGTGACACAGAGAAGAGCAGTCTCAGTTGAATGACCAGTCCTGAAACCTGACTGGTTTGGATCAAGAAGGTCATTCTGAGAGAGATAGCAAGAGAGTTGGCTAAAGACGGCACGCTCAATAGTTTTGGAAAGAAAAGAAAGAAGGGATACTGGTCTGTAGTTGTTGACATCAGTGGGATCGAGTGTTGGTTTCTTGAGAAGGGGAGCAACTCTCGCTCTCTTGAAGACGGAAGGGACATGGCCAGCGGTCAAGGATGAGTTGATCAGCGAGGTGAGGTAGGGGAGAAGGTCACCGGAGATGGTCTGGAGAAGAGAGGAGGGGATGGGGTCAAGCGGGCAGGTTGTTGGGCGGCCTGCAGTCACAAGTCGCAGGATTTTATCTGGAGAGAGAGGGGAGAAAGAAGTCAAAGCATAGGGTAGGGCAGTGTGAGCAGGGCAGTGTGAGTAGGACCAGCAGTGTCATTAGACTTAACAAACGAGGATCGAATGTCGTCAACCTTCTTTTCAAAGTGGTTGACGAAGTCATCCACAGAGAGAGAGGAGGGGGGGGCGGGTGGGATCTTGTTCCGTAAAGGTTTGTGTTGCTGTAACCTCAGGACTTCACGTATTGTTCGTTTTGTTGTTTTGTTCGTGTGTTGTGTACTAAATAAAATGTACGCTTATCACGCTGCGCCTTGGTTCCACGAGTCATCAGTCAACGTGCGTGACACTTTGTAGAGCCACCTTTTTCAGCAATTACAGCTGCAAGTCTCTTGGGGTTTGTCTCTATAAGCTTGGCACATCTAGGCACTTGGGTTTTTGCTTATTCTTCAAGGCACAACTGCTCCAGCTCCTTCAAGTTGGATGGGTTCTGCTGGTGTACAGCTATCTTTAAGTCATACCACAGATTCTCAATTGGATTGAGGTCTGGGCTTTGACTAGGCCATTCCAAGACATTTAAATGTTTCCCCTTAAACCACTCGAGTGTTGCTTTATCAGTATGCTTAGGGTCATTGTCCTGCTGGAAGGTGAACCTCCGTCCCAGTCTCAAATCTCTGGAAGACTGAAACAGGTTTCCCTCAAGAACTTCCCTATATTTAGTGCCATCCATCATTCCTTCAATTCTGACCAGTTTCCCAGTCCCTGCCGATGAAAAACACCCCCAAAGCATGATGCTGCCACCACCATGCTTAACTGTGGGTATGGTGTTCTCGGGGTGATGAGAGGTGTTGGGTTTGCGTCAGACATAGCGTTTCCCTTGATGGCCAAAAAGCTCAATTTTAGTCTCATCTGACCAGAGTACCTTCTTCCATATGTTTGGGGAGTCTCCCACATGCCTTTTGGCAAACACCAAACGTGTTTGCTTATTTTTTTTCTTTAAGCAATTACTTTTTTCTGGCCACTCTTCCGTAAAGCCCAGCTCTGTCGAGTGTACGGCTTAAAGTGGTCCTATGGACAGATACAGTGGAACTTTGCAGCTCCTTCAGAGTTATCTTTGGTCTCTTTGTTGCCTCTCTGATTAATGCCCTCCTTGCCTGGTCCGTGAGTTTTGGTGGGAGGCCCTCTCTTGGCAGGTTTGTTGTGGTGCCATATTCTTTTTAAAAAATTATAATGGATTTAATGGTGTTCTGTGGGATGTTCAAAGTTTGGGATATTTTTTTATAACCCAACCCTGATTTGTACTTCTCCACAACTTTGTCGCTGACCTGTTTGGAGAGCTCCTTCTTTCTCCTTCCTTCCGTCTTCATGGTGCTGCTTGCTTAGTGGTGTTGCAGACTCTGGGGCCTTTCAGAACAGGTGTGTATATATATACTGAGATCATGTGACAGATCATGTAAAACTTAAGATATCACACAGGTGGACTTTATTTAACTAATTATGTGACTTCTGAAGGTAATTGGTTGCACCAGATCTTATTTAGGGGCTTCATAGCAAAGTGGATGAATACATATGCACGCAATACTTTTCTGTAATTAATTTGTTTTAATTTTTTGAAACAAGTTATAATTTTTTCATTTCACTTCACCAATTTGGACTATTTTGTGTATGTCCATTACATGAAATACAAATAAAAATAATGTTAAATTACAGGTTGTAATGCAACAAAATAAAAACAAATGCCAAGGGGGAGAATACTTTTGCAAGGCACTGTAGCTAGCTTACTAGCTGCTAGGAGGATGTCATGCCATTGGAGGAGTGGGTGAGTGACTGACTTTTCCCCCTAATATCGTTCTTTGATGGCTATGCACAGTTAGAGATAGAGGTGTTATTTGTTTAGCTAGCAAGAAATGTGAATTGTTTTGCTAGCTAGCTAGCAATGCTGAACTTGAACGACTGTTAGCATATCTCTTGCATTCGAAAATTCACTCTGGCTATATACTCCGATTTCAGAGCACTCTTGTCTAAGTGTGCCAGAGACGCAGAATAACTGATGAATTTACAAACGCGCAACACTCCCTGCATATGACCGTTGTCATTAAACGTGGGCAAAAACAGTAATAGTTAGTTAGTCACGAACGCTATAGATAACATGCCTAACCAGCTCTGCTAGGGCGAGTAAAATGGTCAGAGTGAGGTGATCTCTCATTTGTGTCTGGAAGTAGCTAGCTAGTAAGCTAGCCAACTTTAGCCAGTTAGCTTGGGTGTTTGGCTGGGACAAGCATGCATTGGCAGGCAAGCTGCAGAAGGACGAGTAGGCTACAATTCCCCATCGTTTATCAGTGTAGCTAGCTGAAAAAGTTTGAGAGGGTTTATCTAATGTTCCTTCATTAGATTTTAGCTAATCTTGCTCTGACTAGCATTAGTTGTTTATCTTGTTGTTGTTGATGTGCATAAGCGAGAGCCTACTTTTTCATGGTTTGATCAATAGGACTGTAAATTCGCAAATGTAAGAGGACTCCCGTGGTATTTACATATTTGCCAAAATCCATTCAGGTGACTTTTGGCAAATGCGTTCGAATGATCTAAAGTTGCGCTGTTGCAAATGCCTGTAAACACACAGTCCAGTTCAAAGTGAATGATGGCAGGCCCGTGCAGTGATACAAACTCCTCAGTAAGGAAAGTATCTATTGGCTGTCCTAAAAGTCGCTAAATTACGTCATCACCTAATTTGCATAATTGGCCATGTGCATGTAATTGTAATGGACGCTGTAGGAGTGAGGAATAACGTCGTGGGAGAGACAAAAATAAAGTAAAAAACCCAAAATATGTTTAGAACTACAAATGAACTTTCTTCTGTCTACTTAAAAAAGTAACATTTTACATTTACATGGCGGGATCAGCCAGCGGCGGCTTCCCGCATGCGCGATTCATTTGCAGTCTGGACGCGGAGGGTTGAACAGCTCCTGCTCTGACTGCAGCTGGGAGGGACTGCTGCGCGAGGACTGGGCTGCCTGTGAGTGCTTTGTGACTGGGGTGGGGCCCACGGCAGCACCCGCTGCTCGTTGAGAAGAGTAAGAATGATATGTGCTTTCACGTCAGAGTCTCCAAAAGTCTCCAATAACACCAGAAAAAGTTGCTAGATTTGTTGCTCGTCTACTTTTTGAAAATGTGTCGCTAGAGGGGTCTGAAAACTCGCTAAATATAGCGACAAAGTCGCTAAGTTGGCAACACTGGGCCCGTGTGGCAAATGGCTTATTTGCATAAAGGCCTACTGATGCTCTGATTGGCTATGGCGCACCGGTCTGCGTAGACTCCAGTCCTGGACGAGACAGATGTTTTTATTGGGTTTTATTTATTGTAGTGTCTATTAATTGTGAAAACGCACAGCCGCTTGCCCACTTTATATTGCTATAGAATTTTCACAAACACTTTACTATATGTAATTCCCAAACACACTAACAATTTATGAAAACTTGAAAATGACCATATCTAAGTGCTCGCTTGTCAGAAAATATTTTTAAAAGTGTAATATTCTTCCTGGGGGTGTAAATTAACAGATATTTTATAAGATTTCACATTGCTAAAATGCTGTCAGTTCCACTTTAATACCATAAGCACGCATCCACACAAAGAACACAAAGCATTATCTAACTTCTTTAACAATACGACTGCCCTGAGTCATTCAGGTTATGGACAAGGATGACAAACACGTACATTGACTACCTTAGCTCACCAACTTGCTTAGTCATCTGTAGAAAAGAAAGCAATAAGCTAATCAAACTAGGCCAGTTTGTGGAAATGTCATATTTGATAGATGATGCAATAAGCACAAGGTAATTGTGGTAGCTATGTACATATAGGTAGGGGTAAAGTTACTAGGCAACAGAATAGCTAAGACTAAGCAGTAGCAGCAGCGTATTGACTCTGTACCGGTACCCCCTGTATATAGCCTCGCTACTGTTTTTTTACTGCTGCTCTTTAATTATTTGTTTTTTATTTATCTATTTTTTACTTAACACTTATTTTTCTTAAAACTGCATTGTTGGTTAAGGGCTTGTAAGTAAGCATTTCACTGTAATGTCTACACCTGTTGTATTCGGCGCATGTGACAAATAACATTTTATTTGACGTGGTGAGTGTGGAAGTGTGTGTGTTGTGTGTGAATGTGTGTGTGGGGGGAGTCAGTATGCATTTGTGCTCATGTTATGTGTGTGTAGGAGTATGTAGTGTGTGTGTATTGGGTTGTCAGTGTAAGTATGTCTGAGTGTGTGGGTAGAGTCCCATGTGTATGCATAGAGTCAGTTCAGGAGAGTTAGTGTAAAGAAGTGTGTGTGTGTGTGTGTGTTGGGGTGTGTATATGTGTGTTGGGGTGTCAGTGTAAGTATGTGTGAGCACGAGGGCAGAGTCCAGTATGTGTGTGCATAGAGTCAGTGAAAGAAAGTTGGTACAAAGAAGGGTCAATGCAGGTAGCCATTTGATTAGCTATTTGGCAGTCTTGTTTAGCAGTCTTATGGCTTGGGGGTAGAAGCTGTTCAGGCTCCTGTTGGGTCCTGGTAACGCTTGCCGTGCGGCAGCAGAGAGAACATTATTGGCCATGTGCCAATTAAAGGTCTTTCTCACATCGGCTACGGAGAGCGAGATCCCACAGTCGTCCGGACCAGCTCATGCTCTCATGCATGGTTCAGTGTTGCTTGCCTCAAAGCGAGCATAGGTATTTCGTTTGTCTGGTACGCTCGCGTCGCTGGGCAGCTCGCGGCTGGGTTTCCCTTTGTAATCTGTGATAGTGCAAGCCCTGCCATATTCGTCGAGCGCCAGAGCCCGCACCTTGAAAGCGGCAGCTCTAGCCTTTAGCTCAGTGCGGATGTTGCCTGTAATCCATGGCTTCTGGTTGGGGTATGTATGTACGGTCACTACGGGGCCGACGTCGTCGAAGCATTTAATGAAGCCGGTGACAGATGTGGTAAACTCCTCATGAATCCCAGAACATATTCCAGTCTGTACTAGCGAAACAGTCCTGTAGCTTAGCATCCGCTTCAACGGACCACTACCGTATTGAGTGCATCACTGGTACTTTCCTGTTCGAGTTCTAGCAATTTGGTTTTTGCCCTAGCACTACACAGCTGATTCAAATAATAAACTATTCATCAAGCTTTGATCATTTGAATCAGCTGTGTAGTGTTATGGCAAAGACCAAAACGTGCACCCCTTGAGGTCCCGAGGGCAGAGTTTGGGAAACGCTAAATTATGATCTGATTTGCCAAAGGGACGGCGAGGGAGGGCCGTGACATTGCATAAAGCCGGAAGTAAACCCTTGGTAATGCCTGGCTCCTCTATCCAAGTGTTTGACACGGGGGGAGGGGACAAGTAACTATATCACAATGTATCAGCTACAGTCATTTTCATTCTTGGGTCAACCTACTTTGAACTGGTTTCATCCAAATATCATCCAATTTTATGAAAAACATGATTTTCACATTTCGGGACATTAAAAATCACCGGCCACGAGAAACGCCGCCTCTGGATGTGCATTTTCTTGTTTGCTTATGTTCCTATACAGCTTGTTAAGTGCGGTCTTAGTGCCAGCATCGGTTTGTGGTGGTAAATAGACAGTTATGAAAAATATAGATGAAAACTCTGAAGTCAACAGCCATACACTTGAAACCACTAAGTGTCAGGACCGCAGCTTGCTCAAACCTCTCATGAAGTGGTGCATTGATGAACAGCCTCACACACTAATTTTTAAGATCAAAAGAGAATGTCACCGAGATATGGGGAGGCACAAGTGTGAAGAGAGGTGGAAAAACCTTTGCCGCAGACAATTACGGTTGTATGCACCATGGAAACAACAACACAAACCCATGATGTCAGTGATAGATAAGGGCTTTCTTTGTGAAAGTGTATAAAGACCTGTTTTTGCTTTGTCATTATGCGGTATTGTTTGTAGATTGATGAGGAAAAAAACAATTTAATCAATTTTAGAATAAGGCTGTAACAAAATGTGGAAAACATCAAGGGGTCAGAATACTGTTTATAAAACAACAATTGACATCAATCTAAGCTACAGTATTATATAAAATACTTGCTACAAAAAGAATGCTCAATATATGGGGCATTGAACAGTCAGCCCTGTGCAGACTCTGCCACAAGGAAACAGAATCAATAGATCATATTTACTGGTACTGTCCATTGGTGGCTCGCTTTTGGAGTCAGGTCCAGGAATTGTTGTTATGTCTTAATAGCATGGTTCAGATGGTCCTGCAAACTGTACTGTTAGGGCACCTGAAAAACCACGATCAGTCAATGGGAAATATCATTATACTCTTGGTTAAAGTATTTATTTTTAGGGCAATACTGGTAGAAATGTTACAAATAGGGAGGTTCAAGACCCTTGTAAGACATCACAGTAAAATGGAGGGATGTATTGCAAAAGGAAATAGCAAAACGGTATTATACTGGGAAAGATTGGGTAACCTGTGGACATCGGAGGGTTGGAGTTAAGATCAGAATGAATGCTGGAATAGCCGCTGTGGGTGAAAATTCAGCACTTGCAGAAAAAGGAAAATAGGAATATGTATAATTATTTAACTACATATACCGTACATGTGAGCGAAAATAGCTGTAAGTAGCAGTATAATTATTGTTGTCCGTTAATTTACTCCAGTCAGGGGAGGGGTCTTAGTGCTGCATTAAAAAATATATAAATAAAGGGGATTAGAAATTATGTAAACAATTACATTTACAGAACCCAAAATCTATCTG
The DNA here is from genome assembly GCF_964263955.1 of Coregonus lavaretus. NCBI lineage: Eukaryota > Metazoa > Chordata > Actinopteri > Salmoniformes > Salmonidae > Coregonus > Coregonus lavaretus. The sequence goes on from NC_140011.1 coordinate 10,313,775, forward strand.
CAATATAAAAAATATATTTAAAAAATAAAGATCACATAAAGAATAGAATCACCCCTCAGTTTTGTAGTGTTGATCTCTCTATGTGCCTCACCGGTTTGATAACCCATCAGTGTGAACAGGCTGAGCTATATTGAGCTACAGAGTTGTGGACTCGAGTCACACGACTTGGACTCGAGTCTGACTCGAGGCACACATTTGATGACTTGAGACTGGACTTGATAGAAAATAAAATAACTTCAGAATTGACTTGGAGCCTCAATACTCAGGATTCAACTTTGACTTGAGACTGATGACTTGAAATTATCTTGCCAGGTTTTGTCATGTTTTGTCACTCATTTTGTTGAACAGAGTCTAAATGGATTATGCTACATGCAGCCAGAGACGGTAGCTGCAGCATTGCCCTTGCAAAAACAAAACTGCAACAGATTGGGTAGTGAAACACAAACTCGGCACTCTAATTGGACCAGCAAACTGTCAATAAACACAGGTTTGGTGAGTTAGCAAACAGATTGATGATTTGCTGTAGAGCTATAGGATCAAGTGCAGAGCAAACATAAAATTGTAGGGATAAATAAATATGCAGCTCCAAAAGAATTTGGTGATCAAGAATATTAACCGTTTACTTTGCAAGCTCACCAGCAATGGGGCAACAATTACTAGCATAGGCCTTCTGGTCTTTTGGTATGTAACAATTGCTTGACATTGATAATTTACACATGATCTTGCATTTGGAATTTGTTGGTAAAATGAATGATTGCTGTGGCGAAGACGCACCATAGGCGCTGCTCTTCACTTGCGCTCTCCAAACTCCCGCCAGTGGACTGCTTTTTTTTCTCTTGTTGAAATGTTTGCTTTTGCTTTCACACATTTAAAAGCATATGTGGTAAATCTATATTACATCTAATACTACAATAATTGCTAGCGTTTCATCATTCCATCCCCGTACCGTTTATTGCATGTTTGGTGGCCTACGATACATTTTCATTTTATAGCTAACTATTTCTTACCCTGCCCTGAGTGTGCGTGATGTTTATAGTGCACATGACCATTCACAAGACTCATGGTAGAAGTTATGTTTATTTAATTCAAGGTATGGTTTCCTTTGTTCATATTTCAAATCAAATCAATTTTTATTTTCACATGCGTCGAATACAACAGGTGTAGACCTTACTGTGAAATGCTTACTTCAAAGCCCTTAACCAACAATGCAGTTCAAGAAATATAGTTAAGAAAATATTTACTAAATAAACTAAAGTTAAAAAAATTAAAAAAAGTAACACAATAAAATAACAATAATGAGGCTATATACAGGGGGTACTTGTACCGAGTCAATGTGTGGGGGTACAGGTTAGTCGAGGCAATTTGTACAGGTAGGTAGGGGTAAAGTGACTACGCATAGATAATAAACAGCGAGTAGCAGAGATACATTTTTCTAGGTTATCTTTCGCACCTGCTTAGAAACACTGGATGTACGTATGAAACCAAGCCGGCAGCACCTGAGTCCCTTCTCTACTCCAGCCACAGCAAGCAGCAAACTTACCCAGAGGTAGTATACAGGACTGAAATAAACCTGTGAGGTAGCTATGACTTCACCCACTCCACAGTAGGTCCAGTGGATGTACACACAGACTGCAGTCTGCCTGGCCCTGGCCTTCCTGAGGACATCTGTCTGTCTGTTTGTGTCTCGTCTGAGAGCAGCAGGAGCAATGGGGTTGCTTACCAGCTTCACTCAGCATGCTGCAAAAACAAAAACGTTTTTGTAAAAGTAAAAAGTAACTTTGTATCTATTACAGTTTGATAATTGGCATTGGAGTGTATAATGGAAAAGCCAACCTTATAAGCGCTTCGGTATTGTGTTTGTGCCCTGCAGAATAAGGACACACCATAATGTCTTGTAAGGGCAAACTGATTCGCTCTCCCTATCTCACCTCAATGACCCTCTCTCGCCTATGTCGATATTGGAGTTACGATATTGGAGTTACACTCCGGTAACTAGTCGTTCTATATCGTGGAGCTCCGCCCCATAGGGGAGCTCTGCTCCTAGTGGTTTAAGGCGGAGCGAAACGCTCCAAAATGTACTCCCTGCCGAGCATAACACTTCCCATTAAAAAATGAAAAAAGGTCAAGCCCAGCAATGGCTGCAACCAATTCCCGCAGTACTGTGACTAAAAACCCCATCCGGGCGTCACAATATACCGCGTCATCGGTTATAGACCCGCCCTATCTAGCTCAATGGCAATGCCAATGGCTAGTGGGCAGATCATCAGAATAGAAGCCATGCTAATCTGTACTAGCAGATAGCCGTGCCTCAATATTCTGAGACAACACTATCGTCCACTAATGGAATGACATAAAATGTCACTCTACATTATGTGTCCAATAGACCGCCTTACTCACTCAATGGAACCCAGAGATTAGTAGGCAGGAACAAAATATACCAGTCATACTAAACTGAACCATCAGATAGATGACCTCACATTCTGTCCACTCAATACATGTCTCTACCATACTGACACTGTCAGTCAGGAGACATGCCACCAGATATGCTTTTCATCCAAAGCGGACCTGATAGAGACCTGTCTATCGTCCTGCTTCTCTCTCCTCCAGCTCAAGATTCTCCTTCAGCTGTGCTGAGTGCAATCGAGCTTGAGAGTTAAAAAGCTTATCCTTGATATAACAAGTTCTCCTAACCAAAGCGGACCTGATTGGAACCTGTCCAAGGTCCTGCTTTGTCCTCTCTTTCTAGCTCAAAATCGCCTTTCAGCTCTGCTGAATGCCGACCGAACTAAAGAGTTAGAAAACATGTCCATCCATAATATGTTTCTTCTAATAAAAGCGGACTTATGAGCATGGTCACAATCCTGCTTTCTTTCTCTGTTTTTTCTCAAGATCTCCCTTCAGCCACGCTGAGTACAGACCGAGCCAAAGAGTTAGAAGACATATCCAACAGATAGAAACGGATAAAAGGAGACGGTGTCGACCATGACGCTGCTCTACAAATATCCTCTACCTCTGTTCCTCTGAAGAGGGCAGTAGAAGCTGCTACTCCACGAGTGGAGTGCGCTCTAATACCCTGAGGCAGTTGTTGCCCCGCCGCCTCGTACGCCGTCTCAATACCTTCACAAAGCCAATGAGACAATCGCTGTTTTGAAAGTGGTCTACCTAATGCAGCCGCACCGTGACACACAAACAGCTGAGGCGATGACCTAACCGCTGCTGTGCGCTCAACGTAACACGCCAAAGCGCGTACTGGGCACAGACAATGAAGCTTTTCCTCACTCCTCTCCCCATGGGGAGGGGGATGAAAAGCCCACAATTCCACGATCTGTGATCTATATGCACTGTTAATAACCTTCGGCACAAATGCCGGATTAGGACGTAACACCGCTCTGCTCAGATCGCCATTGATGGCAAGGCAGTCGGGTCTCGTCGACAGTGCACACAAATCACTGACCCGCTTAGCAGTAGTCAAGGCGAGCAACAGCGCCGTCTTGATAGACAGCATCTTGAGGGGTATTTGATTCAATGGCTCGAACGGCGACTTACATAGCGCTTCGAGAACCAGAGCCAAATCCCACTTGGGCAGCGTAGCTCTAGGCATCGGCCTAAGCCGTCGCATTCCCAATAAGAAACGTTTCACTAATGGGTGACTGAACACGTTTTTCCCGTTAAACCCTTCATGACCAGCTGAAATTGCCGCTGCAAACACTCGAATGGTGGAGGGCGATTTCTGCTTATCAAACATAGACTGCAGGAATGAGAGAACACTCTCTACCTGACAGCTCATGGGGTCCACGTCCTGTGTGTCACACCATCGTGAGAAAACATTCCATCTGCTGGTATACACCCTAGAAGTGGAACTGGCTCTTGCGCCCTGTATGGTTCTGATCACTGCATCAGATAACCCACGGCGCCTCAACCTGTCCCATTCAGGAACCAAGCCTTCAGTGGTTGGCCGATTATGGGCCACTGCCCTATCGAGCCTCCCGCCTGGGTCAACGCGTCTCGTCGATGTGGAATTGGCCAAGGTGGCGCAATCAACATCTGACTCATCTCCGCAAACCACGGAGCCCCCGGGCGATCGGGCGCTATCAGTATCACTGACAGCTCCTCTGACCTCACCCTGGCTAGCAGTGGGAGAATGCAAGACAGCGGAGGGAATGCATACAGAAGAACTTTCGGCCACGGGTAGTGCGCGAATGCGTCTCTTCCCAGTGGTGGTTCGTCCTGTTCCCTCAGGGAAAACCATAGGAGACACTGCGCGTTCACACGTGACGCGAACAGGTCCACCTCGGCTCTCCCGAATTGTTCCCATATTCGTAGAACAATGTCCGGGTGCAGACACCACTCGTCGTCTCGAGGACCCCCTCTTGACATGAGGTCTGCCCCTACGTTCAAGTAACCCGGAATGTGCGCTGCTCTCAATGAGCGAAGGTGCTTGTGAGCCCACAGCCACAATTCCACTGCCGCCCGATGGAGGGCAGGAGACCTGACCCCTCCCTGGCGGTTTATGTGAGCCACTGTGGTCCGGTTGTCTGACCAGACCAACACATCGCGACCCCGAAGGGTAGACGCGAAGTGGGTCAAAACCAGTCGAACCGTTTCCAACTCTAGGAGGTTGATGTGACGACCTGATTGAGGCCATGCACCTCCTATCGCTTGAGACTGACATGTCCCTCCCCATCCAGTCAGAGAGGCATCTGTAAACACTGGAATGTAGGATGACACCTTGCCCATCGGGACTCCGTGCGTGAGAACGCTCGGGTTCCTCCAATAGTCCAGGTCTGCTCTTAGCGAGAGAGGAACCACCACCAACCGATGACGTTGACGCACTGGGTCTAGTCTTAGTTGGGCAAACCACCGCTGTGTTCTGCGCATGTGCAGAAGCCCCAGCGGGACCACAGAGTGGGCTGCCGACATGAGACCCAAAAGTGACATGATCGATAGCGCCGTTACTGTGTGATTCGGACGACACTTCCTCAGGGCTAGTAACAATGCTGCCCTTCGAGGGTCCGAAATTCGAGCCCTCATCATTACAGTGTCTAGCTGTAGTCCCAGGTAGACAATCTGATGACTGGGCCAGGGTGCGCTCTTTTTCCAATTCACAGCGAACCCCAGACGCGTGAGATGAATCACTGTCTGTGTCGTGTGCGTGAACGCCAGCTCTGCTGACGGGGCGAGAACCAGCAGGTCGTCTAGGTAGGCTAATATCCTTATCCCCTGACGACGCAGCGGCTCCAATGCCGCCTCCACACATTTGGAAAATGTTCGAGGTGCCAGGGCGTACCCGAACGGCATCCTCGTGAACTCGTACGCCACCCCTTGAAAGGCGAACCGCAGAAACTTTCTGTGGCGCGATTGTATCGGCACATGAAAGTACGCGTCCTTTAGGTCTATGCTTGTGCAAAAGTCTCCCTTCTGGACACATTCCAGTAGACGTTTTGTCGTCAGCATTCGGAAGGGCCGTTTGGTTATGCTCTCGTTGAGAATGCGTAAGTCCAAAATCGGCCTCACTCCCCCCGTCTTTTTGGGCACCAGGAAATAAGGCGAATACAGCCCTTTGTTCCTTTGCTCTCGGGGAACTACTGTGACCGCCTCCTTCGCCAAAAGTTCCGTAATCTCTGACATCAGAGCGGCTACTTTGTCTGGCGTTTTCATCACCGTCTCCACCACTCCCCTGAACGGGGGTGGGGTCCGATGGAATTGGAGGGCATAACCCTTCTGCAACGTCTGATCTAGCCAGCGTGAGAGGGTACAGCTTCGTTGCCACTGCCAGCAATGCAGAGAAAGCGGGCGCGCACGAAGCTGTGGTGCATTCAGTAGGAAGGACCTGTATTCCTCTATGGCCCTCGCCGCCGCTATTCCCCAGCACTGAGTTGGTGGAATATCCCAAGGCGGGCCCCCCTCGAAAGGGAGAGGAAACATCAGCTCGTTCTGGGTGAATCGGGGGCCTTGATACGTTAGTTACGACCGTAACTCCAGTAATCCGGCCCTCCGTGAACGCAGCACGGTTCTGAACTGCACTGGCTGAGGCATTGGCCTGAGACAGAGCGCTCTCCCCGGATAGCAATTGCGTCATCATGTCATTGTCTGACTGAGACTGCTGCTTGCCATGAGACCCATCCATTACAGTACTCAACAGAGTCTGAAAGGTGTGATCACTGACCGGTACCACACGGTGGTGCCACAATACCTCCTCACTGGTCTCATGCGGCTGCTCAACAGCACACTCAATGTGTGGTGAGCTGCGCTCGGAGCCATGGGCATTGTTACGTTCTGAATAGACCGGAGGCGTCCATACCTTGGTTATACTTGTAACTCTGGTATTCCCGCTCTCCGTGAACATCGCACGGGTCTGATCTGCGCTGGCTGAGGCATTAGCCTGCAGCAAGGCGTCATTCCCGGCTAGCGGCTGCGTCTTCATGTCACATTGGGACAGAGACAGCTGCCTGCTGTGTGAGACCTTTACTACAGAACTCCTAGGAGTCTGTAGTAAAATATCTTTATTAAGTGAGCTAAGGCTGCGCCTTGCTACCTTTTCCCTTTTCCTCTCCTGAATGCGCTCAACTACGCACTCTTGGTGGGTTGAGCTACACTCAGGATGGTGAGGGAAAACCATAGAACGTGAAGTGTTCTGTAGTACGTTATGGAATAAATGTCCTTCTTTGACAATGTCAGTGAGAACCAGCTCTTTATTCACATAATCAGAAAACACACCCTCCACGCCCTGAACAGTGGGGTGGGGGGGAACAGTAGGCTCAATTGCGTCTTGCGCCGAGCCGTCTTCCGTCCTCTCCCCCTCGCCTCGTCATTGGTGCCGCCTCTTTTGGGAGACCTTCTGGTGCTGCCAGGCCGGCTTGACGACGACCTCCCTCGCCGGCGGGACCGTCGCTGCCACTGTCGCTGCTGGAGGGGCCGAACCCGCTCTCTTGCTGCCTGTGGTGGACGCCTGTCGCCTGGCCCGTCGCCTCCCTGTAGCTCTACTGGGGGCGTTGGAGGTGGACGGAGTAGCTGGGGCTCTGCTGGCCTTCATTGCCAATGGCAGATGTTTGGCCAGGTGCTTCCTCTCCTCATCCAATTTGGCGATACGCTCTGTTGCGTCTTTCACAGCGACCCCAAATAGGCCCTCGCTGGAGACGGGAGCGTTGAGCAAGGAGGCCCAGGGACTCGAACCTGGCACTAAGCACGCCGCCATGGCGCCTTCGAGCCTAGGGATTCCCTTAGCCGCCCACTCATTACCGGCCACTCTGGTGAATGGGATATACGCTCTGGCCGGCGAACGCGCCGCCAGAGGTGAACCCCACGAGCCCTCGACATATTTGCCAAGGGAAGGCATGGCTGGAGCCATTGGCTCAGCCGCCCTCCTTGGCTTGGAGTAGGGGCCGCCTTCCATCAGGTCCACTTCCACAGGAAGGGGAGCTGGGGGCAGCGCTATCTCCAGTCGATTAGCCGCCTTCTCAATGAGTTCGGGAAAGTCCGAACGCAGAGAGGCTGCCGCGAAGGACAGGGCTTCTGATCTCACAGAGCCCATGTCGTCATCGTATAAGGAACCTTCAGACCTCGCGCTCTCCAAGGGAAAGGGGGTCTTGAAAGCTGGCGCCAGAGCTCCGGATTGTCCCACTGGGATATCCATCTCTGCGCCCTCCTTGTCGTCCTCTGAGCCAGCACTGTCCGTCGACGCCTCTGAAGCAGAGGCGAGAGTGGACAATACATCCTCTAGAGGGACGTCCTCTCTAAAGAACGCCCAACGCTGCTTCCTCTCCTTCATAGGAAGGAGGGCGCAGGAGGCGCAGTTAGGAGGGTTGCCGAGACCGCATGCTGCGGTCCCAAGCACACGAAACAAAGGTCGTGGGGGTCCGTAGCTGCCATGTCGGTGCATCGACATAGAGCCCTAAAAAGGGCTTTTGGGGGTGGGAATTTCCCTGGTGTGCTCATGCTGGAAGACGTTGATGGCTGGATATCAACGACGAGATCTTCCTGAGTCTTCTATGGCTTCTTCAATTCTAGTCCAGTCGCTGAAGATAATGGGAGGCAGATTGAGGGAACGGGTCCCTTTATATAGGGGCACCTGTGCTCCCATTGGCTGACAGGTGTGTGCATAATTTTGCTTCAGGCTGTTTCTGCCGTAGGGCAGAGGGTAAACCACTAGGAGCAGAGCTCCCCTATGGGGCGGAGCTCCACGATATAGAACTGATGAATTTACAAACGCACAACACTCCCTGCATATGACCGTTGTCAGTAAACGTGGGCAAAAACAGTAATAGTTAGTTAGTCACGAACGCTATAGATAACATGCCTAACCAGCTCTGCTAGGGCGAGTAAAATGGTCAGAGTGAGGTGTTCTCTCATTTGTGTCTGGAAGTAGCTAGCTAGTAAGCTAGCCAACTTTAGCCAGTTAGCTTGGGTGTTTGGCTGGGACAAACATGCATTGACAGGCAAGCTGCAGAAGGACGAGTAGGCTACAATTCCCCATCGTTTATCAGTGCAATTTTAATGGCCAACTAGCTGAAAAAGTTTGAGAGGGTTTATCTAATGTTCCTTCATTAGATTTTAGCTAATCTAGCATTAGTTGTTTATCTTGTTGTTGTTGATGTGCATAAGCGAGAGCCTACTTTTTCATGGTTTGATCAATAGGACTGTAAATTCGCAAATGTAAGAGGACTCCCGTGGTATTTACATATTTGCCAAAATCCATTCAGGTGACTTTTGGCAAATGCGTTCTAATGATCTAAAGTCGCGCTATTGCAAATGCCTGTAAACACACAGTCCAGTTCAAAGTGAATGATGGCAGGCCTGTGCAGTGTTGCCAACCCCTCAGTAAGTAAAGTAGCTATTGGCTGTCCCAAAAGTCGCTAAATGACGTCATCACCTAATTTGCATAATTGGCCATGTGCATGTAATTGTGATGGACGCTGTAGGAGAGAGGAATAACGTTGTGGGAGAGACAAAAAGTGAGTAAAAACACCCTAAATATGTTTAGAACTACAAATGAACTTTCTTCTGTCTACTTGAAAAAATTAATGTTTTACATTTACATCCCGCCCTGAATATAAGCCAGGGCGGGATCAGCAAGCGGCGGCTTCCAACATGTGCGATTCATTTGCAATGTTGACGCGGAGGGGTGAACATCTCCTGCTCTGACTGCAGCTGGGAGGGACTGCTGCGCGAGGACTGGGCCGCCTGTGAGTGCTTAGGGACGGGGGTGGGGCCCACAGGGTTGGGGCCCACGGCAGCACCCACTGCTCGTCGAGAAGAGTAAGAACGATATGTGCTTTCACGTCAGAGTCTCCAAAAGTTTCCAATAACACCAGAAAAAGTTGCTAGATTTGTCACTAGTCACCTTTTTGAAAATGTGTCGCTAGAGAGGTCTGAAAACTCGCTAAATATAGCGACAAAGTCGCTAAGTTGGCAACACTGGGCCCGTGTGGCAAATGGCTTATTTGCATAAAGGCCTACTGATGCTCTGATTGGCTATGGCGCACCGGTCTGCGTAGACTCCAGTCCTGGACGAGACAGATATTTTTATTGGGTTTTATTTATTGCAGTGTCTATTAATTGTGAAAACGCACAGCCACTTTCCCACTTTATATTGCTATAGAATTTTCACAAACACTTTACTATAGGTAATTCCCAAACACAACTAAGAATTTATGAAAACGTGAAAATGACCATATCTAAGTGCTCGCTTGTCAGAAAATATTTTTAAAAGTGTAATATTCTTCCTGGGGGTGTAAATAAACAGATATTTTATAAGACTTCACGTTGCTAAAATGCTGTCAGTTCCACTTTAATACCATAAGCACGCATCCAGACAAAGAACACAAAGCATTATCTAACTTCTTTAACAATACGACTGCCCTGAGTCATTCAGGTTATGGACAAGGATGACAAACACGGACATTGACTACCTTAGCTCACCAACTTGCTTAGTCATCTGTAGAAAAGAAAGCAATAAGCTAATCAAACTAGGCCAGTTTGTGGAAATGTCATATTTGATAGATGATGCAATAAGCGCAAGGTAATTGTGGTAGCTATGTACATGTAGGTAGGGGTAAAGTGACTAGGCAACAGAATAGCTAAGACTGAGCAGTAGCAGCAGAGTATTGACTCTGTATATAGCCTCGCTACTGTTTTTTTTTACTGCTGCTCTTTAATTATTTGTTTTTTATTTATCTATTTTTTACTTAACAAAAAACCTCATAGTATCATTTCAAATGTGTCACTGTCCCAATAATTTTGGAGCTCACTGTATCTCATTAAAGCCATAACACTAACACTAACACAAGTACAGAGACTGGGGGATAGTGTGTGTTTGAACACTGAGGCTGTTCGAGTGAGCCTCCTCGCTGTCATTGACAGCCATCCTACAAAACTGCATTGTTGGTTAAGGGCTTGTAAGTAAGCATTTCACTGTAATGTCTACACCTGGTGTATTCGGCGCATGTGACAAATAACATTTGATTTGACGCGGTGAGTGTGGAAGTGTGTGTGTTTGTGTGTGAATGTGTGTGTGTGGGGGGTCAGTATGCATGTGTGCGCATGTTTTGTGTGTGTGGGAGTATTTTTTAATTTTTTTTATTTTACCTTTATTTAACTAGGCAAGTCATTTAAGAACAAATTCTTATTTACAATGACGGCCTACACCGGCCAACGCTGGGCCAATTGTGCACCGCCCTATGGGACTCACAATCACAGCCGGTTGTGATACAGCCTGGAATCAAACCAGGGGGTCTTGCTCAAGCACTGAGATGCAGTGCCTTAGACCGCTGCGCAACTCGGGAGCCCAGTATGTAGTGTGTGTGTGTTAGGTTATCAGTGTAAGTATGTCTGAGTGTGTGGGTAGAGTCCCGTGCGTGTGCATAGAGTCAGTGCAGGAGAGTTAGTGTATAAAAGTGTATGTTTGTGTTGGGGTGTGTATCTGTGTGTTGGGGTGTCAGTGTAAGTATGTGTGAGCGCGGGGGCAGAGTCCAGTATGTGTGTGCATAGAGTCAGTGCAAGAAAGTTGGTACAAAAAAAGGTCAATGCAGGTAGCCATTTGATTAGCTATTTAGCAGTCTTGTTTAGCAGTCTCATGGCTTGGGGGTAGAAGCTGTTCAGGCTCCTGTTGCGTCCAGACTTGGTGCACTGGTAACGCTTGCCGTGCGGCAGCAGAGAGAACATTATTGGCCATGTGCCAATTAAAGGTCTTTCTCACATCGGCTACGGAGAGCGAGATCCCACAGTCGTCCGGAACAGCTCGTGCTCTCATGCATGGTTCAGTGTTGCTTGCCTCAAAGCGAGCATAGAAGGTATTTAGTTTGTCTGGCACGCTCGTGTCGCTGGGCAGCTCGCGGCTGGGTTTCCCTTTGTAATCTGTGATAGTTTGCAAGCCCTGTCACATTTGTCGAGTGTCAGAGCCCGCACCTTGAAAGCGGCAGCTCTAGCCTTTAGCTCAGTGCGGATGTTGCCTGGCTTCTGGTTGGGATATGTATGTACAGTCACTATGGGGCCAATGTCGTCGATGCACTTATTAATGAAGCCGGTGACTGATGTGGTAAACTCCTCATGAATCCCAGAACATATTCCAGTCTGTACTAGCGAAACAGTCCTGTAGCTTAGCATCCGCTTCATCGGACCACTACCGTATTGAGTGCATCACTGGTACTTTCCTGTTCGAGTTCTTGCAATTTGGTTTTTGCCCTAGCACTACACAGCTGATTCAAATAATCAACTAATCATCAAGCTTTGATAATTTGAATCAGCTGTGTAGTGTTAGGGCAAAAACCAAAACGTGCACCCCTTGGGGTCCCGAGGGCAGAGTTTGGGAAACGCTAAATTATGATCTGATTTGCCAAAGGGAGGGCCTTGCATGTGTTTCTGTTGGGTGGAGTAAAAGTGATCTAGAGTTTTGTAGCTGCACAGGTGACATTGCATAAAGCCGGAAGTAAATCCTTGGTAATGCCTGGCTCCTCTATCCAAGTGTTTGACACGGGGGGAGGGGACAAGTAACATTATTACAATGTATCAGCTACAGTCATTTTTCATTCTTGGGTCAACCTACTTTGAACTGGTTTCACCCAAATTGTCACGCTCTGGCTCCAGGACTGTGTATTTTGAGCCAGGGTGTGTTCATTTGGTTGTGTTTGGTATTGGTTGTGTTGTGTTTCCTTGTTTGGTCGTGTGACTCCCAATCAGTGGTAACGAGTGTCAGCTGTCGGCTCGTTATCTCTGATTGGGAGCCATATTTAAACTGTCAGTGTTCACCTTAGTGTTGTGGGTTTTTGTTCCTTGTCAGTCATTATAACTGAGGACTTCACGATTCGTCGTTGTTTGTTGTTTTTTTGTAGTGAGTACTTTAATTTAATAAAGTCATGTTCGCTCAACGCGCTGCGCTTTGGTCTCCCTCATTAGACGATCGTGACAGAAAAACCCACCTTAACCAGATCAAGCAGCATGAAGAAGAGAGAGGATGGACTTGGGAGCAGTTGAGTAGGAGTCTCGACTGGGCCAAGCCAAGAGAAGAGGAGAGAGGTTGGACTTTGGAGCAGTGGGGTGATAGTCTGGCGAGAACGATGGAGGCCTGGTCCACGAAGAGGAGAGAACCCCAGAAAATTTTTTTGGGGGGGCTCACGACGTCGGACCAGCAGGAGGCCGCGATAGAGCGGTCCAGTGGGTTGCCGGAGGAGGCCGCCGGGTTACGGGGGCCACTGGTCGAAGAGGGGATGGAGGAAGTAGAGGCACGGCGAGAGGTACTGGCGTGTGTTGCCAGTCCGGTCCGGCCCGTTCCAGATCCCGGTGTAGGGCCAGTGGTGTGTGTCCCCAGTACAGTCCGGCCCATCCAAGCTCCCCGCACCAAGCCAGTGGTGTGCGTCGTCAGCCCGGTCCGGCCCGTTCCTGCTCTCCGCACCAAGTCTGTGGTGCGCGTCGCCAGCCCAGTCCGGCCCATCCAAGCTCCCCGCACCAGGTCAGTGGTGCGCGTCGTCAGCCCGGTCCGGCTCAGTCCTGCTCCCCGCACCAAGACAAGGGTGCGAGTCGTCAGCCGGATTCAGCCTGTTCCTGCCACTCGCACCAAGTCAAGGGTGCGAGTCGTCAGCCGGATTCAGCCCATTCCTGCTACTCGCACCAAGCCAAGGGTGCGAGTCGTCAGCCGGATTCAGCCCATTCCTGCTACTCGCACCAAGCCAAGGGTGCGAGTCGTCAGCCGGATTCAGCCCATTCCTGCTACTCGCACCAAGCCAGGGATGCGAGTCTTCAGCCTGGTGAGGCCTGTTCCGGCTCCACGCACCATGCAAAGGGTGCGTATCGTCTGCCAGGTCCGGTCCATTCCTGCCTCACGCGCCAAGCCAGGGGTGCGCGTCGGCAGTCCTGATCCAGCTAACTGGGTCAGATCGGACTGGGGGCTATACGGGGGGATTGTAGTAGGGTGGTGGTCAAGCCCGGAGCCGGAGCCGCCTCCGAGGAGCAATACCCACCCAGCCCTTCCCTATTTGGGGTGTAGGCGCGGTCGGAGTCCGCGCCTTTAGGGGGGGGTACTGTCACGCTCTGGCTCCGGGACTGTGTATTTTGAGCCAGGGTGTGTTCATTTGGTTGTGTTTGGTATTGGTTGTGTTGTGTTTCCTTGTTTGGTCGTGTGACTCCCAATCAGTGGTAACGAGTGTCAGCTGTCGGCTCGTTATCTCTGATTGGGAGCCATATTTAAACTGTCAGTGTTCACCTTAGTGTTGTGGGTTTTTGTTCCTTGTCAGTCATTATAACTGAGGACTTCACGATTCGTCGTTGTTGTTTTTTTTTTGTAGTGAGTACTTTAATTTAATAAAGTCATGTTCGCTCAACGCGCTGCGCTTTGGTCTCCCTCATTAGACGATCGTGACACAAATATCATCCAATTTTATGAAAAACATGATTTTCACTGTTCGGGACCTTTAAAATCACCGGCCACGAGAAACGGCGCATCTGGATGTGCATTTTCTTGTTTGCTTATGGTCTTATACAGCTCGTTAAGTGCGGTCTGAGTGCCAGCATCGGTTTGTGGTGGTAAATAGACAGCTATGGAAAATATAGATGAAAACTCTCTTGGAAAATAGTATGTTCTGCAGCTTATCATTGAGGTATTCTAACTCAGGCGAGTAAAAACTCAAGACCTCCTTAACATTAGAGATCACGCACCAGCTGTTGTTAACAACGAGACACACCTCCAGAGAGGTGTGGGTTCTGGACTGATATCATTATACAGCAAAAGAAAAACAAGCTTGCCCAGCTCTACTATGCTACTTTCTAAGTTCATTTTATTATGAAGGCTATCTTTTTCATCTCTTTATTTTACCATTTACAACAACGTTGTGGAAGACCTGCAGTGGAGAGGATGGGGTCAAATGAGCCATTGGAAGCTGGGGATGAGAATTTAGCAGTGACACTGAAGTCAACAGCCATACACTTGAAACCACTACGTGTCAGGACCCCAGCTTGCTCAAACCTCTCATGAAGTGGTGCATTGATGAACAGCCTCACACACTAATCTTCAAGATCAAAAGAGGAAGGCACCGAGATATGGGGAGGCACAAGTGTGAAGAGAGGTGGAAAAACCTTTGCTGCAGACAATGACGGTTGTATGCATCATGGAAACAACACAAACCCAGGATGTCAGTGATAGATAAGGGCTTTCTTTGCGAAAGTGTATATGCAAAGTTAGAACATGACATACATGATTAATGTTTACCCCAAGTCAGTAAGTGTGAGTGAGTAATTTAGATAGTAAGAGGAAGTTGAGCCCATAGAATAAGTGTGTAGGATTTTAATCATATAAATATTATTCTGGCTGACGCACCCAGATGTCCCCCTAGCCACACCGACCCACCCACGCACCCACCCACACACCCCATACGGGAATGACAGACCAACAGATTATAATAGCCGAATAACCACAAACAAAACACTGTCTGGCTTCAATAAAAACTCAAATAAAATAACTAAGAACAAGTGACAGAATTAAAACCCTCTTTGCCAAGTCTAGCCAGATAAACTGTAAAAAGGCCTCAGCTCACAAACAGTAGCTAGCTAATAACGAGCAGTAATAATTTAACTACATTTTGTAGTAGCTTGTTGGTAGTTTTAACTAAATTCTAATCTTTGTAGTGTTTTCAGTAGTTAATTACTTTTTTTGCCATGTAGTGGTGTAGATAACTACTGGAACTACACTATTTCTATGAAAATAAAATATTGGTGAAGTAGGCAATCATTTTGAACTATTTTTCTGCATCAGACCTGCCTAATTCTCACTTTAACCATTATGTTTAATAGGCTACCCATTCTGTTAACAAATTACTCCAAAGTGATCGGTCATTGCAATTTGCAGTCTATGACATTTCAGATGTACATATGGTAATTTAGCAAAAGTAGTTTGGATGTAGTGAACTACCTTTTCAAAGTAACTTTAGTTAAGTAAACTAAATTTGTCTTAAGGTTAGCTTTAGTATAGCTTAACTTCTTCCAGTGTGAAGTAATTGGCAGCTTGGCAAACTATATTTTCAGAGTAGCTTCCCCAACACTGATAACGGGAAGATGCTTTATTACATCAGGGGTATCTAAACCTCAGTAATCTGCCTGATCTAACCAGAAAACATAAACTTTGAAAGGCCTCAGAGGAATCTAACCCTCAGTAATGACAGGCTGACATCAGGGTCAATGTGGTTACAGGAGGGAAAACACCCTAAACGACATCCCTTCCCCAACCGGCAGGATGCAGGGTCCTGTTCATTAGGCAGCAAACAGAAGAAAATTGACAAAAAACTGTGAGGGACTATGTGGACTTACTGGTTGATTGAGAAACATTCATTCCCATTTCCATTGCAAAACATTTTAAAATGGTTTCCTGCATGCCCTAATGAGTACCACCCAGACCTAAAAACCCCTGGCCAGCCATACTGAACCAGAGAGACATAAAGACATAATTTCCTCAGCAGAATCCAGTTACTTCTCTGACTAACCTAATTACACTTGGTCACCACTGGCAACATGTGTCTGGTAAAGTAGGGTGAGCAACAGTATCTAATGTCTGGGGTTTGGGCATTCATTGGCTGAAAGGTCAGTTGCAAAGGTCACATACTGTACAAGGATAATGACATGATGATAATCCATATCTAGTGTAATATGTGTGTGTTCATGTGAGTGTGTGTGTGAGTGAGAGATGCATGTTCACATCACTGCGTCGTTTGTTCCACGAGAAACTCCCACTATTAGCTTGATAATTATATTTCAGCTGAACATAATATCTCTATTGATTCAACTGATTATTGGGAATCTTTTCCCCTATTCAATTTCAGTGATAGTAATGACTAGTCAGCCAAATTGGTCTTCATTATGTCATCAAAAACAAATTAAAATGACGAGTGATTCCATGGTAACAGAATTATGCTGATTTTACAAAAACACATTTACAGGAGGAACCGTGCAGATACAAAGTTTGGTAACAGAATAAAACTGAGGGAGGTTTTACTGTAATTCTGTTACTAAACTTTGCATCTGCACAGTTTTTCCAGTAAATGTGTTTTCTTTTATTTACATTTACATCATTTAGCAGACGCTCTTATCCAGAGTGACTTACAAATTGGTTACTCTGTCAATTGTTCAAAGTAGTCATTGTGCATAGAGTTGTATGGTTTGTTAAATGCCCAGTGCAGTCAAAATTATGTTATTTCCTGTCAATGTCTCCCCTATATGCATTTTCGCCACTGCTAAATCGTGGACGCCACTGAAAACGTTTTCAGTGTAAACTTAAATGACTAAAACCAGATATAAAGTATGTAGAAAAGATAATGGAGCAATATATTTTTCAATAAGATCATCTTTGAGAACAAACATTCACCCAAACATCTCTCCCAATAACAGCTAGTTTTCAGTTTTCCCCTCCCCACTCAGACCACTTCCAGACAGTATGGCAAAATTCCAGAAATGATTTGATACTGAAACGTCTGCAATGGGCCTTTAAACTTTGAAATCAATGTTTTTTGTTTGGCATACATTTTAAAGTGAAAAAAGTATCTGCATAATTCCGTTACCCTAGAATTGCCCCTCAAACATTTTGAATGCACAAAAACATGACGTACAAATGGCTGCATGACTACAATACAGGGTAATTATGTATGCTGTCAGTCACCAGATGTACACAATGTACACAAGATGACATAGATGCCAGAGGTTGATTATAGCTCTGACTCAGCATGGCATATTACAACATCTTTTCAATTTCTTATTAAATCAAACAACTTTGGGGAAAGCTGCATTTTTCACTAGCATCATCCCACCTATGGACAAATGTGGAACAGAGAATAGAACGATTACGCTGACATAGCGGTCTAGTAATTACTGCGGTTGCATCCCAAATGGCACCCTATTCCCTTGTGCAATACCTTTGAGCAGAGCCCTATGGGCCCTGGTCAAAAGTAGTGCACTATATAGGGAATAGGTTGCCATTTGGGACACATACTGTATGACTGTCAGCTCCTTCAAGCTAAACACTTATGTGGTTAATGACAAAGAATGATTGATCATATTCATTCTACTGGTAGGGATAAAAAGCTTATGAATATCTGATGCTGAACGTCTGATGAAAGACAAAAGAGAGAGAGACAGAGAGAGAAGGAAGGGTTGGAGAATTGGGATATGACTGGGTAGCTGGGACTTCGGCAGGACTGGATTGTTGATATGAATGAGTCTTAAAAATATGTAACAGAATATTATGGATTAGGCTACTAACAACCTTCAAAAACTCATAAAATACACTGAGTGCACAAAACATTACGAACAGCTTCCTAATATTGAGTTGCACCCCCTTTTGCCCTCAGAACAGCCTAAATTCGTCGGGGCATGGACTCTACAAGGTGTCGAAAATGTTCCACAGGAAGCTGGCCCAAGTTGACTCCAATGCTTCCCACAGTTGTGTCAAATTGTCTGGATGTCCTTTGGCTGGTGGACCATTCTTGAAAAACATGGGAAACTGTTGAGCGTGAAAAACCCAGCAGCTTTGCAGTTGTTGACACACTCAAATCGGTGCGCCTGGTACCTACTACCACATCCTGTTCAAAGGCACTTAAATCTTTTGTCTTGCCCATTTACCCTCTGAATGGCACACATACACAATCCATGTCTCAATTGTCTTAAGGCTTAAAAATTATTATTTTACCTGTCTCCTCCCCTTCATCTACACTGATTGAAGTGGATTTAACAGGAGACATCAATAAGGGATCATAGCATTCACCTGGTCAGTCTATCATGGCGTTCCTAATGTTTTGTACACTCAGTGTAATGAGCAGAAATTACCCCCTTTTTTCTCCCCAAGTTTCGTGATATCCAATTGCGATCCAATTACGATCTTGTCTCACTTCTGCAAATCCCCAACGGTCTCGGGAGAGGCGAAGGTCGAGTCATGCGTCCTCCGAAACATGACCTGCCTGCTTCTTAACACCTGCTCGCTTAACCCAGAAGCCAGCTGCACCAATGTGTCGGAGGAAACACTGTTCAACTGACGACCGAAGTTAGCTTGCAGGTGCCCGGCCCGCCACAAGGAGTCACTAGAGCACGATGAGGCAAGGAAAGCCCCCCTGGCCAAACCCTCCCCTAACCCGGATGACACTTGGCCAATTGTGCGCCGCCCTATGGGACTCCCGGTCACGGCCGGCTGTAGTGATGCCTCAACACTGCGTTGCAGTGCCTTAGACCGCTGCACCACTCGGGAGGCATAGTTAATTTGTTTATCCCTAATCCTGGTCAAACATCCTGGTTTCAAATAATGCATTACTAGGGTTAAATTACTTCCTCCAAGGGGTCAGAAAAGACGTAATTGCTGCTATTGACAGTAAAATTGGTTAAGTGTCCCTAGGTGGGTTTAAAATCCCACTCATAAACATCTGTTCCAAAGGGCAAAGGGATTACAGACACAAAAGGCTCACTTCACCCATTTAATTGGTGAGTGCATCACTGCTGGTCTTTGTAAGAAGTATTGACGTGCTGAAAGTACCAAATTGTCTGTTCAGCCAGTAAACACACAGTTCACATACACACCCCACAAGTCACGCAATCAGGGGTCTCTTCACAATCCCCAAGTCCAGAATATAGGCTGGAAAACGCACAGTAATGTATAGAGCAACGACTACAAGAAATTATCTTCCACCTCAGGTAGGCCTAACTCAGGCAAGCAATAAAATCAGTTTAAAAAAACAGATAAAACAACACCTCGAGGAACAACGCGGACTGTGAAGAGACACACTAAGACTTATTATGTTTAGTTGTATTCTTTAGTTGCAACAGCCTAAGTGTCTACTTGACAAAGCTTTTGAATGTTTGAGATTAGTATTATTCATGTTCTTTTTCTTCTTTTTTTTCTCTTTCTTCTTTAAAAACTAAAATATCACACAGTTTTGTGTCACCTCTGGAAACTTGCCTCAACTTGACTTTAGTCATCCTGTTCTTTAATCGTAGTGTTCTTAGTTTACATTTGTGTTGCTGTTCTTGTCCATTAGTGTTCTGTATTTTGTCATGTTCTATGTTTTGTGTGGACCCCAGGAAGAATAGCTGCTGCTTCTTCAACAGTTTACTCCAATGTTTACTTGACAGTCTATTACAATTCAGTCTGACAGTACTTTTGACACACTTTTGACAGTATTTCAATCTGAAGGAAGTATAGACTACTGTTGGAAGAAAAATAGGAAGTAAAACTTGAGTAATCTCGTTATCTCATCTCATGTAGGAGCTTTCTTTACAGTCCAGATTCATCTGCAGCCTACATATATGATGAACATTATATTCCCCTTGAGTAACTTAATCATTTTCTGTGTTTTAGTTTTACTGGAATATTCTAAATGTCTGCAAATATGCTTTCTTGAGAATTGATAGGGAATAACCACAACAAATTAGAAATATAATGCACTGACTAGTACAACATCTGTCTGCCACCGAGCAGAGAAAACAGGGCTGATAATCTTCTGCTCCACGTTGGGCAGTCAACAGCAACACCATCAGCTCCAGCTCCACCGGCGCTCATTAGAAGTGATCAAAAAGTATAGATTGAAGTGACTGAAATGCATCAGAAATGTATTCATCATCATCATCGATCACGTTATTTTTCCCCAGTCTGATTTAGTGCCTGGTCTTGTCCACTCTTTTCTAATGAGTCATGCGTGGCTTGTGGGCAACGTAGAGGGAAACATAAGACATATACGGCTACCGGAGGTTTCTGACATAACGCCGGTTCTATGGACCAAGCAAATTTTTTTTGTCTCCAGAATTTCTCTGGCGACCCCATTTTCAAATCAGGCGACCCCACGTTTGGGAAACGCTGCACTACAAAGTAGCCTATTTGATACAGAGCCTTCCTAATTCAATGGCTCCCTCTTCTGGCCGTATTTGGCAATGCAATCCTAAGGGATCATAGATATCACATGGATTCACCTGGTCAGTCTATAGCCCTATTCGGACAGGATACGTTTTACTGGGGGAGCCCAGTCTGAATCTGCCATGGCAGTAATTTTTACATGGCAGGAAGGTTATTATCCTAGCCCTAAAAACCTACTGTTTTTCGGCAAACTCCAAGGTCCTCTGATAATACTTATCCCGTGCGAATCGTCATCCCTGTGTTTTGAGGGATATTACAGTTTAACAGGTGCTGCACCAAGTTTGGGTGAGAACATGGGAACAAATTGACGCTTAAAACAAGGTGCTATGCACGTAGCATACAGATTAATTATCTGTTTTGTCATATAAATTTTCCTAGTGCCATACTTCTCATTTTAAAGATAAAGTGGACAATATTGTACCAAGGAATTGATAAATTGCCAAATACGTCAGGTAATTTAATGTCTGCATAGGTTACAGTTCATGGTTCTTATTGATATGCATTATTATTTTGACTTTCACTGAACTGAAGGCCACTAGGCCAATATTAGGCTATCCCTAGACATTTGAAATATCTTCACGCCTAGAAGAGTCTCCAGGCTTCCGTCATAACGGTCAATTGTGAATAATAATAATAATATGCCATTTAGCAGATGCTTTTATCCAAAGCGACTTACAGTCATGTGTGCATAAATTTTTACGTAAGGGTGGTACCAGGGATGGAACCCACTACCCTGGCGTTACAAGCGCCATGCTCTACCAATTGAGCTACAGAGGACCACTGTACATTTTTACATTTACATTTTAGTAATTTAGCAGACGCTCTTATCCAGAGCGACTTGCGTTATCTTTTTATTTTTCATACTGGCCCCCCGTGGGAATCGAACCCACAACCCTGGCGTTGCAAACGCCATGCTCTACATCCCTGCCGGCCATTCCCTCCCCTACCCTGGACGACGCTGGGCCAATTGTGCGCCGCCCCATGGGTCTACCGGTCGTGGCCGGCTACGACAGAGTCTGGATTCGAACCAGGATCTCTAGTGGCACAGCTAGCACTGCGATGCAGTGCCTTAGACCACTGCGCCACTCGGGAGACGAACCACTGTACCATTGTAATGAGGGAGATTTTTTTTTTACAAGGGCAGTTTGGTAAAACTAATCCCGTCCGAATCGTCCACTGGAAAAACTGACATGCTGGGGTAATAATTGCATAACCAACGTTCTATAGTAATACTAGTACCGTGCAAATAGGGCTTTAGTCATGTAAAGAGCAGGTGTTTCTAATGTTTTGTACACTCAGTGTATATTTTATATTGTATATTATATTAGAATTGATTACTTCCAGAAGCTACTTCCAGAAGGCCAGCATTGATTACTTCCAGAAGCTGCTGCTCTCTGTTAATTCTGAGTAACAGCCCATCATGTAAACAACAGAAGGCAGGGGGATCAAACTATACTGAACCAAAAAATAAACGCAACAGGCAACAATTTCAACGATTTTACTGAGTTACAATTCGTATGAGGATATCAGTCAATTGAAATAAATTCATTAGGCCCTAATCTATGGATTTCACATGACTGGGCAGGGGCGCAGCCATGGGTGGGCCTGGGAGGGAATAGGCCCACCCACTTGGGAGCCAGGCCCACCCCTGGGGAGCCAGGTCCAGCCACTCAGAATGAGTTTTTAACCACAAAATGGTTTTATTACAGACAGAAATACTCCTCAGTTTCATCAGCTGTCCGGGTGGATGGTCTCAGACGATCCCGCAGGTGAAGAAGACGGATGTGGAGATCATTTGCTGGTGTGTTTACACGTGGTCTGCGGTTTTGAAGCTGGTTGGATGTACTGCCAAATTCTTTAAAATGACATTGGAGGCGGCTTATGATAGAGAAATGAACATTAAATTCTCTGGCAACAGCTCTGGTGGACTTTCCTGCAGTTAGCATGCCAATTGCATGCTCCCTCAAAACTTTAGACATGTGACATTGTGTTGTGTGACAAAACTGCACATTTTAGTGTGGCCTTTTATTGTCCCCAGCACAAGGTGCACCTGTGTAATGATCATGCTGTTTAATCAGCTTCTTGATATGCCACATCTGACAGGTGGATGGATTATCTTGGCAAATGAGAAATGCTCACTAACAGGGATGTAAACAAATTTGTGCACAACATTTGAGAGAAATAAGCTTTTTGTGAGTATGGAACGTTTCAGAGATCTTTTATTTCAGCTCATGAAACATGGGACCAACACTTTACATGTTGCGTTTATATATTTTTGTTCAGTATAAACAATAGCTGACATTGCAGGGTACAGACCCAGGGACAAGAGCATTGATGAGGATCACAGTAAACTCCCTGGATTGGTCTCAGGTTTAGATGCTTGCCCAGATCCAGTATAGCTAAATAAGAGATCCATCTGTAATCATGAAGTGCTTTGAAAGGCTGGTTATGGCACACATCAACTCCATCATCGCAGACACTCTAGAACCACTGGCGTAGCACACACCCCCCTAGCCCCCGCAAGGCAAAGAAATACAATTGGACACTAATGTCGACTACATAAAACATCAAATATGGAATCATTTTCCATATTTTACAAATGTTTGTATTTAACTTTTATTTTTACAGGTAAAAATATGTTTTGAGTATCTGTTGTCAACTCCGTCAGTGGCTTGACAACTCTGTCACTGATGGCTAACCCCCTGAAGATATTTTTCTGGGTCAATATTTTGAAAAAAATATTGTGCTGTTTATGGTCATAGCACTAAACAATGGTCAATACTTTCTGACGTCATCAGAGTGCGCAGCTGAACATTGTATGCTGGAAAACACTTGGTTTGTTATTTTTGATTAAAACAAAAACGCTAATTCATAAATACGAATACAGAACGAATACGGAATCCCGCTTAAGAGACAGGTTGAAGCCTGCTTGACAGAGACGCTAAGCTGCTAGCCATCAAGCTAACGAAGTTGGTACCAGATGAGTTTTGCAATGGAGCCCTCTTTGTCGGGAGAAGTAAATGAACAGTTCCAGCGTTGCAGGAGCTGTATCTATTACGCTTTGTTTCGAGACAAACCTGATCACTCGGAGTTCCAATTTACTTGCTGAGGATTATAGGCTTGAGGTGGCTTCCTTGATCACGCAGGTCGCCAGCATACGTAAAAAACTGGGGAAAACGCAGAGTGGAATGGGTTTTCTTTTTTTTGGGGGGGGGGGGTAGATCAGCTTAATATTGCAGATAGGTTATAACTTCCATCAATGTAATTGTCTGCATCACTTCCAATCCCCCATGTTTTTTTAAATATATATATACTCCCCTTTATTACTTTTCAATCCCGTCATCCTTTCCCTACTTGGAGTTAATTAGTGAACAACAATGCTTAGGCCTCTACTTCCAGCTTATACTTACTATCTACATTTTATGGACACAGTCAATTTTACAATAATTCTATTTTATTTGTTTTTGCTCCTGAACAACTTCTACTCTCAACCTCTCCGATCATTTTCATGATGTCCATCCGGTTTGCTTCTATATGCCATATCTTTCTAACTGTGCTCTTTCCCAAAAGCTCCCAACTTATTATGGACACAGTATGCTTACATTATTAGTTATCTTGTTATTATTTGTTGTTATTTATTATTAGTCCCATCCTTCAACTCTATTCAATACCTCCCATCTATCTCTTAACACCATCCATATAGGATTTCTATTTGCCATATATATTTAAACTGTACTGTGATGTTTTACAAAAGTTCTGAACCTTTCTATTCTCATTGCTTCTACAGATTGTGAATTAAAAATAAACATTTTTGCTAAAAGTATTATTATATTATTGATAGATTGACTATGACTTTTCAGATCACCCAGTAATGCTATCTGCAAGGTTAGCTCCAGGTAAATATTGCAGTCCTTTAGCCATTCCTGGACCTGTGTCCAAAAACAAGCTATAAATGGACAGAACCAAAACAAATGATCTAATGATTCTGTCTCTTCACAGCAAAATCTGCAGAGCTGGGAAGATTGTATCCCCCATATAAATAACATTATATTGGTAGCAAGAATGTTATATAATAATTTAAATTGAAAGATTCTAATTTTTGAATCCGGTGTCGTTTTGCGTGTCAGTTCATAAACACTATGCCATGGGATCGGTACGTCAAAAATCTCTTCCCAACTATTTTGCAATCTATATGGGACGGCTGTCAATCCTTTGGTCCTTAAATGAAACTGATATACTTTTTTATTTATCACAGTTTTTTACTTAACCAGTTATGTTCTTTAATGCAAGGCCGACAGACAAGTTCCTTACTTTCTCCCCCTTCCACTTTCCTCTTCCATTTTTGCGGAAAGGCTGCAATTTTTTGGTTGTAATTTTGGGTAGAGCAGACATTTCCAAATGTTTTTGTTAGCTGCATGTGCGACATAACTCCACCAGTCCTACCGATTATATCATTTACGAAGATTATACCTTTTTTAAACATTTTGTCAAAAAAAAAAGTTTTTTTGTCAATTAGTATATTTGAATTTAACCACAATATTTGTTGCATTATTTGTTCTGTCGTTTCTGGAGGATTACATTGAAATTGCAACCAACTTTCTATGGCTTGTTTTAGAAATAGTGATATTTGGGAGATTATTTCCTTTTCAAATAACTGAAAATGAGTGGTTGTAATCTGAATAAAGGGAAAAAGGCCATTCTTGAACATTGGGTGAGACAATCTTACTAATTTGCTTGAGAACCAGTTCGGATTTAAGTATAACTTTTGTATGACTGAAGCTTTTAGTGATAGGTCTAATGCTTTACTATTTAATAATTTCTGTCCTCCGAATTCATATTCATTATATAAATAGGCCCTTTTAATTTTGTCTGGTTTGCCGTTCCAAATAAAATAGAATATTTTTTTCTCATATAATTTAAAAAACTGTTCGCTAGGCGTAGGCAAGACTTTAAGCAAATAGGTAAACTGGGATAATACTAAAGAGTTAATCAGGGTGATTTTTCCACAAATTGGAATGTTTACATTTTCTACGGCAGTGGCTGGACGGCATTCGCACTTTTTGGATGCATCTCCGCCTTGTCGTTTGTCGTTATCCGACTGGCCGGTGTTGCCCGGAGCTCCCCCATCTGATAGCGCCGTCGAAGGAGCACAGCATGAGGAGAAAGGCAATCAACGATGGTCGCATGTCACGAGCCGTGGAAGCCGAAGACAGCGACCTCCCGCAAAGCAGTCTACACTCCCAACGAGAGGCCCGGAGTTGGGGCCGTCCTGGAGCCTGATCTTCCTGCACCTTCGTCGCTGGGGGTGCCTGTGTCTGCGGCCACAGTGCCTACTACTACGATTTCGAAGTCGACAACCTTCCGTTTCTGCTCTGGATCGAGCGGGGATTCTCCATCTGTTGGAGGCATGCATCCTGTGAAGCGTGGGAGTCGGTGGATTTCCTCGTCCTTCTCGCCAGCCGTGATTTTGGGCAGCTCCATGGTAAGAAATGCGACCGTTCCTGGTGCATAAACAATGTCCTAGTCCGGAGCTCGAGTAAATGACATTACTAAGCTGCTCCCGAATGTACTATGTCAGGACATGGAAATCGATTTTATCGTTGTCCATGTGGATTTTAATGACATTATGGGCAGCTCTGAACAGTTGAAACTGGATTTTAAAGAGCTGATTGACTCTCTGCTAGACACTAACAAAAAACCCATCATATCTGGCCCTGTGCCCTCTCTGAATCGTGGCATTGAACGCTTTAGCAGGATTCTTGCACAACTGGCTACGTGATTATTGCAGCTCAATGGGTGTAACTTTTGTTGACAATTTCGATACCTTTTGGAAACAAAACACATTTTATAAGGAGGATGGGATCCACCCAAATCATTTGGGTTCCTGGATCCTTTCACAGCATTATAAGGATGCGTTGAGACAATGACTTAGCAATGACACAAGCCCAGCTCAGCTAATCCCTACCATTGTGACGCAGAGTTGTCAAAATGCTTCAGGAAATGTACATTACATCAGGGGCGTCGGTAGACACAATGTGGGTAACCTGGTTTGTGTCCCTCTAGCTGCCCTGGGTGCCTCTTGTTAAGTTGTGTCAATTCAAATCTGGTATTAGGAACAAAAGAGGTCAATACACGTCTTCTAAAATAGACTAGTATTATAATTAATGCAAACCACTTCAATGGTAAATATGATTTTTGTATATACGGGTCCACTGAAATACCACGCAGGGCACTCAGAGAACTAAGCCATTGTTCTAAGTTCTTCTTCAAATACTCTGACAGAGATAGTTCCCGCTCCCTGCTGGCCAATCAGAGTAGAGACTGAGCGTGGTTTAGACTTACTCAGCCTATCCGTTGGCGCACAGGCTGGTCCCAGTCCCTTGGCGCTCCACTGTTGCACACTGTTGCCAGGCATAAGTTGTTATCATCACAACCTGTAGAGTCAGCACCCATAGACACTGTTCCCCTGTACCTACATCCTTGAGCACGGTTTAACAAAGAGGCAGTGTGTATGTGTCTGTGAGAAATACAAGTCTTATCTCATCTTACCCCCTAACGTTCCTCACATGAATCACAGCTTGTTATGTGAAACAATTTATATCAGTACAGTACAAACCTTTTATGTTTAATCATTAATGCATTCTTTCTAAGCTAGTCATCACATCTAGATCCCCACACTCCACTGATCCTGCAGCTGTTGTGTGCAGCGATCATGTGCCTAGGAACCAGAGTTATACTGTTAGCACTGAGCCGGTGTGCCCGAGGAGGCAGTCAATTGTGTGCAGCTCACCATGCACTAACATAAAGAACATGAGCACATCTACTGCTGCTAAGCTTCCCAGTAAAGCAATAAAAACAAGTAAGCATCCCAGAAGAAAAGTGCTCAAAATAGCCCACGTTAACATATATAGCTTAAGAAACAAGGTTCTTTATTTTGTTTGTTTTTTGGTCATTTAGCAGACGCTCTTATCCAGAGCGACTTACAGGAGCAATTACGGTTAAGTGCCTTGCTCAAGGGCACATCGACAGATTTTTCACCTAGTCGGCTCGGGGATTAGAACCGGCACAACGCTCTTAACCACTAAGCTACCTGCCGCCCCATGAAATCAATAATTCATATTCACATCTCTGAAACTCACTTAGATAATACCTTTTGATGATACAGTGGTAGCAATACAAGGTTATAACATTTACAGAAAAGATAGAAATGCCAATTGTGGAGGTGTTGCTGTTTACATTCAGAACCACATTCCTGTGAAGATTAGAGAGGATCTTATGTTAAATACTGTTGAAGTAATATGGCTACAGGTTCATCTGCCTCACCTAAAGCCAATTATGGTGGGTAGCTGCTATAGATCACCAAGTGCTAACAGTCAGTATCTGGATAACGTGTGAAATGCTTGATAATGTATGTGATATCAATAGAGAGGTATACTTTCTGGGTGATTTAAATATTGACTGGCTTTCATCAGGCTGCCCACTCAAGAGAAAGCTTAAAACTGTAACCAGTGCCTGCAGCCTGGTTCAGGTTATCAGTCAAACTACGAGGGTGGTTACAAACAGTACAGGAATTAAATCATCAACATGTATTGATCATATCTTTACTAATGCTGCAGAAATTTGTTTGAAAGCAGTATCCAAATCCATTGGATGTATTGATCACAATATAGTAGCCATATCTAGGAAAACCAGTTCCAAAGGCTGGGCCTAATATTGTGTATAAGAGGTCATACAATACATTTTGTAGTGATTCCTATGTTGTTAATGTAAATAATTTATGTTGGTCCGTGGTGTGTAATGAGGAGCAAACAGACACCGCACTTGGGGGGATGAGGCAAAAGGAATGGAAAATAAGTCTGGCTGCACAACCGATTGGCAAACGTATTGCAAATTGAGAAATCATGTGACTAAACTGAATAAAAAGAAGAAGAAACTACACTATGAAACAAGGATAAATGACATAAAGAATGATAGTAAAAAGCTTTGGAGCACCTTTTTAAATGACATTTTCGGAAAAAAGGCAAACTCAGCTCCATCATTCATTGAATCAGATGGCTCATTCATCACAAAACCAACTGATATTGCCAACTATTTTAATACTTTTTTAATTGGCAAGATTAGCAAACTTAGGCATGACATGCCAGCAAAAATTGCTGACACTACACATCCATGTATATCTGAAAGACAAGCATTGTAATTTTGAATTCCGTAAAGTGAGTGTGGAAGAGGTGAAAAAAATATTGTTGTCTATTAACAATGACAAGCCACCGGGGTCTGACAACTTGGATGGAAAATTGCTGAGGATAATAACGGACAATATTGCCACTCCTATTTGCCATATTTTCAATTTAAGCCTACTAGAATGTGTGTGCCCCCAGGCTTTTTATTTTTATTTATTTCACCTTTATTTAACCAGGTAAGCCAGTTGAGAACAAGTTCTCATTTACAACTGCGACCTGGCCAAGATAAAGCAAAGCAGTGCGATAAAAACAACAACACAGAATTACATATGGGGTAAAAAAAAACATAAGGTCATAAAATACAACAGAAAATATATATACAGTGTGTGCAAATGTAGCAAGTTATGGAGGTAAGGCAATAAATAGGCTATAGTGCAAAATAATTACAATTAGTATTAACACTGGAATGCTAGATGTGCAAGAGATTATGTGCAAATAGAGATACTGGGGTGCAAAAGAGCAAAATAAATAACAATATAGGGATGAGGTAGTTGGGTGGGATAATTTCAGATGGGCTGTGTACATGTGCAGTGATCGGTAAGGTGCTCTGACAACTGATGCTTAAAGTTAGTGAGGGAGATAAGAGTCTCCAGCTTCAGAGATTTTTGCAATTCGTTCCAGTCATTGGCAGCAGAGAACTGGAAGGAATGGCGGCCAAAGGAGGTGTTGGCTTTGGGAATGACCAGTGAGATATACCTGATGGAGCGCAGATTACGGGTGGGTGCTGCTATGGTAACCAATGAGCTAAGATAAGGCGGGGATTTGCCTAGCAGTGATTTATAGATGGCCTGGAGCCAGTGGGTTTGACGACGAACATGTAGTGAGGACCAGCCAACAAGAGCGTACAGGTCACAGTGGTGGGTAGTGTATGGGGCTTTGGAGACAAAACGGATGGCACTGTGATAGACTACATCCAATTTGCTGAGTAGAGTGTTGGAGGCTATTTTGTAAATGACATCGCCGAAGTCAAGGATCGGTAGGATAGTCAGTTTTACGAGGGCATGTTTGGCAGCATGAGTGAAGGAGGCTTTGTTGCGAAATAGGAAGCCGATTCTAGATTTATCTTTGGATTGGAGATTCTTAATGTGAGTCTGGAAGGAGAGTTTACAGTCTAACCAGACACCTAGGTATTTGTAGTTGTCCACATACTCTAGGTCAGGCCCATCGAGAGTGGTGATTCTAGTCGGGTGGGTGGGTGCCAGCAGCGTTCGATTGAAGAGCATGCATTTAGTTTTACTAGTGTTTAAGAGCAGTTGGATGCTACTGAAGGAGTGTTGTATGGCATTGAAGCTCGTTTGGAGGTTTGTTAACACAGTGTCCAATGAAGGGCCAGATGTATACAAAATGGTGTCGTCTGCGTAGAGATGGATCTGAGAGTCACCAGCAGCAAGAGCGACATCATTGATATACACGGAGAAAAGAGTCGGCCCAAGAATTGAACCCTGTGGCACCCCCATAGAGACTGCCATAGGTCCAGACAACAGGCCCTCCGATTTCACACATTGAACTCTATCTGAGAAGTAGTTGGTGAACCAGGCGAGGCAGTCATTTGAGAAACCAAGGCTATTTAGTCTGCCAATAAGAATGCGGTGGTTGACAGAGTCGAAAGCCTTGGCCAGGTCGATGAAGACGGCTGCACAGTACTGTCTATTATCGATCGCGGTTATAATATCGTTTAGGACCTTGAGCGTGGCTGAAGTGCACCCATGACCAGCTCGGAAACCGGATTGCATAGCGGAGAAGGTACGGTGGGATTCGAAATGGTTGGTGATCTGTTTGTTAACTTGGCTTTCAAATACTTTCGAAAGGCAGGGCAGGATGGATATAGGTCTGTAACAGTTTGGATCTAGAGTGTCACCCCCTTTGAAGAGGGGGATGACCGTGGCAGCTTTCCAATCTCTGGGGATCTCAGACGTTACGAAAGAGAGGTTGAACAGGCTAGTAATAGGGGTTGCGACAATTTCGGCGGCTAGTTTTAGAAAGAAAGGGTCCAGATTGTCTAGCCCAGCTGATTTGTAGGGGTCCAGATTTTGCAGCTCTTTCAGAACATCAGCTGTCTGAATTTGTGTGAAGGAGAAGGGGGGGGGGGGCATGGGCAAGTTGCAGCGGAGGGTGCAGAGTTGGTGGCCGGGGTAGTGGTAGCCAGGTGGAAAGCATGGCCAGCCGTAGCAAAATGCTTGTTGAAATTCTCGATTATTGTAGATTTATTGGTGGTGATAGTGTTTCCTAGCCTCAGTGCAGTGGGCAGCTGGGAGGAAGTGCTCTTATTCTCCATGGACTTTACAGTGTCCCAAAACTTTTTGGAGTTAGTGCTACAGGATGCAGATTTCTGTTTGAAAAAGTTAGCCTTTGCTTTCCTGACTGCTTGTGTATATTGGTTCCTAACTTCCCTGAAAAGTTGCATATCGCGGGGGCTATTTGATGCTAATGCAGTACGCCACAGGATGTTTTTGTGCTGGTCAAGGGCAGTCAAGTCTGAAGAGAACCAGGGGCTATATCTGTTCTTAGTTCTGTATTTTTTTGAATGGGGCATGTTTATTTAAGATTGAGAGGAAATTACTTTTAAAGAACAACCAGGCATCCTCTACTGACGGAATGAGATCTATATCCATCCAGGATACCTGGGCCAGGTCAATTAGGAAGGCCTGCTCGCTAAAGTGTTTTAGGGAGCGTTTGACAGTGATGAGGGGTGGTCGTTTGACCGTGGACCCGTTACGGACGCAGGCAATAAGGCAGTGATCGCTGAGATCCTGGTTGAAGACAGCGGAGGTGTATTTAGAGGGTAAGTTAGTCAGGATGATATCTATGAGGGTACCCATGTTTACGGATTTAGGGTTGTACCTGGTAGGTTCCTTGATAATTTGTGTGAGATTGAGGGCATCTAGTTTGGATTGTAGGATGGCCGGGGTGTTAAGCATATCCCAATTTAGGTCACCAAGCAGTACGAACTCTGAGAATAAATGGGGGGCAATCAATTCACATATGGTATCCAGGGCACAGCTGGGGGCTGAGGGGGGTCTGTAGCAAGCGGCAACAGTGAGAGACTTATTTTTGGAAAGGTGGATTTTTAGAAGTAGAAGCTCAAACTGTTTGGGCACAGACCTGGATAGTATGATAGAGCTCTGCAGGCTATCTCTACAGTAGATTGCAACTCCACCCCCTTTGGCAGTTCTATCTAGACCAGGGGTGTCAAACGTACGGCCCGCGGGCCGGATCAGGCCCGCAAACGGGTTTAATCCGGCCCGCGAGATGATTAAAAAAAAAAAAAAAAAAAAAAAAAGTTATTTTATTTTTATTTTTTAAGTATAAAAATGCGCTGCAATTTTTCAATAAAATAAACTGCTGTTCCAATTGCGTCCACTGGATGGCGCAATAGCAATTGTGTTAAGCAAGCAAACTGTTTATACCGGGGCAGAGCAAGTAGGTCAAGCACGTGCAGCCAATTAGCTACTTTGTTTTGCCCGCAATATTTATTACGGCTTCTACTTTTAACATTATGTGCTTTGGCACCCTCATTGCCCCAATATGTCTCTGTCAAAAAAGAGAAAAGTGGACGCAGAGTGCAGAGTGTTCCAAGAAAAATGGTCATCCTATTTAATCACGGAATTGAATGGGAAAGCTGTATGTTTGGTGTGTTCAGAGCATGTTGCAGTGCTGAAAGAATATAACCTTCGTCGCCACTATGTGAGTCTTCATGCCGACAAATATGACAACTTTCAAGGACAGCGGAGATGAGAGAAGGTGAATGAACTGTTGGCAGGTCTGAAGAAACAGCAGTCTGTGTTTACTCACAGCCGAGACATCAGTGACGCTGCAGTGAAAGCTAGCTACCTCATTGCTAATGAAATCGCAGTGGCTTCAAAACCATTTAGTGAGGGTGAATTTGTAAAAACATGCATGATGAAGGCAGCGGAGATTGTGTGCCCTGAAAAGCGGCAGGCTTTTGCAAATATCAGCCTGACAAGAAACACAGTTGCAGACAGGATTTCCGATCTTTCAGTGGATTTGGACAGCCAGTTGAAGCAAAAAGTAAAGTCATTTATTGCGTTTTCGGTTGCAATTGATGAAAGCACGGACATTACAGATGTTGTACAACTGGCCATTTTTTCATCCGCGGAGTTGATGACACATTGACCGTCACCGAGGAGTTCGTGGAGTTGGTGCCGATGACAGATACAACGACAGCAGCTGATATTTTTACCTCACTCGTCGGCGCGCTGGACAGGGTCGGAGTGGACTGGTCCCGCGCTGTCAGCCTGGCTACAGATGGTGCGCCCTCAATGATCGGGAAAAAAGCAGGCGTTGTGACAAAGTTCAGAGAGAAAGTGCAATCTGCAAATGGAGGACGTGATTTTTTGACTTTTCACTGTATTTTGCACCAGGAGGCTTTGTGTTGCAAGTCATTAAAGATGGATAACGTCATGAAGGTGGTCATCCAAACTGTTAATTTCATCCGATCCAGAAGCCTGAATCACCGTCAGTTTGACAGCCTTCTCAGAGAGAAAGACCACATCTATGGCCTGCCATACCACACTGAGTTAAGATGGTTAAGCCGAGGTGCTGTGCTGAGGCGTTTCTTTGATTTACGAGAAGAAATTGAACAGTTCATGGAAGAAAAGGGCAAACCAGTGTTAGAATTTCATTCCGCAGAATGGATGCCGGACCTTGCATTTATGGTGGATGTTACAGAGCACCTGAATAACTTGAACAAACAGCTGCAAGGGCGCAACAAAGTTGTCACGCAGTATTATGACAGCATACGTTCTTTCAAATTGAAGCTGTCATTGTGGGAGACGCAACTTGCCGGTGGTGATGCAGCTCACTTCCCCTGTCTGAAAAATGTGTGCGCGACCCAACATGTGGCAGACATGAAGCGGTTCAAAGATAAAATAACTGGACTGTTACGGGAGTTTGAGCAACGCTTTCAGATTTATGTTTATATGTTTTTATGTTGATGTGCTATTGTTTTTAATTGATTTTATTTTATTTGTATATTTAACCTATTCTTGACTCTGTGGTTCTTGCACTTGTTTGGGGAACAGGATTTCATTATTTTTATCTACATTTCTGCCTGAGAAATGACACCCTGATATAGTTCTGTGATCTGTGAAACAGTTCTGTTAATCACTGAGGCATTGTGTGTTTGTGTGTTCTTTTTCTTTAGAATTTTCAAATAAAGTTGACGTGTTTTATGATTAATAGTGATGTTGTGCTTGTACTATTTTGGACACACTGTCCTCAGGCTCCAGCTTAATGTTGTATGTTGATCGAATTAAAACAAATAAAACAATCTGAAGTTGTTGTTTTTAAGTTATATATACCATGATTTTTCCGGTCCGGCCCACTTGGGAATAGATTTTCCTCCATGTGGCCCCTGAGCTAAAATGAGTTTGACACCCCTGATCTAGACGGAAAATGTTATAGTTGGGGATGGAAATTTCAGAATTTTTGGTGGCCTTCCTAAGCCAGGATTCAGACACTGCTAGAACATCAGGGTTGGCAGAGTGTGCTAACGCAGTGAATAACTCAAACTTAGGAAGTAGACTTCTGATATTTACGTGCAAGAAACCAAGACTTTTGCGATTACAGAAGTCAACAAATGATAGCGCCTGGGGAGTAGGAGTGATACTGAGGGCTGCAGGGCCTGGGTTAGCCTCTACATCACCAGAGGAACAGAGGAGGACTAGAATAAGGATACGGCTAAAGGCTTTAAGAACTGGTCTTCTAGTGCGTTGGGTACATAGAATAAAGGGGGCAGATTTCCGGGCGTTGTAGAAAAGATTCAGGGCATTATGTACAGACAAGGATATGGAAGGATATGAGTAAAGTGGAGGTAAACCTAAGCGTTGGGTAACAATGAAAGAGATAGCATCACTGGAGGCACCAATTGAGTCGGTCTCCGCGTGTATGGGGGGTGGGACAAAGGAGCTATCTAAGGCAGGTTTAGCTGGGCTGGGGGATCTACAGTGAAATAGTACAATTAGAAATAACCGAAACAACAATAAGCTAACCATATTGACAAGGGAGAGAGGCATAAAGCAATCACAGGTGTAATTTGAGAGAGCTAAGACAACAGCTGGTAATGATGACACAGTTTGGGCTGAGGCTAAACATAAACAGGATGCAGTACCGTAAAAAGGAACAGTCCAGCAGACATCAGCTGTATAGCTGAGTTATCATAAGGTCCGGTGAACAGCAATAGGATAGTTCGGAGGTAGTTCGGGGGCTGCTAAAGCACTAGCGAGCAAGAGGGCACGGCTAGCGTGTGCTAGCAGGCCGGGGCTAGCAGATGGAATCTTTGTGGTCGACGTCGTAACGGGAAGCCTGTTGTAACCACATCAGACGATTTCGTCGGCAGACCAGTCGTGTAGGATCGGCTGGGCTCCGTGTCAACACTAGGTGGTCCCGTCCGGTTGACAGAGAGGTAGATAGCCGGGAGATGGGAGATGGGCCTAGCTCAGGATGATTAGCCAGACCTCAACGTCCATTTTGTTGCAGCTAGCTGGTAGCGATGAATCCGGAGTTAAAGGTCCAGTGATTCAGTGATTCCGGCAGAAAAACTGATATGTTCTGGGTCGATAACGCGCTGTGCAGACAGTGCAGACTGGCCGAATAATAGTCCAGACTAGAGCTGGCTGGTAGGTGGTGCAGGCCACGGAATATGGTGAAAAACCGCTAACGGTAGCTGATAGCAAGTAGCTAGTTAGCTGGCTACTCCCGTCCGGTAGACCTAGAGGTAGATAGCCGGGATATGAGCCTGGCTCTAGGCTAGCTCGAGGCTAACTGGTGCTTGCATCGGGGGCAGTGGTGATTAGCCAAACAGCAACATCCATTCGGTTGCGGCTAGCTAGTTGCGATCCGGTGATTAATGTCCAGTGATTAAATTATTCCGGCAGAAAAATCCAATGTTCTGGGTGAAATAGCAACTGTGGCTAATAGCAAGTAGCTAGTTAGCTGGCTAGCTAGTTTCAACTGGAGATTCTAGATAAAAGGTAAGTCAATAATAGAATCAGTTCCACATTGAGTGAGGCGGGTTGCAGGAAACAAAACTCATTCCGCTACCTAAGAATAGTAAAGCCCCCTTTACTGGCTCAAATAGTCGACCAATTAGCCTGTTACCAACCCTTAGTAAACTATTGGAAAAAATTGTGTTTGACCAGATATAATGCTATTTTACTGTAAACAAATTGACAACACACTTTCAGCATGCTTATAGAGAAGGACATTCAACAAGCACAGCACTTACACAAATGACTGATGATTGGCTGAGAGAAATTGATGATAAAAAGATTGTGGGGGCTGTTTTGTTAGACTTCAGTGCGGCTTTTGACATTATCGATCATAGTCTGCTTCTGGAAAAACGTATGTGTTATGGCTTTACACCCCCTGCTATAATGTGGATAAAGAGTTACTTGTCTAACAGAACACAGAGGGTGTTCTTTAATGGAAGCCTCTCAAACAATACCCAGGTAGAATAAGGAATTCCCCAGGGCAGCTGTCTAGGCCCCTTGCTTTTTTCCATCTTTACTAACGACATGCCACTGGCTTTGAGTAAATTCAGTGTGTCTATGTATGCGGATAACTCAACACTATACACGTCAGCTACTACAGCAACTGAAATAACTGCAACACTTACATAGTTGCAGTTAGTTTCGGAATGGGTGGCAAGGAATAAGTTAGTCCTGAATATTTCCAAAACTAAAAGCATTGTATTTGGGTCAAATCATTCACTAAACCCTAAACCTCAACTACATCTCGTAACAAATAATGTGGAAATTGAGCAAGTTGAGGAGACTAAATTGCTTGGAGTAACCCTGGATTGTAGACTGTCATGGTCAAAGCATATTGATACAACAGTAGCTAAGATGGGGAGAAGTATGTCCATAATTAAATGCTGCTCTGCCTTCTTAACAACACTATCAACAAGGCAGGTCCTACAGGCCCTAGTTTTGTCGCACCTAGACTACTGTTCAGTAGTGTGGTCAGGTGCCACAAAGAGGGACTTGGGAAAATTGCAGTTGGCTCAGAACAGGGCAGCACGGCTGGCCCTTAAAAGTACAAGGAGAGCTAACATTAATGACATGCATGTCAGTCTCTCCTTTCTCAGAGTGGAAGAGAGATTGACTTCATCACTGCTTGTTTTTGTAAGAGGTGTTGACAAGCTGAATGTACCGAGCTAGCTGTCTGTTTAAACTGCTATCACACAGCTCGAAAACCTATGCATGCCCCACAAGACATGCCACCAGAGGTCTCTTCACAGTCCCTAAGTCCAGAACAGACTATGGGAGGCGCACAGTACTACAGAGAGCCATGACTACATGGAACTCTATTCCACATCAGGTAACTGATACAATCAGTAGAATCAGATTTTTTTTAAACAGGTACAAATACACCTTATGGAACAACGGGGACTGTGAAGAGACACAAACAACGGTATAGACACATGCATACGCACACATTGTGATATTGTTGTATGGTGGTATTAAACATTTTGAATTATAGATAGTTAGTGGTGTAATAATGTCATATGATGTACTGTTTTATATTTTGTTTTATATGTAATGAAAGTGCTTTAATATGTTTGGACCCCAGGAAGAGTATGGGGATCCCTAATAAATACAAATACAAATGCAACATACACCACCAGTCAAAAGTTTGGACACACCTACTCATTCAAGGGTTTTTCTTTATTTTTACTATTTTTTACATTGTAGAATAATAGTGAAGACATCAAACTATGAAATAACACATATGGAATCATGTAGTAACCAAAGAAGTGTTGAACAAATGAAAATATATTTTATATTTGAGATTCTTCAAATAGCAACCCTTT
Organism: Coregonus lavaretus; assembly: GCF_964263955.1. Taxonomy (NCBI): domain Eukaryota; kingdom Metazoa; phylum Chordata; class Actinopteri; order Salmoniformes; family Salmonidae; genus Coregonus; species Coregonus lavaretus. The sequence goes on from NC_140011.1 coordinate 10,351,213, forward strand.
GCCTTGATGACAGCTTTGCGCACTCTTGGCATTCTTTCAACCAGCTTCATGAGGTAGTCACCTGGAATGCATTTCAATTAACAGGTGTGCCTTCATAAAGGTTAATTTGTGGAATTTATTTCCTTCTTAATGCGTTTGAGCCAATCAGTTGTGTTGTTAAGGACGGTATACAGAAAATAGCCCTATTTGGTAAAGGACCAAGTCCATATTATGGCAAGAACAGCTCAAATAAGCAAAGAGAAATGACAGTCCATCATTACTTTAAGACACGAAGGACAGTCAATACGGAAAATGTCAAGAACTGTGAAAGTTTCTTCAAGTGCAGTCGCAAAAACCATCAAGCGCTATGATGAAACTGGCTCTCATGAGGACCGCCACAGGAATGGAAGACCCAGAGTTACCTCTGATGCAGAGGATAAGTTCATTAGAGTTACCAGCCTCAGAAATTGCAGCCCAAATAAATGCTTCACAGAGTTAAAGCCACAGACACATCTCAACATCAACTGTTTAGAGGGGACTTTGTGAATCAGGCCTTCATGGTCGAATTGCTGCAAAGAAACCACTACTAAAGGACAACAATAAGAAGAAGAGACCTTATTGGGCCAAGAAACATGAGTAATGAACATTAGACAGGTGGAAATCTGTCCTTTGGTCTGGAGTCCAAATTGGAGATTTTTGGTTCCAACCGCCGTGTCTTTGTGAGACGCGGTGTGGGTGAATGGATGATCTACGCATGTGTAGTTCCCACCATAAAGCACAGAGGAGGTGGTGTTATGTTGTGGGAGTGCTTTGCTTCTGACACTGTCTGTGATTTATTTATAATTCAAGGCACACTTAACCAGCATGACTACCACAGCATTCTGCAGTGATACACCATTCCATCTGGTTTGGGCTTAGTGGGATTATCATTTGTTTTTCAACAGGACAATGACCCAACACACCTCCTAGCTGTGTAAGGGCTATTTGACCATGAAGGAGAGTGATGGAGTGCTGCATCAGATGACCTGGCCTCCAAAATCCCCCGACCTCAACCCAATTGAGATGGTTTGGGATGAGTCGAACCACAGAGTGAAGGAAAATCAGCCAACAAGTGCTCAGCATATGTGTCCTTCAAGACTTTTGGAAAAGCATTCCAAATGAAGCTGGTTGAGAGAATGCAAAGAGTGTGCAAAGCTATCATCAAGGCAAAGGGTGGCTATTTGAAGAATCTCAAATATAAAATATATTATGATTTGTTTAACACTTTTTGGGATACTACATGATTCTATATGTGTAATTTCATAGTTGTGATGTCTTCACTATTATTCTACAATGTAGAAAACAGTAAAAATAAAGAAAAACCCTTGAATGAGTAGGTGTGTCCAAACTTTTGACTGGTGGTGTATGTTTAAAGAACTGAAGTATTTGCTGTGCTAGGCCTAAAGGAAAATGTTTACTTTATAAATGTTGTATGTTCTAAATCTAGAAAAAAAAACATGCCAAAATGCAAACAAAATTAGCCCTGGCACATTTAATAGTGCTATAAAACAAAACAAAAATAAGTTTGGAGATTTGTATTACATATTTGAATAATCTAATGTTAGAATTAAACAATCAAGGCCTTTAAACACTTGTTCGACAATAATTGTAAAAATTAAATGCCTTAAGTTGCATTTTATGAGAGAAAAAATTATAATTAGGAGGTTGTTCATTTATGGTGTGATAGCTGATACTTTGGTCTATCAAAATATATACACTGCTCAAAGAAATAAAGGGAACACTTAAACAACACAATGTAACTCCAAGTCAATCACACTTCTGTGAAATCAAACTGTCCACTTAGGAAGCAACACTGATTGACAATACATTTCACATACTGTTGTGCAAATGGAATAGACAACAGGTGGAAATTATAGGCAATTAGCAAGACACCCCCAAAAAAGGACTGCTTTTGCAGGTGGTGACCACAGATCACTTCTCAGTTCCTATGCTTTCTGGCTGATGTTTTGGTCACTTTTGAATGCTGGCGGTGCTTTCACTCTAGTGGTAGCATGAGACGGAGTCTACAACCCACACAAGTGGCTCAGGTAGTGCAGCTCATCCAGGATGGCACATCAATGTGAGCTGTGGCAAGAAGGTTTGCTGTGTCTGTCAGCGTAGTGTCCAGAGCATGGAGGCGCTACCAGGAGACAGGCCAGTACATCAGGAGACGTGGAGGAGGCCGTAGGAGGGCAACAACCCAGCAGCAGGACTGCTACCTCCGCCTTTGTGCAAGGAGGACCACTGCCAGAGCCCTGCAAAATGACCTCCAGCAGGCCACAAATGTGCATGTGTCTGCTCAAACGGTCAGAAACACACTCCATGAGGGTGGTATGAGGGCCCGACGTCCACAGGTGGGGGTTGTGCTTACAGCCCAACACCGTGCAGGACGTTTGGCATTTGCCAGAGAACACCAAGATTGGCAAATTTGCCACTGGCGCCCTGTGCTCTTCACAGATGAAAGCAGGTTCACACTGAGCACGTGAAAGACGTCACAGAGTCTGGAGACGCCGTGGAGAACGTTCTGCTGCCTGGAACATCCTCCAGCATGACCGGTTTGGCGGTGGGTCAGTCATGGTGTGGGGTGGCATTTCTTTGGGGGGCCGCACAGCCCTCCATGTGCTCGCCAGAGATAGCCTGACTGCCATTAGGTACCGAGATGAGATCCTCAGACCCCTTGTTAGACCATATGCTGGTGCGGTTGGCCCTGGGTTCCTCCTAATGCAAGACAATGCTAGACCTCATGTGGCTGGAGAATGTCAGCAGTTCCTGCAAGAGGAAGGCATTGATGCTATGGACTGGCCCGCCCGTTCCCCAGACCTGAATCCAATTGAGCACATCTGGGACATCATGTCTCGCTCCATCCACCAACGCCACGTTGCACCACAGACTGTCCAGGAGTTGGCGGATGCTTTAGTCCAGGTCTGGGAGGAGATCCCTCAGGAGACCATCCGCCACCTCATCAGGAGCATGCCCAGGCGTTGTAGGGAGGTCATACAGGCACGTGGAGGCCACACACACTACTGAGCCTCATTTTGACTTGTTTTAAGGACATTACATCAAAGTTGGATCAGCCTGTAGTGTGGTTTTCCACTTTAATTTTGAGGGTGACTCCAAATCCAGACCTCCATGGGTTGATAAATTTGATTTCCATTGATAATTTTTGTGTGATTTTGTTGTCAGCACATTCAAGTAAGTAAAGAAAAAAGTATTTAATAAGATTATTTCATTCATTCAGATCTAGGATGTGTTATTTTAGTGTTCCCTTTATTTTTTTGAGCAGTGTATTTTACATTTTGTTAATATTAAGACAAATATTTGAGATTGTCCCATCTTTCAAGAATCTCTGAGCTCTAAAACAGCAACATTTTCTTTCAGCATGAGATAAGCTACAAAAATGATTTTTTTTTATCTCTGTCCCAAGGGGGCCCCCGCAAAACTGAGCTACGCCACTGCCTCGACCCAATCCAATTTGCATATCGCCCCAACAGATCCATAGACGACGCAATTTCTGTTGCACTCCACACTGCCCTCACCCACCTAGATAAGAAGATTAACTATGTGAGAATGCTGTTCATTGACTACAACACCATAGTTCCCTCTAAGCTCGTCACCAAGCTTGGGAACCTGGGACTGAACAACTCCCTCTGCAGCTGGATCCTGGACTTCCTGACGGGCCGACCCCAGGTGGTGAGGGAAGGCAACATTACCTCTGCAACGCTGACCCTCAACACAGGGTCCCCACAGGGGTTTGTGCTTAGTCTCCTCCTGTACTCCCTGTTCATCCACGACCGCGTGGCCACGCACGACTCCAACATCATCATCATCATCAAGTTTGCTGACGACACGACGGTGGTAGGACCGATGAGACAGCCAACAGGGAGGAGGTCAGTGACCTGGCAGTGTGGTGCCAGGACAACAACATCTCCCTCAACGTCAGTAAGACCAAGGAGCTGACCATGCACTAAAGGAAACGGGGGGGAAGAGCTTCAATTCTTCTGTGTCCAAATCACTAAGGACTTAAAATGGAACACACACACGCAAACCGTCATGAAGAAAGCGCAACAGAGCCTCTTCCTCCTCAGGAGGTTGAAAAGATTTGGCATGTGCATAGAGATTGATAGGTGTCCCCCAGGGCTCAGTTCTAGGCCCTCTCCTATTCTCGCTATACACCAAGTCACTTGGCTCTGTCATATCCTCACATGGCCTCTCCTATCATTGCTACGCAGACGACACACAACTAATCTTCTCCTTTCCCCCTTCTGATAACCAGGTGGCGAATCGCATCTCTGCATCTCTGGCTGACATATCAGTGTGGATGACGGATCACCACCTCAAGCTGAACCTCGGCAAGATGGAGCTGCTCTTCCTCCCGGGGAAGGACTGCCCGTTCCATGATCTCGCCATCACGGTTGACAACTCCGTTGTGTCCTCCCAGAGTGCAAAGAGCATTGGCGTGACCCTGGACAACACCCTGTCGTTCTCCGCTAACATCAAGGCGGTGACCCGATCCTGTAGGTTCATGCTCTACAACATTCGGAAAGTACAACCCTGCCTTACACAGGAAGCGGCACAGGTCCTAATCCAGGCACTTGTCATCTCCCGTCTGGATTACTGCAACTCGCTGTTGGCTGGGCTCCCTGCCTGTGCCATTAAACCCCTACAACTCATCCAGAATGCTGCAGCCCGTCTGGTGTTCAACCTTCCCAAGTTCTCTCACGTCACCCCGCTCCTTCGCACACTCCACTGGCTTCCAGTTGAAGCTCGCATCTGCTACAAGACCATGGTGCTTGCCTACGGAACTGTGAGGGGAACGGCACCTCCGTACCTTCAGGCTCTGATCAGTCCCTACACCCAAACGAGGGCATTGCGTTCATCCACCTCTGGCCTGCCGGCCCCCCTACCTCTGCGGAAGCACAGTTCCCGCTCAGCCCAGTCAAAACTGTTCGCTGCTCTGGCACCCCAATGGTGGAACAAGCTCCCTCACGACGCCAGGACAGCGGAGTCACTCACCACCTTCCGGAGAGACTTGAAACCCCACCTCTTTAAGGAATACCTGGGATAGGATAAAGTAATCTTTCTACCCCCCCCCCCCCCCCCTGGATAAGAGCGTCTGCTAAATGACGTAAATGTAAATGTACTGCTGACAGACACTTGAGACTTCTAACCTGAAGTTTGGAATGTCAAAAAGGCAGGTTTGTTTACATTGAATTGGCTAGCTAATGAATGTTAGCTAAGTTAGCTAGTAACTGGCTAGCAGATAGCTAACGTTTAACCGATAACTGTTATTCATTCTTTATCAAATGCTTTTGATTTACATTTACGTCATTTAGCAGACGCTCTTATCCAGAGCGACTTACAGTTAGTGAGTACATACATTATTTTTATATACTGGCCCCACGTGGGAATCGAACCCACAACCCTGACGTTGCAAACGCCATGCTCTACCAACTGAGTTACATCCCTGCCGGCCATTCCCTCCCCTACCCTGGGCCAATTGTGCGCCGCCCCATGGGTCTCCCGGTCACAGCCGGCTATGACAGAGCCTGGATTCGAACCAGGATCTCTAGTGGCACAGCTAGCACTGCGATGCAGTGCCTTAGACCACTGCGCCATTTAACATGTCCTTGGATATATTGAGTTTTCAACACTCACAAAACGCAGTTCCCGATGCTGTACAGCTTTAGCTAATGCTGACATTTCAACATTCTATTTAACCCGGAAGCTCTTTTGAGTGTAAATGTAAAGGTGTAATGAATTTGTTAAATTCCTGCATAAAATGGGTATTATGCCACCTCCTAGTAGATTAGTGTGTCTACATTGTCTAATACACTCAGTGATAAAGGTATTCTGGGTAATCCACAGCAGATTTATGGAGAATTGCTATGGGGGAGTTGAAAATGGATTGGTCCCGGGATGGAAATGTATAAAGTTGACATGACATCATAAAATCCACCTTTTACATCGTACATTAGCATTTGATGTTATTAGTAAATACTGTTGTTGGTTTGGCGTCAAATAAGCCACTCTTTATGTTATTTGCCGAATCTCAGTTTTCCATGTGGGTTTTATGCTAGTGTGGGGGTCTAGATGTGATGCCTAGCTTAGAAGGAATGCATTAATGATTAAAGATAATAGGTTTGTACTGTACTGATATAAATTGTTTCACATAACAAGCTGTGATTCATGTGAGGAGCTGTTAGGGAGTAGGGGGAGATAAGAACTTGTGTCTCAAATGTCTCACATACACGAACACTGCCTCTTTGTGATCTGTGAACCGTCCAAGGACGTAGGTACAAAGAGTACAGGGGAACGGTGTCTATGGGTGCTGACTCTACAGGTTGTGATGATAACAACTTATGCCTGGCATCAGTGTGCAACGGTAAAGCGCCAAGGGCCTGGGACCAGCCTGTGCGCCAACGGATAGGCTGAGTAAGTCTAAACCACGCTCAGTCTCTACTCTGATTGGCCAGCAGGGAGCGGGCACTATCTCTGTCAGAGTATTTGAAGAAGAGCCTGTAACAATGGATCAGTTCTCTGAGTGCCCTGTGTGGTATTTCAGTGGACCCGTATATACGAACATCATATTTACCATTGAAGTGTTTTGCATTAATTAAAATACTAGTCTATTTTAGAAGACGTGTATTGACCTCTTTTGTTCCTAATACCAGATTTGAATTGACGCAACTTAACAATTGGTGACCACCGACTGTGATCTGGTAGAAGGGACTTCACTGGGTATTGTCCGGCCCATTGGACATCTCTGTCATTGGACGGTGTGTTTCACAAAGAGTCCGGACTACTAAAAACAGGTAAGCAGACACCTATTGTTATATAACTAAAGTTCTGCACATTGGCTTTATCCAAATTAATTTTGTGAAACACCTGTTTGATGTAAGTGAACAAAATTATGAATTATTATGAGTAAATGAGAAATATTGTCGCTATTGTGATATGCAAATGTATGGTAAATGTGAGTGTTAAAACCATGGTATTATAGAGTATTGTTCACCGGCACGTACCAGAGGGCTAAGTACGGCTAGGATCGGGAATGATCCTGAAATCCCCAGGCTAGGACCACCAGGGGTGGGAACTGGGGGTACAGGGAATTATTGGCTTAAAAGTGTTGCACTATTGACACGTATCAGAAGGCTAGATACGGCTAGGATCATAAGGGGCACTTACATTTTAGTCGACTCCAGGCTAGGATCACAAGTGGTGAGAACTGGAGGCGTAGGGAATTATTGGCTTAAAAGTGTTGCACTATTGACACGTATCAGAAGGCTAGATACGGCTAGGATCATAAGGGGCACTTAAATTTTAGTCGACTCCAGGCTAGGATCACAAGTGGTGAGAACTGGAGGCGTAGGGAATTATTGGCTTAAAAGTGTTGCACTATTGACACGTATCAGAAGGCTAGATACGGCTAGGATCATAAGGGGCACTTAAATTTTAGTCGACTCCAGGCTAGGATCACAAGTGGTGAGAACTGGAGGCGTAGGGAATTATTGGTTAAAAGTGTTGCGCTATTGACACGTATCAGAAGGCTAGATACGGCTAGGATCATAAGGGACACTTACATTTTAGATAGTGTTGCACTACTGACACGTATCAGAGGGCTAGATACGGCTAGGATCAGAGGGGCACTTTAAAGTATAGGGTGTCGTATGAATGAGGGTGCGAATGATCCCAGACGAAAGAAAAGAGTGAATACGGGTTATTAAAATTAATAAACCTGTATACCTTGATAGAAAACTAATTAGGAATTAAAGACGTCTGTGGCTGTCCAAACTGTATAATTTGTGAATAACTATTGGGTTTGTGGTTGCTTAAACCGTATAACCCGTTAATAACAATTGGGAACATAAAGGTAAAATAATGAATAACTAGTATGACTAAACTGAAATGTTTGAACTGATATAATTGAACTGTAACGGTTGATGTTTGACCCTGCAAAATACTGGTTAAATAATTAGACTGAAATAATTTGGTTTATCGTTGAAATATAAATATGCACCGACTTTAACTAATTAGGTGGAAATAATTTGATTTAAATAAATAGACTAACGTACTTTAAATAACGGCAGAATATTGGAAACGCTAAAACGAAAAGCAGACAAAACCTGTTCCGACTGGACACAGGAGGGGAGGGGCTGGAGACAGCGAGAGTGTGGCTTTTGGAGTCAGGAAAGACTGGGAGTTGGCTGGGAACACCACGGGGCGATTGTTTAAGAGGTGCCTGTGGGTTTCTGACGATATATACACGTATGAACTTGCTCACCCGAACGTAGACGTACATCATGGGTGAGAAAGTAGAGAATATTTACATTTGCATTTTTGGTCATTTAGCAGACGCTCTTGTCCAGAGCGACTTGCAGGAGCAATTGGGGTTGGGTGCCTTGCTCGAGGGCACATCGGCAGATTTTTCGCCTGGTCGGCTCGGGGATTGGAACCAGCGACCTCTCGGTTGTTGGCGCGGCACTATTGGTCACTAAGCTGCCTGCCGCCCCATATGAGTTTAAGGTTGTGCCGTTGTTTGATCATGTGATACGTTTTAATGGTTAATCGGACCATAACTAATGTGGGTATGGGAGTAATGTATAAACAGTGGAGAGCCAAAAGGGGGCTCCATTGAACTATTATGTTTTGCTGGGCATTTCAATGGCATAAGGTGAAGTCTGTGTGTATGAGCGAATTCAACGGCTGGTGTGGGTGGTGACCAGATGCTACGGAGTGTTTGGTTTGGTGATGTTGAATGGACGATTTGTATCGTGTTTTGGGGTTAAATAGAAAGACTCACTTATTCAATAGGGAATGGGTGAAGGGAGAGAGAGCATTACTTTGTGTTGCTGAATGAGGTGAAAGCTAGTGCAGTTTTCATTTGGTGACGTCACTTGCTCTATGAACTGGAAGTATTTACTTTGAAAGCATCGCGGAATGTGTGAAGTGACTGGCAATGTATGTAGAGGGTCCCTGGTTCGAACACAGGTAGGGACAGTGGGTAAAGCTTTCACATTGGGGATATATACCTAGATTACTACGTGGATTGAGAAATGTGAAAGGTTGAATTAGATAGCTTAAGTAGAAGTATTCTAGAAGGGTCTATGAAAATATGTTACAAGGTCCCCTTGCGCCTTCCCCGTTGGATAGCGATAGTTCTAATAATAATATAATAATAATATGAGATTTAGCAGACGCTTTTATCCAAAGCGACTTACAGTCATGCGTGCATAAAACATTTTTTGTGTATGGGTGGTCCCGGGGATCGAACCCACTACCTTGGCATTACAAGCACCGTGCTCTACCAGCTGAGCCACAGAGGATAGGAATATCATTAAATGTAATGCTTATCAACGATAGCAAGTATTTGTTTTATTAATTAGGGCCTAATCAGAGAGAACAGTTAAATAAATTGAATAGCGAACTGAAATGGCGATAGAGCTGTGAAAATTGAGTTGAGGACAAAGGAGAATAATTTATGGCTCTGGTTAGCGGGAGAAAAAAATAATAAAATAGAGACAGTCAAGCGAGTTGGGTTGAGCTGTGGGATTTCAAGTGGAGGTCTGAATGCTTGACTGGAAGGCAGTGCTTTGATACATTCTAATTGTTATTACTTTATTCGATGGGTTGCTTGACGCCAGTGGTGTATACAAATTGTTGGTAAATTTTAGAACGATAATTTATTTTCGTTACGGGGACCAGGGGATGCAAGTGGCTTTGGCTGTTGTGCTGGGGGAATAGCGCCCGCCTGTGGTGGGTTCTAGATTTGTTAAATAAACAAACTTATATTTAAACTAAAGTGATGGAATAGGCTACAATTATAACATTATCAGAAAAAGGGCACAATATAATGTGTAATAGTTATTACAATTATTATTGATAGTTATTACAGTTATTATCATTGATCCAGTAATGATAGAAGGATAGTAGAGGAAAGGCAAGGGATTAAATCTCATTTAGGGAAAGAAGAGAGTATGAAGATATATTAGGGAGAAAATACCATTAACTGAGGGAACATTTGATGTAACCGTGATTGTATTGGCTAAAAAATTAAATGACATTTACGTCATTTAGCAGACTCTTATCCAGAGCGACTTACATTATTTATTTTTCATACCCCCTGTGGGAATCGAACCCACAACCCTGGCGTTGCAAACGCCATGCTCTATCAACTGAGCTACATCCCTGCCGGCCATTCCCTCCCCTACCCTGGATGACGCTGGGCCAATTGCGCGCCGCCCCATGGGTCTCCCGGTCACGGCCAGCTACGACAGAGCCTGGATTTGAACCAGGATCTCTAGTGGCACAGCTAGCACTGCGATGCAGTGCCTTAGACCACTGCGCCACAGGGGGGAGAGGAACAATAGAAGGGGAGACAGATTTTCCTAGGGGGTTGATCAAATAATTGATAATGGATCATTTGAGATGAGATCACATGTTGCAGATTTAGGGTAATCAATTAAATAATCATTGTATACTCGAGGAATTTTGAGTGGTTTTATGGATTAGTTGGATTAGTTATGAGGAATTAGATTGATACAAACAATTATTGATGGGTTAGGACTGGGGATATCTGCATCATGTTTTGTGTGTACTACCATCTTTAGATTATAACCAGGAGAAAGAGATTAGCTCATCTCATTGGAATGTTGCCCAGGGCTAGGGGGAGCAGTAGTGAAGTTAGGCAGTATTTAGGTCATAAAAGTGAGCTACCAAATCAAGTGAGGCCTGGCTATTTGTGGTTGTTGTTTTTCAAATTGGGTTTTTCAAATAAAAAACAACACACCTAGTATGATGTTTATAAAGCCTTGTTGTTTCAATTTTGGGGGGTTTTCAGCAGGTCAAGGGTGATAGGTCTTAGAGGAGCACGCACAGTGACTTTTATGGAGTTTTTTAGGTTTTGGCTGAGTTTGGGGTATATATGATTTCTTATGAGAATGAATGTCATGGGGACTTAATGAACACTTGGGATAAGTAACATTTATGAAATATTTAGAATAATGGTAATGTTTAGTATACTATGGGATGGAACAGTTCGTTGAATAATTTCAATTGCCTCTGAACTCTGTTTTAACCTTCTGGTGTTAATTAATCATCCACACTAGTAAATTCTAAAGGCATGAGAGGAGGAATTTAAGATAGTTTATTTTACTAAGTTGAGGGTAATATATAATACTGTGAAAAGTGTGAAGAAAATTATAATTTAGTAATAATATATATGATTTGAAACATAAAATAACAGAAGAGAGAGAGAGCTTTCCCTGAATGAGGGATACCTGTTGATAGTCAATTGTACTAATCTTGGATTACTTTTACGGGATAGAAGTAAATTGAGGTATTATCAAATGTTGTCATTTAAATTTCATTTTTAGTATGCTTTAATAAACAACAAGTTGGTATTTGAAACTAAATTAATGCAATGAGCTGCAGTAATCAGAGGAAGGCACAATCTAATGTGAAACAGCTATAACCTAGATCATTTATTTAGTCATGAGATCAGGAAGGGAGGAGCAATAAAGAAGGAAAGGACAGTCAAAAAAAATAATAATAAGGGATGGCAATTGGATAATGAATTACCAATATTACCTAAGTGATTGTTTAGGTAGGTGGTAATATTGACACATGAGCAGAACATGTGTCAAAAGGGGGATGGTAGGATTAAATATTAAATATATACGAAGGAGAGGACAAAATACCTTTAAAAAATAAAATAATAACAAGAATAGAAATTGAGAGCTGAACATGTATGTGTGAAGATAGTTTATTAAGCACACCCGTATGCCAGAGGTTTTGTGCCCCACAGGTGAACTAAAGGAGAAGGTGACCCACTCTATCTAACCAGGTGACTGGTGAGCATCCAGTCCCTAAAGAAGAAAAACTGGAAGCAGGCCTGTTGGGAAGGGCCCTACCAAGTCCTATTGGTCACTGCCTTTGCCATTGGAATAGCTGAGAGATCCACCTGGGTGCATGTCACACACTGCAAAAAGGTAAACCCAGCTACACCTGACGAACAAACACAGAGTTAGGAGAAAGAACCGATCACCACTAGGGCTCGGGGGTTGGCTCCTTAACGAAAATTCCCTTACCCTGTCTGATCATCCCTGTGTGAGTTCGATAGAAGGTAAAGCAATGGGTTGGCCTCCGGCGTCTGACATGTTCTCAGGGATCCTAACCTGTGGTTGGAATGGATTCAGTATACGGCAAGAACTATGTCTAAAGAGGACTGTTATGCCTGTGGGACAGCCAAACCAAGGTTAACAACTACTCCGTTCCCCTTGACAGGCTTTAACTCTCTGTCAGGTTTATCCTCCATGATTAAATTGTTCAAGCCACCTGGGAATGTGGTGAAGGAGTCTTGTAGTAACTTGCACTATCTGTATCCCCCGATAACAAAGTCACCCCGACCTAGGTTGCTTCCGTTTGAAGTCTCAGGGGTTTCTTATTATTGTTTTTCTAGGACTAATAAGATAGGATACAGGGTAGGGCATCTTAGCTCCTGCTCCCACACAGAGAATGTCACAACTAAAGAGACCATGACTAATCTCTCCTCTTTGTTGCAGCCAGAGGATTTTAGGAACCAAAACCAGGCCTGTGCTGACATCTGATGGTTGTGTGGTGATAACAGATTGTGAACTCACCTACATACGCAAACAATCAAACGTGTCAGAGACTGGTGAGTTGTCACGTAGAAAGTGGGACCTCCTCCCGGGATCCTTTGATGAAAGGATATATATTGATGGGATAGGAGTACCTCGAGGGGTTCCAGAAGAATTCAAAGCTAGGAATCAGATCGCAGCTGGGTTTGAATCAAGTCTTTTCTGGTGGTCAACAATTAATAAAAACGTAGATTGGATAAAGTATATTTACTATAACCAGCAAAGATTTATAAACAACACTCGTGATGCAATAAAGGGATTGGCTGAGCAGACAGCGGCAACTAGCTTAATGGCATGGCAGAATAGAATAGCTTTAGATATGTTTTTGGCTGAGCGGGGCGGAGTTTGTGTTCTGTTTGGATCTATGTGCTATACTTTCATCCCCAACAATACAGCACCGGACGGGTCCATGACCAAAGCGCTTCAGGGACTCACCACGCTGGCGAACGAACTGGCTGAGAACTCTGGTATTGATAGCTCCCTAAACGGTTGGTTTGATAACATATTTGGTAAATGGAAAACTATTGTTGTAACTATTCTGGGTGAAGTTATAGCTTCTATGGGTATACTTGTTCTTTGTGGATGTTGTCTTATTCCCTGTGTCCGAGGGTTGGTGAGAAAGGAGATGGAGAAGGCGGTTTCCCAACAGATGGTGAGATACGGCCCAATCCCGGACTCCGACCTAAGGAATGAAGGATATGACCTACCAGGCTTGGTGGAGTGACACCCTAGAGGGTGTCTAAAGGGGGCCAAAATTTACTTCCCTGTTTGTGTTTTATGTTTTAATAATCTTGTGTTTTGTGTTCTATTAATCCTGTGTTTTATGCTTTATTAATCAAGTTAACCATTGTGAATGTTTGTCTTTCCTTATGTGAAGGTTTGAAGTTTCTGGGTGGCTGGTAGCCAACCTAGTAAAAGTTAGGTGTAGATGGAAGGACTGAAGGCCTTTTTATTATCATTATTGCTTGTATTGTATTTTAATGAGTGACACCCTGTGTTTTCTTATTTTGGGTTCACACCCAGTGGGTGTGAAAGGGGGGATTGTGGGGATCTAGATGTGATGCCTAGCTTAGAAGGAATGCATTAATGATTAAACATAATAGGTTTTTACTGTACTGATATAAATTGTTTCACATAACAAGCTGTGATTCAAGTGAGGAGCTGTTAGGGAGTAGGGGGAGATAAGAACTTGTGTCTCAAATGTCTCACATACACGAACACTGCCTCTTTGTGATCTGTGAACCGTCCAAGGACGTAGGTACAAAGAGTACAGGGGAAGACATTTATAGTTACAGTAACTCTATGTGGCCATGGACGTTTAACAAGAATAACCCCAATCACACATCAAAATCCACAATGAAATGGTTCATTGTGTCACGCCCTGGCTCTGGGGACTATGTTATGTTGAGCCAGGGTATGTAAGTCTATGTTTGTATATCTATGTGGGCCTGAGTGACTCCCAATCAGAGGCAACGAGTGTCAGCTGGTTGTCTCTGATTGGGAGCCATATTTAACTATCGGTCTTTTCACTTTGTGTTGTGGTTTCTTGTTCCGTTAAGGTTTGTTCGTGTTGTAACCTTAGACGTCACGCATCGTTGGTTATTGTTTTGATCGTGTTGATCAGTTAATAAATATATATTATGTTCACCTTCAACGCTGCGCATTGGTCCTCTCTCGTAGACGAGCGTGACAGAAGAAACCACCAGAACTGGACCAAGCAGCCTAGTGAGGAGCAGAGTAGGTGGACTTGGCAACAGTGGAGGCAGAGCTTCGACTGGGTCAAGCCGAATGAGGAGCTGAATGACGGAGATTGGAAGCAGAGGAGCGAGAGGTGGGCGAGAATTACCGAGGCCTGGCCCACGGGGAAGAGAGACTCCCAGAAATTTTTTAGGGGGGGGCTCACGACGTCGGACCAGCAGGAGGCCGCGATAGAGCGGCCCAGTGGGTTGCCAGAGGAGGCCGCCAGGTTACGGGGGCCACTGGTCGAAGAGGGGATGGAGGATGTAGAGGCACGGCGAGAGGTACTGGCGTGTGTTGCCAGTCCGGTCCGGCCCGTTCCAGATCCCGGTGTAGGGCCAGTGGTGTGTGTCCCCAGTACGGTCCGGTCTATTCCTGCTCCCCGCACCAAGTCAGGGGTGCGCATCGTCAGCCCGGTTCGGCCCGTTCCTACTCCACGCACCAAGCCTACGGTGTGCGTCGACAGCCCAGCCCGGCCCGTTCCTGCTCTCCGCACCAAGTCTGTGGTGCGCGTCGCCAGCCCAGTCCGGCCCATCCAAGCTCCCCGCACCAAGCCAGTGGTGTGCGTCGTCAGTCCGGCACGGCCCGTGCCTGCTCTCCGCACCAAGTCTGTGGTGCGTTTCGTCAGCCCTGTCCGGCCCGTTCCTGCTCTCCGCACCAAGTCTGTGGTGCGCGTCGCCAGCCCAGTCCGGCCCATCCAAGCTCCCCGCACCAAGCCAGTGGTGTGCGTCGTCAGTCCGGCACGGCCCGTGCCTGCTCTCCGCACCAAGTCTGTGGTGCGTTTCGTCAGCCCTGTCCGGCCCGTTCCTGCTCTCCGCACCAAGTCTGTGGTGCGCGTCGCCAGCCCAGTCCGGCCCATCCAAGCTCCCCGCACCAAGTCAGTGGTGCGCGTCGTCAGCCCGGTCCGGCTCATTCCTGCTCCCCGCACCAAGTCAGGGGTGCGCTTCGTCAGCCCGGTCCGGCCCGTTCCTGCTCCCCGCACCAAGTCAGTGGTGTGCTTCGTCAGCCCAGTCCGGCCTGTCCCTGCTCCACGCACCAAGCCTACGGTGTGCGTCGTCAGCCTGGTAAGGCCCGTTCCTCCTCCACGCACCAAGCCAGGGGTGCGCGTCGTCAGTCCAGCACAACCCGTGCCTGGGTCATGTCCGGAGCCGGATCCGCCGCCGAGGCGGAGTGCCCACCCGGTCCCTCCCCTGTTGTGGTTGTTTGGCGCGGTCGGAGTCCGCGCCTTTGGGGGGGGGGGTACTGTCACGCCCTGGCTCTGGGGACTATGTTATGTTGAGCCAGGGTATGTAAGTCTATGTTTGTATATCTATGTGGGCCTGAGTGACTCCCAATCAGAGGCAACGAGTGTCAGCTGGTTGTCTCTGATTGGGAGCCATATTTAACTATCGGTCTTTTCACTTTGTGTTCTGGTTTCTTGTTCCGTTAAGGTTTGTTCGTGTTGTAACCTTAGACGTCACGCATCGTTGGTTATTGTTTTGATCGTGTTGATCAGTTAATAAATATATATTATGTTCACCTTCAACGCTGCGCATTGGTCCTCTCTCGTAGACGATCGTGACACATTGACCACAAAATCAGCATTTTGCAATGGCCATCTCGGTCTCTGGACTTGAACCCCATTGAAAACCTGTGGTTTGAATTTAAGAGGTCAGTATGCAAATACGAAGGATATCAAGGTTCTGGAAGAATTCTGTATGATGAATGATCTAAAATCCCTCCCAATGTGTTCTCCAATCTCATAAAACAGTTTAGAAAAAGGCTCAGAGCCGTTACCCTTGCAAGGTGAGATAGTGAAAGATATGAAAAGAATAATAGGGGAGCCAATCATTTTGACCCCTATGTTTTTGCTTTGTATTAGTATAAAATAATACACTGCTCAAAAAAATAAAGGGAACACTAAAATAACACATCCTAGATCTGAATGAATGAAATAATCTTATTAAATACTTTTTTCTTTACATAGTTGAATGTGCTGACAACAAAATCACACAAAAATTATCAATGGAAATCAAATTTATCAACCCATGGAGGTCTGGATTTGGAGTCACCCTCAAAATTAAAAGTGGAAAACCACACTACAGGCTGATCCAACTTTGATGTAATGTCCTTAAAACAAGTCAACATGAGGCTCAGTAGTGTGTGTGGCCTCCACGTGCCTGTATGACCTCCCTACAACGCCTGGGCATGCTCCTGATGAGGTGGCGGATGGTCTCCTGAGGGATCTCCTCCCAGACCTGGACTAAAGCATCCGCCAACTCCTGGACAGTCTGTGGTGCAACGTGGCGTTGGTGGATGGAGCGAGACATGATGTCCCAGATGTGCTCAATTGGATTCAGGTCTGGGGAACGGGCGGGCCAGTCCATAGCATCAATGCCTTCCTCTTGCAGGAACTGCTGACACACTCCAGCCACATGAGGTCTAGCATTGTCTTGCATTAGGAGGAACCCAGGGCCAACCGCACCAGCATATGGTCTCACAAGGGGTCTGAGGATCTCATCTTGGTACCTAATGGCAGTCAGGCTACCTCTGGCGAGCACATGGAGGGTTGTGCGGCCCCCCAAAGAAATGCCACCCCACACCATGACTGACCCACCGCCAAACCGGTCATGCTGGAGGATGTTGCAGGCAGCAGAACGTTCTCCACGGCGTCTCCAAACTCTGTCACGTCTGTCACGTGCTCAGTGTGAACCTGCTTTCATCTGTGAAGAGCACAGGCCGCCAGTGGCGAATTTGCCAATCTTGATGTTCTCTGGCAAATGCCAAACGTCCTGCACGGTGTTGGGCTGTAAGCACAACCCCCACCTGTGGACGTTGGGCCCTCATACCACCCTCATGGAGTCTGTTTCTGACCGTTTGAGCAGACACATGCACATTTGTGGCCTGCTGGAGGTCATTTTGCAGGGCTCTGGCAGTGCTCCTCCTGCTCCTCCTTGCACAAAGGTGGAGGTAGCAGTCCTGCTGCTGGGTTGTTGCCCTCCTACGGCCTCCTCCACGTCTCCTGATGTACTGGCCTTTCTCCTGGTAGCGCCTCCATGCTCTGGACACTACGCTGACATACACAGCAAACCTTCTTGCCACAGCTCGCATTGATGTGCCATCCTGGATTAGCTGCACTACCTGAGCCACTTGTGTGGGTTGTAGACTCCGTCTCATGCTACCACTAGAGTGAAAGCACCGCCAGCATTCAAAAATGACCAAAACATCAGCCAGGAAGCATAGGAACTGAGAAGTGATCTGTGGTCACCACCTGCAAAACCAGTCCTTTATTGGGGGTGTCTTGCTAATTGCCTATAATTTCCACCTGTTGTCTATTCCATTTGCACAACAGCATGTGAAATGTATTGTCAATCAGTGTTGCTTCGTAAGTGGACAGTTTGATTTCACAGAAGTGTGATTGACTTGGAGTTACATTGTGTTGTTTAAGTGTTCCCTTCTTTTTTTTGAGCAGTGTACAATTTCCCTTATTACTTGAGCATAAAATATAGCTCAGTATTTGTATTAATTATTTTATACAGTCTTTTTTGCTCATCTTTATCAAAGGTGCCAATCATTTTGGAGGTGACTGTATATTATGAACATTAGAGGCTGCAGTGCTAGCAGTTGTTAACTCACTGTGACAGAGCATCAATATGATGTAACGCAACATTTAATACCATCAGTCAGTCAAGTCTCAATGGAATGGTGAGATGGACTAGCCCATCTCACCATTTGATAATCTACATTCATATGAGATGGAAATACTTAGCCATATAGACATCTCATGAAATATAATAATGATCATGCTGTTTTGTGGAATAGAATAGGAATGCCCACAGGAATTCCTAATATGGGCATCCCCTCACATCCAACAGCTGATAAACGGATTATAGAGTACCACAGTATGAGTCATAATACCCATAAAACCTAGTGGTCAAACAGGGAAATGGTTCCAATCATTTTTCCACCATTCATTTTTCCCATAGGGGATTGTAGAAACACTTAAAATAAGGGCTGTGGTTCATGTAGGCTTACTCTGGCGTGACATTTTAATAACCATATAAATCTCTCTAGGACAAGGTGACTTTTATCAATATTCGCCTGTATTTACCCCCCAAAATGAAACGCTAATTAGCTGCTAATGTGGCAAACATAAAGAACTACAAATACCATGATGATCTGGACGAGACTGCCGAAACGAGACAAAGGTAAGAATCTCGGGATTAACTATCTAATTAATAAATTGACAACATTTCTTTAAATGGACAATTCTGTAACTATCTTGTGCAAGTTTTAAATTGACACAATACCTGTTAGCAAAGGTGTCAGCTAGAGATGATGTGCAGGAGCATGCAGGGATTTGTAGTTTTGCATGTCTACTTTGATGCTATTTAGCATTTTTCGAATCGGAGTGTAAATAGAGCCAAACATATTGATAAAAGTCACCTTGTCCGAGAGAGTTACATGATTATCAAAACATCACGCCAGGGTAAGCCTAAACGAAACACAGCCCTTATTTTAAGTGTCTCTAAAATTCCCTATGGGAAAAATGAATGGTGGATAAACGATTGGAACCATTTCCCTGTTTGACCGCTAGGTTTCATGGTTATTATGACACCTCCACTGTGGTGCTCTATAAGTGAGGGGAACCCTCTTAACTGTGCTTGCTACTCCATCTAGAGGAAATGAGTCAGAATGTTTTAAGATGACAGCTCTGCTTTGCCATACATATTTTTTCCATAAATTATTCAGGTCTTTTGCCATACTCTTTAAATCTGGGACATTTATAATAGTTTTGCAGCCGTTGTAATCATAGTATTGCTAACTTTTTTTAAATTTTTATACATTTTCCGATGCCTCCAACAGAAACAAGGGAAGACATGAAAGCTTGTGCAATTGATCTGTTTATTAGGCAGTTGTTTATACAATTGATTTAAACACTGTCCATTTGAAATTGACATTGGTCATTCTAGTAGTAGGGTCCCTTCACAGAAATACAAATAAAACAAGGTTTCTTTAAAGCAGTTAAGACAGATACAATGATAGATATTTCTCCTGCAAAAAGTCGGAACTTAACACTCCCACTTAAAAAGAGAAACTACTCACCAAATGTGCAACTCACATCATAAGCCATTAGAAGATCATGGTCTCGCACACTTTTTCAAACAACCCCACAATTCACCTTATGCACTATTTGGAATCAGAACTTTCACGTCCTTGAAAACTAAAAAAGTTTGTTTGTAGTCCTACAAATATTTCAATGACCATTTGGTCTAAAAACGAGACCTTGCAGTCACGTAATCCATTCGCAAGATTTCTTCAGACCAAAACCAGCCCCACGCAATATTGAGGATAGAAGTAGATATCTATTTTATATTCACTGATATAAAACTGATCAACAGTACTGATAAGGCAGCTAACAGAATGACAGAACTTTCTCCAGGTGCACATGACAAATTTTAGGTTTGGGCAAATATTATGTAAACTAAAATACAAATTTAGCTTGTGGGGAATGTGGGCCAAGAAAAGTGAAATAGAATTCTGATACCAGAAAAATATTATTGATTTCTGTTTCCTTTATCAATAACCATTGTCCATGCACTGCATGTCCTTGCTGCAAATCACCACTTTCAAATGGGCCCAATCTTTCAACGTGTAACTGATGGACATGCATTTGTACAAAATGATTGGTCAAATCCTGCTAAAATGCATGTCACCCAGTCAACATACATTCAGATTTATGAACGCATGTTGCCCCTAACCTCCAAGATACATTTTAATTCAGTATAGGACCGTCTCATTTTGACTAGCATGGCAAAAAACTATTGGAGACTGTGAGTGAGGGAAACAATCATGTGTATAGAATAACTGCAAAAAAATTAACTATGATATTGATCTTTTTTTTTAAAGCAATAAAGGAATAAAAGTCATCGTAATGCAAAAAACGAATCTTTCACTCCATAATATTTCTCAATATAAATCTACAATTCACATTTAAAGCACTGATAAATGTATCCAAATGCATTTTTTTTTTTACAATTATTCTTTATATGTAGGGGACAGACTAATCCAAACAAACATTTATATTTTTACAATGACATAAAACATTAATCTTTTAAAACTCAATTTCACAAAAAAACTAAAGAAAAATTCAGATGAAGTACTAACTCCCTTTTCCGCCTGACGCGATCGAGAGAAAGATACAGGATCATTGCACTTCCTCAGTGAGTCAAACGGGCATCGTTGGCATGACAACCCTTGTTATGGTCAGTGCTGCTACCCCTGAAAGGCCTGTAGTGCATTGTCCTCGAAAGGTTCGGAATATGCACAGGTTCTCAGACATCTACTGTAGAGAAACAGACAGAACAGCAGAATACTGTGCAAAAGTGCCGCAGCCCCCCCCCCCCCCCCAAAACCTTACAGTTCTTTCTGCACGCAGAAACTTGCTTTCGTTTTCTCTACTGAAAAAAAAGCACAGCAAAGCCCACTGAGTACAGTACAGCAAATGCTGTGTATCACTCAGACTTAGCGCACACACACATACATATGCTATGTTTGGAACGTGATCAAAGAGGGGGAAGAAATCGTTGTCGGCCAATAATGATCGTGAAAATGTAAAATAGTCTCTAAAATAGTATTCTGTCATCATGATTATAATAAAGTTGCTTGGTCATTGTCGTTCACCTTTTCCTAAACCCCACCCCTGTGCTCTGACAACCCCCACCCCCAGGTCAGTCAGGAAGGTTGCGAGCTGAACCTGTATCATCAGTGCCTTGGAACAACCCTAGCCATCTCACCCGCCCACGGTGGGGATGAATCGAGCCATGAATCGGTTGCATGCTTATTGCTTATAAAGACACCCAGAGAAGAAAAAAAGGCTAACGTTTTGTTTATTTGATTGCGAGCTATCGTGCAAGTAGCTTGATGAGATTGGCGCACATCTCAAAGAACTCTATGGTGTGGCTGCCGGGCCGCGGAACCGCCGTCGTAGGTGCGAGGTCGCCTCCTGTCGAGTCAACGGAGGAGGTGAGCGAGGAGGCCAGGGAGCTCTCTGAGGCCTTAGTGGGAGGGATGGAGGTGGCAGGGGTAGCGTTCTCCTTAGCCCCCTCGGTTTGGGACCCCCCCTCTGCAGTAGCGTCGTTCTTAAGGGACGTGCGGTGGTTCCCCACTGAACCAGACCGGTGAGGAGTGGCAGTCCCAGATTTAGCCTCCAACATGTCATCTACAGACAAAGAGAGAGAGAGACGGAGAAGAGAAAGAGATCATGTTACACAAACATACTTCTGTGGTTACAACCAAACACACAAAAGGTCCTAAAGACAGACTTGTGCCATGTCTGTAAGCTGTTGATCAGAAAAACATTGACAATTTTTGAAGTCTGACTAGTCACTTTACATTGCACTTAGCAGGGAAAGCCACTTATTTTTTAGGCATTTTCCATTAATGGCATAATCGGCAGGGTAGAAAACCACTTATAGACATGTCAGTTGAATCCTATACGGCGCTGTAAAGCGGAGACCCTGAGCTCAAATGTCATGTATAGCATGTTACTGTACAGCCACTGCGTTCCAATTTAGGAGCTTATCAGTGACCAAATCTGCCATTTTCAACCCGTATATATGGGTTGTGAGTGTAAAGGGCTACGTCCGGGTTGACGTACTGTCTATGCTACGGAAGTCCAGGAGGTAGGTCCTGCTGTCCACCTGGTAGAGCTGAAGGCTCATCTTGGTCTGCATGCCTGTCACTGGGTTCTTCCTCTTCACGCGCAGGTAGTACGGGTTCACCACCTGGGGAGGAGGATATGGAGATTAGTTACACATACTATATCTCACGAGCTGGGTATAATACGCAATAGATGGAATATACAGTATAAAATATTACATTTTTCAATATGGCTTCTATAGCCGCTTCAGTGGTGGTCTGTATTTAAGTGATTTGCAACGTTTTGAACATGTTCCGTTTGTTTTGTCATCAAAATGAGAACTTTTGTGTATAACTTGTGTATTACAGAGAGCACTTTGACCATTTCAGCAGTTCTAGAGTCTAGGCAGAACAGTGGTTTATGTTGTGGGAGAGTATCTGAATTGCCTTGCCATATCTCAGCAGGTTCTACTACTGTGTACCCAAACACATTAAACCATAAATAGCTGCTTTCTATCTATCAGGGCAAGAGAAGGATAAACAGGAAACTGAACATTTCCTTCAGAGATTCCTCTCTCATGTCTCCCCAAGATAAAATAAATAAATAAAAAGTGAGTCAGTCAGCTGATCTATTTTTAAGGTCTAAAGGTTGTGCCACCATAAAAATACAACCCAAGAGAATAAATAAATAGCAGCATTCCATTCTAGGTCAGGTAGAACTCAATCTGCCTGAGCCTGTAGTGCACACCAAACAGAAAAAGAACAGTATGTTAATGTCTACATAGAACCAGGTTTTACCTCCTTTTTTTAGATTTTCCACCATTACAACTACTCCAAGATTAAGATCATAGATTTGTCAAGGGGTAGGGGCCAGAGGTTTATTTGGGATTGGGCTATAGTGATTCCTCACAAAACACAGACAAAAAAAAATACTGTGATTTGGGGGATTTTTATGAAAAACAATCAATAGAATAGTCCTTTGGAGGAAGGATTGTTGACATATTTGACATTTGTATCTAAAGGCATTATTGAGAAATAATAAAAGTTGGCATATTTATGACATTTTGGTCTTACCAGGCCTCCTTTAAGACCTCATCTGTAGGTGCTACAAAACAACAATTGGTCTCATATAAAGCTTTACTGCTTGCGCTATATGAGTACCGTATTTTCCGCACTATAAGGCGCACCGGAGTATAAGCCGCAGCAGCTAAATTGAATGATATTGAATGATGTGTACATATATAAGCCGCACTGGACTATAAACCGCAGGTGTTTTAATGTTTAATTACCATATTTAAGGGTTCGTGCACAGAGGGGATTGTCGGGAAAGAGACAAACTGTCTCGCTCTCGTAATGTCTGTCTGTCTTGCTCTCGTTCTGTCTCTCGTACCACTCTCGGTTCCACTTTTACTTTTGCGCGCTACCTGTCTCACTCTTTTCCGGCCTCCAGCTTTTCCTGCTGGAGCCCGCCGCTTAAAGGTGGGGGGCGCGGACCGGTCATAGAGCCCATAGAGTTAAAGTTGGTGGACTGTAACCTGTAAAATCCATAGATTTAGGAGGTCTTCTAGTGGCCGTTAGCTGTAAAAATCCATAGATTAGCCGCACCGTTATTTAAGCCGCAGGGTCGAAAAATGGGAAAAAAGGCGCGGCTTATAGTCCGAAAATTACGGTAGTATTTTTATTTCAATAACCTTATTTACATTACTTTATGAATATTGAAAAATATAAAAAGATAGAAAAATTAGGCTAATCAAAAATGGTGTATTTTCAATATATTGTTGAACATCATATACTAAGGGTATATCAAAGTTCCAGAGTGGGATCTCTGCTAATTTTAGAGTTAAGATACAATTTGTAAGCGTTACCAACAGTGTGAACGTTACCAATAGAGTGAATGTAAAAATGGATTCAAAATGGACACCCTCTGCTGGTGATTTGCAGTATGTGCAATGATACAAGTAAAAGGAGGGCTGTTTACCGAGACATCATTCTTTGGGGATGCTTTTCTGCAAAGGGGACAGGATGACTGCACCGTATTGAGGGGAGGATGGATGGGGCCATGTATCGCGATATCTTGGCCAACAACCTCCTTCCCTCAGTAAGAGCATTTAAGATGGGTCGTGGCTGTGTCTTCCAGCATGACAACGACCCGAAACACACAGCCAGGGCAACTAAGGAGTGGCTCCGTAAGAAGCATCTCAAGGTCCTGGAGTGGCCTAGCCAGTCTCCAGACCTGAACCCAATAGAAAATCTTTGGAGGGAGCTGAAAGTCCGTATTGCCCAGCGACAGCCCCGAAACTTGAAGGATCTGGAGAAGGTCTGTATGGAGGAGTGGGCCAAAATCCCTGCTGCAGTGTGTGCAAACCTGGTCAAGACCTACAGGAAACGTATGATCTCTGTAATTGCAAACAAAGGTTTCTGTCCCAAATATTAAGTTCTGCTTTTCTGATGTATCAAATACTTATGTCATGCAATAAAATGCAAATTAATTACTTAAAAATCATACAATGTGATTTTCTGGATTTTTGTTTTAGATTCCGTCTCTCACAGTTGAAGTGTACCTATGATAAAAATGACAGACCTCTACATGCTTTGTAAGTAGGAAAACCTGCAAAATCGGCAGTGTATCAAATACTTGTTCTCCCCACTGTATATGTATATATTTATTTTTTTCTTCAATATTCATGTTTATTTTTCAATATTCATAAATTAATGTAAAAAAGGTTATTGAAATCAAAATACTACTCATATAGAGCAAGCAGTAAAGCTTCATATGAGACCAATTTTGGCTTTGTAGCACCTAGAGATGAAACACTATGGAGTCTTAAAGGAGGCCTGGGTAAGGCCAAAATCTCAAATATGCCAACTTTGATTAATTATTTCTCAATTATGCTTTTAGATACAAAAGTCTAATATATGTCAACAATCCTTCCTCCAAAGGACTATTCTATGGATAAAATCCTGTGAAATTCCCCAAAATCATAGTCTTTTCTGTCTGGGTTTCATGAGGAATCACTATATAGCCCAATCCCAATAAACCTCTGGTCCACTTCTTGACAAATCTGAGGGGCCCTTTGATGGTTTTCTGTCTATTTCTACCTGACCTCTACACACTCCTTCAGACTCTCCTTTCCCTCTCCTTCTGCTCCTTTTTCCCTCCCTCCATCCTCATCCCCACGATTCTCCCTCCCCTCAGTTCTTCGATACCTCTATCCCCTCCCTCACCTTCCACTCGTAGTCGAGCTGCTTCATGGCCCGGCACACCTCAGACATAATATCATTTGGCCTGCTCTGGCTCCTGATCCCCAGGTGCCACTTGGCCCGCCTCACCCCCTGGTGTTTCAACTTCTGGGGGTTCAGCTCGTCCAGCGTGTGTCTCGGCCGGGGAGGGGTCTCCCCCGCCAGGAAGGGCTGCATGCGCTCGGGGTGGGGCTTAAGGCCGGCGGCGGCCGCAGCAGAGGCGGTCAGGTGCTGGTCGTCCAGGAATGAGTCTGGGGGACTGGAGGCCAGGTAGAAGTCCTTGGCCTCGGACATAATGCGGCGGTTGTCGATGATGAGGTGGTAGGCCACAGCCAGGGGGTCGTGGTGGTTGCGGCTGTACAGACAGGTCAGGATCTCCTCCTCGGTGCACTCAAACTTCTCACACACCTCCTTCAGGGCCTCGTCGTCGATCATGTTGTTGCTGTAAGACGGGTCCTCTGGGAACAGGTACTTGGGGAGCTCCTCTTTGAACCATTCATCCTCTCTGTGGGGAGGGAAGACAGAGCATGGTCAAGATCAAGGTAGTCTTTATTATTAGGGACATTTGTTCTCTTAACAAGTCAGCTAGAAAACATGTAGACCAGGATGGGTGGGTTCACTTTGTTAGTGCTGGGCTGGATCAAAAGCCTGCACAGAGAGGACAGGAGTTTGCCATCCCTGTGATAGGTAATATAGCGTAAATCCTTAACACAGTTACAGTTGGAGTTTAATGATGCATGTATTTTCTTGTCTATTATTCTACTGCAAAGCATGTGTGTTTAAATGCACTTTGCAGACAAAGTTGATCTCTTGCCCCTTCTTACCGGATTTCTTTGATGGTGGCTCTCTTCATGGGATCCACCTGCAGCATGTGTTTGAGCAGGGCGGTGACAGACGGGTTCAAGTATTGGGGTGTGAAGAAGATCCCGTCACAGATCTTCTTGAAGAGCGTTGGCACGTGGTCGTCATCGAAGGGTAGTGTCCCACACAGCAGGGCATACAGGATTACCCCGCTGCTCCAGATGTCCACCTCAGGACCTGCATACAACCTGGGAGGACAAGGGTCAATCAAACACATTTATTTGTGAATTCCTTTACAACAACAGCTGCCGCAAAGTAGTTTAGAGTAACCCAGTCTAGACTCCAAAGAGCAGGCAGATGCACAAAGGACAATACTACCTGCATATAACCTAGGAAAGACACATGTAGGGGTTGGGGAGGAGGGGAGAGGACAGACAGACAGATGCTCATTGACATGAACCAAGGGAGTCGTTTAACATGGTGAATGTTTAGTGACACTTATCAAGAACAGTAGGGTCTTTCACCAAAGCAAAACCGTGAAATTGAACAGTCCTCTTTATTGAAATCTAAGAGCAGTTTTAGCAGACATTAGCATATTCCCCATCACGTATGCCACGGTTTTGGTGAGAAAAGAAAAGGACAAGTGTACCTTCCAGAGATGACTTCAGGAGCAGCGTAGTTCGGAGAACCGCAGCTCGTCCTCAGAAACTCTCCGTCCGACATCATGTTTGACAAACCTACCGAAAACACCAGACAATATCACATAAGCGTTTGTGTCCAATAGAATGATAGGGTTTAATTTCAGACGCAACCTTTCCATCAGGGTTCCAGTAACTACAGTGGATGCGTAACCATGCCAGCCTAGTACAGTTAGGCTCGATTTGAAAGTGTAAATCTTGTATAGGTGTAGAAAGCTGCTGGTCGGTGTGAGGTTAAGGGTGACAGACTTACCGAAGTCAGCGATCTTGGCGTTCATCTGTGCGTCCAGCAGGACGTTCTCAGGTTTTAGGTCTCTGTGCACCACCATGTGTCTGTGGCAGTAGTCTACTGCTGAGATGATCTGCTGGAACAGACGACGGCTCTCCTTCTCATCCAGCTGGAGGCACAGTGGCAAACACACACGGAACACAGACACAGCAACACGTGCAAGAGAGGTGAGAAATTTCATTTTAACTGTCCAGTCAGTGTCTATTTCAGTATTGTAACCACTCTGGATATTTGGTCAATGTCTTTGCTTGAATTATTTAGTTGTCCTTAAAAACCTATTGGAAAGAATGCAGTGCAGAGATAGAGCTTTGTGATTTCTGTTTTGTGTACAGAGGCAGGCTCTAAAATGACTATTATTGACATAACCATTACACTACCCAAGTCTCCTGACAACAGATACACTACATTGCCAAAAGTATGTCGACACCCCTTCAAATTAGTGGATTTGGGTATATTACAGCAACACCCGTTGCTGACAGGTGTATAAAATTGAGCACACAGCCATGCAATCTCCATAAACAAACATTGGCAGTAGAATGGCCCGTACTGAAGAGATCAGTGACTTTCAACGTGGCACTGTCATAGGATGGCACCTTTCCAACAAGTCAAATTTCTGCCCTGCTAGTGCTCACAGAACGGGACCGCCGAGTGCTGCAACACTCGCTACCGAGTTCCAAACTGCCCCTGGAAGCAACGTCAGCACAAAAACTGTTAGTCGGGAGCTTCATGGAATGGGTTTCCATGGCCGAGCAGCCACACATAAGCCTAAAATCACCATGCGCAATGCCAAGTGTCGGCTGAATGGAAGCAAGTCCCCGCAGCAATGTTCCAACATCTAGTGGAAAGCCTTCCCAGAAGAGTGGAGGCTGTTATAACAGCAAAGGGGGGACCAACTCCATATTAATGCCAATGATTTTGGAATTAGATGTTCGATGAGCAGGTGTCCATATACTTTTGGCCATGTAGTGTAGGTAATAAGCTAAGTCAGGGGTATTCAAAATAAAGTAAATAAAAACATGTTTTAATTCAAATGTTTTTATGAATATCGCTAGCAACAATATAATAATTTATTTTTGAATATACCTATCTACACTAGAAAAGAGCAGAATATCTTCTTTCTAAATGTTTTCAACTTTATTTCTCAACTCCCAATATTCAGCAAATTACACTCACTAGATTATCTGACATAGGCTTTGCAAAAGCACCCACGAACAGGCTACCATTGCGACAAGTGCCGTTGGCTGCTGGTAAACTCTTGACTTGGACATACATTTTTGACAACACATGGCTAACCTTTGTTTAACCAGCTAAACAGCTGCTCTTAGCGAAAATGTGTTTGGAGTTACCTTTCTAGCTAATAGGCTATGTTAGAGTTTACACTTCCCCTTTCAATTATAATGTGGGGAGGTCAAAATAATGAAAGAATTATCTACCAAATCTATTCATTTTAAAAATGTTCCTTACTTCTCCTTGCCATTATCATTAACCTGATGATAAGACATGTAAAATAAATGTTTTGCTAACGTATGACGGGGTTCCCTGGGTCACCGGTTTGCCTGGGAGGGGGTCCCTGGGCAAGAAAAGGTTGAAAACCCCTGAGCTAAGTGAATAAGATTCAGGTGAGCACAAGACTACCCACAATCCCAAACCACATACAGTGTCTTTTAACAGACAGGCTTAGAATACCACCTAATTTCTGTTTTGTTGTTGAACAAAAACCAGGTCTATAATTTTCCCAAAACCAGCATACACTAGAGGAAATAAAGGTTTTTTTCCTCAGAGGGTGGTCTTACCTTTCCGTTTTTGCAGATGTAGTCGAAGAGCTCTCCTCCGGACACGTACTCCATCACCATGAAGATGTCTGTTGGGGTGCTGATCACCTGGTACCTATGGCCCCATAGGAGAGTCACCAAAAAAAATTGACTAGCCATGATTGGACCAAGAGATTTCCCTGACTATGCCACCCACCTGACCAGGAAAAACCTCTGGGCAGTACTCATAAACACCAGAGAAAACAGTCAAAGATCACCAAACTTCTCAGAGTGATGACAAACCCACTTAACTATATTTCAGCTTTACCACAGCAAGAAAAAGGGGGCACATTTCTATATAAAGTCTAAGATTGAGAGGTAGCCTGTGTGAACACAGCCTTAGAGCTTAATGATGTGGGGATGCCGGAAGCACCTGAGGTTCTAGACTTACAGCTTAATTATGTGGGGATGCCTGAAGAGCTTGAGGTTTTGGATCTCTCTACGGATCTTCCCCACCACATCCAGACTGCGGATCTTCTGTCTGTTAAGGATTTTCACAGCCACCTGGTGTTTGGTCAGCTCATGCTGCCCCACTACAGGAGAGGAGAGAGAGCAAAAGAGAGGGCAGCAGGGATGAGGAGAGGTTAGGAAGTACTGTAATAAGAAACCAGTTATAAGAAACCAGTTATAACAAAGAGCTTAGCAGACCCCAGCTGACACATGCAAATCTGCATTGGATGACTGTAGTTAGTGCCCATTTGCAGTGAAAGAAAGCTAGCATGGCATTTCACCATTGAATCAAATCAATTCATAATTACATTTACATTTTAGTCATTTAGCAGACGCTCTTATCCAGAGCGACTTACAGTTAGTGAGTGCATAAATTTTTCATACTGGCCCCCCGTGGGAATCGAACTCACAATCCTGGCGCCATGCTCTACCAACTGAGCTACAGGAGGCTTCACAAGTGCAGTCTCAGTCCTATGATGGGGTCTAAAACCAGACTGGAGCATTTTGTATACATTATTTGTCTTCAGGAAGGCAGTGAGTTGCTGCACAACAGCTTTTTCCCAAATCTTGGTGAGGAATGGGAGATTCGATATAGGGGTCAAGGTTTTGCTTTTACAGGAGAGACTTTATTACTGCCACTTTTAGTGAGTTTGGTACCCATCCGGAGGACAGGAGGTAGCTCTTTCAGTAGTTGAGTTGGAATAGGGTCCTGTAGGCAGCTGGAAGGTTTAGAGGCCATGACTATTTTTGTGAATGTGTCAAGAGATACAGGATTAAACTTGAGTGTCTCCATTGATCCTAGGTCCTGGCAGTTCTGTGCAGACAGGACGCATCATGATTGACAGGCCTACATCTGCAATGTGTTGTTTGGAACCAAAGTTTATGCAACTCTGCAAATAAACTAATTGGGGTTAACAGCAGAAGGAAACGTATCATTCTACATGGCTTATAGGCCTACATCAGCTTATATATGTACTGTGTATACCATACGCTACAGTGGCTCAATGCAAAAACTAAGCAGATATAGGCCTAACTAAAAACTGGTCAGAAGAACAACAGGTGAAAATGTACTTAACAGTACAAGAGAGGAAGGAGAGGAGGGGAGGGGGGATGACAACGAGTGAGGGAAGGGGGGGGGGGGGCTATTGATTTAACTGTTATGTTAGTAAAGTATTAACCCTGCAGCCAGTCATCTAGAACGTAATGGCCCAATGTCCAGCATGTTCTATTCTGACCACTGGGAGGAAGTAGGAAAGATAACAGCTATATAGTCTAGCTGGTGGCTTGATATGGAGTTTTGTTCAAACCAAGGAAATGTACATTTTCTAGTTTGAAACAGGCCTAACATTAAGGCCTAAAAACTAGGCTATACAAGTCAGTTTGGTCCTCTACTAAAAGCTTGGATATCATAATTTTAGGTGATATGCCATTAGAAAAGTGATAGTATTTTGACAGTGTCGATTGAAAGCAACCCAGGGACAATAGCTAATGTGTGAACACAACTGGGAAGTGTGGGAGGTATGTGCCTGTCCTCATTAATAATTCAGCCAGGCCCAAGATAGTTCAGTATGTATGTGTGTATGGCATGGGGCTATCACGGCTAGCTGGTCACTTTATAACTGGGCAGCTCACGTTTGTTAACTGAAGAAACAGGTTTCCTGGTTGAGAAACCATTAATGTGGTATTGCCTTGGCTAGCAATTTGAGTTAAGATTATTCTAGTTTGCCAACTACTGTTAGCCAGCAAGTATGTAAACTTGGTTACATAAAGCTCTGAGTCATTCGACCACATAACTAGCTGGCTAGCAAGCTAACTAGCTTGAACACATGACAGCACTATCGTTTGATCGATCAAAGGTAGACCGCCTAGTAAGCTAACTTAGCTGTTTGATTCTAGAGCCTGACTGAGCTAACGACGTTAGCGAACAAGCCTAGCAAAGCAAGCTAGCTAAATTACGTTAGAGGCCAACAAGTGTTAGCACACGGCTAGCTAAGAGAGAAACATCCCCATCCTCTCTCGCATTTAACTGCCGGCGGCAACTCGATAAGAAAAGTCATAACACGTACCTTTAACTTTCCCGAACGTCCCCACTCCAAGTGTGTCTCCAAGAATATAATGTCCGATTTTCACTCTTCCTTCATGTTTCTGTTTATCCGTCGTCGCCATCTTTCCCGCAGTGGCCTAGCCTAGCTGCTGCTGCTGCGGGCAGACTAGCTGAAGCGAGCAAGAAACTGCGAAGCAACGTGAAAAACCACTCTTCCGGTCTTCTTCTTCTTCTTCGGTAAGGTTTAACGGCGGTTGGCATCCAATATGTTGCATTACCACCACCAACTGAACTATAGTATAGATCCATTACACTTTGTGATACAAAATGGTGAAGGGAAACAGGGAAAAAATATATAAATATATGAATAAAAATATACATATATTTTGATTCCCTACCAACTAACCCTATACTCATTAAAACCCATCATCTTATTCCACTACTTTAACCCTATCTGATCCTACCCCAGGCCAACTGGACACTACCACTCAACACATGCTAATAACTCTTCTGAAGTCAAATCTCGTACGCCCAAGTACTTTTCTGCAGCTGCCACCACAACATCTATTTTCTGTGATTGCTATGAACGCTAAGAAGCCAACCTTACTGAACTTAAATCACTCATTGGCCTATCCCTCTGTGCTGGTACAGATCTACTATTCACAGCGATCCTTCCTCTACTTTCTCCACTGCCTCAGCATACGACACCTTCTGCACTACTCTGACTCTGGCCACCTCAACCTACCTCTCTCGCACCGGACACTTCCGATCCCCAGGAACATTTGCACCCCTACAGTTGACACACACAACTTTATCCACAAAACTACACAGTCCTCTATCCCATGTCCTCCTGCACACTTTCCACATCTTGGAATCTCCCTCCTACACACTGCTGTGACATGACCATAAATGTTGAGCCTGAAACAACGCAGTGCATTCGCCACAAAAGCTCTAACAGGATAACTGATCCTAACATGACCTTGTCGGTTAAAGACTCTGACTCAAAACTCAGAAGGACTGATAGTGACTCCTCTGTTTCACCACGCTCACCACTGTGTCTGCGTCGAAGCAAACGGCAGGTGTCACAAACACCAGGAATCTTCAACTTCAATTGCTCCACCTCCACACTTAACGCTACCCAGGGACGGCCTGTTCAATAGGGCGATATGGGCGACGCACTGCCAAACGGGAAAAGGAAGGGATTTTTTTCTAATCAATTATATCACGGCAACAGTACTAGTTATCAGTGTTCTAATCTGATCTGACTGCCACTAAATGTCAAATCAGGCTAAAGTCGTGCTTCAAATGGCCCCGCCCGTTTTTGGGGCGATTTCAGTCAGGTTGAAAATCGCCCAGAAGTCTCTCATAGCCTGTCATGTAAAATCTATTTTTTTCAAATTTCAAAGCTTTCAATACATTCTCTATGGGTGTCTGTGGGCTTGCACTTACGCGCTTTCGTCATACGTGACGTAACCATGAACGTAACTAAGAAAATAGCAGCTAGCAGCGTCTCTGTTGCGACCTGCAGTGTGGCGTTATTTTATGTTTTTAATTTGTAGACTTAGTTTACAAACATTCTGCCAACCATGGATTTTTACAGTGGTGGGTTTTGGACTGATCTTGTTGATCGTGTACATACCCGCTACGAACGGACTAAATAATGAAAACGCTGCTGGCAGCGGAATCCAATACAGCTGGGAGACTTGGCTGGATGACAGAGTCCCGGACAGAGAAGTGGAGCCGGCCGGCTTCACCCTGGTCAGAGCGGACCGCGATCCTGGTAAGAGAGCGACTCTGTACCCCCCGACATTGAACTGCTTTCTGTGTCACTGCGACCTTACTATCTGCCCCGTGAGTTCCCCCAATTGTTTGTTACCGTTGTGTACTGTTGATAATCACAAGTTTACTGGAGAACTGAGACCAAGTAGAGACTTTGGACAGGGTGGATATGGTATAATAAAGGCAGTTTATTCAGAGGTAAAGATATCTGGAATCGCGTGCACGGACCCGTTCGTCAAACTCTTAGGGAGCTATCTGAAGAGAGCCCTGAAAACATTGTGTGCAGACATTTTATACAATAAATGATGTAGGTTGAATCTAGTAGTTCTGATCTTCTGATTGGTCCTGATGAGTTGGGCGAGGTCCCCTCCACTGTTGCATTGGCTCTGAGTCGGGTTCTCTGTCTTCAAATGTTCAGCCTAAAGAGAGGGGATTTGTGTGTGTGTGTGTGTGTGTGTTATCAGTGATGATGTGTGTGTGTGTGTGTGTGTGTGTGTGTGTGTGTGTGTCCTCAGAGCAAGAACTCGTGAGTTGGAAGAACTGAGAGACCTATGGCGTGGGTGTTGTCCTTGGCCACCTGCTGACAAGGCTGACAAGATAGGACTCTTTTGTCCATTGTTATAGGATAGGAACAGCATTGATTGAAAACAAACGCCCAACACAAAATGGGTCATGCACAAGATTTTAGTCAGACCAAGCTATAACATTATATATTTACTACGACAGTACATTCAACCAAAAGCTAATATAACAAAGGCATCAGAGATTATTTATAATCTGTCACAGAAACTGGAATCCATCTCCCCAGATCAGTCAATAAATGCTTCTGGTATTGACTTATATGCTGCCCCTGTCTTCATGTTGTTGCTGGACATATCTTTTTTAAAATGTGTGTAGGTCACCTAAATCATCAGAAAAATTGCCCCTCCTGAGAATTTTTTCAGGAGCCGCCACTGACGCTACCCCAGAAATCACTCCTTTCAATGGTGCCCTATTCCTAAGCGCAAAGCAAGAAAAAGATCTTGACCCAAGGTGCGTGACACGGAGAACACAAACAAATATCACAAGTCCACTACAGGTTACCTTCACTGATTCAACTGCAACCAACTCGTTTCCCACCCACCCTGAAACCACAAACGGATCCGGCAAAAGGCAAGGATCCACTTTCTCCAAAAATGTCACTCCTTCTGGACCAGATTCTTCTTTATCATGTCCATCGATGCCATGCTTGAGCTCCGAGCTCTTCACCGCACCTTCCACCTCATTTAACTCGCCCGCATCCACTTCCATTTCATCTCCAGATCTCGGTCTGGCACACTGCTCCCTCTGCACTTTGACACCCCCATCTTCCTCAAATTGAAATCCAACCTCTGCTTTCCTAATGTTCTTCGACCTCTTCTTATTTTTCCCCCCCTCTGTTCCTCCTCAGAAATC
This sequence comes from Coregonus lavaretus, assembly GCF_964263955.1. Lineage (NCBI taxonomy): Eukaryota > Metazoa > Chordata > Actinopteri > Salmoniformes > Salmonidae > Coregonus > Coregonus lavaretus. Next base: position 10,385,790 of record NC_140011.1, read on the forward strand.
CACCTTTCTGTGTCCCTGTCCCAATATTCCTCTTCTCCCAACTTTGCTTGCGGCCCGGTGGCATCCCGGCGTAACTCTATCTCAAAACGCTCCACCCCTGACTGTCTTTCTCTCCCGCGGCATTAGTCCTCGATCATGACGCCCGGAATCTTCAAAATAAAAGTCTAGACAAATTACTGTCAAAGTTTGTGTGTGTCTGTGTGTGTGTGCATAAACAAGTCATCTGGGCTATAGGGCCCTGGCCCCTGCAATGTAGCCGATTGTAAAAATCATGTTCCCCCTTATCATTTGAGTGACAATCACTGGTCAATAATCAGTCTGACTCATGTGCATACTACTTTTTAGCCACCAGATGACAGTCAAACTCACTGTCTGAGTTGAATAGGAATTTGAAATAGTACCAGTTCAACCATTGTTGTGTGCCCCCAGAAGATGTCAGCGTATTTCCAGGGAGGAGAGGAGAGGGAGGCCTGAAAGGGGGAGTATTTAGCACAGAATAAAGGTCATGGCCATGCCACACAGAAAAGCCTTAGGCTGGACTAACAGTGATCATTTCATGCATAATTTCCTTTCCAAACAGGTCTGCATCCCAAATGGCACCCTATTCCCTACACAGTGCACTACTTTTGACCAGAGCCTTTTGACATTTAGGACCCGTAGCCTACTCAAGAGAATGAAACAGAGTTGCTTGTACAGCTATTCACCTAGTCAGTACTAGGGAATGGGATTTAATGGCAATCAGCAGCAGACCGATAAAAATCCTATAAATAAATCCCAATCATGGCTCATCAGAGACTGTGATTTCTAAGCCCTAGATGAGATTACTGTAACATGATATCTGAATCATCCCATCACCACCCGGTGGTGTCACAATTTAAAGGGATGGGACTCTACAAGGTGTCGAAAGTGTTCCACAGTGATGATGGCCCATATTGACTCCAATGCTTTCCACAGTTGTGTCACGTTGGCTGGATGTCCTTTGGGTGGTGGACCATTCTTGATACACATGGGAAACTGTTGAGTGTGAAAAATCCCAGCAGAGTCGCAGTTCTTGACACAAACCGGTTTACCTAGCACCTACTACCATACCCTGTTCAAAGGCGCTTACATCTTTTGTCTTGCCCATTCACCCTCTGAATGGCACACATTCACAATCCATGTCTCAATTGTCTCAAGGCTCAAAAACAATTATTTAACCTGTCTCCTCCCATTCATCAACATTGATTGAAGTGGATTTAACAAGTGACATAAATAAGATATCACAGCTTTCACCTGGATTCACCTGGTCAGTATATGTCATGGAAAGAGCAGGTGTCCTTAACGTTTTCTACACTCAGTGAGAGGAGGATCTTTCATCTCGATGGTCTCTCCATCATGCCTAATTGATGTTGTGCTTTGAAGCTCATTAGGACCGACCCTGGATTAGAGACCGCAGAGAGAGAGAAAATAAAGAATAGAAAGAGAGAAAAGAGAGAGAGAGAGGGGTTGACGAGGGAGGGGTGCTGTTGAAAGCCTGGATGGATAGAAAGAACGAATTGAGAGAGCAAAGATAAAGAGAGGAAGGAGGGGGGTTGTAGGGAGCGCCGGGTGTTACATGCTCACCTAACAGCAGGGTACCTGCCACAGGGGATCAGACCAGGCTGCAACCAGACAGACAGCATTGATGTTTTAAATGGTTTGAAGTGTTTCTCTAGTCTGTCTAGACTGTGTCAGTCGGTGAATACCTGTGATGAAACGCTGCTTTAGTCCTAAGCTCTGAGAAAATAGCAGCAGTAGCAATAGACAGTTACACATCTGTAAACCTATATTATTAATCAGGCTACTACTATCACACAGGCCTATATAATGCAGCTATAAAATGTAGCTGTTGGAGATGCACCTTTTGGAGAATAGATACAGTTACTAGTTTATCGACTTTTCCCATTGGATAGCAGGCAGAGAGCAGGGACAAAGTGAAGCACTTAACAAGAGCACCAGGGCTAGAGTCAGCCTATCGAGTAGTAGGGCATTTTGTTTGGGTGAATGCCAGATGCCAGCCCTAACTTGTAACTCAGTAGTACTTTAGCCGCTGGAGTTGAACAGGCCTCTGGCATTAGTGACAGGTCTTCACATGGAGCACTGATTATTATTTTAATTACACAAGTGCTCTCGGTGCTTATTGTCCCATCAGATTCCCTCGTTAGTGTGCTGTGCTCATTAGTGTATTCCCTCTGTATCGCTTCTAATTTTTCTCCCTGCCATCTCCCTTTCCCCAGCAGGACGTTACTTTCCTATCATTCTCACACAAACAAATGCACACACTGACACACACACACACACACCCACACACACACCCACACACACACCCACACACACACCCACACACAATATAGTAAGGCTTTGGGGTTTGTGTGTTTACAAACCAGTGAACAGTTGGAGAACTCTGTCGCCATGCATTTGTGAATATATGGGAAGTGACCTGGGAAGGTGAGTAGGACGGAGCCAGGCGCAGGTGTTAATCAAAGAATCTGGTTTATTTGGCCAATACCGCAGTCCGCAGCAATGCGTAAACCAAATACAGTGCGACTTAAATGCGTACTAGGAAAACAAAACACACGGGTGAATATCCCGTAGATAAAAGTTACATATTGCTCAACACGAGCTAGCGACACCTCCACATGGAAACAATAACACATAAAGACATGGGGGAGCAGAGAGCATAATTGTACAGAGACTTATGAGGGGATATGTACCAGGTGTGTGTGAAAAACAAGACAAAACAAATGGAATTATGAAAAGAGGAGCGGCAGTGGCTAGAAGGCCGGTGACGATGAACGCCGAAGCCTGCCCGAACAAGGAGATGAGACAGCTTCGGAGGGAGTCGTGACAGTACCCTTCCCTTGAGCTCCAGCAGCGCGCCGACACTGGCCCCGTCCCCGGGGACGGCCAGGAGGACGCGGAGCAGGGCGATCCGGATGGCGATGGTGGAAGTCCCGCAACAGGGAGGGATCGAGGACATCCTTCACCGGGACGCAGCACCGCTCCTCTGGACCGTACCCCTCCCACTCCACGAGGTACTGAAGGCCCCCCGCTCAACGCCTCAAATCCAGGATGGAACGGATGGAGGACGCCGGGGCCCCCTCAATGTACAAAGAGAGTGGCCTCACTGCGGTGGCGATCAGCGTTGGACTTCTGGCGATGCACGGCGCGCTGGAGGTGGACGTGGGCGGCGTTCAATGTCTCCTCCGTGTGCCGAAACCATTCGTCCACCGCAGGAGCTTCGGTCTGGCTCTGATGCCACGGTGCCAGGACCGGCTGATACCCTAAAATACATTGAAAGGTGACATGTTAGTTTAGGAGTGGCGGAGAGAGTTCTGGGCATATTCGGCCCATGGCAAGAACACAGATCACTCCCCCGGCCGGTCCTGGCAGTAGGACCGCAGAAACCTACCCACATCCTGATTCACATGTTCCACCTGCCCATTAGATTCGGGGTGAAACCCAGAGGTCAGGCTGACCGAGACCCCCAGACGTTCCATGAACGCCTTCCAGTCCACAATGACCAGGATGGTGGTGTTACCCTGAGAGAGAGGAAGATCAGTTAGAAAATTGATCGATAAGTGGGACCATGGTCGTTGTGGAACTGGTAAGGGATATAACTTACCCGCTGGAAGGTGCCTAGGTGCCTTACTCTGGGCGCACACCGAGCAGGAGGAGACATACACCCTCACATCCTTAGCCAAGGTAGGTCACCAGTACTTCCCGGTAAGGCAGCGCACTGTACGGCTGATGCCTGGGTGACCAGAGGAGGGGGACGTGTGTGCCCAATAGATAAGACGATCACGGACACTAGACGGCATGTACCAAAGCCCAGCTGGGCACTGAGGCGGAGATGGCTCTATGTCCGAGTCCACCGCCCACACCACCTGCGCAACAATGCAGGAGGCCAGGAGTATGGGGGTGTTATCAATGGGCCTCTCCTCTGTGTCGTACAGCCGTGACAGTGTGTCTGCCTTCACGTTCTTAGTGCCTAGTATATAGGACAGCGTGAAATCGAACCGGGTGAAGAACAAGGCCCACCTGGCCTGGCGAGGGGGGCTGCGACCTTGTCAAAGACCCGGATAAACCTCTGAAAGTATTTGGCAAAGCCAATGAAGCGCTGCACCTCCTTAAGTCAGCCAATTACGCACGGCTGAAATGCGGTCTCCCTCCATCTCCACACCTGAGGTGGTGATGTGGTATCTGAGGAAGGAGACGGATTGTTGGAAGAACAGACATTTTTCTGCCTTGGCATACAGGTCATGCTCCGACAGTCGCCCAAGCACTAGGGACACATGCTCGGCGCGCTTAGCGGAATACACCAGGATGTCATCGATGTAGACCACCACACCGCGACCAAGCATGTCCCGAAACACCTCGTTCACAAAGGACTGGAAGACTGATGGAGCATTCATCAACCCGTACGGCATCACCATATATTCATAATGCCCCGTGGTGGTGCTAAATGCCGGCTTCCATTCGTCCCCTTCCTGGACACGCATCAGGTTGTACGCACTCCTGAGATCTAATTTCGTGAAGAAGCGCACCCCATGCATTGATTCGATCACAGAGGAATTGAGGGGTAGAGGATAACTATAGCGAATTGTAATTTTATTAAGTGCACATTAATCAATTCAAGGGTGCAGACCCCCATCATTCTTCTTCACGAAACATAAACTTGAGGAGGCGGGTGAAGTGGAGGGGCGTATGAACCCCTGATGCAGAGACTCGGAGACGTATGTTTCCATAGCCTCCGTTTCAGCCTACGAAATATACATGACTCCTGGGCGGTACAGCGTCTAACCGGAGGTTTATCGCGCAATCCCCCGAACGATGGGGTGGTAATTTGGTCGCCTGCGTTTTGGAAAAGGCGTGCGCCAAATCGAGGTATTCGGGGGGAATGCGCACGGGGGACGCACCTACCCCGTGCCCTCTGCGGCCATGAAAAGGTGGGGTTGTGTAGTGCTAGCCAAGGAAGGCCCAACACAACAGGGAAATCAAGGGACTCAATAATATGAAATGTGATTTGCTCATTATGGGTCTCCTGCGTAATTATAGGGACTGGTGCTGTATCCGCCCTAACAAAACCTGACCCTAAGGGTCGACTGTCAAGTGCTTTGACGGGCAATGGAATAGACAGGGGAACCAATGTAAGATGTAGACTAAGAGCTAAAGACCTGTCCATAAAGTTCCCAGCTGCGCCTGAATCTACCAGTGCCTTACACTGGGGAACTACCGCGTAATCAGGGAAGTTGACGTGGATGGTTAAATGCGCAGCAGAGGGCTCTGAACGAGTGTGGGTTTGTGCTACCTGGGGTGATGCGAGAGTGCCCTGCCTGCCGCCTCCAGAACCAGAAGAACTCTGATGACATCGTGCAGCAGAATGTCCTGTTCTGCCACAAGAGTGACACTGGATCTGTCGTCCTCCGTTCTCCAGGAACGCTGCACCACCCAGCTCCATCGGAACGTGAGCCTGGGTGAGGGTGAAATGGGCAGACCCCTTCCAGGACGTCCTCTTGAAGCCAGCAGGTTGTCCAACCAGATGGCCATGTCCACCAGTTGGTCGAAGGTCAGAGTGGTATCCCGGCAGGCTAGCTCCCTTCGGACGTCCTCACGCAGGCTGCATCGGAAATGGTCGATGAGGGACCGCTTGTTCCCCCCGGACCCAGCCGACAGGGTTCTAAACTCCAGGGCAAAGTCTTGCGCGGTCCTCGTCCCCTGCCTCAGATGGAACAGACGCTCGCCCGCCTCTCTTCCTTCCCCCGAAGGACACCTTCTCCCGATCCGATGGAGCAGGGCTGATGGTGTTGAAGTAGAGGTCCAGCTGCAGGAGGAAACCCTGGCAGCGGGCAGCTGTCCTGTCGTATTCCCTCGGTAGAGACAGGTGAATAACCCCTGGTTGCTGGTGTGTGGATCCGGTCACTCAGCTGGTTCCGCAGGGTCGGATCCTCTCTTCTCCAGGTGCTGGACGGCCTGGAGAACCTGATCCATCGCTTCGCCCAAGCTGGCTAACATGGTGGAATGCTCCCGGACCCGCTCAATGACTCCAGGCATATTCCCTGCTCCTGCTAACTCCATGCTGTTTGGGTGTGTTATTCTGTAACAAGGTGAGTAGGACGGATCCGGCACAGGTGTGAATCATAGAATAGGGTTTATTTGGCCAATACAGCAATGTGTAAACCAAATACAGTGCGACTTAAATGCGTACTGGGAAAACAAAACACATGGGTGAATATCCCGGCGATAAAAGTAACATAATACTGAACATGAGCTAGCGACACCTCCACATGGAACAATAACACACAAAGACATGGGGGAGCAGAGGGAATAATTGTACAGAGACTGATGAGGGGATATGAACCAGGTGTTTGTGAAAAACAAGACAAAACAAATGGAATGATGAAAAGAGGAGCGGCAGTGGCTAGAAGGCCGGTGAAGACGAACGCCGAAGCCTGCCCGAACAAGGAGATGAGGCAGCTTCGGAGGGAGTCATGACAAATACACATGTATTCATTTGTGGAACAGCATTATAGTGCCTGTGACTAATTCTTTCTCTACATGAATTACTGTAACCTGGAATTTAAATCATAAGCTGGGTCTAAAGTACACTGTAAATGGAATTACAGTGGGGGAAAAAAGTATTTAGTCAGCCACCAATTGTGCAAGTTCTCCCACTTAAAAAGATGAGAGAGGCCTGTAATTTTCATCATAGGTACACGTCAACTATGACAGACAAAATGAGAAAAGAAAATCCAGAAAATCACATTGTAGGATTTTTTATGAATTTATTTGCAAATTATGGTGGAAAATAAGTATTTGGTCAATAACAAAAGTTTCTCAATACTTTGTTATATACCCTTTGTTGGCAATGACACAGGTCAAACGTTTCCTGTAAGACTTCACAAGGTTTTCACACACTGTTGCTGTTTTTTTGGCCCATTCCTCCATGCAGATCTCCTCTAGAGCAGTGATGTTTTGGGGCTGTCGCTGGGCAACACAGACTTTCAACTCCCTCCAAAGATATTCTATGGGGTTGAGATCTGGAGACTGGCTAGGCCACTCCAGGAACTTGAAATGCTTCTTACGAAGCCACTCCTTCGTTGCCCGGGCGGTGTGTTTGGGATCATTGTCATGCTGAAAGACCCAGCCACGTTTCATCTTCAATGCCCTTGCTGATGGAAGGAGGTTTTCACTCAAAATCTCACGATACATGGCCCCATTCATTCTTTCCTTTACACGGATCAGTCGTCCTGGTCCCTTTGCAGAAAAACAGCCCCAAAGCATGATGTTTCCACCCCCATGCTTCACAGTAGGTATGGTGTTCTTTGGATGCAGCTCAGCATTCTTTGTCCTCCAAACACGACGAGTTGAGTTCTTACCAAAAAGTTCTATTTTGGTTTCATCTGACCATTAGACATTCTCCCAATCCTCTTCTGGATCATCCAAATGCACTCTAGCAAACTTCAGACGGGCCTGGACATGTACTGGCTTAAGCAGGGGGACACGTCTGGCACTGCAGGATTTGAGTCCCTGGCGGCGTAGTGTGTTACTGATGGTAGGCTTTGTTACTTTGGTCCCAGCTCTCTGCAGGTCATTCACTAGGTCCCCCCGTGTGGTTCTGGGATTTTTGCTCACCGTTCTTGTGATCATTTTGACCACACGGGGTGAGATCTTGCGTGGAGCCCCAGATCGAGGGAGATTATCAGTGGTCTTGTATGTCTTCCATTTCCTAATAATTGCTCCCACAGTTGATTTCTTCAAACCAAGCTGCTTACCTATTGCAGATTCAGTCTTCCCAGCCTGGTGCAGGTCTACAATTTTGTTTCTGGTGTCCTTTGACAGCTCTTTGGTCTTGGCCATAGTGGATTTTGGAGTGTGACTGTTTGAGGTTGTGAACAGGTGTCTTTTATACTGATAACAAGTTCAAACAGGTGCCATTAATACAGGTAACGAGTGGAGGACAGAGGAGCCTCTTAAAGAAGAAGTTACAGGTCTGTGAGAGCCAGAAATCTTGCTTGTTTGTAGGTGACCAAATACTTATTTTCCACCATAATTTGCAAATAAATTCATAAAAAATCCTACAATGTGATTTTCTGGATTTTTTTTTCTCAATTTGTCTGTCATAGTTGACGTGTACCTATGATGAAAATTACAGGCCTCTCTCATCTTTTTAAGTGGGAGAACTTGCACAATTGGTGGTTGACTAAATACTTTTTTTCCCCACTGTAAATTAAGTCTATGGTTTAAAATGAAGCAATAACTGTATATCAAAATGGGTTGAAACACAGTTCCTTCTTAGAATAAACCAAATTCATTATCATGTTTATGTGAATTAAAACACCCTGTGACATAGTGGAATCCTCTCTGTTTCTAGAAGTGGCAGCATTAAACCCCTATAACCTTCCATCTACAAACAGTACAAAAAAAAACTGGAAAGCTGGTTTCAGTGTTTGATTGAATAGTTCCTTCACTCTGTCAAACAACTATTCATACAAAAAAACTACCCAAGAACAAATATGCCAGTGTAACAGAAATAATTTTAATTCCTTTGGTGTTTGCAAAACAAAAACAAAAACAAAAATGTGCATTGTCCGGGTGGTTTTATGAAAATACCACTGAAAGACCCTCCTCTACCCAACACACTGGGAATAAAAGTACATAACTGACGTTATATTAAAATGTTTAAAGCTAATGAATTAAAATACTACAGTTACTATTATATTCCATATTTCGATAAAGAAAGATAGAAAAGCAACGCTGAGGCACAGATTAGGGAATTTATGTTACAAACAAATGAATCCGGCCTGAGAGGGGGAATGACTGAGAAGTAAGAAGAGGAAGATGATGATGAAGTACAGAATAAGATGAGATGAAAGGATAAAAAAGAACAAGATAATACACATGACAAGATGGAGATGATACAATTTGAAATGGGACAGGTACATAACATTTTACAAAGACGAGCTAGAAATGAGAAAGTCAAGAGTACCACTATGGAGACTAGGATAGTCAGACAGGGAAATGTGGGACACTGGCATGAGCTGCATATCTAATATCAGTTCATAGATGTATTCAGATCTCCAGTCATTCAATGCAGTAGCCGATAGCCTAGACCTAGGGTTACATTGCCAAACAAGAAACACCTTACCCTAATATACACATGAATAAACACCTTTAAAACTTTCTTTCAATAACCTACAACATGACTGGTACAGTTCAGGAGAGAGAATAAAGACCAACTCTAAACCCCCTCCACCATCCTCTACTCTTCTCTCTGACTTCTATCCACATGCTACTTTAGGCACTTGGAAAGAATGTGATTGAATCATAATTCATACTAACATGCTGAGAATCTTCAGTGTGTGCACGTACCTTAAAACCTATCTTTCCTAAATCCACATGAAGTGCTATTAAACTCATGAGACCCCATTCACCCGCTCCTTTAGGTTGAGAAAGTCAGTGTCGATCTACAACACCGGATCTAGAGTCATATCATACCCTGACCCTTAACCTAATGCCCCCCCCCCCCCTTCCTAATCCTAATCCCAATCCCAACTACAGTAACCCATCTCTAGTCTGAAAGAATCGGGTTGGACAATAATCTCTCAAACTTAATCTACAGTGAGACAATGACCAAGCGGAGTCTGCATGGCACTAATCCATCATGTGGGATGATGTTGACAACTGTGTGTAAAGGTGTTTAAAAAACGGTGCTCTTTTTATTATGTGTGCTTTAAATCACCATTATGCTACTTTAACACGATTAAAAATGTAATATCTGAAAGAGGAACTAGAACATTTGGTGGTGGTGGGGGGAGCGAAATAAGGGAGAGGGTGAGAGGGAGGGAGGGGTGGTTAATAAGATTAAGGATTTGGGTTAGTTTCCCTAAAACGGGTCACATCTAACAAGCAGTTTCCCCAAACCTCTAACTACAACTATACTGAATTCATTACATCTGTAAAACGGTTAAATGCTACACTGAAATCATGATAAAACAGGATCACTGATAAATTCACTAGTATCCACACACAGATCGCTTAATAACAGGTGAGTTGTTGACACACAATCTTCACATTAACACATTACACATACATACAAAACAGTCACCTCTGTTAGTTTGATCCCCAGCAAACACAACAACAATTTGCTCATATTCACAAAACGACTCAATTACACGGTTATCGCCAGGGGTTATGAGTGATCACACTAATTAAAAATAATTATTTCTCATCACCATTATCAATATAAATATATACATGTATGTACTGGTCATAAAAAATCTAATCTACCTTAACGTCTTCACAGCAAATATATATAGTTAAGAGATTGCTCCTCTCTCTCTTTTCCACGTTTTGAACAGAGGAGGAACCCCCCCCCCCCCCCCCCCTCTGGGATGTGTGTGCGTCCTGAGGTGGGGAGTTGATAAGGCTATGTACACAAGTCCTGGCTGAGGGCAGGGGCCTAGGATGGTGAAATGGTCGGGGTCGGGTCCCTATGACCCCTCTGTAGTCTAGAGGCTCTAGATGTCCTGGGTCTATGGCAGGCTGGCTATGTCCCGTTTGGGTGGAGGCCGTCAGCTTACAGCTGGCCCCGTTAGCCTTGTCCTCGAAGATCATAACCCTGGAGGGAGAGAGAGAGAGAGAGAGAGAGAGAGAGAGAGAGAGAGAGAGAGAGAGAGAGAGAGAGAGAGAGAGAGAGAGAGAGAGAGAGAGAGAGAGAGAGAGAGAGAGAGAGAGAGAGAGAGAGAGAGAGAGAGAGAGAGAGAGAGAGAGAGAGAGAGAGAGAGGAGAGAGAGAGAGAGAGAGAGAGAGAGAGAGAGAGAGAGAGAGAGAGAGAGAGAGAGAGAGAGAGAGAGAGAGAGAGAGAGAGAGAGAGAGAGAGAGAGAGAGAGAGAGAGAGAGAGAGAGAGAGAGAGAGAGAGAGAGAGGTCAGTGGAGGACTGCAAAACAAACTCAAAGCTATGGCAGTCTCCCAGAGTTAAGGGGATTGCAGTGCCTTCAGAAAGTATTCACACCCCTTGACTTTTTCCACATTTTGTTGTGTTACAGCCTGAATTTTAAATGGATTAAATTGAGATTTTGTGTCACATATCTACACACACAATACCCCATAATGTAAAAGTGGAATTATGTTTTTAGAAATGTTTACAAATTAATAAAAAATGAAAAGCTGAAATGTCTTGAGTCAATAAGTATTCAACCCTTTTGTTATGGCAAGCCTAAATAAGTTCAGGAGTAAAAATGTGCTTAACAAGTCACATAATAAGTTGCATGGACTCACTCTTTTGTGCAATAATAGTGTTTAACACATTTTTAAATGACTTCCATCTCTGTACCCCACACATACAATTATCTGAATGTTCCCTCAGTCGAGCAGTGAATTTCAAGCACAGATTCAAGCACAAAGACCAGGGAGGTTTATCCAATGGTTTTCAAAGAAGGGCATCTATTGGTAAAAAAAAACAGACATTGAATATCCCTTTGAGCATGGTGCAATTATTAATTACACTTTGGATGGTGTATCAATACACCCAGTCACTACAAAGATACAGGTGCTCTTCCTAACTCAGTTGCCGGAGAGGAAGGAAACCGCTCAGGGATTTCAAAATGAGGCCAATGGTGATTTTAAAACAGTTTCAGAGTTTATTGGCTGTGATATGAGATAACTGTAGTTACTCCACAATACTAACATAGGCCTAAATGAAAAGAAGGAAGCCTGTACAGAATGAAAATATTCTAAAACATGTATCCTGTTTGCAACAAGGCACTAAAGTAATACTGCAAAAAATGTGGCAAAGAAATTAACTTTTTGTCCTCAATATAAAGCGTTATGTTTGGGGCAAATCCAACACAACACGTCACTGAGTACCACTCTTCATATTTTCAAGCATGGTGGCTGATCCATGTTATGGGTATGCTTGTCATTGGCAAGGACTGGGGAGTTTGTTTTGGATAAAAAGAAACAGAGCTAAGCACAGGCAAAATCCTTGAGGAAAACTTGGTTCAGTATGCTTTCCAACAGACACTGGGAAACAAATTCACCTTTCAGCAGGACAATTACCTAAAACACAAGGCCAAATATACACTGGAGTTGCTTACCAAGACGACACTGAATGTTCCTGAGTGGCCAAGGTACAGTTTTGACTTAAATTGGCTTGAAAATCTATGACAATACTTGAAAATGGCTGTCTAGCAATGATCAACAACCAACTTGACAGAGCTTGAATAATTTTTTTAATAATAAATGGGCAAATATTGTACAATCCAGGTGCGCAAAGCTCTTAGAGACTTACCCAGAACGACTCACAGCTGTAATCACTGCCAAAAGGTGATTCTAACATGTATCGACTCATGGGGTTGAATACTTATATAATCAAGATATATTTGTGTTATATTTTCCATATATATATATATATATATATATATATATATATATATATATATATATATATATATATATATTTGTTAGAATTTTTCTACCACTTTCAGAGTATTTTGTGTCGCTCGTTGACAAAACAATTACAATTAAATTCATTTTAATTCCACTTCGTAACACAACAAAATGTGGAAAAAATCAAGGGGTGTGAATACTGTAGATGCTTTTCTAAGTGAAGAGTTTATTTCCAAAACTCTATATCCACCAATTTCTCACATTTGTGTTTTTTAATCAGAAAGTATTGCTTATGGGTACCTTCATGTGTGTAAAATATTACTGATCTAATGTTTTTAATTAATAGATTTTAGATGTGTATTTTTTTGTTTGTTTGTATCCTGTAAATTTGACTGTGGTTGTCTCACCTAGCTATCTTAAGATGAATGCACTTACCGTAAGACTCTCTGGATAAGAGCATATGCTAAATGATTAAAATGTCAAATGTAAATGTTTTACATACTCATATATAATTTTTTATCATTTGTACATTTCTTTATTACAAATGTAGTTATTTGTTACATTTGACTGTGGAAAACCTAGCAGTACTACTTATTTCTCTGAGAGTGAGGCGGATATACACCATTTTGTAAAAAAAAAAACATGATTATTTGTCTCTATGATACCATTAAGGATAGATTGGTTTGTGTTTGAACAACCCCATGCAATGATTTTTCACTTTTTTCCATAATTTCTTTAAATTCATTGACCAAGATTTTTTTGATCAAGCAGTGGCAAATACACTACATGACCAAAAGTATGTGGACAGCTGCTTGTCGAACATCTCATTCCAAAATCATGGGCATTAATATGGAGTTGATCCCCCCTTTGCTGCTATAACAGCCTCCACTCTTCTAGGAAGACTTTCCACTAGATGTTGGAACAGTGCTGCGGGGACTTGCTTCCAATCAGCCACAAGAGCATTAGTGAGGTCGGAAAGTGATGTTGGGCGATTAGGCCTAACTCGCAGTCGGCGTTCCAATTCATCCCAAAGATGTTCGATGTGGTTGAGGTCAGGGCTCTGTGCAGGCCAGTCAAGTTCTTCCACACCGATCGACAAACCATTTCTGTATGGACTTCGCTTTGTGCATGGGGGCAATGTCATGCTGAAACAGGAAAGGGCCTTCCTCAAACTGTTGCCACAAAATTGGAAGCACAGAATCGTCTAAAATGTCATTGTATGCTGTAGCGTTAAAATGTCCCTTCACTGGAACTAAGGGGCTTAGCCCGAACTGTGAAAACAGCCCCAGACCATTATTCCTCCTCCACCAAACTTTACAGTTGGCGCTATGCATTCGGGCAGGTAGAGTTCTCCTGGCATCCGCCAAACACAGATTTGTCCATCATTCCAGAGAACGCGTTTCCACTGCTCCAAAGTCCAATGGTGTCGAGCTTTACACCACTCCAGCCGACGATTGGCATTGCATATGGTGATCTTAGGCTTGTGTGCGGCTGCTTGGCCATAGAAACCCTTTGCATGAAGCTCCCGACGAATAGTTATTGTGCTGACGTTGCTTTCAGAGGCAGTTTGGAACTCGGTAGTGAGTGTTGCAATCGAGGACAGCCAATTTTTTAAGCGCTACGCGCTTCAGCACTTGCCAGTCCCGTTCTGTGAGCTTGTGTGGCCTACCACTTCGCGGCTGAGCCATTGTAGCTCCTAGACATTTCTACTTCCAGTTGACCAAGGCAGCTTTAGCAGAGCAGAAATTTGATGAACTGACTTGTTGGAAAGGTGGCATCCTATGACAGGGCCATGTTGTAAGTCAACTGAGCTCTTCAGTAAGGTCATTCTACTGCCAATGTTTGTCTATGCATTGCATGGCTGTGTGCTCAATTTTATACACCTGTCAGCAACGGGTGTGGCTGAAATAGCCCAATCCACTAATTTGAAGGGGTGTCCACATACTTGTGTATATATAGTGTATTTAAAAAAAGTTTAATGTCATACGAGACACCTGTCTGATTCATGCCTGTGAGTGGACTAATCCATTGGGGAGGCCGCGGGGATGGCACACCAGTAGTACATTTACCATTAATTACCATAATTTCTAATCTACAATGTTTGTTTGGTTATTGCCGACCGCTGATTACCGGCAACTTCAGGAGCATAACTGCAGCGAAGGCCAGCAGCAGGGGGAGGATGGTGGTATGGTCAGAACAGGTTTTCTTCTTCTGGATAGGCTATATTGATCTCAGACTCCCTCTTTAGTCATTTGTGTGTCTTAATTTTTAATCGCAGCGCTTAAAGCATCAGACAAGCTCAGTAGCCTACATATAGCTGATTTTATTCAAACATTGGGTTTGTCTATATATGGAAAAATACACGTTTTAAAATGTTGACCAATCAAATTATTATTATTATTATTATTATTATTATTTTTCACCTTTATTTAACCAGGTAAGCCAGTTGAGAACACTCATTTACAACTGCGACCTGGCCAAGATAAAGCAAAGCAGTGTGATAAAAACACAACACAGAGTTAAATATGGGGTAAACAAAACAGTCAAAAAATACAACAGAAAATATATATACAGTGTGTGCGAATGTAGTAAGTTATGGAGGTAAGGCAATAAATAGGCCATAGTGCAAAATAGTTACAATTTCGTATTAACACTGGAATGATAGATGTGCAAAAGATGATGTGCAAATAGAGATACTGGGGTGCAAATTAGCAAAATAAATAACAATATGGGGATGAGGTAGTTGGGTGGGCTAATTTCAGAAAGGCTGTGTACAGGTGCAGTGATCGGTAAGCTGCTCTGACAACTGACACTTAAAGTTAGTGAGGGAGATAAGAGTCTCCAGCTTCAGAGATTTTTGCAGTTCGTTCCAGTCATTGGCAGCAGAGAACTGGAAGGAATGGCGGCCAAAGGAGGTGTTGGCTTTGGGGATGACCAGTGAGATATACCTGATGGAGCGCATACTACGGGTGGGTGTTGCTATGGTGACCAGTGAGCTAAGATAAGACAGGGATTTGCCTAGCAGTGATTTATAGATGACCTGGAGCCAGTGGGTTTGACGACGAATATGTAGTGAGGGCCAGCCAACAAGAGCGTACAGGTCACAATGGTGGGTAGTATATGGGGCTTTGGTGACAAAACGGACGGCACTGTGATAGACTACAATCAATTTGCTGAGTAGAGTGTTGGAGGCTATTTTGAAAATGACATCGCCGAAGTCAAGGATCGGTAGGATAGTCAGTTTTACGAGGGCATGTTTGGCAGCATGAGTGAAGGAGCCTTTGTTGCGAAATAGGAAGCCGATTCTAGATCTAACTTTTGATTGGAGATCCTTAATTTGAGTCTGGAAGGAGAGTTTACAGTCTAACCAGACACCTAGGTATTTGTAGTTGTCCACATACTCTAGGTCACACCCGCCGAGAGTAGTGATTCTAGTCGGGTGGGCGGGTGCAAGCAGCATTCGGTTGAAGAGCATGCATTTAGTTTTACTAGTGTTTAAGAGCAGTTGGAGGCTACGGAAGGAGTGTTGTATGGCGTTGAAGCTTGTTTGGAGGTTTGTTAACACAGTGTCCAATGAAGGGCCAGATCCGAGCGTCACCAGCAGCAAGATCGAATTCATTGATATACACAGAGAATAGAGTCGGCCCGAGAATTGAACCCTGTGGCACCTCCATAGAGACGGCCAAAGGTCCAGACAACAGGCCCTCCGATTTGACACATTGAACTCTATCTGAGAAGTAGTTGGTGAACCAGGCGAGGCAGTCATTAGAGAAACCAAGGCTATTTAGTCTGCCAATAAGAATGCGGTGGTTGACAGAGTCGAAAGCCTTGAACAGGTCGATGAAGACGGCTGCGCAGTACTGTCTTTTATCGATCGCGTTTATAATATCGTTTAGGACCTTGAGCGTGGCTGAGGTGCACCCATGACCAGCTCGGAAACCGGATTGCATAGCGTAGAAGGTACGGTGGGATTCGAAATGGTCGGTGATCTGTTTGTTAACTTGGCTTTCAAAAACTTTCGAAGGGCAGGATGGATATAGGTCTATAACAGTTTGGATCTAGAGTGTCACCCCTTTGAAGAGGGGGACGACCGCGGCAACTTTCCAATCTCTGGGGATCTCAGACGATCGATTGGTCGAAAGAACAGACTCTCAGTCAACCAATATTTATTCTTTTGTCGGGGACAGCCCTAGAGTGAGTGAATTAGTGAGAGACAGGGATTGAGTGGGAGAGTCGGTTCACATGTGTATGCATATACAGTGGGGAAAAAAGTATTTAGTCAGCCACCAATTGTGCAAGTTCTCCCACTTAAAAAGATGAGAGAGGCCTGTAATTTTCATCATAGGTACACATCAACGATGACAGACAAAATGAGAAGAAAAAAAATCCTGAAAATCACATTGTATGATTTTTAATGAATTTATTTGCAAATGATGGTGGAAAATAAGTATTTGGTCAATAACAAAAGTTTCTCAATACTTTGTTATACACCCTTTGTTGGCAATGACACAGGTCAAACGTTTTCTGTAAGTCTTCACAAGGTTTTCACACACTGTTGCTGGTATTTTGGCCCATTCCTCCATGCAGATCTCCTCTAGAGCAGTGATGTTTTGGGGCTGTCGCTGGGCAACTCCCTCCAAAGATTTTCTATGGGGTTGAGATCTGGAGACTGGCTAGGCCACTCCAGGACCTTGAAATGCTTCTTACGAAGCCACTCCTTCGTTGCCCGGGCGGTGTGTTTGGGATCATTGTCATGCTGAAAGACCCAGCCACGTTTCATCTTCAATGTCCTTGCTGATGGAAGGAGGTTTTCACTCAAAATCTCACGATACATGGCCCCATTCATTCTTTCCTTTACACGGATCAGTCGTCCTGGTCCCTTTGCAGAAAAACAGCCCCAAAGCATGATGTTTCCACCCCCATGCTTCACAGTAGGTATGGTGTTCTTTGGATGCAACTCAGCATTCTTTGTCCTCCAAACACGACGAGTTGAGTTTTTACCAAAAAGTTCTATTTTGGTTTCATCTGACCATATGACATTCTCCCAATCCTCTTCTGGATCATCCAAATGCACTCTAGCAAACTTCAGACGGGCCTGGACATGTACTGGCTTAAGCAGGGGGACACGTCTGGCACTGCAGGATTTGAGTCCCTGGCGGCGTACTGTGTTACTGATGGTAGGCTTTGTTACTTTGGTCCCAGCTCTCTGCAGGTCATTCACTAGGTCCCCCCGTGTGGTTCTGGGATTTTTGCTCACCGTTCTTGTGATCATTTTGACCCCACGGGGTGAGATCTTGCGTGGAGCCCCAGATCGAGGGAGATTATCAGTGGTCTTGTATGTCTTCCATTTCCTAATAATTGCTCCCACAGTTGATTTCTTCAAACCAAGCTGCTTACCTATTGCAGATTCAGTCTTCCCAGCCTGGTGCAGGTCTACAATTTTGTTTCTGGTGTCCTTTGACAGCTCTTTGGTCTTGGCCATAGTGGAGTTTGGAGTGTGACTGTTTGAGGTTGTGGACAGGTGTCTTTTATACTGATAACAAGTTCAAACAGGTGCCATTAATACAGGTAACGAGTGGAGGACAGAGGAGCCTCTTAAAGAAGTTACAGGTCTGTGAGAGCCAGAAATCTTGCTTGTTTGTAGGTGACCAAATACTTATTTTCCACCATAATTTGCAAATAAATTCATTAAAAATCATACAATGTGATTTTCTGGATTTTCTTTCCTCAATTTGTCTGTCATAGTTGACGTGTACCTATGATGAAAATTACAGGCCTCTCTCATCTTTTTAACAATTGGTTGCTGACTAAATACTTTTTTCCCCCACTGTAGGTTATAGCAGGATTTGGGTCATGCACCAAGGGATGGGGTTTGGGGAACATGGTTGGCAATCCTGCCAAGACTGCCTCTCTTCTATTCACAATGCCTGGGAACTGAGAGCTGGGCAGGATTTAAGATGGCGGCCGTGCCGTGTCCATTCATTGTCCCATACTAACGAGAGTCCCTAACGACAGTCACTAATGACACAGTCCCTAACGAGCAGTCAGGCCAGAGGAGCGATCAGAACAGGACACCCTGCTGAGTTAAACAAGGGGCTTATGTCCCCAATCAGGACACACTGATCTAAATAGATATAGAGTAGAGAGAGAGGTAGATAGAAAGGGAGAGAGGGAAAGACAGTGTTTTCCACAAGTACATAGAGTAGCCTGCCAAATTGAACAAATAGTTCACATTTCAAAATGATTTGCAGAAATAGCTACAGTTGAAGTCGGAAATACACCTTAGCCAAATACATTTCAACTCAGTTTTTCACAATTCCTGACATTTAATCCTAGTACAAATTAACTGTCTTAGGTCAGTTATGATCACCACTTTATTTTAAGAATGTGAAATGTCAGAATAATAGTAGAGAGAATGATTTATTTCAGATTTTATTTATTTCATCACATTCCCAGTGGGTCAGAAGTTTACATACACTCAATTAGTATTTGGTAGCATTGCTTTTAAATTGTTTAAATTGGGTCAAATGTTTTGGGTTGCCTTCCACAAGCTTCACACAATAAGTTGGGTGAATTTTGGCCCATTCCTCCTGACAGAGCTGGTGTAACTGAGTCAGGTTTGTAGGCCTCCTTGTTCGCACACGCCTTTTCAGTTCTGCCCACATATTTTCTATAGGATTGAGGTCAGGGCTTTGTGATGGCCACTGCAATACCTTGACTTTGTTGTCCTTAAGCCCTTTTGCCACAACTTTGGAAGTATGCTTGGGGTCATTGTCCATTTGGAAGACCCATTTGCGACCAAGCTTTAACTTCCTGACTGATGTCTTGAGATGTTGCTTCAATATATCCACCTAATTTTCCTTCCTCATCATGCCATCTATTTTGTGAAGTGCACCAGTCCCTCCTGCAGCAAAGCACCCCCACAGCATGATGCTGCCACCCCCATGCTTCACGGTTGGGATGGTGTTCATCGGCTTGCAGGGACCCCCTTTTTCCTCCAAACATAACGATGGTCATTATGGTCAAACAGTTCTATTTTTGTTTCATCAGACCAGAGGACATTTCTCCAAAAAGTACGATCTTTGTCCCCATGTGCAGTTGCAAACCGTAGTCTGGCTTTTTTATGGCGGTTTTGGAGCAGTGGCTTCTTCCTTGCTGAACGGCCTTTCAGATTATGTCGATATAGGACTCGTTTTACTGTGGATATAGATACTTTTGTACCCTGTTTCCTGGATGAAGGATGAACCAGACTTGTGGAGGTCTACAATATTTTTTCTGAGGTCTTGGCTGATTTCTTTAGATTTTTTCCCATGATGTCAAGCAAAGAGACACTGAGTTTGAAGGTAGGCCTTGAAATACATCCACAGATACACCTCCAATTGACTCAAATTATGTCAATTAGCCTATCAGAAGCTTCTAAAGCCATGACATCATTTTCCTTAATTTTCCAAGCTGTTTAAAGGCACAGCCAACTTAGTGTATATAACCTTCTGACCCACTGGAATTGTGATACAGTGAATTATAAGTGAAATAAACAATTGTTAGGAAAATTGAAAATTACTTGTGTCATGCACAAAGTAGATGTCCTAACCGACTTGCCAAAACTATAGTTTGTTAACAAGAAATTTGTGGAGTGGTTGAAGAACCACTTACATTTTAGTCATTTAGCAGACGCTCTTATCCAGATCGACTTACAATTAGTTAGTGCATAAATTTTTCATACTGGCCCCCTGTGGGAAACGAACCCACAACCCTGGCGTTGCAAGTGCCATGCTCTACCAACTGAGCTACAGGGGACTCCAACCTAAGTGTATGTAAACTTCCGACTTCAACTGTATATACATATAAAAAGGATGTTCAAAGTCCACAACAATGCTTAAACCACATCAGGAGACCACTTTTGAGGTCTGGGAAAAATGTAGATTTTTGGGTGTAGTTACCCTTTAATTCAAGTGCACACCTAGCAAGAGGTGGTTGTTTAGCAGTGTTTTTGTAGCCCACGTGATGGTAGAGTTTGCAAAACAAAAACCCACTGGATTGATGAAAATAATCATGATATCATTCTGCCATAGGCTACTTTGTAGTTAACATTTAATTGAAAATGTTTTTGAGAAAGCATTTCCATCTACCAGAAGACTGTTTTCATTAGCATCATCGGCAGGGGCGCAACTTTGGTTATGGGAAGTGGGGGGGACATTTTTATTTGTTACTTTTCTATCCAGTCGGATAAACACTCCAAACAGCCTACCCGACCGCTCGGATGCGTCCGCATGGTCCTAAAGCACACCGGTGCCTCGTTTCGTATCACATTAAAATGATCAAACTGGGGGGACAAAAATGCAATTTCAGAATGTGTGTGTGTGGGTATTGGGGGGGGGGCTTGTCCCCGTTCCCCCCGTCCCCAGTGAAAGTTGCGCCCCTGATCATCGCAAACGGCCACACACAGGGGCATTCTCGTGGCCTCATTCAGAAAGTTGCAGGAAATACGAATCACCTGATGCATTCTGTTCACGTCTTATGATAAACTTGGGCAAATTAATTAATGTTCAATACATTTAGTTGATTCCCTACTAAGGTCAATTTTTATATTGTTGGATTCCGTTTTAATGCATGGATTCCGTGAGGGCCTAATTATCATATTTGGATCAGAATGTGTTCTCCATTGCCCATTGTTCCTGCAGTGATTATTCACCATCTTCATCAAATGTTTTCATAATTTATCTGCACTGCAGATAATCGCCAAAGCCAAGGCCTACCAGTAGCCTATGCAAAATAGGGAGCCAAATGAACGGCTCTCTCATCGATGCGATTCGTTAGGCTACACTGACGAGACGAGTCACACATTTTGGCTAGAGTGAAACCTCTCGCTTCGCCTCTTCCTCGCTGCTGCGTTTCCCTGTCATCGCTCGCTTTGTGACTGACTGACAGGCGCCTGTCCTATCAATAGATCGCAAGAAGATGCATTTTGTTCATTCTAGCGGGAGAGGGTTTGACGGACTAGTGAATTGAAACTTTTAAATGAAAAGTAGCATAGTTAATATGAAGTGGAAAATGTAGCACTAATGGAAAACACAGAGAGAGAGAGTGAGAGCAAGTGAGACTAAACTGAGATTGGGATAGAGAGAACGACAGGCACACAAGGGAAAGAGAGAAAATGATAGAGTGAGACAATAGGAATATGAGCGATAGGAGTGCAAATAAAAAGACAAAGGGGGGAGGTGAAAGAATGAAAGTGAAACACTGGAGAAGGATGAATAAAATAGACGGATGGAGAGACCCAGAAAGGCATTGAGAGAATGAAGGAGGATGCCAGGTAGTAAAACAAACAAAGGAGATAGACAAAGGGAGCGATGTGTATAGAAAATGAGAAAGAGAGAGAGAGGGAGAGGGAGAGGGAGAGAGAGAGAGAGAGAGAGAGAGAGAGAGAGAGAGAGAGAGAGAGAGAGAGGGAGAGGGAGAGAGAGAGAGAGGGAGAGGGAGAGAGAGGGAGAGAGGGAGAGGGAGAGAGAGAGAGAGAGAGAGAGAGAGAGAGAGAGAGAGAGCTGGCGGGCTCTATTCAGAGTGAGGCGTCTTTACTTTCCTTTTTTGATTAACCTCAGCAAAGCTCCTATAAGCTCATAAGGAGTGTTGATCCCCAAGGAGACCAAACTGCCTCCACGGCAACTAAAATGCTGGCGCACGCATCCCTGGCAACCACTTCCCACTCTGTTCCTGACTACATTTCCCAGGGTTCCACTGGATGGCCCAATCAGCTACCTACAGCTGTATCTGCCTGATGGTTTTTAATGGCTACTGTATCAGCGTGTTCGAGGGGTTCAGCCTGAGCAAGGCCTTGAACAGATTTGCTAATCTTAAATCATGAAATGAGTAGTTATTTGGGATGCAAGATGATTTGTAGATCAGTGATTCTGCACACAGCCTTGGTCAGTATGCCTGTAGGTTCCCTTCTGACAATGCAGCCAGCCACAGTCAGTTGACAGGCACAGTCACACCACAGTTCCACTAAAATACCCAGGATTATCTAATTGGCTGGCTGGGCTCCATGAGGAAAGAGACGGATTCCTCCTCTCACCGTGTGGTGGTTCACACGCTAACCCTGCCAAGCCGATCACACTGACCTGAACTAGGATTCACTCAGGAGACAAGACATAACCATCCACAGTTATTCATTAACTACTAGGCCTAACCCCTGGTCAACCTACAGATAACTGACAAAATAATGGAAAAACCTGAGTAAATGAGGGATACAAAGTACTGTATATTGAAAGCAGGTGCTTCCAAACAGGTGTGGTTCTTGAGTTAATTAAACAATAAACATCCCATCATGCTTAGGGTCATGTATAGAAATGCAGGCAGGCCATTATTTTTGCTACCTTGGCTATGCCCCCATAGGTTGACAATGCTCCCATCCACACACTCTAAAACATGCTGGGGTTGGATGACCCAACTGCTGTGTTACAAGCCTAGTAGTTAATGAATAACTGTGGATGGTTATGTCTTGTCTCCTGAGTGAATCCTAGTTCAGGTCAGTGTGATCGGCTTGGCAGGGTTGGGCTCCCAAGTGGCGCAGCGGTCTAAGGCACTGCATCTCAGTGCTTGAGGCGTCACTACAGACCCCCTGGTTCGATTCCAGGCTGTATCACAACCGGCCGTGATTGGGAGTCCCATAGGGCGGCGCACAATTGGCCCAGCGTCGTCCGGGTTTGGCCGGTGTAGGCCGTCATTGTAAATAAGAATTTGTTCTTAACTGACTTGCCTAGTTAAATAAAGGTAAAATAAAAAAAATAAAAAATAAAATTGGGTCACTTATTTGGGTTGATGTCTTTAAAAACTGCTGTGTTATTGATGCTGTGTTATTGACATATGACCCAATGGGACAGATCAGAAGACTGGAGGGGTGGCTTAGTAGGGATGGGGTTTTCAGATAGTTCTTTTTGGCTACCTGTGAGTAAATGTAATTCCGGTTCATCTGTTTTCTTGTTGTATTGTTATCACATGTTAAGGTTGGACACTGACACTTTTGTAGTTTTAATGAGGCTTACACAACTGTACGAGTTCCCCAAGAGCCTATGCACATCACAATGTTGGACATGTAAATAAGAAATACAATGTTGGGATAATACATATCTCAACATTGTACAATTTTAATTTGCAGTTCAACTTAAAATGATGAAAAGGAATGGCATTTACTCTCAAGGGCGGGCAAAAATAAATATATGAAAGCCACGCTCCTAATTGGCTATGCCTCCTGAAAATAGCCTATGGATTACTTTTTAAAAACTGCTGGGTCAACCCAACTGATGGGGGGAAAAAAACAAAAAAACAACTGATGCTTAAATTAACCCATGCTTGGGTAATTCCAACAAGTTTGGTTATTCACACAACCCAACTGGCTAGGGTCAAAATAACCCAGCGTGTGTTCTGTCCACTATTTAACCAGCGCTGGGTTACCAAATAACCCAAATGTAGTTGTTCTTAGCCCATGATTTTGTAGAGTGGAAGGCATGAGTGGTCACTGAATGGTTTGATGAGCATGAAAACGATGTATACCATATGCCATGGCCGTCTCAGTCACCAGATCTCAACCCAATGAAACACTTTTGGGAGATTCTGGAGCGGCACCTGAGACAGCATTTAACACCACTATCAAAACACCAAATTATGAAATTTCTCGTGGAAGAATGGTGTCGCATCCCTCCAATTGAGTCCCAGACACATGTAGAATCTATGCCAAGGTGCATTGAATCTCTTCTGGCTCGTGGTGGCCCAACACCCCATTAAGACTTGTTATGTTGGTGTTTCCTTTATATTGGCAGTTACCTGTATGTAGATCTAACCTTTTATCCATAGTAACAGTAATAATCTATAGTTAACTGATCTGGACAAATACCTCAATAATCCCTTCAGATAACCCCTCTTTCTTCAAATAAGAAGTAAACAGAATAGATACCACATCATTGTCCTCTAGTGCCATGAAGAAGAATGTTTCACCTGTGTCGTACTCAAGACTTCAATCATTGTTTCTGCTACCGTTTCCAAATTGGAAGAAGAGCACTGGTTTCACTGCTTGTGCTATTTATCCACTGGGTGCCTAAACTAACTTGGAATGTAAACCAAGATGTGAGAAATGTTTGTGAATGTCTGTGTAACTAAGTACTGGATAAAAATGGTTTCCCTTAGTTGGTAAAGCCGGCTTTTGTCAGTGATCTTTAGGTCGGAAAGTCGGAGCTCTAGAATGAGGGCCGATTTCCGAGTTAGATGACCGTTAAACATTTTTTTATCCAGTCGGACCTTGTTTTTTCCCCCAGTTGTCTTGAACGCACTGAAGTTGGAGATTTACATTTAAGTCATTTAGCAGACACGCTTATCCAGACTTACAGTTAGTGAGTGCATACATTTTCATACTGACCCCCCGTGGGAATCGAACCCACAACCCTGGCGTTGCAAGCGCCATGCTCTACCAACTGAGCTACACAGGGCCTATTTCCGAGTTCCCAGTTGTTTTGAACTCAGCGTCAAACAGCAACGGAAGGCAGGCTTCATTAGAGTGTCACACTCCACTTTGCAATGAGCTGGAGGCAGCATGCATTATGAAAACATATACTTAATTGTTTGAAACCTGAATGTTTTACAGTTTTTCCCAATTGCTAAAACACAATTTTGCAAACTAGGCTGGTTATATCAAAATACTTCACACAATTTACAAACCACACACCCAAACTGCAAAATACCTCATATATCCTGCAAGATGAAGCACTGTAACCAAAACTACATATAGCATTATCAAAATGAAACGTTTGCATGAAATGGCACACACTTCATTCATATTACTAGATTTTTGTCTAACCAACTACACACTGTTGGGCATAATGAAAAGCACTCTCATCTTTAGTATGCTTTGCCATAATACTAAAATAGTTCAAATTGTAGAAAATTATTCAGATTGTTCACATGCACAGAAATATTTGCAGATACACACACGTTGTTGAAACATTTTATTTATATATTTTTCACCAAACAAGTCAGTGCAACATATGCACAGCAGATATATTTACAGTGTGGAGAACAAGTATTTGATACACTGCCGATTTTGCAGGTTTTCCTACTTACAAAGCATGTAGAGGTCTGTAATTTTTATCATAGGTACACTTCAACTGTGAGAGACGGAATCTAAAACAAAAATCCAGAAAATCACATTGTATGATTTTTAAGTTATTAATTTGCATTTTATTGCATGACATAAGTATTTGATACATCAGAAAAGCAGAACTTAATATTTGGTACAGAAACCTTTGTTTGCAATTACAGAGATCATACGTTTCCTGTAGGTCTTGACCAGGTTTGCACACACTGAAGCAGGGATTTTGGCCCACTCCTCCATACAGACCTTCTCCAGATCCTTCAGGTTTTGGGGCTGTCGCTGGGCAATACGGACTTTCAGCTCCCTCCAAAGATTTTCTATTGGGTTCAGGTCTGGAGACTGGCTAGGCCACTCCAGGACCTTGAGATGCTTCTTACGGAGCCACTCCTTAGTTGCCCTGGCTGTGTGTTTCGGGTCGTTGTCATGCTGGAAGACCAACCACAACCCATCTTCAATGCTCTTACTGAGGGAAGGAGGTTGTTGGCCAAGATCTTGCGATACATGGCCCCATCCATCCTCCCCTCAACACGGTGGAGTCGTCCTGTCCCCTCTGCAGAAAAGCATCCCCAAAGAATGATGTTTCCACCTCCATGCTTCACGGTTGGGATGGTGTTCTTGGGGTTGTACTCATCCTTCTTCTTCCTCCAAACACAGCGAGTGGAGTTTAGACATAAAAGCTATATTTATGTCTCATCAGACCACATGACCTTCTCCCATTCCTCCTCTGGATCATCCAGATGGTCATTGGCAAACTTCAGACGGGCCTGGACATGCGCTGGCTTGAGCAGGGGGACGTTGCATGCGCTGCAGGATTTTAATCCATGACGGCGTAGTGTGTTACTAATGTTTTCTTTGAGACAGTGGTCCCAGCTTTCTTCAGGTCATTGACCAGGTCCTGCCGTGTAGTTCTGGGCTGATCCCTCACCTTCCTCATGATCATTGATGTCCCACGAGGTGAGATATTGCATGGAGCCCCAGACCGAGGGTGATTGACCGTCATCTTGAACTTCTTCCATTTTCTAATAATTGCGCCAACAGTTGTTGCCTTCTCACCTAGCTGCTTGCCTATTGTCCTGTAGCCCATCCCAGCCTTGTGCAGGTCTACAATTTTATCCCTGATGTCCTTACACAGCTCTCTGGTCTTGGCCATTGTGGAGAGGTTGGAGTCTGTTTGATTGAGTGTGTGGACAGGTGTCTTTTATACAGGTAACGAGTTCAAACAGGTGCAGTTAATACAGGTAATGAGTGGAGAACAGGAGGGCTTCTTAAAGAAAAACTAACAGGTCTGTGAGAGCCAGAATTCTTACTGGTTGGTAGGTGATCAAATCCTTATGTCATGCAATAAAATGCAAATTAATTACTTAAAAATCATACAATGTGATTTTCTGGATTTTTGTTTTAGATTCCGTCTCTCACAGTTGAAGTGTACCTATGATAAAAATTACAGACCTCTACATGCTTTGTAAGTAGGAAAACCTGCAAAATCGGCAGTGTATCAAATACTTGTTCTCCCTACTGTACATTGGACTGAACAAAAATATGCTCACAAAAAACAGTGAACTGAAAAAGAAAATTGCAGAAAAAGATATAGAAAACCAAGAGGCAAGAAAAATAATTAGGCAGCATCTTGCCGCACAGCTGGGTCTGGTCACAACGCCTCGTCCACATCACAGGCAATATCTTCCCTTGCCAGACATCGAGGGAAGAAGCGCCTTGAGTGCCTTATGCATCCCTGAATCGCACCCACATCAATCTCATCACATGCCTCTTCCATAGCCTGCACTAGAGGCATGCGCACAAAGGGCTGCCGGTCGTATACCTTCCACCGCAATGCCGAAAATAACTCTTCTATGGGGTTCAGAAATGGTGAGTATGGTGGGAGGTATTGCACGAGAAATGCACGAGAAATACTACAACATACCGGGTTCTTTGATGGTCTGCATCATTCATACGCTCTGGTGGTATGAGAATGTCCAGAAATGTGAGAATATGGGCTGTGTTGTATGGTCCAAGGTTGGCATGACGGTGGAGGACACCATGCGTATTGGAGATGGCAGCGCACATTGTGATGTTCCCACCACGTTGGCCAGGAACATCTATAATGGCTCTATGGCCAATGACGTTTCTCTCCCTTCTTCTGGTCTTTGCAAGGTTGAACCCAGCCTCATCTATAAAATCTGAACTCATGTGGGATTGCATGAGCATCCATTTCCAGTACTCCCTGAAAACAAAGAACAAAAGCAGTCAATATGGTGTTATCCAGTACACTGGGAAACAATGTTGCGTGTAGTGTACTGCAGTCAATATTGTACTTACATCCACATATGCTCGTCTGACCTCTTTGTTTCTTTGAGAGTTTCTCTCAAACAGCACCTTATAAAGTTGTTTCATTCTGATTTGGTTTCGCTTGAGAATGCGAGCCAATGTGGACAGACTGACTTGTTGAATGTTGTTGAATATGGTGTTGTCTTGGATGATGTGGCTTTGAATTTCTCGTAATCTGATTTCATTAT
Organism: Coregonus lavaretus; assembly: GCF_964263955.1. Taxonomy (NCBI): domain Eukaryota; kingdom Metazoa; phylum Chordata; class Actinopteri; order Salmoniformes; family Salmonidae; genus Coregonus; species Coregonus lavaretus. Next base: position 10,413,853 of record NC_140011.1, read on the forward strand.
TTTCCAAAACCAAGTTTACAATGGCAGCTTCCTGAACCCCGGTGAACATTTGGCCCCTTCCTCCACCATGGTTGCGTCTCCCAGTCCTTTAGAAAAACAAAAAAACATAAATATAGGGCTTGGACAATGCAGCCTAAAGATATTTCCCCCACAGTAGAGTACATTGTACATGAAACTTGTACAGTTAGTGTATGACATCAGCCATTCATGAAGTAAACAGGTGTCACCCAACTGATACACTATGACATGGGGTGTACTACATCGTGTGAAATAAATGTTGGTTACATACCTGTACTCCAGTCTAAATGTCCGGATGACACAGGCGACAGTAAAACGGCTCAAGTTGGGCTGCACTCTCTGTCCAGCCTCTCGCATTGTCAGCCCATGGTTGATGACATGATCAACTAAGGTTGCTCTGATTTCATTTGAAATTTGTTGTCTTCTTTGGCCATGAACTCCTCTACCAGCTCTACCCCTAACTCTCACTCTTCCTCCCCCCCTCATTCTCACCCTCCCTCTTCCTCTTCCTCTTTCTGCAACGTCTTCCATTGTTGTTGTAAAACAAAAGGTGCTCACCTGTGGTCTTTTCATAGTGCTTACTTCCTGATTGAAGTGGTAACAATTAACCATTGAGGTGTTTGGCCAGGTGGCACATGTATTGGCCAATTAGCTCATGTAGTGTCATTTTGAATGGCAGTGTTTTGAAATGGCAAACATGTGACTTTATGTCAGATTGTTGTGTCTTATGCAGAGAACCGTGTGCAGTGCATTTAAAAAGTGCCATTTTGAATTGCAAAAAAACTTTTGGAGACTTGAGAAGAGGTTTTGCTCTCTGTGTGTCAGTTTAAATAATTGTGCTGTGCATGTCATTTTAGTGTGTTAGCAATGGGAAAAAACTGTAATACATATTATGAGGCATGTTTTACCTTGCTTCAAAATAGCCTATTAGATCACCTCTCTTTCAACATTTCTAACGGTTATTTTCTTCTCTGTCACATGAAACCACTCGCATGTGCTGTGCCCTTTTGACAATGGTGTGTTCACGCTAACTGCGTTATGGAACGAACATTCGCACATAGTCTACTGCCTTGTGCACATTGCTGTGCTTATAATGTGAAGAAATAATAGTTAATCAACATTTTAAGCTAAACGTTCTGATCTGTTGCATCAGATTCATTGCTTTTGTACTTAATTTTGTATTGTTATGTTACCTAGGCCTACTGGTTGTATGAATTTGGGATCAATCGTCCCACAACTGTCCCAGAGTCTGCTTGGAATAGGCCATTTCTTTCTCAACAAGCTGATCAATAGAATAGGTAGCCTAAACTTTTCTACTATAGTAGATTGACATAGGCTAGTGATTTTGCTGTTCGTTGGCTGAAGAAAAGTAAATGTGGACAGTTATTCTAACATGTTCAAAGTGCACATCAGAATTCAGTAAGAAGGACCGCACATCGTTGCATCCTCGACTTGCATGTTCTGTTAATATGAATTACCATATTTTAAATGTGATTTCCGTCATTCTGAGCACCGTGAGTGGATGCCCTATTCAGGTTACGCACCCAATGCATATGGGTCCAGTACATTTCTCAAATGTCCGGTAAATACAAATGTTGCCGGTCAAATGTCTGGCGGAATCCCTGGCATGTGTGCGTGAAGCCAAATGTGTGTTTAGTCTACTCTGGCACTCAAATGGCCAACCCAGGAAACAAAATGCCTGGACTTGGCCCCAGAACCACTCTGGCCGTTAGTAGTGCCCGACTCAAATTATTTCCCTGTAATTACAACAAAACCAATTGTTCCTCTGCCAAGAAACTCTGAATAACAGTTTACTAACTATATAATAGCTCCTGTTTTCTGTCCTCAAACCCATCACTCTCTCTCTCCAACTCTCATTCTCTCTCTCCAACTCCCCCTCTCTCTCTGTCCCAGGAGAGAAACAGCATAATATAATACAACAAGAGAGCCGTTGTAGATCGCTGTGGCCAACTTGGAGGACGTCCAATCAGATGCACACATTAAAAGGCTGGAATGGGAGAAAGGTTTTTGAAAGGGGTCTCAAATCACTCAGACAGAGAATAAAAGGTAGCAACATTTACTCTGGCCTTTTGTCAATTGGTTTGCTCAACTCCTGTATCCTCCCTCGCCTCCTTTTGAAAAAGTAGAGGCGGCAGGGAGAGGGAACGTGGACGAAAATGGGCTTGTATCAAATGAGACTCCTCCATACAAGCATCATCAGGCAAATTACATTTACAGGGGTGCATCCCAAAATAAATGTGTAAAGTGATAAAAACAAATTAAGTTAGTTGTGAAATACATTTTATAGATAAAACGATAAGTAGCATATTGTTTTTAAACGTGTGCATGTTTTTCTTCTCTGACAAAACAAAAGCTGATTCAAAGGGGGTGTGGCAGAGTCCAAAACTCTTCTGGGAAGGACTCAGGTAGGATACACATGACTATCCTCGATGTAAGGTGGCTATTGAGGAGGGGAGGACACTCTTCCGTTCGCCTTCTAACGAATTGACATCTCCTCGACCACTCGACCACTTAACGGTTTCCGGGTCACAGAGGAGAAAGGACGGAGGAGAGAGGGTAGAGGACAGACTTTTTCCCAAATGAGAAAAGGCCTCTTTCATTTTCTCTTGCTAGGGTCACCACCTCTACTGATGAAGGATGGAGAGAGCGAGAGAGCGAGGGAGAGAGAAAGATTGGGAGTGAGAGTGAGAGATTAACAAAGAAAGAGTGGAAGGAGCAGTGGAGAAAAATTGTGTTTCCGGCTGATGATGAGTGTATTTGGGATTATGAGGAGACTTGTCTGGCTAAGGATCTGCCTGGCCAGTTTAGTCCAGTTAGAGCTGACATGCAATAGCAAACACACACTGACTAGACCTGCAGATATCTGCCAGCCACTTGTTTACTGCTAAAATCACACCAACAAAACACAAAAGAAAACAGTTGAGCATGCTTTGTAATGTTTCTAAAACAATAAAGGTATTACTAGTAAGAAGTAACTGATGTGGTATATCGAACAATTACATTTTTGTGACCAAAATATCACAGATGAGACAAATATTTTCACCTGCCCCTTGAAGGGCAGGAGGTTACCATGGTAGCGCGATTCGAGTCATGTTTGTGCCTGTGAGATTGAGTCTGACTAGTAGAAGTGTCTTCTTCTCTTCCCTAGCAGTTGAAACTCAAACATAGAAACACAACCTGGCTTGTGAACAAAACAATATAAATAGCCAAGAAACACAAGGACAAAGTCTCACTTCAGTACTCTGCTAAATGGCATATTATATTATTATATTATAGACTTTCGTTTCAAGTAAATTAGACCAACTTTTATACCTGTGCCCAGCGCTTCTAAAAATGAATCTTTCACTCAGCTCTTCACGTGCGCACAGCCCCCGCCCAGGCAGTGTTGCAGCGCGAGGTGGAATAGGCTATATCGGATTCGTAGGTCTTTGACTTTGTGCGATTAATATACCAGCTATGAAACAAAACGGCGGAAATACATTGAAAACAGCTACTGCAGCATTTATTTTACTATAAACGGGATTACACTTGACTATTTCTATTCACAAATGCGAGTGAAATGCTCGCATTGTGGAGCCCTGACCACCCGCCAACGTGGCTGGTTAAATAGACATCTTACCAACCAATGCCAAAAATCTACCCGCATTTGGCAGGTGGCGGGTGTAATTTTAGGCCCTGCTTACACAAGTAACCCTGTCCAAAACACCTGGTGACTGGCTTTCGAAGGTCCATTCCTGTCTCAACTCAGAGATGTTTCCCTTGACAGTGTTACCCTTAGATGAATGGTGGTTCTGGACAGGGCAGAGTCTTGGACTGTACTCAGGGATGTCTGTCTTATGCTCCTCCCACCATGAATACCATGGCGATAAACGCTGGTGCCATGTGGCTAGTGACGATGTCATCACCTGTCATCCCAGACCTCTGCTGAAAGATAACAACTGGCTGACACAGCAGAGGATGAACTGGTCAGTCACACACCCACAAAGATGAAGAAAATAAACAGATGCCAATGAAACATGACGCAGCACAATGCACATATGTCGGCGACAGGTGCCGCAAACACACACACCCCAACCCAATACCTCCCCCAAGACACACAGCACACACCCACTCACAGTTTGAGGACGGCCGAGCGCTTGCCCAGCATCATCTTGACGAAGTCTCTGTAGTTGATGCTGTCGCTGTTGCCTTCGGTCACCTCGGAGATCATCTTCTTCATCTCCAGGTGGGTCTTAGGAACACCCAGCTTCTCCATCATCCGCTTCATCCCCATCATATCTGCAGGGAGACACCCACACAGGAGGAGAATGGTTAACACACACACACAACACACACACACACACACACACAACACCTGGCAAACACACTCACACAAGCAGCCAAACGCACGCTTATCTGACACCTGTTTTCAAGGCCAGTAGGCCAAATACAGTATCACCTTTCTAGTGAGACACAATAGCGACACATGAAGCCCTCATTGACCTCTGGTTCATCCCATACCCACAACACACGGAGGTCTTGACTACTGCTCAGTGATTACACACACAAAGCACTGTAGTTGGATATCACTGTTGAGCACCTGGCTGCTTGCCGTTTCCACTACTCACCAATCTCTCCCTGGTCATTCAGGTCAAACTCTGCATATTTGTCTGCAAAACAAATCAACACAAAACTGCATGGTTAGCTTGCATGGTTAACACACAGAAGACTAAATAAGGAGGGTTGAGGTGCCTCAATGGAACACCTAACAAAGGTAAGGGCCCTTTAATAACACACACGAACAGAACGCATTAGGGAGAGAGTAGAAAAAAAAAACGTTGCTTAACACACCCACAGACAGCTGGTCATAGCAGGTGTGTCTCGCATTGGCAGGCTAGGGTCAGACAGGGCAGCGAGGAAAAAAGATGGTCCTGGCCTAATGGCAATGAACAGATCCTCTCATTTGACCTACAGTTTGGGCAATACTGTTATGATGTAGTTCAGATCCTTCACGAAAGTCTTGTTGTGGAGATAAAAACCTCTCTCTCTCTCTCTCTCTCTCTCTCTCTCTCTCTCTCTCTCTCTCTCTCTCTCTCTCTCTCTCTCTCTCTCTCTCTCTCTCTCTCTCTCTCTCTCTCTCTCTCTCTCTCTCTCTCTCTCTCTCTCTCTCTGGAACTCTCTCTCTCTCTGGAACTCTCTCTCTGGAACTCTCTCTGGAACTCTCTCTCTCTCTCTCTGGAACTCTCTCTCTCTCTCTCTGGTACTCTGTAATTAGTCAGATTTCTGGATTAGGCCTAGCTGTTTCCCCTGTCACAATGGAGCCTCTGTGTTTGTGTGTGAGGCCTTGAGTTGTGGAACTCTGTCACCGTGTGTGTGGGGGGGTGAGGGTGAAGTTGTGGGACAATGCTGACCCTGTTTGTGAACTCTAAGGAGAGGGCCCCTCTCCTGTTCCCGCCTGCTACCTACACACTGCTTTGTGAGTGGGCCTCTTCTCCTGAAGCGCTCTGTCAATCAACCATCCATCCGTCTTTGCTGTGAGCATAAAGGGCAAGGACTGACAATCACACATTGTCTCACTCTCTCCTTCTCTCCCTCTCTTCTCTCCATGGTCAGGAGTTTGCTCTGACAGACATATTTGTGTGATACACGCATCAACCCCTGGAGCCTCTGGGGCGTGGGGCTGTTGGATTGAGGCCTCAGCTGAGACAGAGTGGGATGCTACATGAGAGACTCCTGTCATTCTTTCCCAAAACAATAACGTCTTGTGTCCTTGCTCTTTACTAATTCTCGCCCGCTCTCGAATGGGAACAATACCTTCAAACATTTGCTGTATGAGAAATACATACAGCACCAGGGCTCTATATAGTTCTCCTATTGGCCAGAGAAGGCTTGTGGGAGGAGCTAAAGGAGGACAGGCTCATCATAATGGCTGGAATGGAGTCAATGGAACGGAGTCAAACATGTTGTTTCAATGTGCTTGATGTGTTTGGTACCATTCCAATCATTCCATTCCAGCCATTACAATGAGCCTGTCCTCCTATAGCTCATCCCGCCAGCCTCCTCTGCTATATGCCTATGTTTATAATCTTAGGACTTACATGTAAAACACACACACAGAGCACTACTGCAACTATCATACTTTCAGACCTGTCCTTGAATGATGACACACACACACCAGGGTTCTCCTCAGGAAGAGTGACCCCCTTTGGACTCGTTTTTGAACACCTGTAACTGCCATTCCCTGCAATCTAGAGCAAATAATAATATATTAGGGTGTGGTGCCTGGCCTTAAATGATAACAAAATAAAGTTGAATTAAAATGTTTTTTTCCACATCAATCTGCACAAAATACCCCATAATGACAAAGCAAAAATAGTTTGCAAATGTATCAATAACAAAACTGAAAAACATTTACATAAGTATTCAGACCCCTTACTCAGTACTTTGTTGAAGCACCTTTGGCAGCAATTACAGCCTTCTTGGGTATGACGCTATAAGCTTGGCACACCTGTATTTGGGGAGTTTCTCCCATTCTTCTCTGCAGATCCTCTCAAGCTCTCTCAGTTTGGATGAGGAGCGTCGCTGGTCCTGAGCGCTCTGGTGCAGGTTTTCATCAAGGATCTCTGTACTTTGCTTCGTTCATCTTTCCCTCGATCCTGACTAGTCTCCCAGTCCCTGCCGCTGAAAAACATCCCCACAACATGATGCTGCCACCACCATGCTTCACCGTAGGGATGGTGCCAGGTTTCCTCCTGACGTGACGCTTGGCATTCAGGCCAAAGAGTTCAATCTTGGTTTCATCAGACCCGAGAATCTTGTTTCTCATGGTCTGAGAGTCCTTTAGGTGACTTTTGGCAAACTCCAAGCGAGCTGTCCTGTGCCTTTTACTGAGGAGTGGCTTCCGTCTGGCCACTCTACCATAAAGGCCTGATTGGTGGAGTGCTGCAGAGATGGTTGTCCTTCTGGAAGGTTCTCCCATCTCCACAGAGGAACTCTGGAGCTCTGTCAGAGTGACCATCGGGTTCTTGGTCACCTCCCTGACCAAGGCCCTTCTTCCCCGATTGCTCAGTTTGGCCGGGCGGCCAGCTCTAGGAAGAGTCTTGGTGGTTCCAAACTTCTTTCATTTAAGAATGATGGAGGCCACTGTGTTCTTGGGGACCTTCAATGCTGCAGACATTTCTTGCTACCCTTCCCCAGATCTGTGCCTAGACACAATCCTGTCTCAGAGCTCTACGGACAATTCCTTCGACCTCATTGCTTGGTTTTTGCTCTGACATGCACTGTCAACTGTGGGACCTTATATAGACAGGTGTGTACCTTTCCAAATCTTGTCCAATCAATTACATTTACCACAGGTGGACTCCAATCAACTTGTAGAGACATCTCAAGGATGATCAATGGAAACAGGATGAACCTGAGCTCAATTTCAAAGGGTCTGAATAATTATGTAAATAAGGTATTTGTTTTAAATGTTTTATAAATTTTCAAAGATTTCTAAAAACCTGTTTTCACTTTGTCATTTTGGGGTATTGTGTGTAGATTGATGAAGGAAAAAAAAACCAATGTAATCCATTAGAATAAGGCTGTAACGTAACAAAACGTGGAAAAAGTCAAGGGGTCAATATACTTTCCGAATGCACTGTACATATATACAGTACAAGTCAAAAGTTTGGACACACCTACTCATTCAAGGGTTTTTCTTTATTTTTCACTATTTTCTACATTGTAGAATAATCTGTCCTTTGGTCTGGAGACCAAAAATGAGATTTTTGGTTCCAACCGCCATGTCTTTGTAAGATGCGGTGTGGGTGAACGGATGATTGCCGCATGTGTAGTTCCCACCGTAAAGCATGGAGGAGGAGGTGATGGTGTGGGGGTGCTTTGTTGGTGACACTGTCTGTGATTAATTTAGAATTCAAGGCACACTTAACCAGCATGGGTACCACAGAATTCTGCAGCGACACGCCATCCCATCTGGTTTGGGCTTAGTGGGAATATAATTTGTTTTTCAACAGGACAATAACCCAACACACTTCCAGGCTGTGTAAGGGCTATTTTACCAAGAAGGAGAGTGATGGAATGCTGCATCAGATGACCTGGCCTTCACAATCCCCGACATCAACCCAGTTGAGATGGTTTGGGATGAGTTGGACGGCAGAGTGAAGGAAAAGCAGCCAACAAGTGCTCAGCATATGTGGGAACTCCATCAAAACTGTTGGAAAAGCATTCCAGGTTAAGCTGGTTGAGAGAATGCCAAGAGTGTGCAAAGCTGTCATCAAGGCAAAGGGTGGCTATTTGAAGAATCTCAAATATAAAATATTTTTTGATTTGTTTAACACTTTTTTGGTTACTACATGATTCCATATGTGTTATTTCATAGTTTTGATGTCTTCACTATTATTCTACAATGTAGAAAATAGTAAAAATAAAGAAAAACCCTTGAATGAGTAGGTGTGTCCAAACTTTTGACTGGTACTGTATATATATATATATATATATATATATATATATATATATATATATATATATATTTATATACACTGCTCAAAAAAATAAAGGGAACACTTAAACAACACATCCTAGATCTGAATGAATGAAATAATATTTTTTAAATACTTTTTCCTTTACATAGTTGAATGTGCTGACAACAAAATCACACAAAAACTATCAATGGAAATCAAATGTATCAACCCATGGAGGTCTGGATTTGGAGTCACCCTCAAAATTAAAGTGGAAAACCACACTACAGGCTGATCCAACTTTGATGTAATGTCCTTAAAACAAGTCAAAATGAGGCTCAGTAGTGTGTGTGGCCTCCACGTGCCTGTATGACCTCCCTACAACGCCTGGGCATGCTCCTGATGAGGTGGCGGATGGTCTCCTGAGGGATCTCCTCCCAGACCTGGACTAAAGCATCCGCCAACTCCTGGACAGTCTGTGGTGCAACGTGGCGTTGGTGGATGGAGCGAGACATGATGTCCCAGATGTGCTCAATTGGATTCAGGTCTGGGGAACGGGCGGGCCAGTCCATAGCATCAATGCCTTCCTCTTGCAGGAACTGCTGACACACTCCAGCCACATGAGGTCTAGCATTGTCTTGCATTAGGAGGAACCCAGGGCCAACCGCACCAGCATATGGTCTCACAAGGGGTCTGAGGATCTCATCTCGGTACCTAATGGCAGTCAGGCTACCTCTGGCGAGCACATGGAGGGCTGTGCGGCCCCCCAAAGAAATGCCACCCCACACCATGACTGACCCACCGCCAAACCGGTCATGCTGGAGGATGTTGCAGGCAGCAGAACGTTCTCCAAGGCGTCTCCAGACTCTGTCACGTCTGTCACATGTGCTCAGTGTGAACCTGCTTTCATCTGTGAGCACAGGGCGCCAGTGGCGAATTTGCCAATCTTGGTGTTCTCTGGCAAATGCCAAACGTCCTGCACGGTGTTGGGCTGTAAGCACAACCCCCTCCTGTGGACGTCGGGCCCTCATACCACCCTCATGGAGTCTGTTTCTGACCGTTTGAGCAGACACATGCACATTTGTGGCCTGCTGGAGGTCATTTTGCAGGGCTCTGGCAGTGCTCCTCCTGCTCCTCCTTGCACAAAGGCAGAGGTAGCGGTCCTGCTGCTGGGTTGTTGCCCTCCTACAGCCTCCTCCACGTCTCCTGATGTACTGGCCTGTCTCCTGGTAGCGCCTCCATGCTCTGGACACTACGCTGACAGACAAAGCAAACCTTCTTGCCACAGCAAGCATTGATGTGCCATCCTGGATGAGCTGCACTACCTGAGCCACTTGTGTGGGTTGTAGACTCCGTCTCATGCTACCACTAGAGTGAAAGCACCGCCAGCATTCAAAAGTGACCAAAACATCAGCCAGGAAGCATAGGAACTGAGAAGTGGTCTGTGGTCACCACCTGCAGAACCACTTCTTTATTGGGGGTGTCTTGCTAATTGCCTATAATTTCCACCTGTTGTCTATTCCATTTGCACAACAGCATGTGAAATTTATTGTCAATCAGTGTTGCTTCCTAAGTGGACAGTTTGATTTCACAGAAGTGTGATTGACTTGGAGTTACATTGTGTTGTTTAAGTGTTCCCTTTATTTTTTTGAGCAGTGTATATATACAGTGGGGAGAACAAGTATTTGATACACTGCCGATTTTGCAGGTTTTCCTACTTACAAAGCATGTAGAGGTCTGTAATTTTTATCATAGGTACACTTCAACTGTGAGAGACGGAATCTAAAACAAAAATCCAGAAAATCACATTGTATGATTTTTAAGTAATTAATTTGCATTTTATTGCATGACATAAGTATTTTGATACATCAGAAAAGCAGAACTTAATATTTGGTACAGAAACCTTTGTGTGCAATTACAGAGATCATACATTTCCTGTAGGTCTTGACCAGGTTTGCACACACTGCAGCAGGGATTTTGGCCCACTCCTCCATACATACCTTCTCCAGATCCTTCAGGTTTCGGGGCTGTCGCTGGGCAATACGGACTTTCAGCTCCCTCCAAAGATTTTTCTATTGGGTTTAGGTCTGGAGACTGGCTAGGCCACTCCAGGACCTTGAGATGTTTCTTACGGAGCCACTCCTTAGTTGCCCTGGCTGTGTGTTTCGGGTCGTTGTCATGCTGGAAGACCCAGCCACGACCCATCTTCAATGCTCTTACTGAGGGAAGGAGGTTGTTGGCCAAGATCTCGCGATACATGGCCCCATCCATCCTCCCCTCAATACGGTGCAGTCGTCCTGTCCCCTTTGCAGAAAAGCATCCCCAAAGAATGATGTTTCCACCTCCGTGCTTCACGGTTGGGATGGTGTTCTTGGGGTTGTACTCATCCTTCTTCTTCCTCCAAACACGGTGAGTGGAGTTTAGACCAAAAAGCTATATTTTTGTCTCATCAGACCACATGACCTTCTCCCATTCCTCCTCTGGATCATCCAGATGGTCACTGGCAAACTTCAGACGGGCCTGGACATGCGCTGGCTTGAGCAGGGGGACCTTGCGTGCGCTGCAGGATTTTAATCCATGACGGCGTAGTGTGTTACTAATGGTTTTCTTTGAGACTGTGGTCCCAGCTCTCTTCAGGTCATTGACCAGGTCCTGCCGTGTAGTTCTGGGCTGATCCCTCACCTTCCTCATGATCATTGATGCCCCACGAGGTGAGATCTTGCATGGAGCCCCAGACCGAGGGTGATTGACCGTCATCTTGAACTTCTTCCATGTTCTAATAATTGCGCCAACAGTTGTTGCCTTCTCACCAAGCTGCTTGCCTATTGTCCTGTAGCCCATCCCAGCCTTGTGCAGGTCTACAATTTTATCCCTGATGTCCTTACACAGCTCTCTGGTCTTGGCCATTGTGGAGAGGTTGGAGTCTGTTTGATTGAGTGTGTGGACAGGTGTCTTTTATAAAGGTAAAGAGTTCAAAACAGGTGCAGTTAATACAGGTAATGAGTGGAGAACAGGAGGGCTTCTTATAGAAAAACTAACAGGTCTGTGAAAGCCGGAATTCTTACTGGTTGGTAGGTGATCAAATACTTATGTCATGCAATAAAATGCAGATTAATTACTTTAAAATCATACAATGCGATTTTCTGGATTTCTATTTTAGATTCCATCTCTCACAGTTGAAGTGTACCTATGATAAAAATTACAGACCTCTACATGCTTTGTAAGTAGGAAAACCTGCAAAATCGGCAGTGTATCAAATACTTGTTCTCCCCACTGTATATATATATATATATATATATATATATATATATATATATATATATATATACACACACACACACACACACACATTTTTGTTTTGTGGTGCAGCCAGTTCACAAGGTTGTGCAGCACCCCTTTAAAATTATTCGGGGAGAACCCTGAACACACACACACTTATTGTAGACAGTAATATGGCAGGAATCTGGGGGAGTCTGAGGTAAGCCTCAGTCTCAATGCTGTGATATGGTACAGGGCTCTACGCTGACCTTTTGTACAAGGAGCACATGTGTGCCTAAATTGAAAAATGTAGTAGTTCATCTGGTCCTGTAGAGCCCTGTAGTAGTTCATCTGGTCCTGGTTTCAGATGTTAATATAATCTCTAAAACCACATGTTCCCCCAGAGCCCTAGAATTACAACAATAGCCAGAGGAGAGGAGGAGCAGCCACATTCCTGCTGTCTGGACCGCTGTGGACCCACCTGGCCTCACAACGCACTTAGAAATCAGGACAGAACAGACAGACGCACACTAAAAAACAGACACAAAATTAAAAGATGAACAATAACCGACTACATTATCATGTGGTTAGTTTGCATTTTCAAGTAGATATGGAATGAAACACCATGCAATCCCACACGTAACCACACTTACACAGTAATGAGATGGCAGCACATAAACACATTGACATATGGTACACACTCCCACAGGCAACCCACAGACACAACTTACTCACACCCCTCTGTGATTCAGACCTAAATTGGGACAGTGATACATCAGATATTCCAGGCCGGGTAGGTCTTTCCTGGCAGAATGACTTACTTTTAAAGGAATCTAGTTTTTCTGGGAGGTCCTCCTCATCCCGGTATTTCTGGTCTTCCATGTATTCCTGAGGAGAGAGGAAGAGGGGAGAAACAAAATCTGAGAGCCCATCAGATAAACAGGTCTAACATGGTATCAGATTCACAAAATGTTACCATCATGGCTACCTCCCAATTATCTCTCCTTCCTCCCAAGTGTGCACTTGTTCACGTCCCTTCACTGAAAGGAAATGACTGGTATAAGAAATATGGTGGAAACTCCCACTATCACATGCCTCCACCAATCGAATGCTTTTTCGATTGGTGGGAAGTAGTGAACGAGTGTACATTTCAGGAGCAATGAGATATTATTGGGACGCACCCATGTTATTTACACTCTTCAATGCAGAGGTTACAGTATCTAGTTCAATGTATCTGAAAGAGGTTTCAATGTGTCAGAGACTTGAGAGCGAATTAGCCCAACTACAGCACAAACAATGAAATCATCTCCACCTCAAAGATGTCCTCTAACAGTTATTTTGTCTTGGTCAAACGGAACACCCCACAAGGGTGTAGGAAGGAGGTAGGCTACCAGAAACGCCCAGAGAAGTCATAATAATGAAAACAGAATGGAGCAACCAGCCATGTGAGACCAATTCCCCATTTGTTTTATTTAAACATTAAGTTGACTGAGAACACATTCTCAGCAACAACCTGGGGAGTAGTTACAGTGAAAAGGAGATTATTGGAAGCTGGGGATGATTAGGTGGCCATGATGGTATGAAAGCCAGATCAGGAATTTAGCCAGGACACTGGGGTTAACACCTCTACGTTAACTGCCATGGGATCTTTAGTGACAACATAGAGTAAGGACACCTGTTTAACATCCCATCTGACAGAACCGTACACAGGGCAAAGTCCCCTATCACGGCCCTGGGATATTTATTTTTTTAGACCAGAGGAAAGAGTGACTCCTACTGGCCCTCCAACACCACATCCAACAGCATCTGGTCTACCCATCCAGGGACTGACCAGGACCTACCCTGCTTAGCTTCAGAGCCAAGCAAGCAATGGGATGCAGGGTGGTATGCTGCTGGCCATGCCATGTCCCTATGGGTTGTAAAGACACATGCTACGTCACAAATGGAAACCTATTTCCTATATAGTGCACTACGTTTGACCAAAGCCCCTATGGGCCCTGGTCAAAAGTAGTGCACTATATAGGGAATAGGGTGCCATTTGGGACACACCCACAGAGTGTGTTTCTTCCTGTGCTTTAGGGCTCATTAAAGTGGGACATGAGAATGACTCTGATACCGGAGTCAGTAAAGAAAGGCAGGCAGCCATTGTGACTGACAGACTGTTCAGGTGTTGTTAAGAAATGTGGTCCTGCATGGCTCAGTTGGTAGAGCATGGTGTGTTCACTACCAGGGTTGTGTGTTCAATTCCTGTGGCCACCCATATGTAAAATGTATACACATGCATGACTGTTGAAGCCAATTTATGCTTGATCTGAAAATGTGGTCGGAGGCTCCGGGTGTGACATAATGGCGGAGCCTCTGGAGGCATGCAGAGGTCAAATTGAGCTCAGCATTGCTGTGTACCTCCCAAAGTTTGTAACAATGTGGTGGGCTCCGTATAGTTCTGCGTTGACAGTAGGTGGGGGCAGGAGGTCCTGTATTAACACTCACTTCCTTCTCAATAGCGCTGCTCCACGAAACGTAATAAGTATTTATGCCCTGACTTCTGCAGAGGCCATTTCACCGTAAATGCTGCACGGCAAATGCAGACGTCGGATTGATCATGGATAAAATAGTCTGCTAAATGGCATATATTACAGTGGGGGAAAAAAAGTATTTAGTCAGCCACTAATTGTGCAAGTTCTCCCACTTAAAAAGATGAGAGGCCTGTAATTTTCATCATAGGTACACGTCAACTATGACAGACAAATTGAGGCAAAAAAAATCCAGAAAATCACATTGTAGGATTTTTAATGAATTTATTTGCAAATTATGGTGGAAAATAAGTATTTGGTCAATATCATAAGTTTCTCAATACTTTGTTATATACCCTTTGTTGGCAATGACACAGGTCAAACGTTTTCTGTAAGTCTTCACAAGGTTTTCACACTCATTTTGTCTGTCATAGTTGACGTGTACCTATGATGAAACTTACAGGCCTCTCTCATCTTTTAAGTGGGAGAACTTGCACAATTGGTGGCTGACTAAATACTTTTTTTCCCCCACTGTATATACGGCTGAAGTCGGAAGTTTACATACACTTAGGTTGGAGTCATTAAAACTAGTTTTTCAACCATTCCACAAATGTCTTGTTAACAAACTATAGTTTTGGCAAGTCGGTTAGGACATCTACTTTGTGCATGACACAAGTAATTTTTCCAACAATTGTTTACAGACAGATCATTTCACTTATAATTCACTGTATCACAATTCCAGTGGGTCAGAAGTTTACATTCACTAAGTTGACTGTGCCTTTAAACAGCTTGGAAAATTCCAGAAAACAATGTCATGGCTTTAGAAGCTTCTGATAGGCTAATTGACATCATTTGAGTCAATTGGCGGTGTCCCTGTGGATGTATTTCAAGGCCTACCTTCAAACTCAGTGCCTCTTTCCTTGACATTATCGGAAAATCAAAAGAAATCAGCCAAGACCTCTGAAAAAAAAATGTAGACCTCCACAAGTCTGGTTCATCCTTGGGAGCAATTTCCAAACGCCTGAAGGTACCACGTTCATCTGTAGAAACAATAGTATGCAAGTATAAACACCATGGGACCACGCAGCCGTCATACTGCTCAGGAAGGAGACGCGTTCTGTCTCCTAGAGATTAACGTACTTTGGTGCGAAAAGTGCAAATCAATCCCAGAACAACAGCAAAGGACCTTGTGAAGATGCTGGAGGAAACAGGTACAAAATTATCTATATCCACAGTCAAATTAGTCCTATATTGACATAACCTGAAAGGTCGCTCAGCAAGGAAGAAGCCACTGCTCCAAAACCGCCATAAAAAAGCCAGACTACGGTTTGCAACTGTACATGGGGACAAAGATCGTACTTTTTGGAGAAATGTCCTCTGGTCTGATGAAACAAAAATAGAACTGTTTGGCCATAATGACCATCGTTATGTTTGGAGGAAAAAGGGGGTCGCTTGCAAGCCGAAGAACACCATCCAAACCGTGAAGCACGGGGATGGCAGCATCACGCTGTGGGGGTGCTTTGCTGCAGGAGGGACTGGTGCACTTCACAAGATAGATGGCATCATGAGGAAGGAAAATTAGGTGGATATATTGAAGCAACATCTCAAGACATCAGTCAGGAAGTCAAAGCTTGGTCGCAAATGGGTCTTCCAAATGGACATTGACCCCAAGCTTACTTCCAAAGTTGTGGCAAAATGGCTTAAGGACAACAAAGTCAAGGTATTGGAGTGGCCATCACAAAGCCCTGACCTCAATCCTATAGAACATTTGTGGGCAGAACTGAAAAAGCGTGTGCGAGCAAGGAGGCCTACAAACCTGACTCAGTGACATCAGCTCTGTCAGGAGGAATGGGCCAAAATTCACCCAACTTATTGTGGGAAGCTTGTGGAAGGCTACCCGAAACGTTTGACCCAAGTTAAACAATTTAAAGGCAATGCTACCAAATACCAATTGAGTGTATGTAAACATCTGACCCACTGGGAATGTGATGAAATAAATAAAAGCTGAAATAAATAATTCTCTCTACTATTATTCTGACATTTCACATTCTTAAAATAAAGTGGTGATCCTAACTTACCAAAGACAGGTAATTTTTACTAGGATTAAATGTCAGGAATAGTGAAGAACTGAGTTTAAATGTATTTGGCTAAGGTGTATGTAAACTTCCAACTTCAACTGTATTATGAAGAGACCTATGATGCCTGAAGGGGTGTTAGTACAGTACATGTGTGTGAGCAGTAATAACGCAGTATCTGTGTTTGAGAAAGGGAGAAAGAATGTTTGTGAGAGTGTGAAATTATAGGTGAATATGAGAATCAGCATTACAGGCAATCTCTCAAGGACAGCGGCACGATTCAGTGGGTCTGACTCATCACTGCAACAAACACACTGTCACGACTTCCGCCGAGGCTGCCTCCCCTCCTTGTTCGGGCAGGCTCCGGCGTTCATCGTCACCGGCTTACTAGCCACTGCCGCTCCATATCTCATCATTCCATTTGTCTTGTCTTGACAATTACACACACCTGGTTCTCATCCCCTCATTTGTCTGTGTATAAGTGTTCCCTCTGCCCCCCTTGTCCTTGTGGGTGATTGTTTATTCCTGAGAGTAGTGTAGCCTGTTTATTGTTGGAGCCAGGGTAGATTTTCCCCTGTGCCTATTTGTGTACGACGGAATAAACTCTGCATTTGGTGATTTACCCTCCTGTACCTGACTCCTTCTATCACACTCATCACACACACGATATTACTAGCAACAGTGTTTCCCTATATTCATTTAGGGGCGCTCCACCACTGCTAAAATCATTGCCGCCTCTCCAAAAATATGATTTCAAAGATGTATATATATATATATATTTGTTTTTTAAATCAAATAAAACTAAAGTGATATATTGTACACACACACACCTTTTTTAATCATATTTTTGGAGTGGCGGCAACGAAATAGTAGCGACAGAGCACCCCTAAATGAATGTAGGGGAAACTCTCAATCGACATTAAAACCTAGGGATGTAACGATTCACCGATATGCATCGGTCCCCGATTCAAACGTTTAAGACTGCATCGGTCCGCAGATCCTAAACCGAACAACCCTAGGGAATATCAGTAGCCTAGTCAAACTGTGCACTGTGCCCAGCTTCACGCACTGTGCCCAGCTTCGCGAGGTAGGCGGCCTGTTCCTGATCTTGCACATCTGCATGGCACCTTCAGCATTCAAATGCTAAAATGGCTTGCGTGATATTAGGCTTTTTAGTTGAGTGACAACCTATGTAATTTGCTAGGTTATTGTTATCTATGCGCTGTTGAAATGGTGTTTTACCGGAATAAAAGTAAGCTACCGGAGACTCTCATCTGGCTATACCTGATGAACGGGGCTTACAATAAGGGCTGGGCGATATACCTAGTTAATTCGATTAAATCAAATGTTTGGTTTTGCGCAATATTCCAAATGCCTGTATCGCAAGAATCAAGGTTTTGTTATTTTTCATTGTTATGAGCGTTTATGTCCACTTGTTCTCATGTTGTATTTTTGGTCTTGTCTCCTTCGCTCCTGTGTGCTGTGTGCACCTTCTCATTTATACCAGAGATCTGCATATAATGGCGAGATGCATGTCTCTGCCCTAACAATGGGAGTTGTTGTCCCAAAGGTGGGAAGGCAAGGCAACAAGCTTAGGTCCAAAATAAGGCCATAGAAACGCATTGGCCTTATTTTAGACAGATTTTATCGAGAGTGAAACCTCTAGCGTCACCTCTTCCTCTATGGTTTACACACACACCAAGCCAATCCCCCCGACTCTCACAACAACAAAGTTGAGAGATCACATCTTCCTCTCTGACAAGCGGTTTCAACTCGCTATTTGCATTTGCGGTTTGGTTCAACATAATCGGTCATTTGGACACCAAAACACATTGAGACAATATTTTGCTGTAACGATACTCAAATTGCACGCAGAGCAGACAATACTAAAAACGACAGTATCAATGAACATTGATTCTAGAAAATGAATGCTCAGTTCGTCGCACGTGGCATTGGAGTACCCACGTACCGCTAGCAGCCAAAGACTGTTATACTAGCTGTCTAGTCTGTTTTATAAATGTGCAATAAGCAAACACAATTATATAAGGAATTGGCAATTCCTTCTCATTCTGAGAAATAAGGTAGGCTACTTGATTTCAACATCTGAACAAAGTGGACAGGCTAACATGCTTTTCAAACAGTTGGAGACAGACAGACAGAAAGGTGTGTTCATAACAATTCAACTGTTCAACCTTGTTAGCTAGCAAATAGATCCGAGTTCACTAAACTTGAAATATGAGGATTAACTGGCTAATCACTAGCACGTGGGCTTGAGAGATTATTGACGAGATCTGTGTCAATTTTCTATAGCCTAATGCCTGCTACAAGAAGTTAGTCATTATTAGCGAATGAGCATTATGCATGGTTCTAGTTAAATTTGTAACAAAAAATTGCATTTTCATAGACTTCAAAGCCAGATCAGTGATTATTGCAAAAAAAAAGCATGTTCAAGTATTTTGATGAACTAATTAAATTATTAGTGGGTCTTATGGTTGTGGAAGGCTTATATTTAGCCTAGGTATAACTTCACAAGCCCTGCACTCATTAGATTATTGCTGACTGTTTGAAATGCAGTGTATTTGACCTTTAAATTGTACAACAAAGCTTAGAGAAAAAAAGAGAGAAAAAAAGACAAGCAAAAATATATTTATACAGCGCATTAGGAAAGTATTCAGACCCCTTGACTTTTTCCACATTTTGTTACGTTACAGCCTTATTCTAAAATTGATTAAATTACTATTTTTCCTCATCAATCTACACACAATAATCCATAATTACAAAGCGAAAACAGGTATTTAGACATTTTTGCAAATGTATAAAAACACAAAAACAGAAATACCTTATTTACATAAATATTCAGACCCTTTGCTATGAGACTCGAAATTGAGCTCAGGTACATCATGTTTCCATTGATCATGCTTGAGATGTTTCTACAACTTGATTGGAGTTCACCTGTGGTAAATTAAATTGATAGGACATGATTTGGAAAGGCACACACCTGTCTATATAAGGTCCCTCAGTTGACAGTGCATGTCAGAGCAAAAACCAAGCCATGAGGTCGAAGGAATCGTACGTAGAGCTCCGAGACAGGATTGTGTCAAGGCACAGATCTGGGAAAGGATAGCAAAACATTTCTGCAGCATTGAAGGTCCCCAAGAACATAGTGGCCTCCATCATTCTTAAATGGAAGAAGTTTGGAACCACCAAGACTCTTCCTAGAGCTGGCCGCCCGGTCAAACTGAGCAATCAGGGGAGAAGGGCCTTGGTCAGGGAGGTGACCAAGAACCCGATGGTCACTCTGACAGAGCTCCAGAGTTCCTCTGTGGAGATGGGAGAACCTGTGTAGATGAAGATGGCAGCAAAGCTCTAAACCCCAGGCTGAGGCAATCATCGGTCAACTAGTGACTACACTGCACCTGCAATTACTACTTTCTTGAGTATACCAAAAAAGGCTTGGTTTTTCACAATAGTACAAATGTATGCTTGTGGTCGATTTCGTCAGTTCATCCATATGGGTATAAATTTGAGTGATGTTATTGCAGAAATAAGGATGATAATTTTGTTAAACAGCCCACAAAACTAAAACAAAACTAAAAACAGTGATGCTCCTGATTGCCCTCTCTCCGCAATCTCCCACTGAGCAAAAACTGGTTGAATCAACAATGTTTCTGTGTCATTTCATCCAACTGTTAACCTAAAACCAATGACCTGGTGAAATGTTTAGTTGATTTCCCATTGAATTCACATTAGTTGACAACTCAACCAAATGTAAATCAAAACTAGACGTTGAACTGACGTCTGCCCAGAGGGCTGATTCTCTCTCCTCACTTCTAGGTTTGTTTCCATGTGACCAGAACGCGCAAGAGAGAGACAGAGACAGGCTTCTAGCCCCAGAGAGAATCTGTGTCAACAGCAATCTCTGAAAAATCCTCTGCGGTATCATCAACAGCAGACTCCAACATTTCCTCAGTGAAAACATTGTCCTGAGCAAATGTCAAATTGGCTTCTTACCAAAATACCGTACGACAGACCACATACACCCTGCACACCCTTATTGACAAACAAATAAACCAAAATAAAAGCATGTAGAAGCATGAAATGTCTTCTCATGCTTTGTTGATTTAAAAAAAAGCTTTGGACTCAATTTGGCATGAGGGTCTGCTATACAAATGTATGGAAATTGGTGGAGGAAAATCATATGACATTATAAAATCAATGTACAGAAACAGCAAGTGTGCAGTTAAAATAAACACACACATTTCTTTCCTCAGGGCCGTGGGGTGAGACAGGGATCCAGCTTGAGCCCCACCCTTTTCAACATTTATATCAATTAATTGGTGAGGGCACTAGAAAAGTATGCAGCACCCAGCCTCACCCTACTGGACTCAGAAATCAAATGTCTACTGTTTGCAGATGATCTGGTGCTTCTGTCCCCAACCAAGGAGGGCCTACAGCAGCACCTAGATCTTCTGCACAGATTCTTTAAGACTTGAACCCTGACAAAAATAATGGTGTTACAAAAAAGGTCCAGTTGCCAGGACAACAAATAAAAATTATATCTAGACACTGTTGCCCTAGAACATGCAAATAATTATACCTACCTCGGCCTAAACATCAACACCACAGGTAACTTCCACAAGGCTGTCAACGATCTAAGAGACAAGGCAAGAAGGGCCTTCTATGCCATCCAAAGTAACATAAAACTTGACATCCCAATTAAGGTCTGGCTAAAAACACTTCAATCAGTTATAGAACATATTGCCCTCTATAGTTGTGAGGTCTGGGGTCCACTCACCAACCAAGAATTCACTAAATGGGACACCCAATTGAGACTCTGCATACAGAATTCTGCAAAAAATATACTCTGTGTACAATGCAAAACCCCAAACAATGCATGCAGAGCAGAATTAGGACTATACCTGCTAGTTATCAAAATCCCTAAAAGCGCTATTAAATTCTACAACCACCTAAAAGGAAGCGATGCCAACACATTCCACCACAAAGCCCTCACCTACAGAGAGATGAACCTAGAGAAGAGTCCCCTCAGCCAGCAGGTTCTAGGGCTCTGTTCACAAACACAAACAGACCCCACAGAGCACCAGGCCAGCAACACAATTAGTGCCAACCAAATTATGAGGAAGAAAAAATATAACTATTTGACACACTGGTAAGAATCAACCAAAAAACTGAGCAAATTTAGGGACTCCCCTAAACAGAGAGTACACAGTGGTAGAATACCTGACCACTGTGACTGACACAAAATTAAGAAAATCCTTGACTATGTACATACTTAGTGAGCATAGCCTTGCTATTGAGAGAGGTCGCCATAGGCAGACCTGGCTCTCAAGAGAGAAGACAGTATATGTGCCCACTGTCCATAAAATGAGATGGAAACTGAGCTGCACTTCCTAACCTGACAAATGTATGACCACATTAGAGACATATTTCCCACTGATCACACAGACCCACAAAGAATTTGAAAACAAATCCAACATTGATAAACTCCCATATATGTAAGGCGAAACACCACAATGTGCAATCACAGCAACACGATTTGTGGCCCGTTTCCATGAGAAAAGGGCAAACAGTTGAGCGCAAACATTGTAAATACCACCAATAGTTATCTGTTTATTTATCTTCCCCACTATTCATACTACAACTACTTGCACATTGCTAAAACACTTTACATAGCTGATAATATAACACTTGAAATGTCTATATTTTTTAAACCTTTGAGTGCAATGTTTACAATTCATTAAAAAAAAAATGTGTTGATGTTAAATTTGTTTCTTCTACCTTTTGTTTGTTTAGGTCACATGCTTTGGCAATGTAAACATATGGTTCCCATGCCAATAAAGCCCCTTTGAATTGAAATATATTTTTGAGAGAGATATTTTTGAGAGAGAGAAGGCTAGAGAGAAAGAGAACAGCCGCTGAGGCTACTCCTCAAATGCAGCGTGCCTGTTCCAGCCCACTTCCAGACAGTCGCTCCCGACACAATGTGCTCATTCAGCCCGCTGCCCAAACACCCATTTCCCGTCTAAACGCAGGGGGATACCCGCCCGGCTCCAGAAGCCGAGGAAGAGGGGCCACACAGCATCTACCCTTTTTTGATTTTAGTCTTTAATCAGGTTGGGGAATATGGAATTTGATAAATTGTAGGCAATATCTTTTAGGGCGACATTTGACTGGTCTAGAGCGAGGAAAGACATTAAAACCAGGAGCGCGAAGGACATTCACAGATTGACCCCCAGAAGACGTAGCTGTGACGGGTATGCCATGCAACAAGTGTCCGTCGCCATCAGCCGGCAAGATAACGGGTCACCGGGTCAATAACAATGCGCTAAATTAATAATTTATGACAGATTTTATCACATGCAAATGTAAGTACAGGTGCATAATGTAGCTAGCAATAATGCTGTTTACGTTATTAGCACATTTAACTGGCTAAAACTGTATTAGCTATGTGCTAGCTAAATCAAAACAGGTTCAAGGCCAAGTGTTATTATTCTGTCGAAAATAAATTGTTAATAATACATTCATTGACAAAATAATACAAAATAAAATGCAAATGTCTACATTAGAAACAACACCGGACTTACCTTGTTTATTTCCTCGCATCTCTCCCTTTGTTGAGCTTTTAGTAATCCAAAGGCTTTCCCTCCTGCAAGAAAATAGATCGGACGTTAGCTAGCTACTGTAGTCTAATTTCATCACGTTAGCTAGCTAGTCTACTTTCTAGCTAGCCCTCTTGCTAGACATTGCGGAGAGTGGCGAGCATTCCATTCCAACACAGGCAATACAGAACTAGCTGACAATAGATTGCAAATGCTAGCTAGCCCTTTAGCTTGATAGATCATCTCCCCAAAATATCCCACTCGGATATTTGCAATTACCTTGAAATTTCTGATTCACAGGCATTGTGGAATGAGTTTAATAATGAGATGGGGAATGAGAAATCAGTGGACAGCAGCTCGCTGGTCTTCTTCCCTTCGCGGGGTATGCCCTGTGTGGTATGGCTGTGGCGCGCTGCCGGGACAGTGGGTCCGTTCTTTTATAGCTCAATGAGTGGGTCAGTCAATTCACAGCAAGTGATGCTCTCTGGCTCGCCAGAAATACTAGTGATTCTTGGTTACCCTCGTGTGGTAAATTAAATAACTGCAAGTGCAAGGTACTTTTTCAAAATAAAATATATTTGAAACTAACCCTGAAAGGTAGACAGACCTACCTAGGCCTCTTTGTGGATGTCTGAGATTTTAAGCAAGTTTTTCGCAAATTATACTGAACAGAATTAAAGTCCATACGCCCCAAGTTGTAAACGTCTTAACATTTTATTTATTTTATGGCTTTGGCAAAGGCTGAGCCAGTTTTTCCAATAGTTTGTGAACACTGCAGCAGCATCATCATGTCATATCAAAGTTGATTGGT
The DNA here is from genome assembly GCF_964263955.1 of Coregonus lavaretus. Taxonomy (NCBI): domain Eukaryota; kingdom Metazoa; phylum Chordata; class Actinopteri; order Salmoniformes; family Salmonidae; genus Coregonus; species Coregonus lavaretus. The sequence continues at coordinate 10,437,604 of NC_140011.1, forward strand.
TGTGTACACAGATTTGCAGATGTTATCGCAGGTGCAGTGAAATGCTTGTGTTTCTAGCTCTAAGAGTGCAGTAATACATAGCCATTTTCTTATCACAATACACACATAATGCAGATTTTTTTATTAAGAAATTAAGAAATATCAGAATTAGCAATATCAGAGACCAGAATATAAATATATATATACATATACATATAATGTATATAAAAATATATAAATATAATGGTGTGTGTATAGACAGTATGGAGAATATATAAATAGAAAAGGTCTGTACAGCAGTAGTTATAATAATAATAATATGCCATTTAGCAGACGCTTTTATCCAAAGCGACTTACAGTCATGCGTGCATACATTTTTTTGTTGTGTATGTGTGGTCCCTGGGATCAAACCCACTACCTTGGCATTACAAGCGCCGTGCTCTACCAGCTGAGCTACAGAGGACCACACCTTGGATGAGCCATGACTAGAATACAGTATATACATATAAAGTGGGTAAAACAATATGTAAACATTATTAAAGTGACCAGTGTTCAATGACTCTATGTGCATAGGGCCGCTGTCTCTAAGGTGCAGGGTAGAGTATCGGGTGATAGACGGCTAGAACAGTGACTAAGGTTCAGGGCAGGGTCCTGGGCAAAGGCCGGCTAGTGGTGACTGTTAAACAGTCTGACAGACTGGAGATAGAAGCTGTTTCTCAGTCTCTCGGTCCCAGCTTTGATACACTTGTACTGTCTCCGCCTTCTAGATGGTAGTGGGGAGAAATTGGCAAAATCATACTGCACTCATGATATCCTTTTCACTATCTTCTGGCCAGATAACTGCAAGGAGAGAGATAGAGGGATTATTATATAAAAATACCTTTATTGGCCCTGTAGTTACATCATATGAGAACAATCTTTACTTAATTTTACCAGAACTAAAAAGTTAAAACCAAGCCCCCCTCTTCATCCACCGTACACAGAAGCCCCCCCCCCCCCCCCCCATGCCCCACACCTCTGCAAAGTCTCTCTCTCTCTCTCTCTCTCTCTCTCTCTCTCTCTCTCTCTCTCTCTCTCTCTCTCTCTCTCTCTCTCTCTCTCTCTCTCCCTCTCTCTCTCTCTCTCTCTCTCTCTCTCCCTCTCTCTCTCTCTCTCTCTCTATATATATATATATATATATCTGCAAGTGCAAAATAATTACAGAGATGACCTACCTAGTTTATCATCCTTCTCTGTGTCTCATTTGAAGCCACTGTGGGATGAGTTTGGATGTGGTGAGGTTGAGAAGTAAAAGTCAGCAGGCAGCTCAGTCTTCTTTCATCCCTGGGGCCAAATGAATTATCTTCGTTGCTCTCATCTGGGCAGTAGGGAACACGTCACTTAAATATACCTGTGTCTGGATCCTGAGTCCAATGTCTTTCTTTGCCATGGTTATAGCTTGGTATGTCTAGGTGAGCAACTGGAAGGTTGGTCCATGTCAGAAGGCAAAATGGGGAATGCAGGTTGGGCCATGTCAGAGGTCAAAATGGCTGCATTTGAAACCATTTCAAATAAATCTCTACTCATTGATTCTTGAAGAATATAACATAAATGCCTAATTTGCTTAGGTTTTGCTTCATTATTCCATTTTATTATTCCATTGTTTACATAAAACATGAACGTAAACAAAAAATATATACAGTATAGTTTCTAGTATAGCTATCATGTCAATGCCATGGACTGTCAGTCATTTTATCTAGAGAACTATCTATGAATTAAAGAGTCACATTTCGCTAGCCCCATCCCTCAGCTGTATACCAAAACACCTACAGTATATCTAACTGAAGTGGCGGGCTGCCGTTTTGCTGAAAACCAATCCCATATTGTAACTTGAATGCAGGTTATATTTTTTATATCGTCAGATCATTAGACTAGATTTTTCATTATAAGTTTTGTTTGGTAGAGTGATTACACTGGTGACCCTTGGAAAGTGACTGTCTGATAGACTTAAATGTCTTGTTCTGTGTAGGCATGCAGGAACTGTGCTTTGACAATCTGGAGAGAAAAAAAATGGTGTTAATTAGTCTGACTCCTGTGACCATCAGATCAGTGTGTACATTCTTATCTCTTGGTTTGTGACAGACAGGACTTAGGGCTAGCCTCGTCCGCAAGCCTTCAAGCATCTTACTTAAATCTTACATAAACAAGAATAAAGTGTGGTGTCTGGCACTGACAGGCTACCTAGGGGCTAAATGTGGATGTAACCTTACATCATTCACAGACAGCAGGTTGACACATCACTCTGTGTAGACACACAGTCGTCATATAACTTGTGTACACAAAATGTCATGATTGATTATGTATCAATTTATAAACCTATGCAGTCATATAGGCCTACCCATTGCTTCGTAAGTACTAGAATGACAATAAAACAATTTGAACCAATGAGTTATAACAGTTTATTAATGTTTCAGAAATATAAACCACATCTGTAACTTATAAAACCTTTAAAACTCCCCCTAACCCTCCTTAGAATTATGCCTCTCTAGCCACCCATCTGGTTTTCAAAACACTTAGCATCCACATATCTAAAGGACATGCCTTGAAGATGTTCCTGGTAGGCCCTCCGATCGTTAGACGCTAGCCTGGCAAGTGGCTAACCTGAGGCAGTGACTGACAGACTTAAATCTGTGGTTGGTCTGAGCAGGAACTGTCACAATCCAGTCAGAGGGTTAATATGAAGAATGTGTGGGTTTAAGATCATGCGGAGCTTCGTGCAGTACAGCTGTATGAAGTAGAGTGTGGAGGTCCCAGCATCATGTATATATCGTTCCACCACAGTGGGTCAACTCACAGCAAGTGATGCTCTCTGGCTTGCCAGGAATGCTAGTGATTCTTTGTCTCTCCCGCGCGGTATATACAATAACTGCAGGAAGGTTTTATGTCAGTTTAATCTCCAACAAGTGATCCAATATTGAACAGACATTTTATTGATATAAGGCACTTCTATCACTGCTTTTCATCATCAATATTTGACTCAGTAGACATTTATAGGTGTCCTTTATAGTCTTTTCTATGGCTTTGGCAATGGTTGTGCTAGTTTCGTCAATAGTAGTCAACAGCACCACTATGTGGCCAGAAGGAGATATTGCAGAGAGATGCTGTTTTACAAAATCACATGGACATGCGCGCGCGCGCGCGCACACACACACACACACACACACACACACACACACACTCCATTTTATTTTCATTTTTTGCTTTAAACTTTTTCTGGCTATTATCTAAAACACAAAACCAATCATATACTATTTGTTGTCTGACAAAATACCATCACCTGCTGAAATGGAACATAGTCTTTGCAGAGGTCCCATTTCTATTTTTTCCATAATTCAGCAGGTATTCCAGCCTCAGTTACCCACACGGAACAAACCAACAGTTAGGCTGTTTTAGTCCTTTTCCATTTGCCAGACAAGAGAAGATAATTTGCTCAGAGAGAGAGAGAGAGAGAGGGAGAGAGAGAGAGAGAGAGAGAAAGAGAGAGAGAGGTAGAACGTTTTAGAGAAAAGCAAGGGGCACACGCAGAATCGCAAACTGAATGGCTGTGTGTGTGTGTGTGTGTGTGTGTGTGTTTGTGTGTGTGTGCAGTTGAAGGCTGAACCCTATGGAGGGCAAAAGGACTAATTGTTAATTATGGTGGGCTGATGAAAAATAACTCAAGTGTAAATGAATGTGTCAGTTTGGAGAAGCGCCATAGCACAGACACACCTTCTTCCTCCAAAGTGGAAAATCTGCATTATTTAAAACTTGATAGAGCACACTGTGGGATGTGGAAAAGGGAGCTAGCTGACTGCTATTATTCACAGATTAATTAAACTTCAGATGTTGTTGGAAATATGAAGGGTGAAATTAAATGAGAAAGAACATCAACACTAAGGAAACAGGGCAGGGGTGATATGGATTTGGAAGGAGGGGTGGAAAGATGAGGGATGAAGAGGCTAGAACAGGAGAGAGGAGGGTTAAAGCCAAAAAGGAGTGAGGGGTGGAAATAAAATAAATAACATGATAATGATGGTGGAAGTTGAACGAGGGCAATGGCATGGAAAACTGCTTATGACTGCATATCTGCTAAATATTTGTATGTGACCAATAACATTTGATTTGATTTGATTTAGTGGTACTGACGCGGTATCAGCCAGGTCAGTATATTATAGTGGAAAGGTTGAAAGTGGTAGAACTGTGCGACTGTACTGCAGCAAAGGGGGATCCAGAACCACAGTACTGTTCAGTAACACGAAGAACAAACTAAGAAGGATCCCCGGATGATTCCACCTACACTTCTCATCTATGGTTGTGTCCCAAATGGCACCCTAATACCTACATAGTGCACTACTTTTGACCAAAGCCCTATGGGCCCTGGTCAAAAGTAGTACACTATAGGGAATAGGGTGCAATTTGGGACTCAGCCAATATCTCCCCTAAATAATTCAGAGTCCTATCCACCATCTGTGGCCCTACTAGTCCTCTCTTTGCCTTCATATGCCCAATAAAAATTATCCTAGTGTAAGAAACATGGTAGACCCTCTCTTTTAAATAATTGAGGTGGTGTGAATGAGTGTGTATACACCAGGAAGGCGGTAGAATGCATGGAATAGGACTCTAGTGTCCTCCTGGTGCCCTGATCCTAGTGTCCCTCTATCCCCGAGGCCTGAGGGCAGGTCTGGGGCAGGTGCAGGGCAATGTCCTTCAGACTGTCTCTCTCCTGTCTGATCTCCTGCAGGTCCTGTTCCAGGTGGGTCAGCTGGCTCTTCTGGTCCTGGGCGGCTGATCGTAGAGTCTGGATCTTCCCATTCAGGAACGGGCTCTCCACGCTGCCACGCAGAACACCCAACCGCACCGCCGTCTCACTCAGTATATGGTCAAACCGTTCCAGCGCCACGCTCCCATCTGGTCGACAGAAAACAACAGCGTATTTGAGGTACAACATTGTACTTTCAGGAGTTATTTTGAAAAAGCGTGAGACACAGAAAGAGGGATGAACAGGGTACTTGAGCAGGCCTACACTCTTAGAAAAAAAGGTGCTATCTAGAACCTAAAAGGGTTCTTCGGCTGTCCCCATAGGAGAACACTTTGAAGAACCCTTTTTGGTTCCAGGTAGAACCCTATTGGGTTCCATGTAGAACCCTCTAGGGAAGGAGTTCTACATGGAACCCAAAATAGTTCTACCTGGAACCGAAAACGGTTCTACCTGGAACCAAAAAGGGTTCTCCTATGGGGACAGCCGAAGAACCCTTTTGAAACCCTTTTGCCATCAGCAGCGCTCTTGTCTTGTGAGGTCACTGTGACGTCTGTGTGCCACCCTGTTGTGCCCACCAATAACGGGGTTGGCCAGCATAATGGAGGGACATTTCTCCATCAGGATCGTGCCACACACCCCGCCAGCTACAAGTTACTCCTTGTGACTCATTGACAGGGCCAGACAGGAACATTTAAATCAATAAAACTGTAGCAATATATTTTCTGTAGCAGTATGTCTGGTTTAATTTGGATTAATTATACCGGTATATATATACATTTATAAACTGGGTGGGTCGAGCCCTGAATGCTGATTGGCTGACAGCTGTGGTATATCAGACCGTATACCACGGGTATGACAAAACATTTATTTTTACTGCTCTAATTATGTTGGTAACCAGTTTATAATATCAATAAGGCATCTCTGAGGTTTGTGATATATGGCCAATATAACACGGCTAAGGGCTGTATCCAGGCACTCCGCGTTGCGTCGTTCATAAGAACAGCCCTTAGCCGTGGTATATTACCATATACCACTCCCCCCCGTGCCTTATTGCTTAATTATATAATTCCTAGAGAGGTGGGTTGAGGTCAGGATAATCCTTCTCCATCTGAGAAATCCATTTGGACCAATTTACTATTGACCATTCTAACTTCTCTTTCTGACATATGACTGACTGGATGGAAGTCAAGTCTGATCAGTGGCGAGGGCAGTAACATGTAAGTGTAGACGTTTCTGGTTGATCTGACATGTTGCATTTGTTACTGCATGAAATTTATGTGCATCCCAAATGGTACCCTATTGTTCTACTTTTTACCTGATGGGCCCAAAAGTAGTGCACTATATTGGGAGTAGGATGCCGTTTGGGACAGACAAGTAAACGTCAGCAGGTTTGAACTTACCTATTTTACTGATGAGCTGGCTGAGTTTGAGTGAGTAGGCCTCCAGCTGAAGCTTAGCTGCCTGGATGTTCGCCTTTACACTGGCCAGAGACTCTACAGGCTGGAGATCACAGAGGGAGAAATATACAGTGACATCACGTGAATAGATCAGGGCTTCCAACCCTCTTCCTGGAGATCTACCGTCCTGTAACTTTTCTGTCCAACCCTCCTTTAGCACATCGGATTCTACTAAGTAACTGCTCACCAAGACCTAAAAGCTAGAATCCTTAGTTTCTACATAAATTTTTGGACTTATAAATGTATGATATACTGTATACCCATTGATTCTTGAAGAATAACACTTTTAAATGCCTCATGAGCCGAGATCAAGTGTCGTACTCATCAGAACACAAAATATATATATAATAAATGTTCCCCAATATTTGTAAACAACGTAAATGTAAACGATCATGTTGATATCATGGATGGGCAGTCCTTGCATCCATAGCTCAGTCTCATCCCTCAGCTTTTTACCAAAACAGAGGCTGGCAGGGCCGGCGCCAGAACTAATCAGTTGGATGGTCATTTGATTTCCATAGGGGGGGGCACGTTTTTTTCACGGGACCTTCACATTTTTTAATGGGTGTTATAGTAAAGACCATAGGTGGCGTGTGAGTTTCAAGTTTAGGAAAGCTTACAATTTATCCTACCATTTCTACCGATCTGCATGCCAGTTATGATTTTCATATGTGCATTTTCATGGACCAGTTTCATTTCAATAATAATGTTTTAGTTTCTCAAAATCATTGTCATGTGGTTAATCATAAAAATCTGAATTAAAATGATAAAAATCTAAAAGTTAAAATTCAACTAATGTGAGAGCACCAGCCTCTGCCATATGGTCACATTGATACATCGTGATTCATTGGCGGCTAAAGAAATGAGCGCATGGAACCACTGGTTGGAACCAAAAGTATTTTCCAATCATTTTGTTCTGATAATTATTTTTTTAGTTCTGTTCTACTATTCCGTCCAGCAAAATAAAGTTCTGAACCGGTTAGAATCCCCCAAAAGTACCGGTTTTTATCGTTCCTTTCTGTTCCTTTTTTAACCTCTGATAAAATTTTTTTACATTTAGCTCGACATTAAATTACTTAGAGCAGCTTGCTATGGAGCGGGTAAGCTATTTCATCTGTATTGGAAAATCTGTATTATGGCAAAAGAGCAAATTGTCTTTTGCCGTAACAGCATGGTTTAATTATAATGAAAGACACACACAAACACTGTGCATTGTGCTGCCAGTCACTGGACAGACAACTTTCAGGCGTGAGATGCGACTGAAATTTTGCGGGTGGGGAGAGAGCGAGAGAGAGTGGAGGAGGAGGCTTGGCTTGAAACGCTCGGCATCTTCTTATGACATGCGTTATCTGAATTAGACCCACATTATTAGTAGGAGCGGCATCTATCAAGGAACTTGGAATGTCATTGAACTTCCGAGAGTTGGCTTAACGTTGGACCAGAGCTAATGTTTTTGTAGTTAATAAATCCAATGTGAAACATGATAACTATAGTATCCTTAACTAGCATTGAAAAAGTTAATCCATTCTTCTCTAATTAAAAATCTCTCTCCCTAATTTCTGAATCACGTGTTTTGGTTATACCTCTGCGTTGAGTTGGGCTTGTGCCTGGGTAGTGTGGTTGATTAGTGGCTGTGTTTTGGTTATACCTCTGCGTTGAGTTGGGTTTGTGCCTGGGTAGTGTGGTTGATTAGTGGCTGTGTTTTGGTTATACCTCTGCGTTGAGCTGGGCTTGTGCCTGGGTAGTGTGGTTGATTAGTGGCTGTGTTTTGGTTATACCTCTGCGTTGAGCTGGGCTTGTGCCTGGGTAGTGTGGTTGATTAGTGGCTGTGTTTTGGTTATACCTCTGCGTTGAGTTGGGCTTGTGCCTGGGTAGTGTGGTTGATTAGTGGCTGTGTTTTGGTTATACCTCTGCGTTGAGCTGGGCTTGTGCCTGGGTAGTGTGGTTGATTAGTGGCTGTGTTTTGGTTATACCTCTGCGTTGAGCTGGGCTTGTGCCTGGGTAGTGTGGTTGATTAGTGGCTGTGTTTTGGTTATACCTCTGCGTTGAGCTGGGCTTGTGCCTGGGTAGTGTGGTTGATTAGTGGCAGTGTTTTGGTTATACCTCTGCGTTGAGCTGGGCTTGTGCCTGGGTAGTGTGGTTGATTAGTGGCTGTGTTTTGGTTATACCTCTGCGTTGAGTTGGGCTTGTGCCTGGGTAGTGTGGTTGATTAGTGGCTGTGTTTTGGTTATACCTCTGCATTGAGCTGGGCTTGTGCCTGGATAGTGTGGTTGATTAGTGGCTGTGTTTTGGTTATACCTCTGCGTTGAGCTGGGCTTGTGCCTGGGTAGTGTGGTTGATTAGTGGCTGTGTTTTGGTTATACCTCTGCGTTGAGTTGGGCTTGTGCCTGGGTAGTGTGGTTGATTAGTGGCTGTGATTTGGTTATACATTTACATTTACATTTACATATACCTCTGCGTTGAGCTGGGCTTGTGCCTGGGTAGTGTGGTTGATTAGTGGCTGTGTTTTGGTTATACCTCTGCGTTGAGCTGGGCTTGTGCCTGGGTAGTGTGGTTGATTAGTGGCTGTGTTTTGGTTATACCTCTGCGTTGAGCTGGGCTTGTGCCTGGGTAGTGTGGTTGATTAGTGGCAGTGTTTTGGTTATACCTCTGCGTTGAGCTGGGCTTGTGCCTGGGTAGTGTGGTTGATTAGTGGCTGTGTTTTGGTTATACCTCTGCGTTGAGTTGGGCTTGTGCCTGGGTAGTGTGGTTGATTAGTGGCTGTGTTTTGGTTATACCTCTGCATTGAGCTGGGCTTGTGCCTGGATAGTGTGGTTGATTAGTGGCTGTGTTTTGGTTATACCTCTGCGTTGAGCTGGGCTTGTGCCTGGGTAGTGTGGTTGATTAGTGGCTGTGTTTTGGTTATACCTCTGCGTTGAGTTGGGCTTGTGCCTGGGTAGTGTGGTTGATTAGTGGCTGTGATTTGGTTATACATTTACATTTACATTTACATATACCTCTGTGTTGAGCTGGGCTTGTGCCTGGGTAGTGTGGTTGATTAGTGGCTGTGTTTTGGTTATACCTCTGCGTTGAGCTGGGCTTGTGCCTGGGTAGTGTGGTTGATTAGTGGCTGTGTTTTGGTTATACCTCTGCGTTGAGTTGGGCTTGTGCCTGGGTAGTGTGGTTGATTAGTGGCTGTGTTTTGGTTATACCTCTGCGTTGAGCTTGGCTTGTGCCTGGGTAGTGTGGTTCTCCTGCTCAGCCAGCTGCTGCAGGGTTGTATCTACAGAGGAGCTGAGCTGGCCAGACAATGTCCTTGTGTGCTTGCCCTGGGTTAGGGTGGCCTTGGCCTCCTGGGCTCAGAGAAAAACACAGACAAAAGAATAGAAAGAATAAAGGAAAGAGACAAATTAACAGGAATCCGAGGGGTGAGGTTTGTTATGTGAATGGAATTTCATTGCTCAAAGCACAGGGTGAGTTGGAAACATAGCTCACGCACGCACACACACAACACACACACAACTATGCCCCCCCCCCCCCCCCCCACACCCATACTTACTTTAGACAGGGCGTGTGCGGTGTGTTCTGCCTGTTGTGCGGTAGCGTTGGAGAGGGTAGCGCTCTCCAAGGCAGGCCTCAGGACTCTCTCTGTCTGGTTCACCTTCTTCCTGACGTCTTCCAGAACCTTCTCCCTCAGCAGCCTCTCCCTCTTCAGAGCAGCCTTCGTCTGGGCCTGCCTTTGAGGCCACTCTCTCTGTATGTCTGAGGGATGGAGATGGGCAAGGCAGGTTGGCCAGTGACATGGTTACAGAAGTGATAGTAACTGACAATGGGTAGTGTAAGACTATTCTATTCTATTTTATTCCACACAATCCATGTACTAGTAGCACAGTAAGTGAGAAAATATTAGTTCTAGTTCCATTCCATTATATTCCATTTTACTCAGACTCCCCTGATGACATTTCCAACAACAAATCCGAAGTGGCACCTTTTTATTTTATTTTTATTTTTACATATTATTATAATGAATTGAAGGCTGTGAAACTGAAAGTGCATTTGAGACCACAATCGCAGATGCTCTCCCTCCCCACACAAAATGACAAGCGGAGCATATCAGGGTGAAACATATTCGTAATGGTTACATTTGTGTTATAGTTGTTTTTCTCAGTATTCTTTTTTATTTTATTTGATTGGAATAACTCTGTGGGCTGCTATTGCAGTGACGGGAATGCGAAAACTAAGCAAACAGTCGGAAATGTAAAACAACAGAAATGGAAACAAATACAAAATGTTGCAAATGTCACCTTCCAGTTCTCTCCGCAGGGTAATGGCCTTTGACTCCACTTCTTTCCCTGTCACCACCGATGACAGGGCCATGACCTTTGACCCCTGGGCTTGAACTGTCAGCTGCAGAGGCACCAGGGATGGAGAGAGAAGGGGGAGTGAACATCACAGAACCTCAGGGACATGAGTCACATTAGACAGCACAGCAACCTGACCAGGGGGTCAATGACTGAATTAACTCTACCATCTACTGCAGTGTTTCTGAACTCCAGTCCTCGAGTACCCCCAACAGTAGCCTACACATTTGTATTAAGCCCAGACAAACACACCTGATTCAACTTGTCAAATAATCATCAAGAGTTAAACCAGGTGTGTTTGTCTGAGGCTACAACAAAAATGTGTACTGTTGGGCGGGGGTGGGGGGGGGGGGCTCATGCGCCTGTCATTGATGTCAATTGTTTTTTTTAAATATTAATAATTTTGACAGTAACCCTCCAAAAAGTCATTCAGAAACCTTTTTAATTTCCATATGTACTAAGAAGCTAAGTGTTTGTTTCTTGGGATTCAAGAATGTGACTGATCAAAGTGCCTCAGGCTTTGAAAAATAAATAATTGAACTGATTGAAAGTAAAGGGATATCGGTGAACAAATGCCGTGGTCAAGGCTATGACAGCGCCAGTGCAATCAGACTGAGAGCCTAAAGCTTTGTTAGATAGTTATTTACTAGTTTTAGTTTAGAAAACGATCTCTCCGCAGAAGCGACAGTTACAGGGATGTTTAAAAACAGCTTGATTGCCATGGCAACATCGGGGAAACTGGGCAGAAGGAAGTGATGATAAGGAGTTCTGCAACATCTCTAATTGAGCCTCAACAGGTTACGGAAAGAGATTAACTGTACAGGAAGCTCCGGGGACAGGTCCTCTGGATACTGGACAGCCAATAAATTGGCAGATGCAAACAGACTATCATCTTTAGCGGACAACAGTTCTTGAGGGCAAAAAAAAAGTGGTTTGCGATTACGTTCATACTGGTGAACTGGCGTTTGAGTTGTGTGGTTGCAATACAAACAATCCCTTATCGCTGGTACAGTTTATGTTGGCATGCATCATTCAAGACTAAGCTTTAATTGTGTCCAACGCAATGGACATATAATTCACAATGTCTAAGGAAAGACTGTCTGGGTTGTTAATACTTAGTATAGAAAACAGTCGGGCCCGCAACCTAGGCCTACAGGCCGTGGTGAAAACATTTGAGCACAAAAATGCAAGGCGACGCAGTCGCATACTGTAGCTACTACAAACAAGCACAGACACAGATAAACATTTTTCTAAGAGAAATAAAGAGAAAAAGAGACAGACAGAGAGAGCAAGGAATACTTCAGAAGAATTGCTAGGCTATTTGATGTGTAATCTTTATAAGAAATGCATGAATAGCAGCTAAATTGCAGCTTAATACTGTATATAGCTGTAGATAGTAGGCTACACTGCATACCAAAATGATCCCTAGTAAGCTAGTGTTTTGAGGGTGGACTGACTGATTTGGCATTAATAGTCTGGGTTTACGCACCACAACGTTCTATCCAAGCTGGGAGAGAGCGCGAGGATGGCTCATGTCGTGCAGGTTCAGGTAGGCTATACAGGACAGTTGTATATTCTAGAAAAATCTATTGGTAGCTGATTAATGAGCAGTTGTACTTGTATTACTGAACAAGTAATTACATTATTGCAGCCAGCCAGCAGTCTATTGCGGCACCGTGTATAGCGTCGTGAAATGTTAGGCTTAACATGAGAAAACACGAATGATGCAGCCCCCATGTGGATTATGTGTAAATTATTTTGTCTTTTGGTACAGTGTATTCTGTTTATTGTTGTCAGCACCATTTCACCAGGTCACATTTCGGTTACATGTAAATAAATAAATGAAGTCATGATCTACTGTAGTGTGAAGATTTAAAAAAACTTTACTTTGTACATATCCTGTACGGCAGCAATGTTGTTGTGGGCGGTCTGTATTCGAGGCGCCATCTCCTCTCTGATCTTACTGACCAGTTCTTCTTTAGACTGGACATGGAACGCCAGCTCAGATGTCCTGTTGCTCAGCTCATCACCCTGAGGGAAGGGACGCACAGCAGTGATCCATTCATCCATCATTCTATCCATCCATCCATCCATCCATCCATTCCTTCGGTCAGTCAGTCAACTTGAGAGTCCAATGAATTCTTGTTACCTCTGACACTGGTAGCCACTGACCTCTGATTGGTTGGTTCCCGATGTGGGGTTGGGCCTATTTTTGGACAGCTCCAATAGGGAGGAGGTGAGGTTACCAAGGGCAACCATGATCTCAGCAGACTCCTCCTCCAGAGACAGCTGATTGGCTACAGTCTCATTCACCTGGGCCGTCAAATTTTCCTTCATCTGCTGCATGTCTGCCATTCTGAAAGAGAGATAGAGAGAGAGATAGAAAGAGAGAGAGAGAGAGAGAGAGAGAGAGAAAGAGAGAGAGAGAGAGAGAGAGAGAGAGAGAGAGAGAGAGAGAGAGAGAGAGAGAGAGAGAGAGAGAGAAAGAAAGAGAGAGAGAGAGAGAGAGAGAGAGAGAGAGAGAGAGAGAGAGAGAGAGAGAGAGGGGGGGATAAAGAAAGGGGGGAGTGAAGAGGGAGAGAGAAGGGTTAGATCGTTCAGTGTGTCAATTCTTGAGTGTCCCTCATATTTGCCAATGGACACACGCGTGCATGCACACAAACACAAACACACGCACACACACACACACACACACACACACACACACACACACACACACACACACACACTCACTCCTTTGTACCCACCCACGCACCCACCAAATTGCTCTGAAAGATTAACACAATTCCCCTGAACCAAGCAGACTAGTGCTGGTATGAAGGTAATCAATTTCAAGTTTCTTGCCTCCCAACTGCTCCCATCAAGGTGTGGCCACCAGAGGGTTTAGCATTTTTACTTTTAAGCGTTTGGGATAATCCTCAGAGCAATATCACGCTAGGAGACGCTGCTCCCTCCATGCTGCTACTCCATGAAAGCAGCCCCAGAAAGCAATAGGCTTAAAGAGGAAGGAATAGAGCTGTTCCCCCGTGGCTAAATGTCTTACTTTCTCAAGTCCAGCGTGCCTTAAAGAGCTGCTAGAAAGAGGCAGATTTATGACCTTTTGTTGTGGCGTACCACTACAGCTAACTACACCACTTCTGGGCCCTGTTTGGGAGAAACATATATGGCATGTCTGTTTTTTACCCTTGCTCTGTGCTGGTTAACAGGCTTTTTTGCACCTAATGTGGATCCTTTAAAGGGAGACTGTGTTGGAGGGATGGTGTGGCAAGAAAGCGAGAGAGAGAGAGAGAGAGAGGGGAAGAGATAGAGAGTGTGTATCTGTGCGTGTACTATGTAGGTGTGTGTGTATGTATGTGTGTCTGTGCCTATGTGAATTAATGACATTTTATTTTTGCGTGTCAAATTGCCAGTTGGCAACCCATCCCTTATGGGATTAATTTACACATAAACAAACAATTACAATAATTCACTGTGATAATTCAGTGATAATTTTTCTTCCGGTGTTCTCTGCAGTGCGCATCGCTTTAAGAGTAAAGAAATACAAATTATAATAATAATACAATCAATACATGTTAATAAGGTTATCCAAACAATAGTTATATCCCTGGAGCAGTAACAAATATACATACAGTACCAGTCAAAAGTTTGGACATTCAAGGGTTTTTCTTTATTTTTACTATATTCTACATTGTAGAATAATAGTGATGTCACGACTTCCTCTGAAGCTTTCGGCAGGCTTCGGCGTTCGTCGTCACCGGCCTTCTAGCCACTGCCGCTCCGCTCCTCATCTCATCATTCCATTTGTTTTGTCTTGTTTATTACACACACCTGGTTTCAATTCCCCTCATCAGTACCTGTATAAGTGTTCCCTCTGCCCCCTTGTCTTTGTGTGTGATTGTTTATTGTGGAGGTTATATGAGCTTGGTGGAGCTCCTTGTACTTTGTATCGACATATATACGGAATAAACCTTTATTCTGTGATTTACCCTCCTGCGCCTGACTCTGTCCAAATCACACGCCACAGAATCACACACCCGCCATTGAGTCAGCAGGAGAAGAGCCCATGCCTGGAGTCGTGGCACGGGTCCACAAGCCTTCGACCACCCGCCCGAAGGACGAGAGGCGGGCGAGCGTCTGGTCCAACTGAGGCAGGGTACGAGGACCGCGCAGTACTTCGCCCTGGAGTTTCGGACCCTAGCGGCTGGGTCCGGGTGGAACAAGCGGGCCCTGATCGACGGATTCCGGTTCAGCCTGCGAGAGGACGTCCGAAGGGAGCTAGCCTGCCAGGATGCCATGTTAACCTTCGACCAGCTGGTGGACATGGCCATCCGGTTGGACAACCTGCTGGCTGCTAGAGGACGTCCTGGGAGTGGCTTGCCTGTTTCACCCACCCCCAACTCGGAGTCCATTCCGATGGAGCTGGGTGGGGTAGCGATCCGGGAGAACGGAGGAGGACAGCTTCAGTGTCACTCTTGTGGCAGAAGAGGACATTATACTGCACTCTGCCATCAGGGTTCTTCCGGGTCTGGAGGCGGCAGGCAGGGCACTCTCGCATCACCCAAGATAGCGCAAACTCACACTTGTTCAGAGCCCTCTGCTGCGCACTGCACCATACACATCACCTTCCCTGATTACACAGTAGTATCCCAGTGTAAGGCGCAGGTCGATTCAGGCGCAGCTGGGAACTTTATGGATAGGTCGTTAGCTCTAAGTCTAGGTATTCCATTGGTTCCCCTATCCACTCCACTGCCCATCAAAGCACTTGACAGTCGACCATTAGGGTCAGGGTTCGTTAGGGAAGGTACAGCACCAGTCACGATGGTTACCCAAAGGACCCATAGATTGCATGTCACATTTTTTATTATTTTGTCCCCCGATTTCCCTGTTGTGTTGGATCTTCCCTGGTTAGCACTACACAACCCCACCTTTTCATGGCCGTAGAGGTTTCTCACGGGGTGGTCGCGAGAGTTTCAGGGTAGGTGCCTAGCTGTTTCCGTTGGTGCAACCACGGTGGAAAGTCCAGACACTTCCTCTACCGTGCACATCCCCCACGAATACCTCGATTTGGCACACACGTTTTCCAAAACGCAGGCGACCAAATTACCACCTCATCGGGGCGGGGGGGATTGCGCGATAAACCTACGAGTAGACGCTGTGCCTCCCAGGAGTCATGTATATCCCCTGTTTCAGGCTGAAATGGAGGCGATGGAGACATACGTCTCCGAGTCCCTGCGCCAGGGGTTCATACGTCCCTCCACTTCGCCCGCCTCCTCAATTTTCTTTTTTGTGAAGAAGAAAGATGGAGGTCTGCGCCCGTGCATTGATTACCGAGCATTGAACAAGCGGACAATACGTTATAGTTATCCTCTGCCCCTCATCCCATCTGTGATCGAGTCAATGCATGGGGCGCTTTTTTTCTCAAAATTTGATCTCCAGAGTGCGTATAACCTGGTGCGTGTCCGTGAGGGGGACGAATGGAAGACAGCGTTCAGCACAACCACGGGGCATTATGAATACCTGGTGATGCCGTACGGTTTGATGAATGCTCCATCCGTTTTCCAGTCCTTTGTGAACGAGGTGTTTCGGGACATGCTTGGTCACGGTGTAGTGGTCTACATCGATGACATTCTGGTGTATTCCGCTACGCGCGCCGAGCATGTGTACCTGGTCATCAAAGTGCTGGGCCGACTGTTGGAAAATGACCTTTATGCCAAGGCAGAAAAGTGTTTGTTTTTCCAGCAGTCCGTCTCCTTCCTCGGATACCGCATTACCACCTCAGGTGTGGAGATCGCATTTCAGCCGTGCGTAATTGGCCGACTCCAACCACGGTCAAGGAGGTGCAGCGCTTTATTGGCTTTGCCAACTACTATCGGAGGTTTATCCGGGGCTTTGACAAGGTCGCAGCTCCCATCACATCTCTTTTGAAGGGTGGGCCGTCTCGGCTCCGCTGGTCTGGTGAGGCTGATAGGGCCTTCAGTAACCTGAGGGTTCTGTTCACCTCAGCCCCTGTACTGGCCCATCCCGATCCATCACTACCGTTCGTAGTGCAGGACGGATGCGTCCGAGGTATTGATTGTCGCTGTCCTGTCTCAACACCCAGGCACGCCACCCAAGCTCCGCCCCTGTGCCTTCTTCTCCAAGAAGCTCAGCCCGGCGGAGCAGAACTATGACATTGGTGATCGGGAGCTGTTGGCTGTAGTCAGAGCCCTGACCGTGTGGAGGCACTGGCTCGAGGGGGCGAAACACCCTTTCCTCATCTGGACGGACCACCGTAACCTGGAGTACATCCGGGCAGCGAGGAGGCTGAACCCTCGCCAGGCCAGGTGGGCCCTATTCTTCACCCGATTTGTGTTTACTCTGTCATACTTCCCGGGTACGAAGAACATGAAGGCAGACACGCTGTCATGACTGTACCACACAGAGGAGAGGCCCATAGACAACACCCCCATACTCCCGGCCTCCTGCATTGTGGTGCCGGTAGTATGGGCGATGGACGTGGACATAGAGCGGGCAGTACGCACAGAGCCATCTCCACCTCAGTGTCCAGCTGGGCTGCAGTACGTGCCGTCTCTTGTCCGTGACCATCTGTTCTATTGGGCACACACGTCTCCCTCCTCTGGTCACCCAGGTATTGGCCGTACAGTGCGCTGCCTGACCGGAAAGTACTGGTGGCCTACCTTGGCAAAGGACGTGAGGGTGTATGTCTCCTCTTGCTCGGTGTGCACCCAGATAAGGCACCTCCCAGCGGGTAAGTTACAGCCCTTACCAGTTCCACAACGGCCATGGTCCCACCTGTGTATTGACTTTCTCACTGATCTTCCCCTCTCTCAGGGTAACACCACCATCCTGGTCGTTGTGGACCGCTTTTCAAAAGCCTGCTGCCTCCTTCCTCTGCCCAGTCTCACCACAGCCCTGCAGACGGCGGAGGCTCTGTTTACTCACGTCTTCTGGCACTACGGGGTGCCAGAGGACATAGTGTCTGACCGGGGTCCCCAGTTTACATCCAAGGTCTGTAAGGCATTCATGGAACGTCTGGGGGTCTTGGTCAGCCTGACCTCTGGGTTTCACCCCGAGTCTAATGGGCAGGTGGAACGGGTGAATCAGAATGTGGGTAGGTTCCTGTGGTCCTGCTGACAAGACCGGCCGGGGGAGTGGTCGGTGTTCTTGGCATGGGCCGAATATGCCCAGAACTCTCTTCGCCACTCCTCCACTAACCTAACTCCCTTTCAATGTTTCTTAGGTTATCAGCCGGTTCTGGCACCGTGGCATCCAAGCTAGACCAAAGCTCCTGCGGTGGATGAATGGTTTCGGTGCGTGAAGGAGACGTGGAACGCTGCTCACATTCACCCTCCAGCGCACCATGTGTCGCCAGAAGTCCAACGCTGACCGCCACCGCAGTGAGGCCCTGGTTTTTGTACCGGGTGATCGGGTCTGGCTCTCGACCCGGAATCTGCCCCTCCGCCTGCCCTGCCGGAAGCTGAGCCCGCGGTTTGTTGGGCCGTTCAAAGTCCTGATGAGAATCAACGAGGTTACCTATATGTTACTACTCCCCCCAGATTACCGTATTTACCCCTCGTTTCATGTGTCTCTCCTCAGGCCGGTGGTGGCTGGTCCGCTCCAGGAGTCTGAGGTGCAGGAGGTCCCTCCACCTCCTCTGGACATCGAGGGCCCCGGCATACTCCGTCCTTTCCATCCTGGATTTGATGCGTCGGGTAGGGGGCCTTCAGTACTTCGTGGAGTGGGAGGGGTACGGTCCGGAGGAGCGGTGTTGGGTCCCGGTGAGGGATATCCTCGAACCCTCCTTGTTGTGGGATTTCCATCCGGCTAACCCTGCTCCGCGTCCTCCTGGTTGTCCCCGAGGCCGGTGTCAAGGTTGGGGGGTACTGTCACGACTTCCTCCGAAGCTGCCTCCTCTCCTTGTTCGGGCAGGCTTCGGCGTTCATTGTCACTGGCCTTATAGCCACTGCCGCTCATCATCTCATCATTCAATTTGTTTTGTCTTGTTTATTACACACACCTGGTTTCAATTCCCCTCATCAGTACCTGTATAAGTGTTCCCTCTGCCCCCTTGTCTTTGTGTGTGATTGTTTATTGTGGAGGTTATATGAGCTTGGTGGAGCTCCTTGTACTTTGTATCGACATATATACAGAATAAACCTTTATTCTGTGATTTACCCTCCTGCGCCTGACTCCATCCAAATCACACGCCACAAGTGAAGACATCAAAACTATGAAATAACACATATGGAATCATGTAGTAACCAAAAAAGTGTGCAAAGCTGTCATCAAGGCAAAGGAAAGGCTACTTTGAAGAATCTCAAATATAAAATATATTTTGATTTGTTTAACCCTTTTTTGGTTTCTACATGATTCCATATGTGTTATTTCATAGTTTTGATGTCTTCCTTATTATTCTACAATGTAGAAAATAGAAGGTGTGTCCAAACTTTTGACTGGTACTGTACATTTATTTTCGTCACCATCTGAACACATAACGATCCACTTGGACTGGCCAACCAAGAGGTCAAGAAAGGTAGAGCTGGCCTTGGACCAAGGTAAGGCTGCTGTCTCCCTGGGCACATGTACATTCAACACATTTTACTTTTTAGTCATTTAGCAGATGCTCTTATCCAGAGCGACTTACAGTTAGTGAGTGCATACATGTTTTATACCTTTGCACATATGCTGATTTCTCACATAGATGCACATCTTAAATCAGGTTACAGAACAGTTAACTAGGTCTAAGACCCCTAGAGATAACGAGTGCAGCAAAATCAGTAGGCTAGATATTGGTTTCGTAACAATACATATAGAATCGTGAAAATCGCAATACATGTGTGAAGTCCCTGGCAATTTCCAGCATGAATGTGTGTGTGTGTGATGTCTAGTTACTCACTGCTCCGTGAGGTTGCTGATGTATTCCTCTGTAGAATTGTCCTCCAGTAGGTCCATCAGGAGAGAGTAGGTCTGGTTGGAGGCCATGAAAGCCTTGGTCGCTATAGACTCTATACGACCAGCCATCTCTGTGTGACTGACAGATGGAGACAGAAAGAGACAAGGAATTATATGTATAGTTCAAATAGTTTTTTTATTTTTTATTTCAAATACTTCAGCTTGGCTGATCTTGTGCCGCAATGGAACCAATGGAATAGAACCAGAAATGCAAACCCTAACCGCGCCCACATAGCACTCCAGGCAAGTTTGATGAAACAGCTCAAAGTATTTGACAGAAAACCAACATGTCTGCTGAGGACAAGTCAAATGGATTCCAGGTATTGAGTTGATCTCTCTACTTCCTCTCACCAGACCTAACGTGCATTAATTCAGCATATTCAGAGGCTTTGTACTGTTGTCATTGATAGAGGGTGTCTGTGGCAGGCCAGCCATTGTGTGACTGACAGATGGAAGAGGCAGGGCCTCCATTAGAGGGAGATGACCTTTGTGTGTCATAATTGGCCATTTACTCTATTGACCTCCCGTGACTTACCTTTTCATAAGTCCCTCTGATTCGTTCACTGCAGAATTCCAGCGGTTGGGCACAGTTGTCACCTTGAAAGGAATGACCTTTGGAAAAGCAGAGCAAAGGGGGAAGAACTGAAACTGTGCAGTCTCGTAGACAAAAGAAAACTGTGAGGACAATGTTTATTCAGTGCATGCTCTGTATAGGCTGACGTCAGTTTATATTTTGAACCTGAATCGTGACCATGCACAGTTATCAGCTAACCCTACATGACCCCAGGGCCAATGTTCAACTCAGAAAGTAGAATGACTCAGAACTCACTGTTCAATAGTCATTTCAGGAAGACATACTGAAGGCTGCAATTACACACACTCACTCACTAATGTATACATAGGCAATGTTTCAACTTATCCAGCGGCAAAGTTTTTTGTTGTGGTACCAGTAGATAAATGTTGACTATTTTACTTTGTGACATTTATTTTGAGAAAATGCTCATAAAATTGAGAAAATTGAATCACAGTATATGACACGAACACACTTTCTCTTCCTATTTTGGAGCCGTTCTGCTTGTTAATGTGGAATTGTATTGCTCTGGCTCCAGGCTTGCCCAAACGACGGGGGAAGTAAGGTATGTGCACGCACGCACACACACAACCACCCATAGCACTGTCAAAACAAGCTCTCTCATTTCCCCAGAACCACATAACATGGCAAACATATTCATAATAGATTCCAAGTTGCCGCTATTGAGCGTGAGGAGACGGGGAAAAGCTTGAGCTGTGGTAACAGAACAAATCATTCATTTCAGCCGAGCGTTGGTCATAGAAACTGTGTGTGCTCGCTCTCACTCGATTTTTGAGATATGGAGCTTCAGATTGAGAAATACTGTGCTTTAGGGATCACTATTGATCAATACATGTAAACCTCTACTGAATAACCACTAATAACTAATCAGTATCATTTTCAAATGAAAAAATTTAAAAATACTTTAAATGGATAAATAACTACAGACCTCCATAAGTTTATGTAGTGTGATCACTATATGTGCATGTATGCTACTGCTTATAACAATGTCAAACTATACTGAACAAAAATATAAACGCAACATGCAACAATTTCAAAGATTTTACTGAGTTACAGTTCATATCAGGAAATCAGTCAATTGAAATACATTCACTAGGCCTTAATCTATGGATTTCACATGACTGGGAATACAGATACTGTATGCATCTGTTGGTCACAGATACCTTTAAAAAAAAGGGTAGGGGCGTGGATCAGAAAACCAGTCAGTATATGGTGTGACCACCATTTGCCTCATGCAGCGCAACACATCTCATAGAGTTTATCAGGCTGTTGAGTGTGGCCTGTGGAATGTTGTCCCACTCCTCTTCAATGGCTGTGTGAAGTTGCTGGATATTGGCGGGAACTGGAACACGCTGTCGTACACGTCGATCTAGAGCATCCCAAACATGCTCAATGGGTGACATGTCTGGTGAGTATGCAGGCCGTGGAAGAACTGGGACATTTTCAGCTTCAGGAATTGTGTACAGATCAAACATGAGTTGATGGCAGCGGATGAATGGCACGACAATGGGCCTCAGGATCTCGTCACGGTATCTCTGTGCAGTCAAATTGCCATCGATAAAATGCAATTTTGTTCGTTGTCCGTAGCTTATGCTTGCCCATACCATAACCCCACCAACATCATGGGGCATTCTGTTCACAACGTTAACATTGATTGTGATTTTTCAGTAGACTATAGTTAAATCTCTTCAGACTCAGTAGACTATAAGATAAGCATAGTTAATCACAACATGACGGACACGGAGCCAAGGTTAAACATGGGTACATCTCTGCTGCTAGGCAAGAACTTAATTGGTTCCTCTCACTGGTGTAGTCATTACCCTGCCTGGTATGTGAAATAGGACTGTTTATTCTCTTTTCATCTGACCTGTCTTCGGGTCAAATTCCTCGCTCCTCCTTAATCCACAGCTGTCCTGCCTTATCAGTGACTGAAACCAGGCTGTTGCCCTTTGCCTCTCTCTGTCAGCGGGTGCTGTAGGTGGGTGTGGTGTGGGAATCAGGCGCAGGACGCAGAAGATAAGTCCAAAAGACTTTAGTAATGCACACTCAAAACACGATCCAACAGCCCGGAAGCGAGAAAATGCGCACACAGGCGTAAACAAAAGGGCGCACTAAACGTGCGAAAAATACTCTCCTACACAAAGGAGGCAAGCTACAATAGCGCACTGTAAATAGTAGCGCACCAACACGACAGCGAAAACAATCACACACAACACCTGACAAACACAACAAGAATTTATAGGACACTAATGACGCTAAACGACAACAGGTGTACATAATCCAGACAAAACCAAACGAACATAGAAACATACAACGGTGGCAGCTAGTATTCCGGAGACGACGAACGCCGAAGCCTGCCCGAGCAAGGAAGAGAGGCAGCCTCGGCCGAAACCGTGACAGTACCCCCCCCTTGACGCGCGGCTCCAGACGTGCGCCGACTCCGGCCTCAGGGACGACCAGGAGGACGCGGAGCAGGGCGCGTCGGGTGACTACGGTGGAATTCTGTCAGGAGAGACGGGTCCAAAATGTCTCTCCTCGGCACCCAGCACCGTTCCTCCGGGCCGTACCCCTCCCACTCCACCAGATATTGGAGACCCCCCATCCGACATCTCGAATCCAAGATGGACCGCACGGAGTACGCCGGTGCCCCCTCGATGTCCAATGGGGGCGGAGGAGTCTCCTTGATCTCATTTTCCTGGAGTGGGCCAGCTACCACCGGCCTGAGAAGAGACACATGGAACGAGGGGTTAATACTTTTATACTCAATAGGTAGTTGTAATCTGTAACACACCTCGTTCAATCTTCTCAGGACTTTAAACGGCCCCACAAACCGCCGACCCAGTTTCCGACAGGGCAGGCGGAGGGGCAGGTTTCTGGTAGAGAGCCAGACTCGATCACCAGGTGCGTACACCGGTCCCTCACTGCGGTGGAGATCGGCGCTCGCCTTTTGACGACGGAGGGCCCGCTGCAGGTGGACGTGTGCAGCGTTCCACGTCTCCTCCGAGCGCCGCACCCACTCATCCACCGCAGGAGCCTCGATCTGGCTCTGCTGCCAAGGTGCCAGAACCGGCTGGTAACCTAACACACATTGGAAAGGGGTTAGGTTAGTGGAGGAATGGCGTAGGGAATTCTGGGCCATTTCTGCCCAGGGAACGTACCGTGCCCACTCCTCCGGCCGGTCCTGGCAGTATGATCTAAGAAACCTACCCACATCCTGGTTCACACGTTCCACCTGCCCATTACTCTCCGGATGGTAACCCGAGGTGAGGCTCACCGAGACCCCCAACCGCTCCATAAAGGCTCTCCAGACTCTGGAGGTGAATTGGGGACCTCGATCAGACACAATATCCTCGGGTACCCCGTAGTGCCGGAAAACATGGGTGAATAGAGCTTCGGCGGTCTGTAGGGCAGTAGGAAGGCCCGGCATAGGGAGCAAACGACAGGCCTTAGAGAACCGGTCCACAACGACCAGTATAGTAGTATTCCCCTGTGAGGGAGGAAGGTCAGTGATGAAGTCCACCGAGAGGTGAGACCATGGTCGTTGTGGAACGGGCAGGGGTAGTAACTTACCCCTAGGCAGATGTCTAGGCGCCTTACACTGGGCGCACACCGAGCAGGAGGAGACATAAACCCTCACATCCCTCGCCAACGTGGGCCACCAGTACTTAGCACTAAGGCAGTGCACTGTCCGGCCTATACCAGGATGTCCAGAGGAGGGTGACGTGTGAGCCCAATAGATCAATCGATCCCGAACCTCGAGCGGAACGTACGTCCGACCCTCCGGGCATTGAGGAGGACTAGGGTCGGTGCGCAACGCCCGCTCGAGTTCAGCATCGACCTCCCACACTACCGGTGCCACCAGACAAGACTCCGGCAGTATGGGAGTGGGCTCCACGGACCTCTCCTCCGTGTCATACCGCCGAGACAGTGCGTCTGCCTTACCGTTCTGTGACCCAGGGATGTATGTGATCTTAAATACAAACCGGGTCAAAAACATATTCCACCGCGCCTGGCGAGGGTTCAGTCTCCTAGCTGCCCGGATGTACTCCAGGTTACGGTGGTCAGTCAAAATGAGGAAAGGGTGTTGAGCCCCCTCAAGCCAGTGCCTCCACACCTTTAGGGCCTGTACCACGGCTAACAGCTCCCTGTCCCCTACGTCATAATTTCGCTCCGCCGGACTGAGCTTTTTGGAATAAAAGGCACAGGGGCGGAGTTTAGGTGGCGTGCCGGACCGTTGCGAAAGCACAGCTCCTATACCGGCCTCTGACGCGTCCACCTCTACCTGAAATGGTAAAGAGGGATCCGGATGCGCCAGCACCGGAGCCGAGGTAAACAGGTCCTTCAGCCTCCCAAAAGCCCTGTCCGCCTCGGCTGACCACTGCAAACGCACCGGACCCCCCTTCAAAAGAGACGTTATGGGAGCTGCCACCTGTCCAAAACCCCGGATAAACCTCCGGTAGTAATTCGCAAACCCCAAAAACTGCTGCACCTCCTTCACAGTGGTTGGCGTTTGCCTATTACGCACGGCTGACACCCGGTCAACCTCCATCTTCACCCCTGACGCAGACAACTGATAACCCAAAAAGGAGATTGACTCCTGGAAAAACAGACACTTCTCTGCCTTGACATACAGGTCGTGCTCCAACAGCCTCCTCAACACTCGGCGCACCAGAGCCACATGCTCGACTCGGGTAGATGAGTACACGAGAATGTCATCTATGTACACGACCACCCCCTGCCCCTGCATGTCCCTGAATATCTCATCCACGAATGATTGGAAAACTGAAGGAGCGTTCATCAACCCGTATGGCATGACAAGATACTCGTAATGGCCCGAGGTGGTACTAAAGGCTGTCTTCCATTCATCGCCCTCCCTAATGCGCACCAAGTTGTACGCGCTCCTGAGATCTAATTTAGTGAAAAAACGCGCCCCGTGCAATGACTCCGTCATGGTCGCAATCAGAGGAAGTGGATAACTGTACTTCACCGTGATCTGATTGAGACTACGGTAATCAATGCACGGGCGTAACCCTCCATCCTTTTTCTTCACAAAAAAGAAACTCGAGAACGCAGGGGAAGTGGATGGCCGTATGTATCCTTGTCTCAGAGATTCGTCTATGTAAGTCTCCATAGCTCTCTTCTCCTCCTGAGACAGAGGATACACATGGCTCCGTGGGAGCGCAGCTCCTGCCTGGAGGTCTATCGCACAATCTCCCTGCCTATGGGCAGGCAACTGCGTCGCCCTCGACTTACTGAACACAATAGCCAAATCCTCATACTCAGGGGGAACTTGCAATGCGGGCACCTGGTTTGGACTCTCCACCGAGGTAGCCCCTACGGAAACGCCTAAACATCGACCCACACACTGGGCAGACCACTCCATCAGAGCCCTCTCCTGCCACGAAATAGACGGGTTATGGATACTCAACCAGGGCATGTCCAGCACCACCGGATACGCAGGCGAGTCGATCAGAAATAGCTGGATCATCTCCTTATGACCCCCCTGCGCACACATCCTAAGTGGCGCCGTGACCTCCCTGATCAAGCCCCATCCCAACGGACGGCTATCTAGGGCATGAACGGGGAATGGGACGTCAACAGGAAGAAGGGGAATCCCTAATTCTAAACAAAATTTCCTATCAACAAAATTCCAGCCGCGCCTGAATCTACCAGCGCCTTATGCTGGGAATGAGGTGCTACCTGTGGAAAACGCACAGGTATACAGAAGTGCGCAACAGAGAGCTCTGGGTGAGTGGGGCGCCTACTCACCTGGAAGGACTCCCCAGTGCGGGGCCTGTCGTCTTCTCCCCTAGGAGGCCATCCCCAGCACCTAGCCGCGGTGTGTCCTCCACGGCCACAGCTGGTGCAGGAGACGGGCCCCCTCGTACTCCGACCCCTCCTCTCTCTAGCGCCAGCGCCCCCAAGCTCCATAGGGCTCGGCTCGGAGGCGCTGGAGGGTGAAATGGACGGACCCCCCTCGGAACGTCCGCGGGTAGCCAGCAGGGTGTCCAGCCTGATGGACATGTCGACTAACTGGTCGAAAGAGAGACTGGTGTCCCTACAGGCCAGCTCCCGACGGACGTCCTCTCGTAGACTACAGCGGTAGTGATCGATGAGGGCCCGCTCATTCCACTCTGCATCCGCCGCTAGAGTACGGAATTCTAACGAGAACTCCTGGGCGCTCCTCCTCCCCTGCCGGAGGCAGAACAGACGCTCCCCCGCCGCTTTCCCCTCCGGTGGATGGTCAAACACCGCCCTGAAGCGGCGGGAGAACTCAGCGTATGTGATGGTGGTAGCGTCTATCCTCCTCCACTCGGCGTTGGCCCATTCCAACGCCTTGCCGGTAAGGCAGGCGATGAGGGCGGACACGCTCTCGTGTCCCGAGGGCGCCGGGTGCACGGTGGCCAGGTATAGCTCCACCTGGAGGAAGCCCTGACACCCGGCAGCGGTCCCATCGTAGGCCCTCGGGAGCGAGAGTCGAATTCCCCTGGGTTCCGGAGCGGGAATGGGCTGACTGGCTGATGGTGATGGCAGGGGAGGTGGAGTTGGGGGTGTCCCTCGGGTCTCCCAGCGTTGAAGTGTGTTAATAACATCCTGCAGGGCGGTCCCGATCCGAAGGATCTGGTCATTCTGCTCCCGGACCCGATCCTCCAAAGTCTCCTGTGCTGCTGCGGCTCCTGCTGATTCCATTCTGAATGGTGTGTGATTCTGTCAGCGGGTGCTGTAGGTGGGTGTGGTGTGGGAATCAGGCGCAGGACGCAGAAGATAAGTCCAAAAGACTTTAGTAATGCACACTCAAAACACGATCCAACAGCCCGGAAGCGAGAAAATGCGCACACAGGCGTAAACAAAAGGGCGCACTAAACATGTGCGAAAAATACTCTCCTACACAAAGGAGGCAAGCTACAATAGCGCACTGTAAATAGTAGCGCACCAACACGACAGCGAAAACAATCACACACAACACCTGACAAACACAACGAGAACTTATAGGACACTAATGACACTAAACGACAACAGGTGTACATAATCCAGACAAAACCAAACGAACATAGAAACATACAACGGTGGCAGCTAGTATTCCGGAGACGACGAACGCCGAAGCCTGCCCGAGCAAGGAAGAGAGGCAGCCTCGGCCGAAACCGTGACACTCTCCTTAGGCATATTCCTGGAAAGGAGCCAGAGTTGAACAAAGTTCAGACTAAACATGCTTGATCACAGCATGAGGGGCGTTTGGACTGAGTGGTACAGAGGGAGGAGGCTGGTATATGTTTAAGAAATTGATTATGGACCTGCCATGTTTTAAGCCATGTTTAAGTATAGATTGATAGGTTTGGGAATCAATTAGGGGGTCAGAATGGAGCCAGGAAAGGGCTCTGTTATTTTTGCATGACAGGGCTTGGTCCCACCACTATTGTTTCCAGACACGGAACTAGAAGGGAGAGAAGTCAGATACCACCATTAAGGAAGTGGGCGGAGCGGTCAAGAACTGAAAACTGGAGACAGTGGTGGAGGAACCAAAGAGGGAGGGATTAAGCTAAAATGTATGAAAAATGACTATATAAACTGAGAGCTGAGAGGTAGAAAGTTAGATGCTCTGCAGACCACCTCGGCTATATTGATTGTAATAAAGTCTATCTTAATTCTACAAAAACTCTGAAAGTACTTTGTGTTTGACTGAGGACAAAGACAATTTCCTGTTTGTTGAGTCTTTGTAGAATTAAGTCTGCCATCTGCCCGGTACAGTTGAAAAAAGGATTCATCCATGAATAGCACACTTCTCCAGTGTTCCAGTGGCCTTTGAAGGTGAGCATTTGCCCTCTGAAGTCAGTTAAGACGCTGAACTGCAGACAGGTCAAGACCATGGTGAGGACGCGAGCATGCAGACGTGCTTCCCCTTAGACTGTTTCTGACAGTTTGTGCAGGAATTCTTCGGTTGTGCAAACCCACAGTTTCATCAGCTGTATGGGTGGCTGGTCTCAGACAATTTTCGACAACATAATTGGCGACCACGAAGGGACTGGAAAAAGAGACCATAGGGGTGCTGCACCATTTGGAGGAGGCTGAACGAATCACACAAATAGTGGCCACTGTAAACATAGGTAAGCAGCATTCTTACTTTTAGTATAGAAATTGTGTGGTTCACTCGGCTGATTCTGAAGGTCAGGTACCAGGGGTCTCTCCAGTATTAAGGGCTAAATTTAGGAAAAGTACTGAGTTTTTGTTGGAATGAGAAATAAGCATGCATGCAATGCTATTGATTATTGATTGTTGTATATAAGTTACGTCCTATGGCTACCGCTCTATTGTGTTAGAGGAAGTGTATCAATGGGGGACTGTATGGGTAGGTGTTGTATTTGTATATAAGCTATTCTGTGGCTACCACTTTAATGCAGTATTGGAGGACTGAATGGGCAGAATAGATATTTATGTGGCTACCGCTTTAATACGGTATTAGGGGACTGAACGGGCAGAAGAACTTCTGTGCCTACCGCTCTAATTACTGTACTGAATGTCTGAACAGGCAGAATACAGTGGGGGAATAAAGTATTTAGTCAGCCACCAATTGTGCAAGTTCTCCCACTTAAAAAGATGAGAGAGGCCTGTAATTTTCATCATAGGTACACGTCAACTATGACAGACAAATTGAGAAAAAAAAATCCAGAAAATCACATTGTAGGATTTTAATGAATTTATTTGCAAATTATGGTGGATTTTTTTTTTTAGCAAACTATAGTTTTGGCAAGTCAGTTAGGACATCTACTTTGTGCATGATACAAGTAACTGTTCGAAGAATTGTTTACAGACAGATTATTTCACTTATAATTCACTGTATCACAATTCCAGTGGCTCAGAAGTTTACATTCACTAAGTTGACTGTGCCTTTAAACAGCTTGTGACATTTCAGAAAATGATATCATGGCTTTAAAAGCTTCTGATAGGCTAATTGACATAATTTGAGTCAATTGAAGGAATACCTGTAGATGTATTTCAAGGCCTACCTTCAAACTCAGTGCCTCTTTGCTTGACATCATGGGAAAATCAAAAGAAATCAGCCAAGACCTCAGAAAACAAATTGTAGACCTCCACAAGTCTGGTTCAACCTTGGGAGCAATTTCCAAACGTTCATCTGTACAAACAATAGTACGCAAGTATAAACACCATGGGACAACGCAGCTGTCATACCGCTCAGGAAGGAGACGCGTTCTGACTCCTAGAGATGAACGTACTTTGGTGCAAAAAGTGCAAATTAATACCAGAACAACAGCAAAGGACCTTGTGAAAATGCTGGTGGAAACAGGTACAAAAGTATCTATATCCACAGAAAAAACTAGCCTTATATCGACAAAACCTGAAAGGCCGCTCAGCAAGGAAGAAGCCACTGCTCCAAAACCACCATAAAAATGCCAGACTACGGTTTGCAACTGCACATGGGGACAAAGATCATACTTTTGGGAGAAATGTCCTCTGGTCTGATGAAACAAAAATAGAACTGTTTGGCCATAATGACCATCGTTATGTTTGGAGGAAAAAGGGGGTATTTGCAAGCCGAAGAGCACCATCCCAACCGTGAAGCATGGGGGTGGCAGCATCATGCTGTGGGGGTGCTTTGCTGCAGGAGGGACTGGTGTACTTCACAAAATTGATGGCATCATGAGGAAGGAAAATTATGTGGATATATTGAAGCAACATCTCAAGACATCAGTCAGGAAGTTAAAGCTTGGTCGCAAATGGGTCTTCCAAATGGACAATGACCCCAAGCATACTTCCAAAGTTGTGGCAAAATGGCTTAAGAACAACAAAGTCAAGGTATTGGAGTGGCCATCACAAAGCCCTGACCTCAATCCTATAGAACATTTGTGGACAGAACTGAAAAAGTGTGTGTGAGCAAGGAGGCCTACAAACCTGATTCAGTAACACCAGCTCTGTCAGGAGGAATGAGCCAAAATGTACCCAACTTATTGTGGGAAGCTTGTGGAAGGCTACCCGAAACATTTGAATGTGATGAAAGAAATAAAAGCTGAAATAAATAATTCTCTCTACTATTATCTGACATTTCACATTCTTAAAATAAAGTGGTGATCCTAACTGATCTACAACAGGGTGTTTTTACTAGGATTAAATGTCAGGAGTTGTGATAAACTGAGTTTAAATGTATTTGGCTAAGGTGTATGTAAACTTCCAACTTCAACTGTATCTTATTATGAACCCTAGGAATGTAGGCGATCTTCAATTGAATTTTTATGAGAAATGCTGTTTGAAGAACAGGTTGCGTGTAATGGTGTGTTTGTGTGACGTCTAGACATTATATTTTGGCCAGTCTTTTAGGGTGAGGACAGGCCATTATATCTCGGTGGGGACTGATCCCTGTACATTTCCCAAATTTGGAAACCTTATAGGTGATTTATGAATATGGTAAAATTGGTTATAGTAAAATATTAATGTGATAGAATTGACATTCCAAGTTTGGGCCCCTTTATAGAAGAAAATATTCCTGCAGGTTATACAAGTATTGATTAAGTGTGTTTGGAAATAGCATTGTGTGAATGTGATATGAGAGGGGTGTGAATATAGGAATGAGTTTTAATCTGAAGTTTGGATAATACCATATAGAAATATGTATAATAAAATGATTGTGATTTGGATAATAAGCTTTTGATATAACATTATCTTGGGGTTCTGTACATCACTGCCCATCATAGAATATCACGGGGAGTTATTGAGACCGGGATGTTATTTTAGAAAGTAGCGGCAAGTCTATATTTTCTGGGAGGATCCCATGACAGGCCGGGCAGTGTCCCGGTAACTAAAGTTTTGTTTTTGGTTCCGCTGGGAGTAGATTGTGATAAGCTGATTTGTGGCATTAAATCATTAAAAACGCGAATGGATTGGTTGATGTGAATATATGAAAATATTGTGAATTTCTATGTGTGTGTAATCGATTACTAGAGATTTGATAAAGTAATAATTTGAATAATATTCATATACTAACTTGCGCACCCAAACGTAGACATATGTCAGGTGTGGGAAACAATAAATAAATGTGTTCTGAGTTGGTGCCGTTTATAGATCATTTGATAGAGATAAGGTTAAGCATTATATGACTGTCTACATAGTCTGGGCAATAGTCTCAGAAACTGATTGGCGTATGTCCACTTTTTGGAAAATATGGGGAATTGACTTACCCTAACAATGTAACTAGAAAGGCTTATGGGGTTTTCTCCGTCCGGGTACAACATTTAAGGAAAACTGCCCATATGGCCTGGAAATTATCAATGTAACTTATAACATAGCACAAAGCCAATTTAGGGTTTCCATTAAACTAATTATCATTACGGAGCTAATGTAATGTAGTAAAGGAACTTCATTTTGAGTGGAGTGGTATGTCTGGAAGTAGCTAGCAAGCTAGCCACCTTTAGCCAGTTAGCTTGGGAGCTTGATTGCCTTTGTGAGAATCAATGAGAGGGGATATTAGGTAACATTGAAATTGGTGGGCGAGAGCACAAATTATGTTTACAAATAGTCAAACTTTGTATTGCGCCGCATTTCAACAATTGCTACATGGTGTAAATTTGAGGGTTCTGTTGATACAGTATGTTAAAGTGAATTACAGTTAGTTTAGACTATTATGCTGATGGGACAGCACCAACTTTTTGTAGGTTCTAGATTTGTTGGACAGTGATCCAGTGACGATACCAGGATAATTTGACATGGGAGCAAATGGAGCCGATTTTGGGGTTGGATAATCCTTGCGAGAATTACAGACAATGGAGTCTAAAGGGTAATCAATAAAAAATAATCCTTGCAAACTCAGAGAATCTTGGGTGTTTTTCATCTCATGAGAGATGTTATGTCATCTTATTCTGGAGTTGTCACAAGGAATTAGAATGAAACATACGATTAATGATTTGAGGGAGTACAGTGGAATTATTTTCATAATGTTTTGTTGATTAAATGTGCTATAGTGAATGTTAACGACATGTACACTTTCTCTTCCAGGAGAATGGAGGTTTCATTATCTCTCTTTTGAATGTTTCCCGAGTCTGTGGGCTGGGGAGAGCAGTTTGTTTTTACCATATGGTTTGCAAATAACCACACACAACACACTTGTTATGAATATTTGTTAGTGGTGTTAATACGTGTTTGACTTACTGAGTGGACTATTTCATTTGGTTTAGTGGGTTTTCACGGGTTAGTGCTGAGGTGTCTTAAAGGTGCACACACATAGAATTTTCGGAAGTCTTTATTTTCTGAGTGAGTTATAATTAAACACATGGGATTTATTTTGATGAGAACTGTACTGAAGACTTACTGTACACCTGGGATACGAAATGAATGAAATGTTTGACTGTTTTAATGATTAGTCTACTATAGAATTAAACACTTATTTGAAGGGTTTGAATGACCTCTGACCTCTGTTCTGACATTCTAGTGTGGTTTGATCACCCTCACTGGAAAGCCGAGAGACATTGGATGATGAATTTAAGGTCATTTGTAATACTGATAATTATGAAGAAGTTTATAGTTCATAGCCATATTTGTGATTCGGACCATTACAAGGACAGAGAGCGAGCGCTAGCCCTGAATGAGAGAAATTTGTCGTTAGTCAATTTGAATATTTCCTTGAATTACCTTATGGGATGCAATTAAGATAAGATGTTATGAACGGTTGTCATTCTAATTTGATTTATTATTTTTGATTTAACAGACAGTGTTGTTGTTTTGTTTTTGGGTGCATGAATCACGACGTGAGTCATGTGTCCAAAGGGGGAATTTACCGGTCCCCTGGGGCCTTTTGGTAAATATGCTAATTGTACTAAGAATATAAGTAGTAGTAATGAATGTGTTATGGGTTAGATGGAATGTTTTATGTGCAAATGTATTTGTGGCAGGAGACAAAGTACAAAGGGGGCCTGTCTCTGAAACTAGTGGACTGCAACAGGCTGCAATAATGTGCACTTCCTAATCTCAAGGCTTCTCCTGACTGATAAGAAGACAGGGTACCATAGCATACTGTGTCTCACTTAATAATGTTCTTAAGACTCTCTTCCCACGGGGGAAGGCTTCTCTGCCCAACCTAGCAGGATAATCTGAGCACTGTCTGTGCCCTGGAGACTTTGTGGTGGTAAAAGACTACAGAAGAAAGAGCTGGAAAGACCCTAGTTTGAGGGGCCCGTACTGGTGTGGCTGGCTACCTCGATGATGGTGAAAGTGGAAGAGACAGATACCTGTATCCATGAGTCCCACTGTAGGAGAGTTCCAACCCCAGAAGAGGAAGATGGCCCCGCCACTACATAGCATTGTTTTATTTTGTGTCTGTCTGTGTCTGTGTGTCTTTGCAGCAGTGACTCTCAGCTTCCCTATTGGTACGCTGCCAGAAAGACACACTCCACAGACCGATGTTGATAAATTGAGAAAGACTCTGCCTGAGCCCGAGACCCTAGTGACAGAAGAAGGTCCCGAGCCAAAGGGACCATACATTGTCACCCAGACTACACCAACGGCTGAATGGATAGAGGGGAGCTCGACTTGCAGAGGGACAGACCTCCAAGAACATCCCAGACCGCCAAGATCCTACAGACCTCCAAGAACATCCCAGACCTCCAAGATCCTACAAGACCTCCAAGAACATCCCTGACCTCCAAGATCCTACAAGACCTCCAAGATCCTACAAGACCTACAAGACTCACCAGATTTCCCCACCATTGATTTCTCTACCCTTGACTAGTCTCCCTAACAGAAATTGGAAACCAGAACAGTTGAGAAAGGAAAATGGCATACTGACTATAGTAAAGAGCACAAGAACAAGACAGAGAAGAGAAACAGACAGGATTAGAATGTATATTCTTGCACAAGCAGGAACCACAACTGAAGTACAGAAAGGGATCACTATTAAAGTACGAGGGTCCAATTATTATTGGTGTGGGAGGAGCTGACACAATAATTATGGGGAAATTGCATGGGGTAACTGTGACCTCAGGATAATAAAAGAAAAAGACAGGTGGATAATAGACATAAGAATAACAGCCCAAGACTTAGATAAACAATTTGATGTAGTACTTAGAAGTACTACATTTCCAGGGGGCAGTGTTGCTGAAGTAGTTATTGCTTGGGAAAGTGCCCTTAACCCCTTACCTGTTAGAGCCCCAACAGAAGCAGAAGGAAGGTAATGGAAGGAGGCGCTAATCAATGACTGGTATAGATGGGCACAATATACAACATTAAAATTAAAGAAAGAAAACTGTCTAATATGCACTTCGTCTTCCTTAAAATAATTAACAGTAGTACCAAATCCCCACAGCTACCAGGACTGTGCTACGTTTAACCACAACCTCTGTCATCTTAAGGACTTGGAAAGACCGTATTGCCCAGCAGAATGTTTGTCATATTTAGGAAATCCTTAATATAATCAATTTTATAATCAACCAGGATGGGGAGAGAAGTGTAAGCAAATAGATGTTAGAATAGAAAACAGGAAAATGGAAGCACCAGAGAAGTATCAAATAGACTATGAGCAGACATATGAGTGTTACAACAAAACAATCGGGTTATATCATTTGGGAGAATTCAAGGGAGATTGTGAAACTACATGGCACCTAGATGCAGATAGCTTTAGGAATGCAGACACCCCTCAAAGAAACATGTATCAGGCAGCAGGGTCAAGTACTGGGGTAATAGTTATCCTGGAAGTATGCGAAAATCAGACACTGGCATTACTGCTGATCGCTCCTTATGAGGATCAGTCAGTGGCTATTACAGATTTATTCTGTGTCTGTCAGAGGCAACAAAGGACATTATGGCCAAAAGGATGGAAAGGGATCTGTGCCAGAGTACAGCTAATACAAAAAGTTGTAATAGTGGACTGGAAGGCCTTAAATGTTGATACACGAGATACTAAAATACAAAGATCAAAAAGGGCATATGAAGCCTATCCAAACATACAGATAGATGCTATTGGCCAACCTAGAGGAATTCCCAATGAATTTAAAGCTAGGAGTGAGATTAAATCAGGATTTGAATCATTACTTATTTGGATAACTCCTAATAAAAATGTGGAATGGATCAATTACATATATTACAATCAGCAGAGGTTCATAAAGTATATTGACTCAGCATTGTCAGCGCTGGGAGAACAAGTACAGGCAACAAGTAGGATGACCTGGCAGAATAGACAGGCTCTGGATTGGCTCCTAGCAGAAAAAGGCGGAGTCTGTGTTATGTTTGGAAGCGAGTGATACACCTTTAATCCTAATAATACAGCCCATGGAGGAACATTATCAGTGACTGAAACCAGACTGTTTCCCTTTGCCTCTCTCCTTAGGCATATTCCTGGAATGGAGCCAGGGTTGAACAGAGTGCAGACTAAACATGGTTGATCACAGCATGAGGGGCGTTTGGACTGAGTGGTACAGAGGGAGGAGGCTGGTATATGTTTAAGAAATTGATTATGGACCTGCCATGTTTTAAGCCATGTTTAAGTATCAATTGATAGGTTTGGGAATCAATTAGCAGGTCAGAATGGAGCCAGGAAAGGGCTCTGTTATTTTGGTGGTCCCACCACTATTGTTTCCAGACACGGAACTAGAAGGGAGAGAAGTCAGATACCGCCATTAAGGAAGTGGGCGGAGCGGTCAAGAGGTGAAAATGGAGACAGTGGTGGAGGAATCAAAGAGGGAGGGATTAAGCTAAAATATATGTAAAATGACTATATAAACTGAGAGCTGAGAGGTGGAAAGTTAGATGCTCTGCAGACCACCTCGGCTATATTGATTGTAATAAAGTCTATCTTAATTCTACAAAAACTCTGAAAGTACTTTGTGTTTGACTGAGGACAAAGACAATTTTCTGTTTGTTGAGTCTTTGTAGAATTAAGTCTGCCATCTGCCCGGTACAGTTGAAAAAAGGATTCATCCATGAATAGCACACTTCTCCAGTGTTCCAGTGGCCATTGAAGGTGAGCATTTGCCCTCTGAAGTCGGTTAAGACACTGAACTGCAGACAGGTCAAGACCATGGTGAGGACGCGAGCACGCAGACGCGCTTCCCTTAGACTGTTTCTGACAGTTTGTGCAGGAATTATTCGGTTGTGCAAACCCACAATTTCATCAGCTGTATGGGTGGCTGGTCTCAGACGATTCCGCAGCTGAAGAAGACGGATGTGGAGGTCCTGGGCTGGCGTGGTTACACATGTTCTGCGGTTGTGAGGTCGGTTGGACATACTGCCAAATTCTCTAAAATGGCATTTGATGTGGCTTATGGTAGAGAAATTAACATTCAATTCTCTAGCATCAGCTCCGGTGGACATTCCTGCAGTCAGCATGATGATTGCACACTCCCTCAACTTGTGGCATTGTGTTGTGTCAAAACTGCACATTGTAGAGTTGCCTTTTATTGTCCCCAGCACAAGGTGCACCTGTGCAATGATCATGCTGTTTAATCAGCTTCTTGATATGCCAAACCTGTCAGATGGATGGATTATCTTGGCAAAGGAGAAATGCTCTCAAACAGGGATGTAAACACATTTGTGCACACAATTTGAGAGATATGTTCTTTGTGCGTATGGAACATTTCTGGGATATTTTATTTCAGCTCATGAGACATGGGACCAACACTTTACATGTTGAGGTAAAATTTTTGTTCAGTATACATTTATGGATACTTCAAATGACAGACTCAACAGCAGGCATTGATGTGTCAGAGACAGTGGCTGTATCCCAAATGGCTCCCTGTTCCCTATTTAGTGCACTACTTTTGACCAGGGTACATGTCACTGGTCGAAAGTAGTGCACTATGTAGGGAATGGGGTGCCATTTGGGACAGAGTGTGAGATTAAATGTCCCACTGACCATGTTGTCCAGGTCCAGAGTTGCCTGCTTCAGCTGGGTCCGTGCACTTCTAACCACTGACACAGAGTCAGCAAGGGTCCTGCACAATGTTCTCCACCCTTCCTCCTTCTCCTCTTCCTTCTGCTCTTCCTCCATGCTGGCGCTACAGTTCATAGCTGTGGTAACAGTGTGCAGCTGGGCTGAGAGAGTGTGTGTAGACAACTCCAGGAGAGCAAACTGTTCGACAAAGGCTTCTTTTGCCTCTGCGGGGAATCAAAGGAACAGATGTGAGCAAACTTAAACACACAGCATGGATCGTTGAATGGATCCTTTGGATTCCATTTCAATATTATTGTTATTTAGGACACAAGGCCTGCCAACCCCTTTGTAGTATGATTTGCAGTGGAACCATTGCATTTTATCATGTCCTGCATATGGTCTACTGTAAATTCTCAGACTGAACTCACTGCACAGTGAGTCCGGGTGCCTTTGGTTATTCTAGTTCTATTGTTAGGTTGTGTCTCATAATGTTTACTGCAGTGTGCCTAGCTCGTGTGGCATTCTGGGTCTATTTGTGTGTCACGCCCTGGCTCTGGGGACACTTGTATGTTGAGCCAGGGTGTGCATTTCATTTGTTTATCTAGTATGTGTATTTCTATGTTGGCCTGAGTGGCTCCCAATCAGAGGCAACGAGTGTCAGCTGTCGTTGGTTGTCTCTGATTGGGAGCCATATTTAAACTGTCTGTTTCCCATTTGTGTTTGTGGGATCTTGTTTCGAGTTGGTTTATGTTAGACCGTGAACTGTCACGTATCGTTTGTTGTTTTTGATCGTGTCTCTAAATAAAGAGTATGTTTGCCTGCAACGCTGCGCCTTGGTCCTCATCATCTGTTCTAGACCAGGGGTGTCAAACTCATTTTAGCTCAGGGGCCACATGGAGGAAAATCTATTCCCAAGTGGGCCGGACCGGAAAAATCATGGTATATATAACTTAAAAACAACAACTTCAGATTGTTTTCTTTGTTTTAATACGATCAACATACAACATAAAGCTGGAGCCTGAGGACAGTGTGTCCAAAATAGTACAAGCACAACATCACTATTAATCATAAAACACGTCAAGTTTATTTGAAAATTCGAAAGAAAAAGAACACACAAACACACAATGCCTCAGTGATTAACAGAACTGTTTCACAGATCACAGAACTATATCAGGGTGTCATTTCTCAGGCAGAAATGTAGATACAAATAATGAAATCCTGTTCCCCAAACAAGTGCAAGAACCACAGAGTCAAGAATAGGTTAAATATACAAATAAAATAAAATCAATTAAAAACAATAGCACATCAACATAAAAACATATAAACATAAAGCTGGAGCCTGAGGACAGTGTCCAAAAGCACAACATCACTATTAATCATAAAACACCTCAAGTTATTTGAAAGTTCTGAGGACAAAGAACACACAAACACACAATGCCTCAGTGATTCACAGAA
Organism: Coregonus lavaretus; assembly: GCF_964263955.1. NCBI lineage: Eukaryota > Metazoa > Chordata > Actinopteri > Salmoniformes > Salmonidae > Coregonus > Coregonus lavaretus. The sequence goes on from NC_140011.1 coordinate 10,476,020, forward strand.
GTATATCACAGATCACAGAACTATATCAGGGTGTCATTTCTCAGGCAGAAATGTAGATAAAAATAATGAAATCCTGTTCCCCAAACAAGTGCAAGAACCACAGAGTCAAGAATAGGTTAAATATACAAATAAAATAAAATCAATTAAAAACAATAGCACATCAACATAAAAACATATAAACATAAATCTGAAAGCGTTGCTCAAACTCCCGTAACAGTCCAGTTATTTTATCTTTGAACCGCTTCATGTCTGCCACATGTTGGGTCGCGCACACATTTTTCAGACAGGGGAAGTGAGCTGCATCACCACCGGCAAGTTGCATCTCCCACAATGACAGCTTCAACTTGAAAGAACGTATGCTGTCATAATACTGCGTGACAACTTTGTTGCGCCCTTGCAGCTGTTTGTTCAATTTATTCAGGTGCTCTGTAACATCCACCATAAATGCAAGGTCCGGCATCCATTCTGCGGAATGAAATTCTAACACTGGTTTGCCCTTTTCTTCCATGAACTGTTCAATTTCTTCTCGTAAATCAAAGAAACGCCTCAGCACAGCACCTCGGCTTAACCATCTTACCTCAGTGTGGTATGGCAGGCCATAGATGTGGTCTTTCTCTCTGAGAAGGCTGTCAAACTGACGGTGATTCAGGCTTCTGGATCGGATGAAATTAACAGTTTGGATGACCACCTTCATGACGTTATCCATCTTTAATGACTTGCAACACAAAGCCTCCTGGTGCAAAATACAGTGAAAAGTAAAAAAATCACGTCCTCCATTTGCAGATTGCACTTTCTCTCTGAACTTTGTCACAACGCCTGCTTTTTTCCCGATCATTGAGGGCGCACCATCTGTAGCCAGGCTGACAGTGCGGGACCAGTCCACTCCGACCCTGTCCAGCGCGCCGACGAGTGCGGTAAAAATATCAGATGCTGTCGTTGTATCTGTCATCGGCACCAACTCCACAAACTCCTCAGTGACGGTCAATGTGTCATCAACTCCGCGGATGAAAAAATGGCCAGTTGTGCAACATCTGTAATGTCCGTGCTTTCATCAATTGCAACCGAAAACGCAATAAATGACTTTACTTTTTGCTTCAACTGGCTGTCCAAATCCACTGAAAGATCGGAAATCCTGTCTGCAACTGTGTTTCTTGTCAGGCTGATATTTGCAAAAGCCTGCCGCTTTTCAGGGCACACAATCTCCGCTGCCTTCATCATGCATGTTTTTACAATTTCACCCTCACTAAATGGTTTTGAAGCCACTGCGATTTCATTAGCAATGAGGTAGCTAGCTTTCACTGCAGCGTCACTGATGTCTCGGCTGTGAGTAAACACAGACTGCTGTTTCTTCAGACCCGCCAACAGTTCATTCACCTTCTCTCATCTCCGCTGTCCTTGAAAGTTGTCATATTTGTCGGCATGAAGACTCACATAGTGGCGACGAAGGTTATATTCTTTCAGCACTGCAACATGCTCTGAACACACCAAACATACAGCTTTCCCATTCAATTCCGTGATTAAATAGGATGACCATTTTTCTTGGAACACTCTGCACTCTGCGTCCACTTTTCTCTTTTTTGACAGAGACATATTGGGGCAATGAGGGTGCCAAAGCACATAATGTTAAAAGTAGAAGCCGTAATAAATATTGCGGACAAAACAAAGTAGCTCATTGGCTGCACGTGCTTGACCTACTTGCTCTGCCCCGGTATAAACAGTTTGCTTGCTTAACACAATTGATATTGCGCCATCCAGTGGACGCAATTGGAACAGCAGTTTATTTTATTGAAAAATTGCAGCGCATTTTTATACTTAAAAAAAAAAAAAAAAAATAGTATTTGTTTTTTATTTCGTAAATTTTTTTTCAAAATCATCTCGCGGGCCGGATTAAACCCGTTTGCGGGCCTGTTTCGGCCCGCGGGCCGTACGTTTGACACCCCTGTTCTAGACGATCGTGACATTGTGAGAGGAGGGTCATTACCGCGTTGTTCCCTCTGTGGGATGGTAAACTGTGTCTGTGTGCGTGTGTTTGTCTGTGTGTGTATACTGTTCTGCCTCAGTGCATCCACACAGAGCCCCCCTCCTAGCCTAGCGTTATTGGACCACACAGAGCGGCATGTCCCGCCACCAGAGACTAGCGGTGTACCAAAGTAGCGTGGGCAGCGGTCGGACAGCCATAATCCTGATTAGAGCTCTAATCATAATGAGGTATAGGGATTAAAGATGTGCTTGCTGCATGTCTGTCATACAAACAGGGATTAAGATGCTCATACACAGCCCTGCCTGCCTTGTTCTGTATTGTTGGGATTCAGCCTCCATTCTGTCCATGTCAATGAACCTGTAAGCCTTTTATGGTACATCCCCCTCTGCTCATAAGATAATGAGAAAGTCAGTAATTGTGGAGGGATGATTGCTTCTCTGGTTGACTGCTGATTCATGCTGATTCTGTCTCTTTCTATCCCATTATGTTGTGTTATATCTTTAACAATGTCGAGCTGAACAGTCAGCTAGGCATGTACAGTCATTCTGGGTGCAGATCGGTGTCAACTGCTCTAGATCTACTTGACAGTAATACGGAATGGGATGGCATGATGGTATTGTAATCTACAGCATGAGATGGGCTATATGTCAGGGATAATGGCCAAATGAGAGTACAGTGTTAAACAGCATTGACAATGGGATTTCCGATTTCTGATATGTCCTGACTGGTTGGTTGAAAATAACAAACTGTCACAGAGTTTTCTGATTGTTCGTGTGGAATGAGTGAGTGGGTGCTGATTGGTTACCTTGGATAGCCAGGAATTCCTCCAGGGCATTGGGCAGGCTGTCCTCCCCCTGATGCCCACGCTCGTGATGCTGGCGCACGTGATACTCACGCACGTGATGCTGGCGCCCGTAGTCACTCCGGCAGTCGAAGCGTGCCAGGAGCTTCTCCAAATTCTGCAGCCGTGCCTTTAGTTTCCCTGCCTGTATGGGAAAACACCAGAACACCATACAATGGAGGTTTGGTGGGGGAGATTGTCAATGATGAGAAAAATACACATTTGCACTCTGGTATGCTGCTCCTGAAATGTGTAATGAAAAAAGAACAACATTTAGACCCCAAACTGGTTCCTGATGAAGATATGGTTTCCTTTCAGATCAAGGACCAGGAAAATGTTGTATAGGTGTACGCATTTCACCCTTTTAAAGGCCCAGTGCAGTCAAAAACTTGATTTTCCTGTGTTTTATATATATTTCCACACTGAGGTTGTAACAATACAGGGAGATTCTGAAAATGATGATACTGCCCTTTTAGTGTTAGAGCTGTTTGAAAGGACTGCTTGAAATTTCAGCTTGTTGTGGTGGGGAGTAAATTAGTTAATAGACCAATAAGAAAGAGTTCCAAACCTCTCTGACAATAACAGCTAGTTTTCAGTTGTCCCCTCCCCACTAAGACCACACCCAGACAGTCCTAGCAAAGTTCTTGCTTGAGAAATTGCTCTTTGCTAAGAATATACAGTGGGGGAAAAAAGTATTTAGTCAGCCACCAATTGTGCAAGTTCTCCCACTTAAAAAGATGAGAGAGGCCTGTAATTTTCATCATAGGTACACGTCAACTATGACAGACAAAATGAGGAAAAAAAATCCAGAAAATCACATTGTAGGATTTTTTATGAATTTATTTGCAAATTATGGTGGAAAATAAGTATTTGGTCACCTACAAACAAGCAAGATTTCTGGCTCTCACAGACCTGCAACTTCTTCTTTAAGAGGCTCCTCTGTCCTCCACTCGTTACCTGTATTAATGGCACCTGTTTGAACTTGTTATCAGTATAAAAGACACCTGTCCACAACCTCAAACAGTCACACTCCAAACTCCACTATGGCCAAGACCAAATAGCAGTCAAAGGACACCAGAAACAAAATGGTAGACCTGCACCAGGCTGGGAAGACTGAATCTGCAATAGGTAAGCAGCTTGGTTTGAAGAAATCAACTGTGGGAGCAATTATTAGGAAATGGAAGACATACAAGACCACTGATAATCTCCCTCGATCTGGGGCTCCACGCAAGATCTCACCCTGTGGGGTCAAAATGATCACAAGAACGGTGAGCAAAAATCCCAGAACCACACGGGGGGTCCTAGTGAATGACCTGCAGAGAGCTGGGACCAAAGTAACAAAGCCTACCATCAGTAACACACTACGCCGCCAGGGACTCAAATCCTGCAGTGCCAGACGTGTCCCCCTACTTAAGCCAGTACATGTCCAGGCCCGTCTGAAGTTTGCTAGAGTGCATTTGGATGATCCAGAAGAGGATTGGGAGAATGTCATATGGTCAGATGAAACCAAAATATAACTTTTTGGTAAAAACTCAACTCGTCGTGTTTGGAGGACAAAGAATGCTGAGTTGCATCCAAAGAACACCATACCTATTGTGAAGCATGGGGGTGGAAACATCATGCTTTGGGGCTGTTTTTCTGCAAAAGGACCAGGACGACTGATCCGTGTAAAGGAAAGAATGAATGGGGCCATGTATCGTGAGATTTTGAGTGAAAACCTCCTTCCATCAGCAAGGGCATTGAAGATGAAACGTGGCTGGGTCTTTCAGCATGACAATGATCCCAAACACACCGCCCGGGAAACGAAGGAGTAGCTTCGTAAGAAGCATTTCAAGGTCCTGGAGTGGCCTAGCCAGTCTCCAGATCTCAACCCCATAGAAAATCTTTGGAGGGAGTTGAAAGTCTGTGTTGCCCAGCGACAGCCCCAAAACATCACTGCTCTAGAGGAGATCTGCATGGAGGAATGGGCCAAAATACCAGCAACAGTGTGTGAAAACCTTGTGAAGACTTACAGAGAACGTTTGACCTGTGTCATTGCCAACAAAGGGTATATAACAAAGTATTGAGAAACTTTTGTTATTGACCAAATACTTATTTTCCACCATAATTTGCAAATAAATTCATTAAAAATCCTACAATGTGATTTTCTGGATTTCTTTTTCTAATTTTGTCTGTCATAGTTGACGTGTACCTATGATGAAAATTACAGGCCTCTCTCATTGTTTTAAGTGGGAGAACATGCACAACTGTATTTATTTTTATTTTTTTGCCATTTTAATTGAAATCACAAGTTAATTGTTATCAAGAAGTGATTTGATATTGAGATAAAAACAGCTGCATTGGGCCTTTTTAAACATGAGATTGTCAATGAAAGCAGATGGCCAATAACAAATCACACCCAGCCAAATTTGCAGTATATTCAATCTCATTCAAAACACAGAGATACACATCTACGTTAAGAGTAGATTGTCTATCTTAACGTGAAAACGATTGTCAATTTTAAAAGCAATACCCTCTGCACAGTGGGAACAGGGCAAGCGCAACCCTAAGCACAGTTTCATACATTGGAGCCAAAAGTTCTCGGAGTAGGCAATTAGCAGGCTCAACCTGTGTGTGTGTGTCGCTGCTAAACACTAGCAGGTGAGGAGGTACAGATGTCCTATATTCATTTGATCACTCTGTTGTCGCAGAGAATTTTCCTGTGCAGCAGAAAATGCAATTTGTAGTGAATTCGAGGTTTAAAAAGGCTTCTAAAGTTTGTAATTTTCACTTAAAACCCCTATAAACATGTCCATAAATTATGATCCACATAATAACTCAAATGTCCTGTTGCTGCTGGATTATTTTCCTGCTGTGAGAAACTGGTCAAATTAAGATACATCTGTAGGTTGAGAGGGCATTTATAATACCACTTATCTTTCATTCCCTTTAAAAACCTATAATTTGGTCACTTCAGCCCACCCGGAGGTAAAATCTGTTATTATATTACAGCAAGAACAACAATTACTGCACAATCAACACAGATGGTATCTTGCAGTTTAATAGTTTTACGTACATGAACAAAAGGAACATATTACTGTATACAGCACAAGAGAGGAAACGATTTCTCCCTCTGTTTCTATACTGTAGTGCTCCCTCTATGGTTTCTTTCTCTCCACCCCCACTGCATAGCGTTGAGAACATATGGGGCGTGGGTTTGATTCTAATCTCTGGAGACAAGAGAGAGATACTGGATCATTAAAGCAACTGTCTGCATCCCAAAATGGCTCCCTATATAGTGCAGTGTGCTACTTTTGACCCGGGCCCATAGGGCTCTGGCCAAAAGTAGTGCACTATATAGGGAATAGGGTGCCATTTGGGACGCACAGAGTCTATTTCTGTATCTTCACATTGACTTCACTCTGACTATTAATTTACCTTGGCTTTTTAAATAAGGAGTCCAGATGGCCACGATTTTAGACTACAAAGACATTCTTGGGTAGGTGTTTGAATAACAAACTTTTGTTTTGGAGCAAATTGCATTATGCGATGGTAATGGGTTAATAACAGCACCTATCCCCTATGAAGATTTACCTCACAGAGACAGAGAAGCAGAAAGGGAGACAGACGGATAGAGATGCAGGCAGACAGATGGACGGACAGACAGACAGAGAGGCAAACCGAGACAGAGAGGAAGCTGGAGAGACTTACAGTGAGATGCCATCTGAACGCACGCAATCTTACCTGCTCCTTGACCAACCCATAGCAGATGGGGCACTCTTCACACTGGTGCGTGGCTCTGTTGTGGAAGTAGTTGAGCTCACACTGGTCACACTTGTACCCCACAAAGCCGTGGCGGCAGGGACAGGTGCCATTTGTGTGGCACTGCATGGAGCTGGATCCCATAGGGTCACAGTTACAGGCTGAGAGGGACAGGGGAGGGGCAGTGGACAGGGGGACAGGGTACAGGGGGACAGAGGGAAATAAGGGTGGACAGGGGGCAGAGGACAGGGTAGAAGAGACAGGGGACATGAATGTCAGAGAGGGGTGAAACAATGGAAGAATTGGACATTGCATGTTTGCGTGTTGCATTTTTTTACTTCTTATTGTTATCAGAATTACTTGTTTTAGCATATATTTTGGTCTGTCTTAGTATTTGACACACAAGGACTTCTAGCCCCAATTGCAGTATAGGCTACTGTAGCTACCTCTGCAGCCTCGCGAGGAGAAATCAAAGAAGCCCATACGACAGGTGCTGCACAGCCGCCCCTCCACTCCCGGCCGACACACACACTGCCCTGTGATCTGGTGGCACGCCGTGGAAGACGAGCCAATGGGGTTACAGTTGCACCTTAGAAACAGACGATGTAAAAAGTGATTCACATACTGTAATAACTATTAACGATACAAAACAGAACTACAGTATAAGTATGGAGTCAGCACCACAGAAATAAAATGCCTATTCTAAACCATATAGAAGATAGCAGAATCCCTGGAGAATTCCCTGTACCTCTCACAGCCTACTCCAGGCTGCAGATTGAAGAAGCCGACTGAACACTGGCCACAGTCTCCCCCGGTCACATGACTAAGGCACTGACAACTTCCTGTCTGGGGGTCACAGTCCTCCAACAACCCAGAAGTCCCTGCAGGACTGCAGTCGCAGGCTGGGTGAAGACACAACCACATGTCAACCACACATCAACCACGCAACCTCACATCAAACACACACATACATGATCAAAACAGAACACAATTCAAACACAGTATCCAAAAAGGTACGTGAATCATATACATCATAGAAAAAGTACACAAATTAAACACAGTATAAAGAATGGGTCTGTGACAAGCCTGACAAAACACTGAAGCATATCCCTCTATCAATGCAGACACTGCTGTGATCGATTATTTCCCACCCTCTATCCATTCACTCAATCTTCTATCCATTCACTCGATCTTCTAATCTATCCATTCACTCTATTTTACAAGGGGGGTGCGATGGGGATAGGGTTACAGATGTTTTCAGAAGATGGCAGGTACTTGGGAGGATGCTTGTTCCACCATTGGGGTGCCAGGACAGAGAAGAGCTTGGACTGGGCTGAGCGGGAGCTGCCCCCTCCCCCCGTAGGAGTGGGCGGGCCAAAAGACCAGAGGTGGCAGAACAGAGTACTCGGGTTGGAGGGACAGTTCCTCTTGCTGCTCTGTAGGCAAGTACCATGGTATTTTAGTGGATGTGAGCTTCGACTGGAAGCCAGTGGAGTGTGTAGAGGAGCGGGGTGATATGGGAGAACTTGGGAAGTTTTAACATCAGGCGGGCTGCAGCGTTCTGGATAAGTTGCAGGGGTTTGATGGCACAAGCGGGGAGCCCAGCCAACAGCGAGTGACAAGTGCCTGGAAAGGACCTGAGCCGCTCCTTGTGTGAGTTAGGGTTGTACTCTACAGATGTTGTAGAGCATGAACCTGCAGGAGCGTGTCACTGCTTTAATGTTTGCAGAGAACGACAGGGTATTGTCCAGGGTCATGCCAAGGTTCTTTGTACACTGGGAAGGGGACACCGTGGAGTTGTCAACCATGATGGAGAGGTCTTGGAGCAGGTAGGCCTTCCCCGGAAGGAAGAGCAGCTTCGTCTTGTCGAGGTTGAGCTTGAGGTGGTGGTCCGACATCCAAGCTAAGATATCTGCCAGGCACGCAGAGATGCCTGTCGCCACCTGGGTGTCAGAAGGGGGGAAGGAGAAATGTAGTTGAGTGTCATCCGCATAGCAATGATAGGACAGACCATGTGAGGATATGACGGAGCCGAGTGACTTGGTGTATAGAGAGAAGAGGAAAGGGCCTAGAACTGAGACCTGGGGTACACCATTAGTGAGAGTATGTGATGTAGAGACAGATCCTCTCCATGTCACCTGGTAGGAGTGGCCTGCCAGGTAGTAGGATGCAATCCAAAAGTGTGCAGAGCCTGAGACACCCAGCCCTGAGAGGGTGGAGAGGAGGATCTGACAGTTCACTGTGTCAAAGGCAGCAGATAGATCTAGGAGGATGAGAACAGAGGAGAGAGAGTCAGCTTTGGCAGTGCGGTGAGCCTCCTTGACACAGAGAAGAGCAGTCTCGGTTGAGTGACCTGTCTTGAAGCCTGACTGGTTAGGGTCAAGAAGGTCATTCTGAGAGAGATAGTTGGTCAGAGACAAAGAAAATAAGGGATACTGGTCTGTAGTTTTTGACGTCAGAGGAGTCTAGCGTTGGTTTCTTGAGGGGAGCGATTCAGGCGGGGGATGCAGCCAGTGGTCAGGGATGAGTTGGGAGAAGGTCTGGAGAAGGGAGGAGGGGATGGGGTCGAGCGGGCAGGGTGTCGGGCGGCCAGACATCACTAGTTGCAGGATTTAATCTGGAGAGAGAATGTGATCTGGAACAGTGTAGTGGCAGAACAGACCATCTATCTGTGAGATGTCTGTGGGGCAGCCATATTTCCCTAAGACTGAGTGTGTGTGTGTAACTCAGTGTTTCCCTGTATGTGTATGTGTGTGTGTGTGTGTGTGTGTGTGTGTGTGTGTGTGTGTGTGTGTGTGTGTGTGTGTGTGTGTGTGTGTGTGTGTAACTCAGTGAGGGAGACAGCAGAGTGAGACTCAGGGAGACTCATGGGCCTCTCCCTCACCACTCTGTCTTCTCTGGTTGCATTCCAAATGGCACCCTATTCCCTATATAGTGCACTAGTGGGGAATAGGGTGCCATTTAGGATGCAAACTCTGCTCAGCCCTGGGGTTATAGATGGAACAGCTCAGGTACTTCTGGGGGACAGAGACATTACATACATCTCTCTCTCTTTATCTCTCTCTCTTTATCTCTCTCTCTTTATCACTCTCGCTCTCATACATCTGCAGTATTCAAATCCTCCAAGGCTCTTCATGTATATCAGGAGAAAAAAGTGTATTTTAAGTTGAAACTTTTCTCTTTCTATTCATACATTATAATGGAGACAAAGTACTGTGGTTGGAATGTCAGCTCGTCAGGGCAGACTGCCCGCTGCTTCTTTCTCTGAACCCCGTTCACTCAGAGAGAGAGAGAGAGAGCCTGTAAACAAGATGTTCTCCCACTTTACAACAACTGTGGAGTTCCTAATGGCACTTTTAACCACAACTCCCAAGCTCTAACTTTGAATAAGAATCATTTTACTATCTTTAGAATCTTTAGAATTGTGAGAATTGCTGAAGTCAAGTCAATAGTACAGTAAGTGGAAAACACTTTTCAAACCTTCAAGAAAAGTTCACTATATATCCACACATAAAGGGCACATATACACAGACACACAAACACACATCGATACACACAAACAAACGATATAACACATTCAAATACATTCATTGTCAAAACATTCTATATTTTTATTTTGTATTTCCCCTTAATTCAAAAACCTATGTCACAGTAAAAAAAAAAAACTATATACACCCTTCCCAAGTTCACACACTCACGTTTGCACTTCCGGGCCATCGTCCGGTCCATGGCATCTCCATAGTAACCGCGTCGGCAACGTTGACAGTGGTCTCCCTCTGTGTGTCCCAGACACTTAATGCAGCGGCCCGTCATGTGATCACACACGCCTAGCGCGTTGGGGTCCACGTTACCGTTACAGTCGCACCGCTCGCACTGCCGAACCAGCCCAGACCGGCCCAGGGGGTCACCGTGGAAACCGTCCTCGCACATCTCACACCTGGTTCCTGAGGAGAGAAGGTGTTTGTGTGTGTGTGTGTGTGTGGGTGGGTGGGGGGTTTCGGGGGCCATTTTAATTTAAACCTAAATCAATATCTTTCAGACAAACTTCAAATTCAGCTATATGAAATTATTGTAATGACAAGGGAATATGTTTAATTCACACACTGTGCTCTACACATGCTAGGATCAAGATTAATTTGATCATGACAGTGAGGACACTGGTTTTATAAAAACCGGTCAGCCAATTTGTGGAAATCTGCTTCACTGAGCAAACAATGAACTTCAGGGTTGTGTCCCAAATGGCACCCTATTGTCTACTATATAGGGAATAGGGTGCTATATAGGGAATACGGTGACATTTGGGATGCATCCCAGGTTGGGGGAATGGAATGGTTTGTTCCCATTAGCATACATCTAACAGTAATGTAATATGATTTCGTCTCACCCCTCTGTCCTGGAGGGCAATTGGTACAGACCACATCCCCCATCTCCATCATTTGAGCACAGCTAGTGCGGTCCGGGCAGGGGCAAGTTCGACAGTCGTTGGTTGTGCCAATCAACGCGTTGCCATAGTAACCATCCAGGCAGTGCTCGCAGTTCGGTCCTGTGGTGAAGTCGGCACACTCACACACACCTGCGTGGGGTAGAGAGAGGAGGGGAGTCAGAACACACACCTGGAGTAGAGCGAGAAGGAGAGACGGAGACCGTTACAACTCACAAAAGCGAGCACACAAACACACACACACACACAGGACTGTCATACTGAATCTCAGTAGCAGACACAGATGAATGACTGAAACGTGACAGACTGGTGGTACTGGTGTGTGGGAAAGCAGCAACTATTCAATACACTTTTAGGTACCCAGCAACCCACCCACCTCCCTCTCTCACCTCACTCACTCCACTTTCATTCTCACGCACACACACAAACACACACACCGAGGAGGATGGATGCTGTATCGATTTTCTCCTCTGACAGATCCAGGCCACAGTGAGTATAGTTCCCCTTACCACCAGTAGAGTGCGCTGGGTCTCTGTCTCTAGCTAGCCGTCTGCACCATACATATAGCTCTCCACACAGCCACAGCAGAACAAGAGAAGAATAAGAGGAAACACTCAATACTGAAACCCAGTCCTCCACCGGGGAGAGAGATAGTGCAGAAAGAACTGGTCTAAATTCACTGTAATTGCTTTGGGAAATATAAGAGCTGGATTCAGACAGAAAGACCTTCTAGAAGTAAACCAATTCCCCCCAAGTGAGAGATTACCATATGTATTATGTCCTAAAAACAGACTGTTAAGTCCATATGTCTTATAGAGCCTCAGGGAAAACAACTCTGGGCTTTATGCATGTAGCTACAGCTCTTCACATATAGAATACATCTGGTTTCCATAGAAATCCCCCTCTCATGGATTTGATTAACTTTTGACCACTCAAATTATTTTTCTCTCTGTTTGCTGGGATAATTAGCCATGGGAGCTGTAACTGTTCAATATGCTCATTATAATTGAGAATCATAGTTTGAATAATAATCACTCTCCAAACTCGAACATAAGTAAAAAAATAACTAGGCCTACAATTCAATATAAACTTAATCAAACAAACTTCACTTCACTTGTGTTGTGTTGCAATTATGTGAATAGTTATGTTCATGATTTAAATCTTTAAGAGTCTAAGCTGGGGCTAACATTGTTTTAAGATGGTCATACCAAGGATCAATTAGCTATTTCATTTGGAATTTTAGAACCCCTTTAGGTATCCAAAAAATATATAAACAAAATATTTGTTCAAACATTGAAAAGCCCACAGAAACGCATTGAATAACAGATTCATGCATGGAAAAACGGAGCCAAAAAATATGTTTGTTTTAAAGTGCCTGTTCTATATCTGAGAGATAAAAGAAAGATCAGGGTGACGCTTGTGGGTGTCAAAGAGCAAAAACGGAGAACACCATCATGGCCAAGCACGACTCCAACACCATCATTAAGTTTGCCGACGACACAATAGTGGTAGGCCTGATCACCGACAACGATGAGACAGGCTATAGGGAGAAGGTCAGAGACCTGGCCGTGTGGTGCCAGGATAACAACCTCTCCCTCAATGTGATCAAGACAAAGGAGATGATTGTGGACTACAGGAAAAGGAGGACCAAGCACGCCCCCATTCTCATCGACGGGGCTGTAGTGGAGCAGGTTGGAAGCTTCAAGTTCCTTGGTGTCCACATCACCAACAAGCTATGATGGTCCAAACACACCAAGACAGTCGTGAAGAGGGCACGACAAAGCCTATTCCCCCTCAGGAGACTGAAAAGATTTGGCATGGGTCCTCAGATCCTCAAAAAGTTATACAGCTGCACCATCGAGAGCATCCTGACTGGTTGCATCACCGCCTGGTATGGCAACTGCTCGGCCTCCGACCGCAAGGCACTACAGAGGGTAGAGCGTACGGCCCAGTACATCACTGGGGCCAAGCTTCCTGCCATCCAGGACCTCTATACCAGGCGGTGTCAGAAGAAGGCCCTAAAAATTGCCAAAGACTCCAGCCACCCTAGTCTCATGGTGTGACAAACGCCACTGTAGCTCGGCCACCTTCCACCGTAGATGCGGCAAAAGAACAGATATCTCTATCTTAAACAGACGGATGTTGATGAAGATGTTTTTATTATGCTGTAGTAACTTGACAAGGAATGCCTACACGCATTTCAATATTACTTTCCTTTACTTTCAACCCAAGAAATAAAAGGTGTACAGCCATGTACAAATGGTACAAAAACAGCAGAACGATACAGCCCACTCAACCTGTGGTAGAGTCACATTGTACAGATCTGACTCTGGATGATGACATCTTCAAAGGGGAAAGGTCATGGTCAATGCCAATAATAACCATGCATACATGAATAGCAATCATACTATACTGCAGGTAAGTACAACACATATTCAATGTAATTATTTATTTAGTGTCCACACTATAACATATGCTAATGTATTTTGTCGTGAGGGCACGGACATCGACTGTAGGGGGTTAAATATTTATATGAGTAATCAAGTATATTTCAAAGGTAATTGTGCACTGTTTATTCCTTTGGTGTTTGAGTGGTCTACTTCCCCGCAACACACACACACACACACACACACACACACACACACACACACACACAAACACACACAGAGGAATCTAAATAAACATATTTCCACAGGGAAGAGTTTAGCACTTCAGTTGCAGTGATCTCATTACCAGACGGGCAGGTAACATGAAATCCAACTCTGACCTTAACACACCCCTAAACAGGCCACTCTAGACCTCACCCCAGCTGCCATGGCAACATATTAAATACCTAACCCACCCCAAGGTTTAGGAGACCCAGCAGTTTAGTAAACCAACTGCACATCAAACACAGAGCTAAAATCACCTCAAACTACGTCTGGTCCAGACAGCTATACACACACCAACAGTAAGACCATTTAACATTCATATTCAATAACCTGTTCAATCTTTTTAAGGTCCAAATATCAAAGCCCATCTAATTCTGTAGTGATAGGAAGCGTCCTTCCTGGTTCAATTAATGGCCAACAGGCCTATACGTCGGTATGATTAAATAGGACTTTTTAAAGCTATTAACTATATAGCCGATTTAGTTCAAATCATTAAGTCTATCTTGAGCGAGCAAAGATTCTTAAACTCTTGCTATTGGGTCAGTGAAGCCGCTTCCCGTCTTCCTTTGTTGCTAAGACGAAGTTCTACGTCCCAAATTCGACCCTATTCCCTATATAGTGCACTACCTTTGACCAGGGCCCATAGGGCTCTGGTCAAAAGTAGTGAACTGTGTAGGGAATAGGGTGGGTGCCATTTTGGACCCAGACACTAAGACAAAGTGCTGCCAACTGATTTCACAGATATGTACTGTATGCAAGTCAAGTACAGAAGATAAAATTATCTGTGAGAAGAAGCTACATTGATCACATGTCCATTAAGGAAACCCTAATTAGCCTGTAGTTTAATGAAGCTAGCTAGCAGCATGGTAAAAAAGCATTAGGTATGCATCCCAAATGGCACCCTGTCCCCTATGAAGTGCACTATTTTTGACCAGGGCCCAAAAGTAGTGCACTGCATAGGGAATAGGGTGCCATTTGGGACATAGCCTATTAGTTCTTCACTGAGGTGCCTAATACTCATTATTGATTTTCAAGCATGTAATACCAGTCATTCATAATTGTTCTCCATAGGACAAAGAGTTGTTTTTTTTTGCATCGCACTAAGGACTTAGTGTAGTCATAATGATTGTGGGTCCGTGTCTCTGTCAAATGAGCCATGCTAGACTTAATGTTCAGAATGTGCTGACAGACAGTACTGCTTGTGAAGATGAACGAGCACAGTTCAGAGTAACTGAGGCTCTTCCCGCATGGGACTGGACTAGTGTTACTATTGCTTTTAGTTAATTGCTTCTTCTTTAAAGATAACAGTTCTGCTTGGATACCATCAATCGCCACAATCATCATAATCATCATCCTCATCTTCAACATCACCGTCATCATCATCATCTACCCAATCATCATTGCTTCATTACATTCATGTAAAATCAAGGTTATATTTGTACTGCAGCTCTTTTAAAATCAATTTCACCTCCACTAATTGAATTGAAATATGAATCTGTAGAAATAGAGACTAGCTCCCCCACTGATGAGTCATGCGTGACATTTCTAGCTAGTCTATAAAATGGCACTGCAGTGGATAGCAACCATCTTACGGGCTCCTGATAATTCTGCTATTATGTGTGTTTTCTTAACACTGATCATAACTTTTATTGTACAGAATGATTCCGCCATCATTTCCTATGACCGAAAACAGCTTCTGGACATCAGAACAGCAATCACTAACCTCGATTCGGACTGAAATTCCTACTTCAACAAGTCAGCAGCTCTGGACTTTCTATTTAACCCGGACCAATCCCGAATCCCCGGGACTCTAAAGATGAAGGTGAAAGGGAGGCAGGCGAGCCAGCATCCTGACGAGACGACGTCTGCGAGCAAATAGACCGTCATTGCCCTATATTCTATTGGCGAACGTGCAATCACTGGAGAACAAACTGGATGAACTCCGCTCAAGACTATCCTATCAACGGGTCCTGAAACTGTAATATCCTATGTTTCTCAGAGTCGTGGCTGAATGAGGATATGGATATACATTACCAGTCAAAAGTTTGTACACACCTACTCATTCAAGGGTTTTTATTTATTTTTACTATTTTCTATATTGTAGAATAATAGTGAAGACATCAAAACTATGAATTAACACATATGGAATCATGTAGTAACCAAAAAAGTGTTAAACAAATTAAAATATGTTTTATATTTGAGATTCTTTGAATAGCCACCCTTTGTCTTGATGACAGCTTTGCACACTCTTGGCATTATCTCAACCAGTTTCATGAGGTAGTCACCTGGAATGCATTTCAATTAACAGGTGTGCCTTCTTAAAAGTTAATTTCTGGAATTTCTTTCCATCTTAATGCGTTTGAGCCAATCAGTTGTGTTGTGACAAGGTAGGGGGGGTATAAAGAAGATAGCCCTATTTGGCTAGAACAGCTCAAATAAGCAAAGAAAAATGTGTAGGTCAGTCAATACAGAAAATGTCAAGAACTTTGAAAGTTTCTTTAAGTTCAGTTGCAAAAACCAACAAGCGCTATGATGAAACTGGGTCTCATGAGGACCGCCACAGGAATGGAAGACCCAGAGTTACCTCTGCTGCAGAGGATAAGTTCATTAGAGTTACCAGCCTCAGAAATTGCAGGCCAAATAAATGCTTCACAGAGTTCAAGTCACAGACACATATCAACATCAACTGTTCAGAGTGGACTGTGTGAATCAGGCCTCTGTAGCTCAGCTGGTAGAGCACGGCGCTTGTAACGCCAAGGTAGTGGGGTCGAACCCCGGGACCACCCATATACAAAAAAATAAATAAATATGTATGCACGCATGACTGTAAGTCGCTTTGGATAAAAGCGTCTGCTAAATGGCATATTATTATTATTATTATTATTATTATTCATGGTCGAATTGCTGCAAGAAACCACTACTAAAGGACACCAATAAGAAGAAGAGACCTGCTTGGGCCAAGAAACATGAGCAATGGACATTAGACCGGTGGAAATTTGTCCTTTGGTCTGGAGTCCAAAATTGTGATTTTTGGTTCCAACTGCTGTGTCTTTGTGAGACGCGGTGTGGGTGAACGGATGATCTCCGCATGTGTATTTCCCACCGTATAGCATGGAGGAGGAGGTGTTATTGTGTGGGGGTGCTTTGCTGGTGACACTGTCTGTGATTTATTTAGAATTCAAGGCACACTTAACCAGCATGGCTACCACAGAATTCTGCAGCGATATGCCATCCCATCTGGTTTGGGTTTAGTGGGACTATCATTTGTTTTTCAACAGGACAATGTCCCAACACACCTCCAGGCTGTGTAAGCGCTATTTTACCAAGAAGAAGAGTAATGGAGTGCTGCAGCATGTCACGACTTCCTGTGGTCCTCTGTAGCTCAGCTGGTAGAGCACGGCGCTTGTAACGCCAAGGTAGTGGGTTCGATCCCCGGGACCACCCATACACAAAAAAATGTATGCACGCATGACTGTAAGTCGCTTTGGATAAAAGCGTCTGCTAAATGGCATATTATTATTATTATTATTCCTCCGAAGCTGCCGCCTCTCCTTGTTCGGGCAGGCTTCGGCATTCGTTGTCACCGGCCTTCTAGCCACTGCCGCTCCTCATCTCATCATTCCATTTGTTTTTCTTGTTTATTACACACACCTGGTTAATATCCCCTCATCAGTACCTGTATAGCTGTTCCCTCTGCCCCCTTGTCTTTGTGTGTGATTGTTTCTTGTGGAGGATAGAAAAGCTCGGTGGAGCTCCGTGTATTTTGTATCTCCGGGATATTTCCCCCGTGTGCCTTGTATTTTCCAGTGCACCTGTTTTGCGCACTGGAGTGTTTTGACGCATTACTGTGTAACTCTGTGTTTCAGAATAAATCCTGTTTTTCTGTTATTTACCCTCCTGTGCCTGACTCCTTCCAAATCACCTCATCACACAGCAGATGACCTGGCCTCCACAATCCTCCAACCTCAACCCAATTGAGATGGTTTGGGATGAGTCGGATGGAGTGAAGGAAAAGAAGCCAACAAGTGCTCAGCAGGTGTGGGAACTCCTTCAAGACTGTTGGAAAAGCATTCCAGGTGAAGCTGGTTGAGAGAATGCCAAGAGTGTGCAAAGCTGTCATCAAGGCAAAGG
This sequence comes from Coregonus lavaretus, assembly GCF_964263955.1. NCBI lineage: Eukaryota > Metazoa > Chordata > Actinopteri > Salmoniformes > Salmonidae > Coregonus > Coregonus lavaretus. The sequence continues at coordinate 10,493,806 of NC_140011.1, forward strand.
GTGGCTATTTGAAGAATCTCAAATATACAATATATTTTGAACACTTTTTTGGTTACTACATGATTCCATATGTGTTATTTCATAGTTTTGATGACTTCACTATTATTCTACAATGTAGAAAATAGTAAAAATAATGAAAAACCCTTGAATGAGTAGGTGTGTCCAAACCTTTGACTGGTACTGTATATATAGCCTCCTATAGCTCAATTGGTAGAGCATGGTGCTTGCAACGCCAGGGTTGTGGGTTCGATTCCCACGGGGGGCCAGTATGAAAAATGTATGCACTCACTAACTGTAAGTCGCTCTGGATAAGAGCGTCTGCTAAATGACTAAAATATATATATATAGTGGCGTACAGCAGGTCAGACACCAGGGGGAGACTCGTCGAGGCCTGGTAACAGATGGAGTATACATCACGAGGCGATGGCTCCATCTGCTGGACGTGCCAGGTCTCGACGGGCTCCCCGGACAGGATTAATTGGGGCTGATTGGGAGCTGGTGAGTAATTAAGGGCGGATTGCTCACCAGCTGTGCAAGGCCCATAAAGCTGCCAGAAGGGCAGCACATGAGAGAGGACTCGGGGAAGTAACTTCTGTGTAGTTGGAGAGGATCTCATGGGGGAGACCTAACCTTTTCTTTTGATTATTTTATGAATAAACACCCTTGAAACCGAGCTAATCATGCTCTGTCCGTGTCTGATCTGTGTAACCGTCTTGACCCAACCCCCTGATCTGCCACAAGTGGTGGAGAATGCGTGCACTTTGATAACGTGGTCAGATCAGGGTTGACGTTTACACAGCATCAGCATGGACGAGTTGATAGCTCAGTTCATCCGGGCCCAACAAGCACAACAGGCGGTTCAGGAATGAATGCTGGAGGAACAGCGACTACAAAACGTCCGCCTCGTGGAGGAAGTCAGGAAGCTGCAAGGAGGAGCGTCTCCTGAAACCCATCCCAACCAGTTTTTAATCCAGCTAACGGAAGACGATGACATTGAAACATACCCCTGTACATTTGAACGGACAGCGCTACGGGAAGGATGGCCAAGGCCGAAGTGGGCAAGTCTGTTGGCCCCGTTCCTCTCTGGGAATACCCAAAAGGCGTATTGGGACCTGAACGATGAACAGGCGGCTAACTACGACGGACTCAAAAGGGAGATACTCAGCCGCTACGGGTACAGCCTGGCCCATCGGGCTCAACGGTTCCATGACTAGAGGTTCGTACCCAACGCATCCCCCCGAGCCCAGATGAGCGACCTTTTGCGCGTCACCAGGGCATGGCTCCTAACCGACGTATCCACCCTCTCCCTCCTTGACAAAGTGGTCCTGGATCGCTTCGTACGGGCGCTACCCCACGACATGAAGAGGGCAGCGAGACGCATCAGAACACTCAAGCCCTACTGAGGGGGGGCCGGGACGAGTCGGCGACCTGTGCGAGGGGACGGAAGGACAACCCCACCGCGGTGTACCCCGAACCAACAGTCGGCAGGGCCAAGGGACCGCAAACTCGTGGAGAGACGGCTGGGGAAGGGCCGACCCGCCACCGACGACCCCAGGTAGATGGAGACCAACGGAGGTGTTTTGAGTGTGGCGCCCGGGGGCATATTGCCTGGAATTGCCCTGCTCGAGAGGAGTCGATGCCATCAGCTATCACCGGAGGCCAGGTGCGTCACGCTGTGAACTATGTCACCTCCTGTTGGGCGCACCATGAACTGCACCCATGGTCCCGGTGAAGGTTGACGGAAACGACACGGAAGCGCTATTAGACTCCGGAAGCATGGTTACGCTCGTAACCACGAGCCTGCTGAACCAGTTGACTGAATGGGGTAGGGAGATGTCCATTTCCTGTGTTCACGGTGACACAAAGCGGTATCCCGCCGTATGGACCAACATCGTGACACCACAAGGGAGCTGCCAGAGGATGGTGGGTGCAGTACAAGAGCTGCCGGTACCTATCCTAGTGGGACGGGATTGTCCGCTGTTCGCGGCCCTATGGGGGCACGAATTGAAAAAAATATATACGAGCCGGCCGAAGAAGAGAGCGGGGACGACCTCTCGCCTGTGCGGCCAGGACGCCACCGGTTAACCAACCTGACTCTACGGGTCCCCCTTCTCGATTTCGAAGGGCCAGTCGAGACCCCCATTTGGGGGCCAACTGAGGGGACAATTTGGGATGGCCCAGTGGGAGGATCCGAATTTGAAAGCTGCCGCAGCCCAAGTGATAGCGGTGGATGGACAGCTACTTCCTGGGGTGAGTGACTGGCGATAACCCCATTTCCAAATTAAGAATAACCTTTTGTATCAGGTGTCGCGCCAACAGGGGGAACTTCGAGAGGTATTGTTGCTGCCCCGATGGTACGTAGGAACCGTTCTTCAGCTGGCCCACACCCACCTGTTGGGGGCACACCTAGGAATGGAGAAGACCCGGGAACGGGTCGCCGCCCGGTTCCTCTGGCCCGGGATGAGGAGGGCCGTGGAAGACTACTGTCGCAGCTGCCCAGAGTGTCAACTCACTGCCCCGAAAGCACACTTCCGAAACCCTCTGGTCTCCCTGCCGATCATTGGGGTGCCCTTAGAACGCATCGCCATGGACATAGTGGGACCCCTGGTAAAGACTGCACAAGGACACCGATACATCTTGGTAATAGTAGACTATGCCACCCGGTATCCCGAGGCCATTCCCCTACGGGCGGCGGTATCCAAGGGAATTGCCCGGGAGCTGTTCCACCTCTTTAGCGGGGTGGGCATCCCGAACGAGATCCTGACAGACCAAGGTACAGAGTTTATGTCCCACCTCATGAAAGAGTTGTTTGCCCTCATGCAGATCAAGCAGATCCGGACCTCCGTTTTTGACCCGCAGATGGATGGGCTCGTCGAGCACTTTAACAAAATGCTCAAACAGATGCTGCGGAAGGTAATTGAGCAGGACGGGAAGAACTGGGACCAGCTGCTACCCCACCTAATTTTCTCAATCCGAGAAGTCCTCCATTGGGTTTTCCCCGTTTGAACTCCTCTACGGGAGGAGGCCACGTGGCCTACTGGACCTCGCCAAGGAGGTGTGGAAGCCCAACCGACCCCCTTACGCAGCGTGGTAGAGCACGTGGAGATGATGCGGGAGCGGATGACAGCCATCTGGCCATTCGTGAGGGAACATATGGAGAAGGCCCAACGCGCCCAAGCCCAGGTCTACAATCGGGGAGCCCAGCCCCGAGAATTCCAGGTGGGAGACAGGGTGTTGGTGTTGATCCCCACGGCCGAAAGTAAGTTCCTGGCAACATGGCATGGACCATACGAGGTGGTCGATATACTGGGACCTGCAACCGGGGAGACGGATTTACCACGTGAACCTGTTGAAGAAATGGCACGAGAGGACAGCCTTGGCCGTGTTATGGAAAGGACGCCAACGGTACCAGTGGTGGTCCCGAGCAGTGAGGACCTCGACCCGGCCCAGAAGCAAGCGCTCCGGGAGCTTGTCGATCGGAACACGGCGGTGTTCTCCGAGAAGCCGGGCTGCACAACCCTCATTGAACACCACATCCGTACCCGGCCCGGGGATATGGTAAGAAAGGGGCCGTATCAAAATTCCGGAGGCCCGACGGAAGGCCGTGAAACAAGAAGTGGAGGCTATGCTGAGGATGGGGGTTGTTGAAGAGTCCCACAGTGCATGGTGCAGACCCATCGCGTTGGTGCCCAAACCGGACGGTAGCCTCCGCTTCTGTAATGATTTCCGGGGTGTGAACAAGCGTATTCGACGCCTAACCCACGCCGAGGGTGGACGAGCTAATCGACCAATTGGGAAAGGCCTGGTACATCAGCACCCTTGACCTGACCAAAGGATATTGGCAGGTACCATTGGCAGCCTCCTCCCGGGAGAAGACGGCGTTCTCGACACCAGACGGTGCTGGACACGCTCAGACAAGCTGGGTTGACCGCAAACCCCAAGAAATGCAAGCTAGGGTTCGAGGAGGTGGAGTACCTGGGGTATTTGATCAGACGGGGGAACGTCAAGCCCCAGGAGAGGAAGGTTCACGCGGTACGTGACTGGCCTGTTCCATGCACTAAGACACAGGTCAAGTCCTTCCTGGGACTGGCAGGATACTATAGCCGAGGGGGGGGGGGGCATGCAGCAGGTCAGCCTCGTCGAGGCCTGGTAACAGATGGAGTATACATCACGAGGCGGTGGCTCCATCTGCTGGCTCCATCTGCTGGACGTGCCAGGTCTCTACGGGCTCCACGGACAGGACTAATTGGGGCTGATTGTGAGCTGGTGAGTAATTAAGGGCGGATTGCTGACCAGCTGTGCAAGGCCATTAAAGCTGCCAGAAGGGCAGCACATGAGAGTGGACTGGGAGAAGTAAGGTAACTTCCGTGTAGTTGGAGATGGTATCGTGGAGAGGATCTCATGGGGGAGACCTAACCTTTTCTTTTTATTATTTTATGAATAAACACCCTTGAAACCGAGATAATCATACTCTGTCCATGTCTGATCTGTGTAACCGTTTTGACCCAACCCCCTGATCTGCCACAATATATAAAAACTCTCCCTCAATGTCAACAAGACAAAGGATCTGATCGTGGACTACAGGAAACGGAGGGGCGAGCGCGCCCCCATCCACATCGATGGGGGTGTATTGGAGTGCAGGGTATATCTAAATCAAAGAGAATGTCCTGTTAGATGAACGGTCTAATCTAGAATATATATACATACATTAAGAGCAGTTTCTTGAGACGGTACTGTGCTGTACTAAAATACTTTTCATTCAGTGTTACATATCTACATTATGTGGTATCACAGAAGGTCCAGAAGATGGAAGTTCTAATCTAGATGAAAAGCTGTCATTGAGCGTGGATTAGAAGGAAGGTTTTGGGGTTTAATGTTTATCTGGAGATCATAGCAGCATCCTGCTTGCTCTCCTCTCTCTGATCCCGCCATCCTCTACCCGACCAAACAGTTTGCAAGACCTGGGAGGTCTATCCCTGGGGAGAATGGTGTGGGTTTTTGGTGCAGTAGGAATTGGGATACACAGGCATGTGCATTCACCGACATGTGCACGTGCACACACACACACACAACCTTTCTTTCTGAGCCAGAGAAAGAAAAGCTTGCAATGAACTACCAGAAACAGGCTCCATATCTGGACCCCATCATTTCATTTCCACTCGTTCCCAGTAGCCGGTTTATTCAAGCAGAGCAAGGCGCATACCGCTCAACAAACAATTAGTAATTTCTACTGCACAACTACACCGTGTCAACTATCTCCTGAGTGGCGCAGTGGTCTAAGGCACTGCATCGCAGTGCTAGCTGTGCCACTAGAGATCCTGGTTCGAATCCAGGCTCTGTCGTAGCCGGCCGCGACCGGGAGACCCATGGGGTGGTGCACAATTGGCCAATCGTCGTCTAGGAGAGGGAATGGCCGGCAGGGATGTAGCTCTGTTGGTAGAGCATGGCGTTTGCAACGCCAGGGTTGTGGGTTCGATTCCATCAGGGGGCCAGTGTGATTTAAAAAAAATTAAAATAATGTATGCACTCACTAACTGTAAGTCGCTCTGGATAAGAGTGTCTGCTAAAATGTAACTAGACCGGTTGTTCCTCTGAAAAACGCTACATGCCAAAATAATATTATTCATTTCATGATTTGAATATGAACTTATCAAACAAACATTAATTTATTTTTCCAGAATGACTGATTAGGTCTGTTGGGTTTGATGGGGTCTGTAGCTCACTGGACTACTAAGGGGCTTTTGGAAGGATATAATTAGGAGGAATCTGTTTGTTAATGCTTGCCAGGTGTGTGTGGGGGGGTTGGCAATTGGAGTTTGAGAGGTCTTAGGGTAAAGAGGCGGAGAGGGGCTGCCTCCTTCCATCTGCTCCAGGGCTATTTGATTCTAATGTCGTTGTGGCTCTCCTAAAATCTTACCCAGATGTGCTGCTTGCCTATTATAGAGTTGGCTGTAGATGTTCTGTCTGGGGGGGGGGGGGGGGGGGGTCCATTACATTCAGGGTGACCATTATTAGACAACACAGAACAGACACTCAGATAAAAATACTTCCTCCTCATTAGAATACCTATTAGACTACCTAGTGCATTGTAACTCATCACTTCCTATTTGTCAACAAAGATGCTGCGTTAGAGCCCAGAGAGAGAAACCAGGCCAGTTTCCCCCAAAGCCTGTTTAAATGTCATCTTCTGATTGGTAAGGTCATTTGTTAGAAAATCCATGAGGAAGTAGAGGGAGATGGAGGGAGACAGTTGACTGATAAAGAGTTTAGAGGCGGGGGTTTATTCGGTCTCCTAAGCTCTCCGGGGGACCATGTTTGTCTGAGGCCTCAGGCCCAGCATACACTGGGCATGAGAGGGGATACGGAAAAGAATAATCAAAGAGAGAGAAGTAGAGGAGAGAGAGGATGGAGGAAAGGAAGAAAGAGAAGGGGAGGGAGGGGGGAGAAAGCCAAAAATAAAGAGTACAAAAAAACTGAGAAAAGGAATTAAGGAGCGAGGCTGACCATGTAATTTCCCCTGCTGGTGACAGTCAACACACACAGAGTGGAGACACTGCCAAGGGGGGGGAAAAAGACAGAGAGGAGCGCGAGAGAGAGCTCTATATTTGAAATAGTTATTTATTAGAGCAAGAGAGAGGTCATGAGCTCATGAGCTCCTAAATTTTTCTGCAATAAATTAGAATTAGAGTTGGATAAACTTGGATTTTTTCACAAGGACTTATACAGGATACTACCCTATAAAACATAACCTTCACTCTAAAATAAAACTTAAAACGTACAATCTTGATTTTGGACAGAATTACCTGGAAAAAATAACCTGGAAGGATTCTTACTACCAAGGACTACAGAGCTGCCAAGCTTGCTAGGACAGGACAGACATCCCAGCTGCAACTACAATTTGCACTGAGGTGAAAGGTGTGTAAGCCCAACAATGGCAGCTGAGCAACACAGCCTCCCCCACCCAAATGCAGAGGCCTCTGAGGCCCCCTGCTCCATTGCTTCCCCCTGTGCAGAGGTCATCACAGTAACCCCTGGATATAGAAAATTACTCTGCACTGAAACAGTACAAAAATAAGCTCCTCAAGGACAATCCAGAGACACTTTTTGCCGACTGCTACAAAGATGGGAACGTAAGCAACTTCATTTTCCACACAGACCATCCCCTGGCATGGCAGAGTGCTATAAGAACACACTACCCCTCAGCCAACGTAAACCTGTACAAGGCTGGAACAGTATTGCTGTAGGGCAACCTCAAACAGTTACAGTTTCAGCAGGAATTTTACAGGATCAAAGAGAGAGCACAGCAGGAGAAGCTCACTCTTGTCGATGACTCCCCCATCCCAAGCGAGTCTGATCACAGCCCCTCCTCAAACGGCACCACAGATGAGCAGCCCCAAGACGAGAGCCACTGAGCAAACCCAGATCCCACAACATCACTGCTGCCTCATTAATATGAGGGACACATTCACCTATCTGGAAATCAAGCTGGTGGAGCTCAACAATGATTTAACACATTCCAGATAGCACAATTGTGCATCTGAAGGAGGAGGTGAGAAGCCAACAAAACAGCCCACTTCAGACCCGACCACAGCCTTAACACCACTGTGAGACAGACAAGACATGATCCACCAACTCAGCAGATCATTGATCTTATAAAGAAGCTATCCCTTTTCCTTTCTTTCTGTGCCCCCAAATGCTTAGATCAGGGCTCTCCAACCCTGTTCTTGGAGAGCTACCCTCCTGTAGGTTTTCGCTCCAACCCCAGTTGTAACCAGTGGTGTAGTGCTATTGTTTCAGGTGAGGGAGCACCAAAAATACGTAGATTATGTCATTTCCTCAATCAAAGTTTGTACCGACAGATGTAGCATATTGAATAGCCTATCATTACAGGGCTCTCCAACCCTGTTCCTGGAGTGCTACAATTCTTCAGGATTTCACTCCAACCCCAGTTGTAACTAACCTGATTCATCTTATAAACCAGCTAATTATTAGAACCCTGTTGTGCTAGATTAGGGTTGGAATGAAAACCTACAGGATAGTAGCTCTCCAGGAACCGGGTTGGAGAGCCCTGTTATAGAATATGCATAAAATGCATCCTCCAATTGCAATGTCTGCCTATGCTCACACATATTTTCTCAAGAAAATGTTATATTTTGAATACCCTCAAACACCAAATTAGGCATACCAAATTTCAAAATAGGCCATCATCACTGTCAATCGTAATTTATAATTTACAGATGAAACTGCATCTGCATACTAATCATTTGAATGATCTCAATCAGTTTCATGAGAGTAGCCTATTCCTTTCGATCTTCTTGAATTACATTTTCGTGAGCGAATTAGAGTAGATTGTGTTAGCAAGCTATTAGCCTTTCTTATATTTTGTTTCAATCAAAGCATATAGCCTGCCTAGTGACTATGTTGAGTTTTGGCACATTATATTTTTTTGTAGACCATTCATCTTCAGTTAACCATCATAAAATCTCATTAGAAATGAGGTGTTTTTGGTGTAACAGTAATGTTATAGGCCTACTATGCTATGTCATTATATTTGGTTCTGTGATGTAAAATACTAATTGATCGTTATGTGAACTAAAGTAGGGTGGTTGGTCGGAGTGGATGGGTTGGCGTATAACGCCAACGTCTAGCAACCCAGAGGTTGCAAGTTCAAATCTCATCACGGATAACTTTAGCATTTTAGCTAATTAGCAACTTTTCAACTACTTACTACTTTTTAGCTACTTTGCAACTACTTGTTAGTTAACCATTCCTCTAACCCTAACCTTAACCCTTTTAGCTAACCCTTCCCCTAACCCTAACCTTAACCCTTTTAGCTAATCCTTCCCCTAACCTTAACCCTTTAACCTAACTCCTAAATGTAACCCTAACCACAGGAGGTTGGTGGCACCTTAATTGGGGAGGACTGGCACGTGGTAATGGCTGGTGAGGAATATTTGGAAATGTATCAACAACATCAAACACATGAATTCCATGTGTTTGATGCCATTCCATTCGCGCCGTTCCAGCCATTATTATGAGCCATCCTCCCCTCAGCAGCCTCCACTGACCCTAACCTTAACCATAATCCCTAACGTTAGCCACCTAGCTAGAATTCTTAACATACGTTTAGCAAATTTGTAACATATTGTAAGTTTAGCAAATTCTCTAAGCTCTTGGCCTTTGCAGTGGCCACTCTGGTTTGGGTGTCCTCGGCAGAACGGTGTTGCCATAACCAAGTGGTCACATGTTGTTCTGGGTTTCACTGCGCACATTTTATTTATTTTATTTTTCATGCTCTGATTGGCCAAAGTTGTCAAGCCTCCAATGGGCTTCCACAGTGCTCACATGTAGCATACAGTTCTTCATCATGCTCTTCACCGCCAGAGAGAAGACAGGGAAGAAACCACCATTTACCTACCTGTAGGCTGCTATAGCCTACATATTTATTTGGTTTGTCATTCTATGGTTTTTTATGGAATATTTGTGGTAATTAAATATAGTTTATTTAGAATTTATTTGTATTCTGAAATTGAAAAAAGTAAGGGAGTGCCGATCCTTCGCGCTCCCCCAGGACTACACACCTTGTTGTAACTAACCTGATTCAGTTAATCAACCAGCCAATTATTATCTGAGAAATGTATTTTGAATGTAAACCAATCCGGGTTTAGGCCTGGGCATAGCACTATTACAGAAACCACTTTAGTTGTTAATGATCTTGTCAATGCTTTAGACACTAAAATGAAATGTGCTGCTTTGTTTGTTGACCTGTCAAAGCTTTTGAGACTGTTGATCATGCTATTTTATTGAATAAGTTGTCCTCGATAGGCCTGAGATCTGATGCCGGTTCATGGTTTCATGATTATCTTAGTGACAGAATTCAGGCCATCGTGATTGATGTGGTTAAGTCTGAATTTCTTGAAGCACATAATGGTGTACCGCAAGGGTTGATTTTGGGACCTATTCTCTTCACTATTTATATTAACATCGTTGGTCAATCTGTTAAAAACGGTCAACTTCATCTATATAAGGATGATACTATTATGTATGCTATTGCCCTGACTGTTGATCTGGCTGTGTCAAAACTACAGTCAGATTTTATAGCTATGCAGGAATCCCTTATTGATTTAAAACGTGTGCTTAACACGGGAAAAACAAAATACATGTTGTTTTCAAACTCTCCTAAGAATATTTCAGATGACCTACATGTTCACTCATTAGATGGTTCTCCAATCGAACGCGTTCCCCCGTATAATACTTAGGCATTTGAATTGATATGGATTTGATGTTTAAATGTTTTTATAGATGAACTAGAAGAAGCTAAGATTTAAAGTTGGCTTTTTCTAGAGAAACAGATCCTACCTTTCACTAATCACTAGGAAGCAGATTATTCAGTCAACCTTTTTATCTGTTCTTGATTATGGTTATATTATTTATCAAATTGCAGCTGCTACTAGTCTTAAACCTTTGGATGCCATCTACCATAGTGCCCTTCATTTTGTTACAGATGACAGTTTTGATACTCATCACTGCATCCTGATCTCCTGATCTCTACATTGGTGATTTGTGATGTTTTATTTGTGCTTCTCATGACAGTGTTTTTGTATTATAATGTGTGTGTATATACACTGAACAGAAATATAAACGCAACATGTAAAGTGTTGGTCCCATGTTTCATGAGCTGAAAAAAAAAATCCCTGACATTTTCCTTACGCACAAAAAGCTTATTTCTCTCAAATTTTACACACACATTTGTTTACGTCCCTGTTAGTGAGCATTTCTCCTATACCAAGATAATCCATCCACCTCACAGGTGTGGCATATCAAGAAGCTGATTAAACAGCATGATCATTACACAGGTGCACCTTGTTCTGGGGACAATAAAAGGCCACTCTACAATGTGGATTTTTGTCACACAACATAATGACTCAGATGTCTCACGTTTTGAGGGAGCGTGCAATTGGCTTGCTGACTGCAGGAATGTCCAACAGAGCTTTTGCCAGAGAATTGAATGTTAATATCTCTACCATAAGCTGCCCCCAACGTCGTTTTATATTTGGCAGAACGTCCAACTGGCCTCACGCAGAACACATGTATGGCATCGTGTGGGCGAGCGGTTTGCTAATGTCAATGTTGTGAACAGAGTGCCCCATGGTGGCGGTGAGGTTATGGTATGGGCACGCATAAGCTACGGACAATGAACACAAATGCATTTTATCAATGGCAATTTGAATGCACAGAAATACCGTGACGAGATCCTGAGGGCCATTGTGAGTCCCATTTCCCCCCCCCTAATTAATTTATTTCAATTGACTGATTTCCTCATGTGAACTGTGACTCAGTAATATCTTTTAAAATGTTGCATGTTGTGTTAATATTTTTGTTCAGTGTGTATATCATTTATATATATAAACTCAGCAAAAAAAGAAACGTCCTCTCACTGTCAACTGCGTTTATTTTCAGCAAACTTAACATGTGTAAATATTTGTATGAACATAACAAGATTCAACAACTGAGACATCAACTGAACAAGTTCCACAGACATGTGACTAACATAAATGGAATAATGTGTCCCTGAACAAAGGGGGTGTCAAAATCAAAAGTAACAGTCAGTATCTGGTGTGGCCACCAGCTGCATTAAGTACTGCAGTGCATCTCCTCTTCGTGGACTGCACCAGATTTGCCAGTTCTTGCTGTGAGATGTTACCCGACTCTTCCACCAAGGCACCTGCAAGTTCCCGGACATTTCTGGGGGGAATGGCCCTAGCCCTCACCCTCCGATCCAACAGGTCCCAGACGTGCTCAATGGGATTGAGATCTGGGCTCTTTGCTGGCCATGGCAGAATGCTGACATTCCTGTGTTGCAGGAAATCACGCACAGAACGAGCAGTATGGCTGGTGGCATTGTCATGCTGGAGGGTCATGTCAGGATGAGCCTGCAGGAAGGGTACCACATGAAGGAGGAGGATGTCTTCCCTGTAACACACATCGTTGAGATTGCCTGCAATGACAACAAGCTCAGTCCGATGATGCTGTGACACACCGCCCCAGACCATGACGGACCCTCCACCTCCAAATCGATACCGCTCCAGAGTACAGGCCTCCAGAGTGTAACGCTCATTCCTTCGACGATAAATGCGAAAACCGACCATCACCCCTGGTGAGACAAAACTGCGACTCGTCAGTGTAGAGTACTTTTTGCCAGTCCTGTCTGGTCCAGCGACGGTGGGTTTGTGCCCATAGGCAACGTTGTTGCCAGTGATGTCTGGTGAGGACCTTCCTTACAACAGGCCTACAAGCCCTCAGTCCAGCCTCTCTCAGCCTATTGTGGACAGTCTGAGCGCTGATGGAGGGATTGTGCTTTTCTGGTGTAACTCGGGCAGTTGTTGTTGCCATCCTGTACCTGTCTTGCAGGTGTGATGTTCGGATGTACCGATCCTGTGCAGGTGTTGTTACACGTGGTCTGCCACCGCGAGGACGATCAGCTGTCCGTCCTGTCTCCCTGTAGCGCTGTCTTAGGCATCTCACAGTACAGACATTGCAATTTATTGCCCTGGCCACATCTGCAGTCCTCATGCCTCCTTGCAGTATGACTAAGGCACGTTCACACATATGAGCAGGGGCCCTGGGCATCTTTCTTTTGGTGTTTTTCAGAGTCATTAGAAAGGCCTCATTAGTGTCCTAAGTGTTCATAACTGTGACCTTAATTGCCTACCGTCTGTAAGCTGTTAGGGTCTTAACGACCGTTCCACATGTGCATGTTCATTAATTGTTTATGGTTCATTGAACAAGCATGGGAAATAGTATTTAAACCCTTTACAATGAAGATCTGTGAAGTTATTTGGAATTTACGAATTAGCTTTGAAAGACAGGGTCCTGAAAAATATATATATATAGAGATAGATATACAGTGGGGAAAAAAAGTATTTAGTCAGCCACCAATTGTGCAAGTTCTCCCACTTAAAAAGATGAGAGAGGCCTGTAATTTTCATCATAGGTACATGTCAACTATGACAGACAAAATGAGAAAAAAAATCCAGAAAATCACATTGTAGGATTTTTAATGAATTTATTTGCAAATTATGGTGGAAAATAAGTATTTGGTCACTAACAAAAGTTTCCCAATACTTTGTTATATACCCCTTGTTGGCAATGACACAGGTCAAACGTTTTCCGTAAGTCTTCACAAGGTTTTCACACACTGGTGCTGGTATTTTGGCCCATTCCTCCATGCAGATCTCCTCTAGAGCAGTGATGTTTTGGGGCTGTCGCTGGGCAACACGGACTTTCAACTCCCTCCAAAGATTTTCTATGGGGTTGAGATCTGGAGACTGGCTAGGCCACTCCAGGACCTTGAAATGCTTCTTACGAAGCCACTCCTTCGTTGCCCGGGAGGTGTGTTTGGGATCATTGTCATGCTAAAAGACCCAGCCACGTTTCATCTTCAATGCCCTTGCTGATGGAAGGAGGTTTTCACTCAAAATCTCACGATACATGGCCCCATTCATTCTTTCCTTTACACGGATCAGTCGTCCTGGTCCCTTTGCAGAAAAACAGCCCCAAAGCATGAAGATTCCACCCCCATGCTTCACAGTAGGTATGGTGTTCTTTGGATGCAACTCAGCATTCTTTGTCCTCCAAACACGATGAGTTGAGTTTTTACCAAAAAGTTCTATTTTGGTTTCATCTGACCATATGACATTCTCCCAAACTTCAGACGGGCCTGGACATGTACTGGCTTAAGCAGGGGGACACGTCTGGCAATGCAGGATTTGAGTCCCTGGCGGAGTAGTGTGTTACTGATGGTAGGCTTTGTTACTTTGGTCCCAGCTCTCTGCAGGTCATTCACTAGGTCCCCCCGTGTGGTTCTGGGATTTTTGCTCACCGTTCTTGTGATCATTTTGACCCCACGGGGTGAGATCTTGCGTGGAGCCCCAGATCGAGGGAGATTATCAGTATTCTTGTATGTCTTCCATTTCCTAATAATTGCTCCCACAGTTGATTTCTTCAAACCAAGCTGCTTACCTATTGCAGATTCAGTCTTCCCAGCCTGGTGCAGGTCTACAATTTTGTTTCTGGTGTCCTTTGACAGCTCTTTGGTCTTGACCATAGTGGAGTTTGGAGTGTGACTTTTTGAGGTTGTGGACAGGTGTCTTTTATACTGATAACAAGTTCAAACAGGTGCCATTAATACAGGTAACGAGTGGAGGACAGAGGAGCCTCTTAAAGAAGAAGTTACAGGTCTGTGAGAGCCAGAAATCTTGCTTTTTTGTAAGTGACCAAATACTTATTTTCCACCATAATTTGCAAATAAATTCATTAAAAATCCTACAATGTGATTTTCTGGAATTTTTTTTCTCAATTTGTCTGTCATAGTTGACGTGTACCTATGATGAAAATGACAGGCCTCTCTCATCTTTTTAAGTGGGAGAACTTGCACAATTGGTGGCTGACTAAATACTTTTTTTCCCCACTGTATAGATAGATAGATAGATAGATAGATAGATAGATAGATAGATAGATAGATAGATAGATAGATAGATAGATAGATAGATAGATAGATAGATAGATAGATAGATAGATAGATAGATAGATAGATAGATAGATAGATAGATAGATAGATAGATAGATAGATAGATAGATATAGAATAAGGTTGGATTGAAAACCTACAGGACGGTAGCTCTCCAGGAACAGGGTTGGAGAGCCCTGGTTTAGATATACTGGTAGAGGAACCAGGTTGTTAGCTAGCTATTGAGGTAACATGACTGAACAAGGTGTAAACAAATACCTGTGAGGAGTTTTGAAACGACCCGCGACATGGTTTAAGAACAGGGCCTAAAACAAACTTTTTGTTCCACCATTTATTTCCCTGTCACTTTGCAGGTAAAAAGTCTACCAGCCACTCAGAATTCTTACCAGCCAATACATTTATTCAACATAATAACACCAAAACGCACCCCAGAAAATTTTTGTGGTTTTGTTTTTTAAGGTTTTGTATTTCTCCCAGTTTTTTTTCATGTTTTCACTCTCAAAATCACACTTTTCCTTTGACAAAATTGGATGTTCTAAGTTCACAACAATGCTAAACCACATCAGGAGACTACTTTTGAGGCAAAGGGAATAAAATAAAATAAAATATTTTGGAGGGTTTAGTAATTTAAATTGCACACCTCAAAAGACTGGTGTTTGGCTGGCATACACAATAGCAGAGTTTGCAAAACAAAAGACCACCTGATTGATGCAAATCATCATGATATCATATCAGTATTCCAGGTTAGCCTACTTTGCAGTTAACATTGAATTTAGAACGTTTTATGGGAAAGCCTTTAGAAATGACTGTTTCGGCATCGCCAACTGGCTACACAAAGTCGTTTCCCATGCTGTTACGTCTTCAGAAAGTTGCAAGAAATACAAAATCACTGATGCATTATTTAATATTCTTTAAATGCAGGTTTTGTATTGAACGAATCTGCACTCACTTTTTTCTCTAGGGCACTCGGAAACAAGCGCACAGTGAAGTCTATCATTACAGGATTGTGTCGAGGCATAGATCTGGGGAAGGGTACCAAAAAATGTCTGCAGCATTGAAGGTCCCCAAGAACACTCATGCTGTGGGGATGTTTTTCAGCGGCAGGGACTGGGAGACTAGTCAGGATCGAGGGAAAGATGAACGGAGCAAAGTACAGAGTGATCCTTGATGAAAACCTGCTCCAGAGCGCTCAGGACCTCAGACTGGGGCAAAAGTTCAACTTCCAACAGGACAAATACCCTAAGCACACAGCCAAGACAATGCAGGACAGGCTTGGGACAAGTCTCTGAATGTCCTTGAGTGGCCCAGCCAGAGCACGGACTTGAACCCGATCGAACATCTCTGGAGAGACTTGAAAATAGCTGTGCAGCAACGCTCCCCATCCAACCTGACAGAGCTTGAGAGGATCTGCAGAGAAGAATGGGAGAAACTCCCCAAATACAGGTGTGCCAAGCTTGCAGCGTCATACCCAAGAAGACTCGAGGCTGTAATCGCTGCCAAAGCTGCTTCAACAAGTACTGAGTAAAGGGTCTGAATACTTATGTAAATGTGATATTTTATATATTTATAAATTAGCACATATTTCTACAAAACTGTTTTTGCTTTGTCATTATGGGGTATTGTGTGTAGACTGATGAGGGGAAAAAACTATGTAATACATTTTAGAGTAAGGCTTTCACGTAACAAAATGTGGAAAAAGTCAAGGGGTCTGAATACTTCGCTAGGTGTTCCTTCTATTTACAAACCTACGGAGGCACTAAAATATGCTAAACGGTGCTCCACTCAACCTGCTGAGTGGAAACCCAATCTGCTTTGAAGATAAAAAGGTTAATAAATAAATAAAATATATCTCCTCCCTCTAATTCTTAACATGCACAGATTTGTGTATACAATCAATCTCGCTCTCGCTCGCTCTCTCATGCACAAACACATTTGCACTGTTTCTTTCTTTCGTTTGTTCTCTCCCTCCCCCTCTTTCCTTGACTCCTACTCGCTGTTTTCTAAAGGCAGCAAATCATGTTTGTGATAGAATTATATTGTGAAACTCCTGTTCTGTTCTGTACTAAGAAGATAGCCAAGGTGAACAATAGAAAGAGAATGAAATAAATTAATTAAGAGATGTTTAGAGCGCCATGAGACATGGTGAGAGAGCGAGAGAGCGAAGGAGAGAGAAAAAGAAAGGGAGGGAGATGGAGGGATAGGGTGAGGTAGATACAGACAGAGAAAGAAGGAGATGTAGATACAGACAGAGAAAGAGGGAGAGGTAGATACAGACAGAGAAGAAGGAGAGGTAGATACAGACAGAGAAGAAGGAGAGGTAGATACAGACAGAGAAAGAGGGAGAGGTAGATACAGACAGAGAAGAAGGAGAGGTAGATACAGACAGAGAAGAAGGAGAGGTAGATACAGACAGAGAAAGAGGGAGAGGTAGATACAGACAGAGAAAGAGGGAGAGGTAGATACAGACAGAGAAAGAGGGAGAGGTAGATACAGACGGAGAAGAGGGAGAGGTAGATACAGACAGAGAAGAGGGAGAGGTAGATACAGACAGAGAAGAGGGAGAGGTAGATACAGACAGAGAAAGAGGGAGAGGTAGATACAGACAGAGAAAGAGGGAGAGGTAGATACAGACAGAGAAAGAGGGAGAGGTAGATACAGACAGAGAAAGAGGGAGAGGTAGATACAGACAGAGAAAGAGGGAGAGGTAGATACAGACGGAGAAGAGGGAGAGGTAGATACAGACAGAGAAGAGGGAGAGGTAGATACAGACAGAGAAGAGGGAGAGGTAGATACAGACAGAGAAAGAGGGAGAGGTAGATACAGACAGAGAAAGAGGGAGAGGTAGATACAGACGGAGAAGAGGGAGAGGTAGATACAGACAGAGAAGAGGGAGAGGTAGATACAGACAGAGAAGAGGGAGAGGTAGATACAGACAGAGAAAGAGGGAGAGGTAGATACAGACAGAGAAAGAGGGAGAGGTAGATACAGACAGAGAAGAGGGAGAGGTAGATACAGACAGAGAAGAGGGAGAGGTAGATACAGACAGAGAAGAGGGAGAGGTAGATACAGACAGAGAAAGAGGGAGAGGTAGATACAGACAGAGAAGAGGGAGAGGTAGATACAGACAGAGAAGAGGGAGAGGTAGATACAGACAGAGAAGAGGGAGAGGTAGATACAGACAGAGAAAGAGGGAGAGGTAGATACAGACAGAGAAAGAGGGAGAGGTAGATACAGACAGAGAAAGAGGGAGAGGTAGATACAGACAGAGAAGAGGGAGAGGTAGATACAGACAGAGAAAGAAGGAGAGGTAGATACAGACAGAGAAGAGGGAGAGGTAGATACAGACAGAGAAAGAGGGAGAGGTAGATACAGACAGAGAACGAGGGAGAGGCTCAATTAGCTGAGGGGTTGCTAACAAGGCTAATGAGACAGGCAGGCAGCGACACCAGCCCTGCTTCCAGACCCAAGACACACACACCCACAATCATGCACGTCACACAAACACACACACACACACACACACACACACACACACACACACACACACACACACACACACACACACACACACACACACACACTCACTCACTCACTCACTCACTCACTCTCAAGGCTCCGGGCAACTTCTCCTTAGTAGGTCAGATCTCTGTCTGAGATGGAGACAGAGGGAGGGAAAGTAGTGGAGATGAAGATAAACAGATAGAGGGCAGGATGGGTACTTACTGTGTCTAGGACAATTGGAGAAAGTCTGAGAGAGAAAGAGTGAGAGAGATGGGGGAATTTAAGGTGACCCTTTACCTGTCTCATGTCAGCATAAAAACAGAGAGAGATAAAAGGCCAAAGAGTGAGTGAAATAAGGAGGAAAGTTATGTCAGTTAATGAAGGTAGAGAGATAGAGGGAGGGAGGGAGAGAGAGAGAAAGGGAAAGGGTAACCCTTCTTATCTCTGGCTGGTGAGCAATCAGAGAGTGATAGAAGAAAAAAAAAAAAGAATGTTGTGACGGCAGAAATACATATTTAGCTGGCATTGGATGCACACCCTAAAGAAATGAGGGTTCCTCAAGGGTTCTTTGGGAAGGATGAGGGTTTTATGTGGAACCATAATGACTCAAATAACCATTTGAGCTCTTCAATGGTTCTTTACAGTTCACAAAAGGGTTATTTACTCTTTTAGTAATAATTACAGTTTTTTTTATCGCTTTGGTACTATTTTCACAAGTATGTGGTACATTTTCACAACTCTTAGTAAAAAACTCCAAACTGTTCACACTTGTAACACAGCCAGTCATTGTGCATTCATTTGGATTGTAAACATCCCTCACCACACAACCATTGATTCAAAATATAAGTTTATTGTGAAATGTAATGAGATCATTGGTTTAATCCACAGCCCTGTGTAGCTCAGTTGGTAGAGCATGGCGTTTGCAATGCCAGGGTTGTGGGTTCGTTTCCTACGGGGGGCCAGTATGAAAATGTATGCACTTACTAACTATACGTCACTCTGGATAAGAGCGTCTGCTAAATGACTAAAATGTAAAACACAACATAATTATATATTTTCAATTTAGTCGTTTTAACTACCAGTTAATCCAAACAATGCAATATTCACCATATATACATAAGTATGTGGACACCCCTTTAAATTAGTGGATTCGGCTATTTCAGCCACACCCGTTGCTGACAGGTGTATACAATCGAGCACACAGCCATGCAATCTCCATAGACATACATTGGCAGTAGAATGACCTTACTGAAAAGCTCAGTGACTTTCAAAGTGGCACCATCATAGGATGCCATCTTTCCAACAAGTTGGTTCGTCAAATTTCTGCCCTGCTGAGGTGCCCCGGTCAACTGTAAGTGCTGTTATTGTGAAGTGAAAACGTCTAGGAAAAAACAATTGCTTCAGCTGCGAAGTGGTAGGCCACACAAGCTCACAAAACGGGACAGCTGAAGCGCGAAAAAATCATCTGTCATCAGTTGCACCCGAGTTCCAAACTGCCTCTGGAAGCAACGTCAGCACAAGAAGTGTTTGACGGGAGTTTCATGAAATGGGTTTCCATGGCCGAGCAGCCTAATATCACCATGCACAATGCCAAGCGTCGGCTGGAGTGATGAATCACTCTTCACCATCTGGAAGTCCGATTGACGATTTCCATAATATCTATCTAATGTGTAATCAAAGGTGTAATCAATGAAGACATCCTCTACAATCATTCATGCAAAAAAAAACATTAAATTTTTCAGATATAATTGCAACATTGGTATACTGTTTGTAAACAAATGTAAGAAATGAAATGAAATGAATGAAAATATAACATAACATTTAGCACGCATTCATTTGCATCAAGCCTGTCTTGAGCATTTGGCCATAAATTCTCATCCACATCACAGTGAATGTCCTCATTGTTCATATACTGCGGGAAAAACCTTTTGGCATGGCGAATCCAAGCTTGACATTGGTCTGCATTGATGTCGTCGCATGCCTCATCCATAGCCAGAAGGAAGGTGGCACGCTCATGGGGATGGCGATCATAAACCTTCCACCTCCATGCTGAAAGACATTCCTCAATAGGGTGGAGGAAAGGAGGGTATGGGGGCAGGTATAGGGTCACAAATCGGGGATGGGCCCGAAACCATGCCTGAACCACTTCTGCATGATGGAACCTGACATTGTCCCACAAATTCACATGGGTGACCCCTTCCCCTTGACATGCCTGCTCAATTTCATTGAAAGACACAATAAGGTGTGCAGCTCTGTAGGATCCAAGTAATGGCCTACGTCCTACCACACCATCTTCAGAGATAGCTGCGCACATGGAGATGTTTCCCCCACATTGTCCAGGCCCTTGGACGGTTGGCCGATGAGGTTCTGCCCACGGAGCCGAGTTTTGGCCAGGTTGAAGCCCGCTTCATCAACAAAGGTATACAGTGAGGGAAAAAAGAATTTGATCCCCTGCTGATTTTGTACGTTTGCCCACTAACAAAGACATGATCAGTCTATAATTTTAATGGTAGGTTTATTTGAACATTGAGAGACAGAATAACAACAACAAAATCTAGAAAAATGCATGTCAAAAATGTTATAAATTGATTTGCATTTTAATGAGGGAAATAAGTATTTGAGGAAGGAAAGTTAAAGCTTGGTCTCAAATGGGTCTTACAAATGGACAATGACCCCAAGCAAACTTCCAAAGTTGTGGCAAAATGGCTTAAGGCCAACAAAGTCAAGGTATTGGAGTGGCCATCACAAAGCCCTGACCTCAATCCTATAGAAAATTTGTGGGCAGAACTGAAAAAGTGTGTGCGAGCAAAGAGGCCTACAAACCTGACTCAGTTACACCAGTTCTGTCAGGAGGAATGGGCCAAAATTCACCCAACTTATTGTGGGAAGCTTGTGGAAGGCTACCCGAAACATTTGACCCAAGTTAAACAATTTAAAGGCAATGCTACCAAATACTAGTTGAGTGTATGTAAACTTCTGACCCACTGGGAATGTGATGAAAGAAAGAAAAGCTGAAATAAATCATTCTCTCTATAATTATCCAGACATTTCACATTCTTAAAATACAGTGGTGATCCTAACTGACCTAAGACAGGGAATTTTTACTAGGATTAAATGTCAGGAATTGTGAAAAACTGAGTTTATATGTATTTGGCTAAGGTGTATGTAAACGTCTGACTTCAACTGTATTTTAAGAATATAATGGAATATAACAGACCATGTTTATTTCTCTTATAATAAAAACCTTACAGTGTAACAACAGTTTTAGTAAGTAATAAGCTACGGTCCAGTTTCAGCTTCTTCTGACAAAGCAAAAACAAAAAAAAGTGTATTTTTTCTGGTGTGCGCACAGGACAGAGGAAGAGCAATTCTTACATTATTGTTCTAAATTCAATCACTCTCTTTTTCTTCATCCTCATCATTCAGTTCATTCAAATTCAATTGTAATACATTTTGTCACTCCCGTTCAACAACTCCAAAGCGCAAGAGTTACAGTTGCATGACAAACAGGTGTTGTTAGATTACAATTTAATTTAGCTGCCAGTTTGGAACAGTGTAAACAATACTAAATAAAGTATAAGCAATACCAGAGAGTCTGTTCTAATGAAAAAATATTGTAAAGCCTTTAATACAGCATAGCAAAGTTTAAACAGCTGGATTTGTGAAATTGCTTTATCTGACAATTTTGCGGTTGCATGAGGCTTGGTGATCACAGAATCAGTAGGATATTAAAGAAACACTCAAATAGGCAACAGAAGCAGGAACAGCATAGGGCTGAGTGACTCACTCATTACTGGCTTTCGTTCAAAATAAGTTATATTATGATGCAGAGTTAAAGAAACATTCTTTCTGATTGTCTTTAGCATGCAGTCTCTCCTCTCGCTACAGCTAATTTCGTTTGAATAGGATACTTGTGCCTTACAGCCCATTACATAAATGAAGAATGTTATCCACCACGGAGTGGGACAGTGTAGCTCAAATACGCGGATAGCATAAGCTATTGTGAAAGATAATTTGTGGATCTTGTTGATTTCTTCTATCACTTCAAGAGGCCTACTGTCCACCTGGTTATTGTGTGGTTCCAAAGGATAAAGCGTCACATTCAGATGGATGGTGTGGTGTCAGAGAGAAGCCAGCTGTGAGCCTGCGACCAGGCATGGTGGATGACATCCTTTTCCTGCACAGCAATTTGAAGAAATACAGTGAAGAATGGACAGTTTTTTAAGTTATTGTTTTAGTATATTTTTTGTTGTCTAACATTAGAAGGCACTTTAAAGTAATTTGAGCTGTCAATGTGCCGCATTGCATTGTGATAAAAAAATAAATATCTGTTCTTAATTCATGGCATGGTTTCTTTTTAGCCAAATGTTGAATAGACATGCAGACAAATTAATTAATGCAGGAAAATAGGAATAGTAGCCTACTGTCTGTAGTCATAAAAACAATAAATAAATTGATATTATTTTGTTGGGTAACGGATCGGCTCTCGGAACTCATTAAAAGTCAGCTTCTATCTTCAATATAATCATTCATTCAGAAGGTTAAACCCATAATTCTTAGGCCTGCAGTAAATTAAATTAGATTACCAGGTTCATTTTTCATTAGGTCATAATAATCCATGCCTTCTGGGAATGTTATGACGTCCAAAAGTTATGGGTGAAGTTAGAAATGTGAAGTAATCAGAAGTATTACAATGGAAATTAACTTTTAATCCATCTGTTTGCATACAGTATTTGAAGACATGGCATATATGGGTGCCCAGGCGTTTGGAAATTGCTCCCAATGATGAACCAGACTTTTGGAGGTCTACAATGTTTTTTCTGAGGTCTTGACTGATTTATTTTGATTTTCCCATGATGTCAAGCAAAGAGGCACTGAGTTTGAAGGTAGGCCACAGGTACACCTCCAATTGACTCAAATGATGCCTATCAGAAGCTTCTAAAGCCATGACATAATTTTCTGGAATTTTCCAAGCTGTTTAAAGGCACAGTCAACTTAGTGTACGTAAACTTCTGACCCACTGGAATTGTGATACAGTGAATTATAAGTGAAATAATCTGTCTGTAAACAATTGTTGGAAAAATTGCTTTTATCACGCATAAAGTACATGCCAAAACTATAGTTTGTTAACAAGAAATTTGTGGAGTGGTTGAAAAACGAGTTTTAATGACTCCAACCTAAGTGTATGTAACGGGCCTCCTGTATCTCAGTTGGTAGAGCATGGCGCTTGCAACGCCAGGTTTGTGGGTTCGATTCCCACGGGGGGCCAGTATGAAAAATGTATCCACTCACTCACTGTAAGTCGCTCTGGATAAGAGCGTCTGCTAAATGACTAAAATGTCAAATGTAAACTTCCGATTTCAACTGTATGTACGTACGGTCATTGTGGGGACGATGTAGTCCATGCACTTATTGATGAAGCCGGTGACTGAGGTGGTATGATCCTCAATGCCATTGGATGAATCCCGGAAACATATTCTAGTCTGTGCTAGCAAAACAGTGCTGTAGCTTAGCATCCGCGTCATCTGACCACTTCCGTATTGAGAGAGTCACTGGTAGTTCCTGCATTAGTTTTTGCTTGTAAGCAGGAATCAGGGGGATATAATTATGGTCAGATTTGCCAAATGGAGGGCAAGGGAGAGCCTTGTACACGTCTCTGTATGTGGAGTAAAGGTGGTCTAGAGTTTTTTTTTCTCTGGTTGCACAACGGATTTAAGTTTGCCTGCATTAAAGTCCCCACCCACTAGGAGCGCCGCTTCTGGATGAGCATTTTCTTGCTTGCTTATGGTCTTATACAGCTGGTTGAGTGCAGTCTTAGTGCCGCCGTTGGTTTGTGGTGGGGAGGGTGATTGATGTTCTATTTGGAGAGAGAGAGCCCTTTGAACCCTTTGAGCTCTTCAATTGTTCTTTATAGTTCACAAAAGGGTTCTTTGCTCTTTTAGTGATAATTAAAATGTATGGGTGGCAGCTCATTAGAATATTTTGGGGCGTGGTTTGCACACAGCATTTCTTGTGCAACCCAGTTTCTTGTATGTTACATTATGCTATTACATGTTATATGTGACTATGCCCAGAAACGGTGTCTTGTGAAAAATTCAAGTATGGCCTTCTGTAAATTGAGAACGGTTGACTAATTCAGGGACCCACAGCCATTCCAGATTAGGGTTGAATGGCGGGAACCCGGTTACCGAGATTTAGCGGGATTTACCACCCAAAACCACTCCCTTTTCCCGGGATAAATAACTGTGAGAAACTGGTAAATTATAATACATTATTTATATGAACAGTATGGCGTGAAATTGAACTGTTAAATGATATGCAATGTCTAAATCTGGCTTCTCTACGGCCTCTGCATGATGAATCAACGCTCAGGGTGGGGACAGACCCATCTCAGTATGGAGCGCAGTTCACAATGCATGTAGACCTATCACCTCACTATGCTAACTTTTTTTCTTGTAGCCTATGCTACAGTAACATAAAGACCGAATGCTAATTTAACCATCTCCATCTGGCTTCGGGGGTCACCTTGTTTTTTAGTGTATCACTCGACTATCGTTGCTTAAAATCAGTGCACATGCGAGCACTCTCTCACAGTCTTTCTCTCTCTCCATCAACTCCATTCAAATTGCATCCAAAATAGCTAATCCTGTTCTAGATTGATATATATCCCTATATATAGTTGTCCTAGCCTACCTCTTTCAGGTAATAAATTCAATGCAGAATTAGCCTTATATTTGATGGGTTACGCATAATAAGCTTCTAATTTATAGCCTCTGTCTCTTGCGCAATACTCAAGCACCTGTGCTTCGCTGGCCTCTCTTTAAAAAATGCTCCTTAGCTCTTGGAGTCCCATGCAGGAAAAGCTAGACTAGAATAGCTTGCTGGACATTATTTTAGCATTTCTTACACAAATAGACTATTCGAAGAGGGACGCAAGCTATTTTTTGCTGAATGTTAAATACAGCAGCAAATAGAACTCACAGGGAGTTTGAAAGAAGAGCGAACTCGCAATGGTGGTAGGCTATTGCTGTTATTTATTCAGACCCATAACCATTCATTCGTGAAGAGAAGTGAAAGCCTTCTTCATCTAATTATAGTCCTATATTATTCAAGGATGTCGATAGAATGACTAAGATAAGGAAAACAAAACATATTTCATTTAACTGTTGAAAGCGAGGAAGGAATGAAGCAACAATAGAGAGAGAAATAGGAGGTAGGCGAATAACATTTGGGGAAATATTATCAACGGTAGATATGCATCAGCCTACTAATAATACAAATATATTCCAAATTAAAATCAAATTCGCTAGCCTATACTTGTAGAATTGTAGGCCACATGTGCTGCACCAGAATCACATGTTCTCTTCTGCTTTATCATGGTTTGAACGATGTGCGTAATTCCAGTCCATATAATACAGTATAATACAATACAATACAGTAATACAGTTCACACTCAAAAAGATTAGCCTACCAGAGCTAGTTTAATTTATTTACCCAAGAGAGCATATAGCTAGCTACATCTATGGGGTTTTCTGTTTTTCTGTCGTGCGTAATGTGCAGTAGCCTACAGTGCATTCGGAAAGTATTCAGACCCTTGACTTTTTCCACATTTTGTTACTTTACAGCCTTATTCTAAAATGGATTAAATTGTTTCCCCCCCTCATCAATCTACACACAATACCCCGTAATAACGAAGCAAAAATGTTTTTTTAGAAATGTTAGCAAATTTATTATGAATAAAAAAACTAAAATATCACATTTGCGTTAGTATTCAGACACTTTACTCAGTACTTTCTTGAAGCACATTTGGCAGCGATTACTGCCTCAAGTCTTCTTGGGTATGACGCTACAAGCTTGGCACACCTGTATTTGAGAAGTTTCTCCCATTCTTCTCTGCAGATCTTCTCAAACTCTGTCAGGTTGGATGGGGAACGTCGCTGCACAGCTATTTTCAGGTCTCTCCAGAGATGTTCGATCGGGTTCAAATCCGTGCTCTGGCTGGGCCACTCAAAGACATTCAGAGACTTGTCCCGAATCCACTCCTGCGTTGTCTTGGATGTGTGCTTAGGGTCGTTGTCCTGTTGGAAGGTGAACCTTCGCCCCAGTCTGAGGTCCTGAGCGCTATGGAGCAGGTTTTCATCAAGGATTTCTCTGTACTTTGCTCCGTTCATCTTTCCCTCGATCCTGACTACTTTCCCAGTCTCTGCCGCTGAAAAACATCCCCACAGCATGATGCTCCCACCACCATGCTTCACCGTAAGGATGGTGTGCCAGGTTTCCTCCAGATGTGACGCTTGGAATTCAGGCCAAAGAGTTCAATCTTGGTTTCATCAGACCAGAGATTCTTGTTTCTCATGGTCTGAGAGTCCTTTAGGTGCCTTTTGGCAAACTCCAAGCGAGCTGTCATGTGCTTTTTACTGAGGAGTGGCTTCCGTCTGGCCACTCTACCATAAAGGCCTGATTGGTGGAGTGCTGCAGAGATGGTTGTCCTTCTAGAAGATTCAACCATCTCCACAGGGGAACTCTGGAGCTCCGTCAGAGTGACCATCGGGTTCTTGGTCACCTCCCTGACCAACGCCCTTCTCCCCTGATTGCTCTGTTTGGCCGGGCGGCCAGCTCTAGGAAGAATCTTGGTGGTTCCAAACTTCTTCCATTTAAGAATGATGGAGGCCATTGTGTTCTTGGGGACCTTCAATGCTGCAGACATTTTTTGGTACCCTTCCCCAGATCTGTGCCTCGTCATAATCCTGTCTCGGAGCTCTACGGACAGTTCCTTCAACCTCATGGCTTGGTTTCTGCTCTTACATGCACTATCAACTGTGGGACCTTATATAGACAGGTGTGTTCCTTTCCAAATCATGTCCAATCAATTGGCTTTACCACAGGTGGACTCCAATCAAGTTGTCGAAACAGCTCAAGGATGATCAATGGAAACAGGATGCACCTGAGCTCAATTTCGAGTCTCATAGCAAAGGGTCTGAATACTTATGTAAATAAGGTATTTCTATTTAGTTTTTGTTTTTAATTTTCCAAACATTTCTAAAAACTTATTTTCCCTTCATCATTATGGGGTATTGTGTGTAGATTGATGAGAAAAAAATATATAAGGCGGTAACGTAACAAAATTTGGAAATAGTTAAGGTGTCTGAAAACTTTCCGAATGCGCTGTATCTCATACAGTATATGTATTGGACAACGACACAATCATTTGGGCTTTTTTGGGCTTGGGCTCATTAAATGTCATTATTGTAGGGCTCATAAAATGTAGCATCAGGTTGGAATTTTCATGTATATCAAAGCTCTAATCAAATCCAGACATTTATATGCTTTACAATACTTTTGAATGACACTTCCGGTTTTGGCTGGAAATACCGGGTTACCCGGGAGAAAAGTGATTTATTCTTTGGATGGAACATTTGTAAAATAACGAGAAAATATTCAACCCTATTCCAGACCTAGAACCCCTGATTCAACTTGTTAATAAACACAATAATAGAACCTATGCAATTTTAACAATATAATATGGCTATTAAACCAGAATAAATAAAAGATGTGTGGTTCTACAAAGAACCTTTGAGATTTCGATATCTTCTTTATAGAACCATTCTCCATAAAGGTTCTATGAGGAACCATAAAAAGGGTTCTACATAGCCCCCAAAAGGGTTGTAACCATAGCGGAACCCTTTTTTGGTGCTATATAGAAATGTTTTTAATGTTTCTTTATAGAACTTTAAGAAAGGGTTCTTTATAGCACCATTCAGGTTCCATTTAGAACCTTATGGGAAAAAAAGGTTCCATATAAGCCAAATATCCCTTATTTGGCACTATATAAAACCATTTGTTTTCAGTGTGCAGAGAGAAGAGTAGAAAAGAGTAGAGAAGGGGGAGAAGGAGATAGAGGATATGAGAAGAGAGAAAGAGAGAGCACGAGAAAATGAGAGAACAAGAAAACAAGAAAAAACAAGAGACACAGATAAAAAATCTCCTACCTGTCTCAGGGTGGCAGGGTCCGTGCTGGTGGCAGGTGCAGGGCACACAGGGTGACAGCGGTCCTCCGTTAGGGACCTCTCTGGTGTACCCTGGGGCACACAGCTCACAGAACTGACCCCCAAATCCCGGGGGACACGTACACACCTCAACCCATGGAGCAGGGGGGGTAGAGGGGGTAACAGGGCTGGAGGAGGGGGCAGCGGAGGCCAGGGTTACCTCTGAGAGTTGGGACGTGTCTGGGGAGAGAGGATGGAGATCATTAATACTTTAACTCCAACTCTGGAGAGAGAGGAGGAAGAGAGAGAAGACATGAATGCTAAAACTCTAAAAGGCTACTCTGACATACTGAAGTCAATGGTCCAGTAATACTGTGTGTTTGATCATCAGGAATTTATCTAAGTTGCTGTTGAATAGGTGGGAATTCACCAATATGGTTTTTACTGTAGGCTATGTGTCCGTGCATGAGGGCGGTCAAGAATATAGCTCTGTAGGCTACAGTAGTGGGAGAGTGATATCTGCTGGTAAAGCTAAGACATTTAACATCTCTGTCTCTCTGGATATTCACTGGAGGTCCCGAGGTGCCCAATAAGACAAGCCAGCTGTTCACCATGCAAACTCTGTTATACATTGTAGCTCTATGACATTGTGAATGTGTGTGTGTGTGTGTGTGTGCGCACATGCGTGCATATGTGCGCATACCTGGGTGCTTGTGATGCACACACACACCTAGCTACCTCTAGCTACCTCACTCTGGGAATCTCTGATAAAACAAATGGATAAATCAGTGCAGTGGAGCGAGAGAGGAGGAGGAGGAATGGAGGAGAGGAAGAGGAGGAGAGGTGGAGGCATGGCAGGAGCCTGCACCCACAGGGATTACTGATCCCTCTCTCCTTCATGAATAGTGATGGGGGGATAGTACAGGTTGAATCCTCCTCAGCCATCATACAGAATACTACCACCACTAGTCAAGGTCCAGCGCCTGGCTTTTAACAGTGTGTGCATGCGTGTGTCAGTCACAGCGAATCAGGGATGTGTGATTTTCATGAGATCAAAAATATAGCCTGTGTGAATGAATGAATGAATGTGTAATGAGAGAGATAGGAAGAGAGGGAAAGAAAAAGACAGGGGGAAAAGACAGGATGAGCATGAGGAAGAGAGAGAACTTGGGCTCTAACAAATTGTGATCCCCTGATCCTTCAGCGACGATCAAACACAGTTAATTTTCCATACTATCTGCAAATCAGCACCCAATCAACTCATCCCTCCTGACGACCATACCCCTGGCTGCCTGCTAACCCCTCTACCACACCATCTCTCTCTATCTCTCACTCTATCGAGCTCTCTCTCTCTTCCTTTACTCCAGCTCCTCATGTCTCCCTCTCTTTCTCTGTTCATCTCTCTCTCCCTCTTCTCCATCTCCTTCTCTCCATCTCTCTCCCTCTCTCCCTTCATACCTTTCTCCACCCCTCACAACTCTCCCTCTGCTGATTGTGTGGAACTGGAAGCCTCCTATCCTAACCTAACATTCCCAACACCACTTAGCTGTCACACAGGCAGGATCCTCACCCAACAATGTGACAGCAATCGCCTACAGACAATCCTGTCATTAAAATAATGCAGCCTAATAATTAATGCCTTAATCCGTGATTTGGTGCAGGGAGGGAGAAAAAAGTGCTTTGTGGGATTTTACTATTAGCGTCTGCTGGGCGCCTGCAGAGATAAGACACTTCTAACACTGTTTGAGAACTAATTTGAGACCGAACACAATTCATTAGCAATATTTTCCCCCGTGATACGGAAAGAGGTTGTATGAATGTGTGTGTATGTGTGTAAGAGGGAGAGAGAGTGTGTGTATGCGAGTGTGACTGTTTGTGTGTGTGTGTGTGTGTGAGAGAGAGAGAGAGAGAGAGAGAGAGAGAGAGAGAGAGAGAGAGAGAGAGAGAGAGAGAGAGAGAGAGAGAGAGAGAGAGAGAGAGAGAGAGAGAGAGAGAGAGAGACTGTATGTGTATGTGTACATGAGTATAGATGCGAGTGTGAATGTGTTAATGTGTGCATGTGCATAGTGTGTATGTAAGGTTTATTGTGTGTGTGGCTGTGACACCCGTAATTAAAGTGGCTGAGAGAGAGATGGTGGCTTTGAATAGCTGTTCTGTCATGTATGTGCTGTAATCCAATGCAATGCCTCTCAGATCCTCGCAGTACACTGATCTAAACACTATGAGAGAGAGCGAGAGAATCAGACTGTACCCTCATCCCCCCAAAAATAGCAGAATATTTGGAAGAACAGAAAGGCAATATCTGTGAATGAAAGTCCTGCTCTCGCATAGATGGATTTGGCACAACTCAGTACTTCAGTCAGAGCTAAAGAAGACCTTAACTGATAATGGAAATGTGTGTCTTATTAGGCTAAAAGTGGTTGTGTGTATAAGCTAGACAGATAGAATGTGTGTGCGTGTGTTCATGCGTGCGTGTCTATATGAAAGTGAATTAGGCAGACTGTTACTAAGTGGGATAGAGCTCCAGTATTGAACTTCCCCTGCCAGTGAAATAACTTGGCAGCTGATATTTGCGAGGCCCAGCTGTGTTATAACAGAGATTCTCCTCGCAGCCTTCCAGAAGAGGCCGGCGCCAATGAGAGGGCAGCAGGTTGAGAGCAGGAAGTAGGAAGCAGACTGCTGTCTATTAACGAACTGCTGTAGTAAATCCCTCTCATGTCAGGCAGGAGAATGTGAATGACAGGGCCGAGAGGAACCACTACACTGACTACAGAGCTTGTTGCCTGCTTGTAACGTAACAACTTTTCTGATTAAGAAAAATGTCTAGGTTAAATGAAGACATACTCACAGTAATAGAGTACTGGAGGCACAAATAATGAAAAACACGCTAGCCATTGTATGTACTGTGTGCACACACACTTATACACTCCCACTCCTACAAACACACATACAAACATACACATAGCAAAAGTGTTAAAATCTCAGTGTTGAGGTATAAAGTGTTGTGTTATATCTGAGTGTTGATTCTAGTGGAGTTAACACCAGTAGATTGAAACTGACACCACCTGCAGTGAATAAAATAAGTGTTATTTGGATCACAATGGAATCTCCACTGTGTGGTGTTGTTGTTACTCGACTGTGTTGCCACAGCATATAGTCATTACTATATTACCAGCATAACGTTTTTATGTTTTTTTTTGTAGGTTTCGACTCCCTTTGAATAATGACGTTGTTTACTTTGAACGACCAACACACTGTCATCTCAGAACTTCTCTAGGAAATGTTAGTCATCACTAATGTTAGTCATCATGCCTGTGTGGTGTTCTGTGCCTGGCTGTGCTAATTACAAACAAGTGCGAAAATGAGTTATCTTTCACTGTTCTACCTACCGGAGATTCACCCCGATTCTACCAGTGGCTTGTGGCTATCAAAAATGATGCGGTGACCAAAGATTACCAGAGGGACTTTCAGGCTGAACCAACGACAGCTGAGAAGTGATGCGATACCATTGATTTTTTTCCTTCACAACAAAATGGATTAGAGGTAACCTAACGTTAGCTAGCTTGCTAGCTTCGCTGGGTAAGTTAGCTAGCTAGCTAAATTTACAGTCCTGTATTGAACTCTGAAAGCCATAACTAACTCACTCTCTATTTGTGTGTTGGTGGTCTCAGCTGGCTAGCAATCTTGCTACCAATTTAGTGATGCTAGTTAGCTAACTGCAAACTGCAAATATTTAAATGTCCATTGTTAGGTATGCTTAGCTAGCCATTCTAATAGAGATCAATGCAATTAGTGGGGTGGTTAAATTGTGTATTCTTGGGTATTTTGTATTTTACAGAATCTGATTCTACCAACATGCACTTCCAACCCCTAGCTCTGCACAAGGTGAAGATAAGTTGGCCAAAATATTTACAAACTGACGGCTAAAATAACTCAATTTACAGTAAGCATGAAGTATAAACATGAATTGGGTAGTGTTTGTATGGTTTGTATTTGTTTTATGGGGTTAAAGGTGGTTAGAGGTAGTACCTTCCAGACCATGTAATCAATTTAGTCTACCCCTCTTCTCTTTTTACCTTTTATTTTGTAAAACTCAGGTTATCTG
The DNA here is from genome assembly GCF_964263955.1 of Coregonus lavaretus. Taxonomy (NCBI): domain Eukaryota; kingdom Metazoa; phylum Chordata; class Actinopteri; order Salmoniformes; family Salmonidae; genus Coregonus; species Coregonus lavaretus. The sequence continues at coordinate 10,525,926 of NC_140011.1, forward strand.
GAGTGATTCCACAGTGCCTTGCTGAAAAATACCCCAACGCAGGGGCATTTTGGGTACACAAGCATGAGGGAGCAGACACACCTTGCAGTTAGGGAGCACAACAAGATTGTGGGACAGAAACCAGTAAGGGACACTGAAAGTTATCAAATCAAGCTTACAACACTAATAACACAAATACCTTATTCTTATCTCTGTAGATTTTCAAAACAAAATACAAAGACAGGTCTACAAAGTCCCCCTGCAAAGGCCTACTATTGACAAGAATGATCTGTCAAATTCAATGGGCTGGGGGAGGTTTACCGACAGTACTTTGAGATGAGGAAGGGGTTTTTGGTTGTGCATGGTCGTGCTTAGACAGTAAATGTATTGTTGTGTATGAGAGCGATTGAGGTGCCATTTCTCCTCAACCTGCAGGGAACAGTAGCTACAGATTGTTAGACCAGATAATGTGATTTACCCAAAGATTTTTGCAGACATCTTGTCTGTTTCAAGTCTTCTCTCATTGATCTAGACATGTGGGTGTCCACCCCAAAGTGCTGCATGTCATGATGACAGAGACCTGTCTTGATCAATGAGTGAGAAGACATGAAATAAACACGATGGCGGCACACATGTTGTTGGATTACTTTATGGAGCAAAAAAAAGTATTTATTTTTATAATGGAGCATTTTCTAAATTCAAACTGACCCCCTGCACTGGACACAGACATTTTATGAGACTCCTGTTTCCCCAAATCGAGGACGAAGACAGCATCGCTAAGGTTGGTAGATCATTATCTGTGCTACACCAAACAGTATCCTGTAACTCAGTATTGGATACCAACTTTTTTTTTGTAAATCACATTATCTGGTGTAACAATCTGTAGTTAATAAAACTTCTGATCAGCAGATGATGGGAGAGGTGGTCCTAATGAAATTGCCATTCCAAAGAAACATACTGTAAGTTCAGGGAATACTGATCAAACTGTCATTCAGCTCCTCATGAGTAATCTGCTTGAAATCCAGCACAATGTTTAATCCCTCGAGAGGGATACAGTTCACGGGATACAGTTCTGCTACAATGACACACACAGGCAAAGGATTTATGTTTCTTTATCTAGAGTCCATTCCATGAAGAAGCCCAGGCACCACACTGTATTGTCTGTAAGATAGAAAATAAAATAAAAATATTATTTTGAACAGTTTGAACAGCAGTTGAACAGTGCCAGCATAACATCAACATTAGGGTAGAGGGGAGGGAATGGCCGGCAGGGATGTAGCTCAGTAGAGCATGGTGTTTGCAACGCCAGGGTTGTGGGTTTGATTCCCACGGGGGGCCAGTATGAAAAATATAAAATAATGTATGCACTAACTGTAAGTCGCTCTGGATAAGAGCGTCTGCTAAATGACTAAAATGTAAATGTAAATGTAAATGTAATGAAAATTACAGGCCTCTCTCATCTTTTTAAGTGGGAGAACTTGCACAATTGGTGGCTGACTAAATACTTTTTTTCCCCACTGTATGGCTACTGGTAGCTAAGTTAGCAAACAAAAACAATATTTGATTTCCCCCCACTGTAACACAGTTGTATATTAGCCAGCAATACACAATAATGGTATCAGTAAATAAACAAAAGTTAGCTAGCTAACAATGTGGCATGCAATAAAAAATTATTTACTTAGCTAGGCAACGTATTTGTCATCTGCCCTCTTGGTGCTGGCATCGGCTGTAGCTGAGCTTCTTACGTTAGCTAAATCCAAGTCTTTGTTTCGAATCCTCTTCGCTATATTCCGGTTGAAACATGTATGGTGGAATGTCACCATGTAGCTAATAGATGCTCCATTGTCAAATTCCTCCTTTTCAAAAAAGCCCGCCTTGGGGGAGGGACGGGGGCAAGAAGCACCACCCAACACAAGTTGTAGTCTTTCAGAGACTGGAAAATATGTGTCTGCTTGTATATTTAATAATGAATCCGCTGATAGGAACATCGCTGAAAGACGTCCAATGGCTCTATAGAACAAGGATAACCATATCGACACCCACGAAAATGTATAGTGCGATTAGTGTAACATTCAGCCTTCGCAAAATGCCACAAAGCAGGACTACATTTACTTTTAAACCTCGCCCCTGCCCATCAATACACCGGAACCCATCATAAGGTGTATCATTCCGCACGCGAAGCCCTGACCTGCCTTCCTCCTGGGCAATTACATGTGAAACACAACTCACTGTCATAGAAATGCCTCAACATGATGAAAACAAGCCATATTGTAGAGGATAACTACCCCATAACTAAATGCCTTATGAAACGTATAATATTTAATAATAAAGGGTTTACTTCAAACCAAAACGCATTTACTTTGCCAGTCACTTGGTGAGCACTTCAGGAACTTAAAATATTGAATGCAACAATCATGTCTCTGTCACTAACAAACACAGTCATGGGTGGGTATCTCGCACGTTCACCCAAAAGGTATGCTGGGAAATATGCAAATAAGGCTTTACACCCCCACCATCCCCCAACACTGCGAAAGTGTGACAGCATCAACTCTAATAAAGTGTTATTTTAGGTTGGAATTTGCAACATCTATCGTGTTAGGGAACCAACACTCTAGGGGTGTTAGTTTAACACTATTTTGGTAGTCGCACGTAATTTCTAAGAAAGTGTTTAATTGAACACTGTTGGTGTTAAAATTCTGATCTCACGGCGTGCACACACACACACTTACAGTTGTGTCCTCCTGCGTTGCTGATCCTGAATGCAGTGAGGTTGAAGAGAAGACATTGGAACTCGAAGGCAGACAGGAAAGGCCTCAGTCTTGTCTCCTCCTCGTGAAGTCTGGAAGAAGAGAAAACACAAACACAGCTCCATGATTACTGAGGACCGCAACATGTTTTTACAGTATTATTATGTGCTGTATGTTTGTATGAAGGAATGCATGAACTAATGCATGAATGAATGCATCTGAAAATCTCACATCACACATCTGAAATCTAACATGGGATGTTTGCATTAGAATTGGGGCTGCTGTGTACACCGTGTTATAAGTTTATCTGTTTGATATACAGCTCATACTCTGTCCTGTGTGAATGTGTTTTATATGAGCAGGGTATGTCCTCTATATGTCCTATGTGTCTATGAGTTTGTGTTGACAGTATCTTAAGATCGCTCTCTCTGTCTGTCTGTCTGTCTGTTTGTGTGTGTGTATGCTCATGCGTTAGAGATCTTCACAGATCCACCTGTACCCGAATATCCAAGACCCGAGCGGGTCCGGATCCAGAATTCTAAATAATGTTACGGGTCAGATCTGATATGATTGTCACATGTCTCGGGTATGTGTAATTTCAACTGACTTGTGGAAAGTCACATGATTTTGTGAAACCATGTGTTTTTGGCTACTCTAAATTATGTTGTCCAGCAGGTGCCACTAGTGTACACTGTGTTGATCAACGCCTCAACTAATGAACATATTTTTGACACAATTGGCGGGAAAGCCTCAGTGCTTCAGGAAGCTTTGTTTCCCCATCAGGAAGCTTCGTTTCCCCATCACTAGTAATTACTATTGATGGGGAAACAAAGCTTCCTGAAGCATTGAGAATATCCAGCCAAGTAATGAACCTGTCGAAAATAGGTTCATTACTCAAGGATTTGATTAACACAGTGTACACTAGTGGCACCTGCTGGTCAAAATAATTTAGAACAGCCAGATTATTATAGATGACGTCGCACACAAAGTAGCGCGTGCGCAGGGTAGCCTTTTGTCTTCTAACGAAACCAATACCAAACCAATCAGATTGTTGTTTGACAAAACAAAAGCTTCGGACGTCATTGATCATGTGCTTCTGATAAACTGATACAAGCATCAGTACGCTGTTTCGAAACAAACTGCTTAGCGATTTCGACGCATGCCTCTGCGCTCTGGTATCAAACTTAACATCACTAGTAATTACCAGTTGGTGGGTTGTGCAAGTGGATTTTCCCAGTCGTATGTTGTACATTTCCACTTCCCACTTGGTTAGGAATGCAGCATCTGGTGCAATCATTACTGCATTTTGAAATGTTGGTGAGACAATGTGCTGTCGGGGGCTCATTAGCATATTTGTGAGTATCACAATTACATGGTGACTAGCTATGAAGAAGTTATCTTATGGTTATTTGGTATCAAATACACTTAAATCAGCCTTTATCAAGGCTGCAACTGAGCATGTCCAAGCTTAATGTTTATGAAAAGCGCACATTAACTGGGATGACTTTCCCCCTTATGGGAGACCAAAAAGAGTTTGCTGAAAGCCATGCCTAGAATAAGCCAGATCTGCATGTTTCTCAGAGGCCACCGCTGTTACAGTATGCTGCTAATCAGCAAGTGATTTGCATGTTGTTAACAGAAGAGTCAGTGAATGCACAGTAGGTTACTGGCAAGATTTCTAGTAACCAATTGCTAGTAACACATTCTCTTTCAAAGTTTGCAGAACAGACTGTTTCAAGAAGATGCTCTACTTACATTTGCATAACTAGCAAAAACTTAAACTGCTACTGCTGGTTGGCACAAATACACATATATTTGATCACGCCCCCAAATATGCCAATGACCCCCACCAGTATATTGCCCCTACCTATCAAAGCGCAATGATGATCATACCTTATATTTAAAATATTGGGTAGGAAAATGTCCCATTATAACTACAAGGTACCGAAGTTCAAGTTCAAATCCCCAAAGAATTAATGTATACTCTACGTCAAGTGTCCTTGAGCACTGGTAATTTTACGTTGGTGGTGAGAATTGGACAATTGTTTACCCCATTTTGGGCAGCTTTTAGCAAAAAATATACAAAGAGATTATGAGTTCAAATACCATTTAACTCCCAAGTGTGTTCACAGAACAAATGCAGCAGCATTCTGCCATTTTATAGAAATAACACCTTCAATTGTTGTATTTTTGGCAAAGTGCAGAAATAAATTACCTGATCTTTCTTATATCGCTTATATATAGGACAGACACTTCAGAACAAACTTCCCTTTGAATGTAGTATATATGTTATTCAATGTGTTTGTATGGGCTAATAGCAGTAAGGCCATTTACATTTTTCATCAAATATATACAGCACCAGTCAAAAGGACATACCTACTCATTCAAGGGTTTTTCATTATTTTGACTATTTTCTACATTGTAGAATAATAGTGAAGACATCAAAACTATGAAATAACACATTTGGAATCATGTAGTAACCAAAAAAGTGTAAAAAAAATCAAAATATATTTTATATTTGAGATTCTTCAAATAGCCACCCTTTGCCTTAAAGACAGCTTTGCACACTCCTGGCATTCTCTCAACCAGCTTCACTTGGAATGATTTTCCAACAGTCTTGAAGGAGTTCCCACATCTGCTGAGCGCTTGTTGGCTGCTTTTCTTTCACTCTGCCGTCCAACTCATCCCAAACAATCTCAATTGGGTTGAGGTCGGTGGATTGTGGAGGCCAGGTCATCTGATGCAGCACTCCATCACTCTCCTTCTTGGTAAAATAGCCCTTACACAGCCTGGAGGTGTGTTGGGTGATTGTCCTGTTGAAAAACTAATGATAATCCCACTAAGCCCAAACCAGATGGGATGGCATATCACTGCAGAATGCTGTGGTATCCATGCTGGTTAAGTGTGCGTTGAATTTTTAAATAATCACAGACAGTGTCACCAGCAAAGCACCCCCACACCATAATCAAATCAAATCAAATCAAATTTTATTGGTCACATGCGCCGAATACAACAGGTGCAGACATTACAGTGAAATGCTTACTTACAGCCCTTAACCAACAGTGCATTTATTTTAAACAAAAAAAGTTTAAAAATAAAAAAGATTTACTAAAAAAAGTGTTGAGAAAAAAAAGAGCAGAAGTAAAAAATAAAGTGACAGTAGGGAGGCTATATATACAGAGGGGTACCGTTGCAGAGTCAATGTGCGGGGGCACCGGCTAGTTGAGGTAGTTGAGGTAATATGTACATGTGGGTAGAGTTAAAGTGACTATGCATAAATACTTAACAGAGTAGCAGCAGCGTAAAAAGGATGGGGTGGGGGGGCAGTGCAAATAGTCCGGGTAGCCATGATTAGCTGTTCAGGAGTCTTATGGCTTGGGGGTAGAAGCTGTTGAGAAGTCTTTTGGACCTAGACTTGGCACTCCGGTACCGCTTGCCGTGCGGTAGCAGAGAGAACAGTCTATGACTAGGGTGGCTGGAGTCTTTGACAATTTTGAGGGCCTTCCTCTGACACCGCCTGGTATAGAGGTCCTGGATGGCAGGAAGCTTTGCCCCAGTGATGTACTGGGCCGTACGCACTACCCTCTGTAGTGCCTTGCAGTCGGAGGCCAAGCAGTTGCCATACCAGGCGGTGATCCAACCAGTCAGGATGCTCTCGATGGTGCAGCTGTAGAATTTTTTGAGGATCTGAGGACCCATGCCAAATCTTTTTAGTCTCCTGAGGGGGAATAGGCTTTGTCGTGCCCTCTTCACGACTGTCTTGGTGTGTTTGGACCATGATAGTTCGTTGGTGATGTGGACACCAAGGAACTTGAAGCACTCAACCTGTTCCACTACAGCCCCGTCGATGAGAATGGGGGCGTGCTCAGTCCTCTTTTTTTTCCTGTAGTCCACAATCATCTCCTTTGTCTTGGTCACATTGAGAGAGAGGTTGTTGTCCTGGCACCACACGGCCAGATCTCTGACCTCCTCCCTATAGGCTGTCTCATCGTTGTCGGTGATCAGGCCTACCACTGTTGTGTCGTCGGCAAACTTAATGATGGTGTTGGAGTCGTGCCTGGCCATGCAGTCATGGGTGAACAGAGAGTACAGGAGGGGACTGAGCACGCACCCCTGAGGGGCCCCCATGTTGAAGATCAGTGTGGCAGATGTGTTGTTACCTACCCTTACCACCTGGGGGCGGCCCGTCAGGAAGTCCAGGATCCAGTTGCAGAGGGAGGTGTTTAGTCCCAGGATCCTTAGCTTAGTGATGAGCTTAGAGGGCACTATGGTGTTGAATGCTGAGCTGTAGTCAATGAATAGCATTCTCACGTAGGTGTTCCTCTTGTCCAGGTGGGAAAGGGCAGTGTGGAGTGCAATAGAGATTGCATCATCTGTGGATCTGTTGGGGCGGTATGCAAATTGGAGTGGGTCTAGGGTTTCTGGGATAATGCTGTTGATGTGAGCCATGACCAGCCTTTCAAAGCACTTCATGGCTACAGACGTCAGTGCTACGGGTCGGTAGTCATTTAGGCAGGTTATCTTAGAGTCCTTGGGCACGGGGACTATGGTGGTCTGCTTGAATCATGTTGGTATTACAGACTCAGTCAGGGACATGTTGAAAATGTCAGTGAAGATACTTGCCAGTTGGTCAGCACATGCTCGGAGTACACGTCCTGGTAATCCGTCTGGCCCTGCGGCCTTGTGAATGTTGACCTGCTTAAAAGTCTTACTCACATCGGCTACGGAGAGCGTGATCACATAGTCATCCGGAACAGCTGGTGCTCTCATGCATGCTTCAGTGTTGCTTGCCTCGAAGCGAGCATAGAAGTGGTTTAGCTCGTCTGGTAGGCTTGTGTCACTGGGCAGCTCGCGGCTGTGCTTCCCTTTGTAGTCTGTAATAGTTTTCAAGCCCTGCCACATCCGACGAGCGTCAGAGCCAGTGTAGTACGATTCAATCTTAGACCTGTATTGACTCTTTGCCTGTTTGATGGTTCGTCGGAGGTCATAGCGGGATTTCTTATAAGCGTCCAGGTTAGAGTCCCGTTCCTTGAAAGCGGCAGCTCTACCCTTTAGCTCAGTGCGGATGTTTCCTGTAATCCATGGCTTCTGGTTGGGGTATGTACGTACGGTCACTGTGGGGACAACATCATCGATGCACTTATTGATGAAGCCAGTGACTGATGTGGTGTACTCCTCCTCTATGCTTTACGGTGCGAACTACACATGCAGAGATCATCTGTTCACCCACACCGCGTCTCACAAAGACATCTCCAGTTTGGCTCCAGACCAAACAACACATTTCCACCGGTCTAAGTTCCATTGCTTGTGTTTCTTTGCCCAAGCAGGTTTCTTCTTATTATTGGTGTCCTTTAGTAGTGGTTTCTTTGCAGCAATTCGACCATGAAGGCCTGATTCACACAGTCCACTCTGAACAGTTGATGTTGAGGTGTGTGTGTGACTTGAACTGTGAGGCATTTATTTGGGCTACAATTTGCGAGGCTGGTAACTCTAATGAACTTATCCTCTGCAGCAGAGATAACTCTGGGTCTTCCTTTACTGTGGTGGTCCTCATGAGAGCCAGTTTCATCATAGCACTTGATGGTTTTTGCGACTGCACTTGAAGAAACGTTCAAAGTTCTTGAAGTTTTCCGTATTGACTGACCTTCATGTCTTAAAGTAATGATGGACTGTTGTTTCTCTTTGCTTATTTGAGCTGTTCTTGCCATAATATGGACTTGGTATTTTACCAAATAGGGCTATCTTCTGTATAGCCCCACTACCTTGTCACAACACAACTGATTGGCTCAAACGCATTAAGAAGGAAATAAATTAAATAAATTAACTTTTAAAAAGGCACACCTGTTAATTGAAATGCATTCCAGGGGACTACCTCATGAAGCTGGTTGAGAGAATGCCAAGAGTGTGCAAAACTGTCATCAAGGCAAATGGTGGCTATTTGAAGAATCTCAAATATAAAACATATTTTGATTTGTTTAACACTATTTTGGTACTACATGTGTTATTTCACAGTTTTGATGTCTTCACTATTATTCTACAATGTAGAAAATAGTACAAAAAAAAAAAAAATACTTGAATGAGTAGGTGTGTCCAAACACATAGTTTGGAAACAAAAGTTTGGACACATAGAACACAAATATATACGCAACATGTAGTGTTGTCTCATGTTTCATGAGCTGAAATAAAAGATCCCAGAAATGTTCCATAAGTACAAAAAGCTTATTTCTTTCACATTGTGTGCACACATTTGTTTACATCTGTGTTAGTGAGCATTTCTCTGCCATGATAATCCATCCACTTGACAGGTGTGGCATATCAAGAAGCTGCTTAAACATCATGATCATTACACAGGTGCATCTTGTGCAGTAGACAATAAATGGCCACTATAATATGTGTGTTTTGTCACACAACACAATGCCACAGATGGCTCAAGTTTTGAGGGAGTGTGCAACGTCATTTAAGAGAATTTGGCAGTACGTCCAATCGGCCTCACAATCGCAGACCACGTGTAACCATGCCAGCTCAGGACCACATCCAGCTTCTTCACCTGCGGGATCGTCTGAGGAGGGGAAGCGGGGTGCTGAGGAGTATTTCTGTCTGTAATAAAGCCCCCTTGTGGGGAAAAACTAATTATAATTGCCTGGGCCTGGCTCTCCAGTGGGTGGGTCTATGCTCTCCCAGGCCCACCCATGGCTGCGTCCCTGCCCAGTCATGTTAAATCCATAGATTAGGGCCTAATGAATTAATTTAAATGGACTGATTTCCTTCTATGAATTGTAACACAGTAATATCTTAGAAATTCTTGCATGTTGCGTTCATATATTTGTTCAGTATATATATATATATATATATACAGTGCATTCGGAAAGTACTAAGAGCCCTTTACTTTTTCCATATTTTGTTACGTTACAGCCTTATTCTAAAATTGATTAAATTATATTTTTTCCTTATCAATCTACACACAATACCCCATAATGACAAAGCAAAAACAGGTTTTTATAAATGTTGGCAAATTTATTAAAAATACAAAACTGAAATATCACATTTACATAAGTATTCAGACCCTTTACTCAGTACTTTGTTGAAGCACCTTTGGCAGCAATTACAGCCTCACGTCTTCTTGGGTATGACACTACAAGCTTGGCACACATGTATTTGGGGAGTTTCTCCCATTCCTCTCTGCAAATCATCTCAAGCACTGTCAGGTTGGATGGGGAGCGTTGCTGCACAGCTTTTTTCAGGTCTCTCCAGAGGTGTTCGATTGGTTTCAAGTCCGGGCTCTGGCTGGGCCACTCAAAGACATTCAGAGACTTGTCCCGAAGCAACTCCTGCGTTGTCTTGGCTGTGTACTTAGGGTCGTGGTCCTGTTGGAAGGTGAAGGTCCTGTCTGAGGTCCTGAGCGCTCTGGAGCAGGTTTTCATCTCTCTGTACATTGCTCCGTTCATCTTTGCCTTGATCCTGACTAGTCTCCCAGTCCCTGCCGCTGAAAAACAGGATGATGCTGCCACCACCATACTTCACCGTAGGGATGATGCCAGGTTTCCTCCAGACGTGGCACTTGGCATTCAGGCCAATGAGTTCTATCCTGGTTTCATCAGATCAGAGAAAGTTGTTTCTCATGGTCTGAAGTCTTCCGTCTGGCTTCCGTCTGGCCACTCTACCAAAAAGGCCTGATTGGTGGAGTGCTGCAGAGATGGTTGTCCTTCTGGAAGGTTCTCCCATCACCACAGATGAAGTCTAGAGCTCTGTCAGAGTGACCATCGGGTTCTTGGTCACCATTTGCTTCGTCATTATGGGTGTGTAGATTGCTGAGAATCTATTTAGAATAAGGCTTTAACGTCACAAAATGTGGAATAAGTCAAGGGGTCTGAATACTTTCCGAAGGCACTGTATATATATACAGTGAGGGAAAAAAGTATTTGATCCCCTGCTGATTTTGTACGTTTGCCCACTGACAAAGACATGATCAGTCTATAATTTTAATGATAGGTTTATTTGAACAGTGAGAGACAGAATAACAACAAAAAAATCCAGAAAAACGTTTGTCAAAAATGTTATAAATTGCTTTGCATTTTAATGAGGGAAATAAGTATTTGACCCCTCTGCAAAACATGACTTAGTACTTGGTGGCAAAACCCTTGTTGGCAATCACAGAGGTCAGATGTTTCTTTGTAGTTGGCCACCAGGTTTGCACACATCTCAGGAGGGATTTTGTCCCACTCCTCTTTGCTGATCTTCTCCAAGTCATTAAGGTTTCAAGGCTGACGTTTGGCAACTTGAACCTTCAGCTCCCTCCACAGATTTCCTATGGGATTAAGGTCTGGAGACTGGCTAGGCCACTCCAGGACCTTAATGTGCTCTTCTAGAGCCACTCCTTTGTTGCCTTGGCCATGTGTTTTGGGTCATTGTCATGCTGGAATACCCATCCATTTTCAATGCCCTGGCTGAGGGAAGGAGGTTCTCACCCAAGATTTGACGGTACATGGCCCTGTCCATCATCCCTTTGATGCGGTGAAGTTGTCCTGTCCCCTTAGCAGAAAAACACCCCCAAAGCATAATGTTTCCACCTCCATGTTTGACGGTGGGGATGGTGTTCTTGGGGTCATAGGCAGCATTCCTCCTCCTCCAAACATGACGAGTTGAGTTGATGCCAAAGAGCTCGATTTTGGTCTCATCTGACCACAACACTTTCACCCAGTTCTCCTCAGAATCATTCAGATGTTCATTGGCAAACTTCAGACGGGCCTGTATATGTGCTTTCTTGAGCAGGGGGACCTTGCGGGTGCTGCAGGATTTCAGTCCTCCACGGCGTAGTTTGTTACCAATTGTTTTCTTGGTGACTATGGTCCCAGCTGCCTTGAGATCATTGACAAGATCCTCCCGTGTAGTTCTGGGCTGATTCCTCACCATTCTCATGATCATTGCAACTCCACGAGGTGAGATCTTGCATGGAGCCCCAGGCCGATGGAGATTGACAGTTATTTTGTGTTTCTTCCATTTGCAAATAATCGCAACAACTGTTGTCACCTTCGCACCAAGCTGCTTGGCGATGGTCTTGTAGCCCATTTCAGCCTTGTGTAGGTCTACAATCTTGTCCCTGACATCCTCAGAGAGGTCTTTGGTCTTGACCATGGTGAAGAGTTTGGAATCTGATTGATTGAATGCTTCTGTGGACAGGTGTCTTTTATACAGGTAACAAACTGAGATTAGGAGCACTCCCTTTAAGAGTGTGCTCCTAATCTCAGCTCGTTACCTGTATAAAAGACACCTGGGAGCCAGAAATCTTTCTGATTGACAGGGGGTCAAATACTTATTTCCCTTATTAAAATGCAAATCAATTTATAACATTTTTGACATGTTTTTTTCTGGATTTTTTTGTTGTTATTCTGTCTCTCACTGTTCAACTAAACCTACCATAAAAATTATAGACTGATCATTTCTTTGTCAGTGTGCAAACGTACAAAATCAGCAGGGGATCAAATACTTTTTTCCCTCACTGTATATATATATTTTTTTTTATACTTGAAGGAGTTTTAAAATTCAAAATCAAGTAGCTAAATGATCCTTGGTATGACCTTCTTAAAACAGTTCCATATAGCTTAGTAGAACCCCCCACACCCAGCTTACACAGGGCTTAGACTGTTATGGGTTCAATTGAATTAATGTCAATTATGCCTTTTAAAGTAAAATGTCATGGTATCACATGTTGACATTTTGCATCCCCATGTCACATTTATTTCACATTCATTTCACATGAGATCATGTTCTCCCATGTGCTGAGATGTCACAAGTATAGTTTTACATTATCACATTTTGCTTCACATGCTATCACATCTTATTACATTTTCACATTACATCACATGTGATCACAAGAGATCACAACAGATTACACAAGATCACGTTTTCACATGTGAAATTCATTTTTTTTTCCATAAGGGTTGTCCGGAAGGACCCGTACTGATCCAAACGTGACTGCTGTTGTAGAGAGAGGGAGAAAAATTATATAAGTTATGCTGCTGCACTTGCTTTTCATGAGAGTGGCGCGTATAGCTTGTTGTTGTTGTTGTTAGCCAATCATACGTCATCAAAGCGGCAACAGGCTACAGTAATAGAGCCTCCGAGTGGGGCAAAAGTTAGGAAATATCTAATCAATGGAAGATGGAATTAAAATGATGGAATTAAAAGTTAAAGGAGAAGGATAGGCTACAACGACCAAGAGCCAACAGGTAGGCTGCTACTTAGTATTCTAAATGTTTTTGTTGTTTTTAACTGTGTAGAACGAGAAAGCACATGTAGCCTCAATTAGCTTAGCTAGCTAGCTTAACTAGCTTCTCCCGGTTTTATGCAGTCAAGACAGGTTCTACGTAATCATATTGGATGATAAATAACCTAGCTTAGGCAGCTGATAGTCTACCAAACCTTATTTTTTAGGTATTGTTAGATTAATTTGTATTTTAAGAATAATGACTAAAGGATTTCACCCCAAATACAGTATAAATGTGTGAACGGTGTTAGAGTTATAATGTAGTGGCAACCCACTAACAGAGGGGGGCGGGACTAAACATTCCAGGGTGAAGGGGACTGAGAAAACAGGTAAAAAAAAAGCCTCCTAAAGGTGGGCGGAGCAAAGTGCCTTTGTGTGTCAAGGGGTATAAAACAGTATGGGTTTTTGGCGCCAGAGCTCTCCATGAAAAAAATACAGATCATTCTTGCTGGTTGTGGACCTTGAATCTTTTATGATTAAAACCAGAGCCTTACAACCTCTGGTAATGATTCAAGCTTAGGTTGAATTAGAGATAGAAATTCTCGTGACAGGTATTCTTTCTTAAAACTGCATTGTTGGTTAAGGGCTTGTAAGCATTTCACTGTAAGGTGTTGTATTCGGCGCATGTGACAAATAACATTTGATTTGATTTGATAGCGTGAGTCGGCATGGTTGGTTGCTGTCTCTTGTCTCTCCGTGTCACTCGCTCACACTCACAGTAGACTACACACACAGCACGGCCCCTGCTAGAGCCTCACCTCTCTCTACCTCCTCTCCCTCGTGCTTTATCAACTCTGGTTAATAAAGTAGCTTAAAATGGACTTTTCTGCTGCTTCTCTCACTCGGATTGGACTGGGTCTGGATCCAACCAGGTCTAAACTGAACGGTCTAGTTGTCCTCGGGTCCGTTCGGAACGGGTCTCTAAATTTAAAAAATGTATTTATGCATGTTTCGGAACAGGTCCTACTTTTTGGACCAGTGAAGGCCTCTAGCGTGCGTGTGTGTCTGTGGACCACACAGTCCTCTCCTCTCCCTCTCTGCAGAGGGTCCCGTTCCCTGGCCCCTAGACCTTACATAGTCATAAAGGGAGACAATTACAAACACAGCCTCAAAGCCCCAGGTAATGGAGCTGTTGCTTCCTGCCGTGTAGTGATAAGCAGGAGTTGCTGTGAAAGTGAGAGAACTCTCTGCCATGTCTTCCCTATGGGGCAGCAGCCATTTTGGTTCCAATCAGAGCCCGACAGAACAGAGACGCTGGGCCTGTAATTAAGCTGCTGCTAGGATGAGAGGAACATCATCAGTGGACCAGGAAACCACTGGAGGTCTGGGTTAAGTATGTGGTCAAAGCTATTCGCTGCTCTGGCACCCCAATGGTGGAAAAAGCTCCCCCACGACGCCAGGACTGCAGAGTCACTGACCACCTTCCGGAGACACTTGAAACCCAACCTCTTTAAGGAATACCTGGAATAGTATAAAGTAATCCTTCTTCCCCCACCCCCCATAAAAAAAAAAAAAAAAAAGTGGTTGTCCCACTGGCTATCATAAGTTGAATGCACCAATTTGTAAGTCGCTCTGGATAAGAGCGTCTGCTAAATGATGTAAATGTAAATGGTGGGAGCCCACACACAGACAGACAGGCAGACATACAGACAGACACACACACATACTGATAGAGACACAGAGGGACAGGGGGAAGGAGAGAGCCAGAGGCTGATGGAAGAGAAGAGAAAGGAGAAAGAAGAGAAGAGAAGTGAAGAAGAAGAAGAAGAAGAAGAAGAAGAAGAAGAAGAAGAAGAAGAAGAAGAAGAAGAAGAAGAAGAAGAAGAAGAAGAAGAAGAAGAAGAAGAAGAAGAAGAAGAAGAGAAAGGATCATTTCGATGAAGAGAAGAACAAGTGAACCAGAGCACACAAACATAGTGTAGCCTGTTTACATATTTACAACAAACAAAAATCCACCCTGTTGTCTCTCCCCACAGTCTATAAGGCAATGGAGGCAATGGAGAACAACAAAGGCAAACACATCCAACACTATTTAACATGAGGGCATCAACCACCCCCTCAGTCTTTGAACACCCCTACCTACCCCCCTACTCTCTGTGATTGAGATGATCCTGGTGTCTGCTGGGAACAAAGAGCCACTTACCCTGGTTAACACATTCAACACATTCACACAACACACGTAGGCTCACAGTCATAACAAACAGCATGCTATCTGTCACTAAGAGAACATAGCCAAGGGATGGGGGAGCGTGTGTTGTGTTGTTGTCTGCGTTCCAAATGAAAACAAACACAGGCAAGGACACACACACACATGCATGCACATGCAAACACACTCACACACGCACACACAGCCTCTGAGTCATTTGGAAAAAGGCTCAGAGACATGCTTCTACCTCCAGGCCATCAGACTGTTGAACAGCTAACCCTAGCTCGACCAAGACACTATCCACTTTATATTGGAAATACAGTCATACTTGACATGCACATTCATAATTTATATTGCACTCTTAAGAAAAAAAGGTGCTAAGTAGAACCATATAGGGTTTTTTGGTTTGTCCCCATAGGGGAACCCTTTTTGGTGCTAGGTTAGGAACCCTTTTTGGTTCTATGCAGGGTTCTTCATATAACGCCCTGTAAATGATTTTACATAGAACCCTCTATGAATAGTTCTTCTTAGAAGCATCTACGAAGGTTCTAACAAGAACCCTTTTAACCACTAACTAGTGTTGTTAGGAAACTCCTGTTTCACAGGCCACATCAGGCCTGCAAGTCACATTATGCTGGCTGGCAGAGTGATATGTAATTCCTATTGGAATCCAGCCAAAGTGAGGATGTCCACAATTGGACATTCTTTATCACCTGCAAACTGCATTCAGAATGACTGCCAAGGTAGGGAAGATAGGCTAATGGGAACACCCAAATAATCAAAACTCAAACAACCATCTCAGTAAGGGTTGCAATAAGTCCAACTACTAAGAGATTGGATTAGTTTAGAAAAATCATGTTATTTATCTTTGTGTAGCATAAGATTCATCAAACAATCAATGTAAATGCAAAAACACAGATTGCAACAAACAATTCTGAAAATCTACCTGCAATAGAGCATGTGCGTGTGTGTTTGTGTGTGTGTGTGTATGCATGCTGTGTGATTGCATGCACATGCTTGTGTGCATGTGTGCATGTAGGGCCAGATCTCTGTCTCTCTAATGACGTGTGTGGAGCCTGTCTCCAGAGAGGGCCAAGTTAATGACAGTCCTCTCCCCAGGCCCCGCTGCTCTGAGGGGGGAACCAAAGTCCCCCTTCACCCAGGGCCGGGGGTTGAGGGGTAACTCATTATTCATTATGCGCACTCACAAGAAAGGACATGACACTGTCTGTCACAAAGTCATACTGTAGAACCCTTTAATTGAAGGTTCAATAAATAACAATACTCATAAGGTTCTAAATAGAACCAGTATGGTGCTATAAAGAACCCTTTCCTAAGGTTCTATAAAGAACCATTAAAAAAGGTTCTATATAGCACCAAACAGTGTTCCACTATGGTTACAACCCTTTTAGGGGCTATATAGAACCCTTTTGTATGGTTCTTTATAGAACCTTTATGGATAATGGTTCCATAAAGAACCTTTCCCAATCTGAAAGGTTCTTTGTAGATCCTTTTGAATAATTTTTGTAGATTCTGGTCACCCATATTATATTATTCAAATACCATCGGTGTTATTGTGTTAATTGACAAGTTGAATCAACTGCTAGAAGAGCTGTGGGTCCCCAAGGAGAGTATTGAGAACCACTCACTGATTTAGTCAAGCTGTCTCAATTCACACAAAACCATACATGAGTCTATCACAAGACACCATCACTAGTCATAGTCACCACATGTAATGGCATAACACAACACATTAAATAAACTGGAATGACACTCTAACTCACGTTGCCACAAAAAGAGCTGTGTGCAAACCATGCCCCAAAATATTCTAATGAACCGAATGTATGAACATTCTTATCATACAGCCATGAAGATGGCACTGTTCATCCATACAGTCTGAGGTTCATGCACTGTACTGTAAGTGGGGGTATTACAGATTTGTATATGATTATATGATGTACAGTATCATAATAGTAGGTGCATAGTAGTATTTTATACACACGTGCACACATTTCACACCCACACCAACACAATGTTGTGCTGTTTTACCTGAGAGTGAAGGTGTGCTGGGGAGCGAGGCCTGGCTGGTGGACAAGTCCAGGTTGGGGTGAAAGGTCAGCTGACAGG